>NC_069076.1:42789071-43414071 GCF_025698485.1 Gossypium arboreum
CTTGAAATTCGGCCTTGCACCTATATGTGTATATGTGTTTGCACATGATGATTTGGTTATGAAGTAAATGATAAATATGTTTGTTTAAAGAAGAAATGGTTGAAGAATGTTTGTGAAATTTGCATGTATATTCGGCCTAGTACTTATATGGTGTGAAAATCTCGAAATTTATTGTTGATTTTGTGCAAGTATGACTAAGTATAATCGGCCATATGAGTGCTTGATGCTATGTTATAATTATTGAGCTTAAGTATGTGGATGTAAGTGTGTGCGGCCTTATAAGGGCTAAGTACCTTGGATTCCCCTTTTGATATTCAAAACGATTAAATCAATTTATTTGTTAACATAAAGCTCAAGAGCAAAGGGGAACTAGCTCCAATAAAGGAAAAGAAAACGTGATTGAATAGTCGTTGGAAGCGCTCGACAACCTCCAAGGTAAGTTTTCGAGTATCGAAACTTAGATTTTGATTCGATTGAACGAAGTAATAAGCAATCGAAATTGTGCCCTTGTATGTGGCCATTGAGCCGAAATGATATTCTTGATTAAGTAAATTGTGCATAAAAGTTTGTTATGAAATTGAAACAAAGATGTGTATGAATGTGCGAATTGTGATATCCGAGCTAAGCCCGAAGGCAATTGTGCGAGTTGTGATATCTCAAGGCTAAGCCCAAGGCAATGGTGCGAGCTATGATATCCGGCTAAGCCGAAGGAAATTGTGCGAGTTGTGATATCCGGGTTAAGTCCCAAAGGCATTTGTAAAGGGTTACCATAACGGGCTATGTCCGAAGGCGTTTGAATGAGTAGCTATATCCGGTTAAACTCCGAAGGTACGTGATTTGAAAATTATAAGCTTGCTGGAAAATTTTCAGTTAATGCACTTGTGAAATTCCCAACAACAAGGTATGTGTTGTGTGTGCTTTGCACACTAGGAGTAAGTGCGTATGAATATTTGCTCCAATGATAAACGAGCTATCGGCCTTAACTAAGCCGTTATTTGTGTATGAATATAAGAGTTGGGATTGTGAAGTAAGCATGTCATTGAGAAATTGCATATGAATTATTGTTTAGCTACTTGAATGCTATGCTTTGGTTGTGTGTAAATTATGGCTCGAAACTTACTAAGCATAAATTGCTTACTCCGTTCCTTTGTTTCTCTGTTTTATAGATTTTGCTCGTTAGCGATCGGATTCGGGATCATTGAAGTGAAGTCATCCACACTATCAAACCCCCTTTTTGGTACTCTTTTGGTTGAACTTTGGGTATGGCATGTATAGGACTACCCTCGGTTGTTTTCAAGTGCTTTTGTGATGTATATGTATACGGCCATGCGAAAATGGTTCGTAAAAGTGGAGTCTGAAATTAGACCATTTGTGGTTTGTAATTTTATATGGTTTCATGATGTTATTATGGATTGGAATGGGAGTGTTGGTCACATGATCAGCCATTGGAATGGCTAAACATGATCATAGGTGGACCTATGTATGACTAGACTATAGTTGGTCCATGGAAACTACAAAATAGGTAAGGCCTACCTTAAAAACAGATGCTGCCAGTTGCAGTGATGTGGATGTGAAAAATCACCAAAATTTGTAGGAAGGGTATTAAATAGTGAATAAATTATGCGATCGAACCCTGATGAATCTATTTGCATATGAAAGTAACGAAACGATCATATGAACAGTATACTGAGAGATATTAAAGCTCTCGCGAGACAGGGCCAGAACGGTTTCTGGATCCCCTATCTCGACTTTGAAAATTTACCATAAATTATACAGAAGGAATTAGAAGTCATTCCTTATATGTGCAGATTCCATTTTGAGTCTAGTTTCATTAGAAACAAACGACATGAGCATTTAAGCTCTGTACGAGAAGATATCTAGGTCGTAATGCGCGAAGGTCAGTGTAGTCGACCCCTGTAACATGGGCGACTTTAACTAATAAACTGTACCAATTGGCCGTACCAAAAATTCTAGAACTAAATACATGGATGTATATATGAGTCTAAATTCAGGGAAAATTTACGGAATCAGTTTCTGAGTTTTGAAACTCGAGATATGCTTTTTAAGGCGGCAAGTGACGCAGATTCTCCAGCCTGTCTGGAAATGTCAAATTGGTCATCCTATAAGTGGTTTTGGCTCGTTAACCCTCGTGTCCGATTAATCGGCGACGGTCTCGGGTTCGGGTGTTACAATTTTATTGGTATCAGAGCTACGGTTTAGTCGATTCTAGGACTACCGTAATATGTTTGGGGTCTAGCTATACATGCCATTAAGTGATAAATTGATAGTGTGGTGATTTCTGACATTTTGAAATTTGTGTTTGTTTATAGCAATGGATCCCGATCCCAACCGAACAATAGTTGATGATGTGGAGAGTGTGGCGCTGCTCCCGCAAGAAGGGACAAGCGCCAATGACTCTCAACCTATTGCCAAGAATCCGAATGGTGAGGCTAGGCAAGCCTTTTATAGCGTGATGAATGATTGGTTCAACCAATACATTTGAACTAACACGGCTGTTCCACAACCTCCATTCCCGACTAATGCAACCCCAACCTACAATACCTTGATGAATCGACCAAGTAAGGTCAAGTAAGCCCCAATCGTAATTCGAAAACATGGGGCTACTGAATTTAAAGCTACGGATAGCGGCGATGCCGAGCAAGCTGAATTCGGTTGGACAACACTATCCGGGTGCTTGATGAGCTATCTTGTACACCCGATGAATGCTTAAAGTGTACTATCTCCTTGCTACGCGATTCCGCCTACTATTGGTGGAGTACTCTGACT
The DNA here is from genome assembly GCF_025698485.1 of Gossypium arboreum. Classification (NCBI taxonomy): domain Eukaryota; kingdom Viridiplantae; phylum Streptophyta; class Magnoliopsida; order Malvales; family Malvaceae; genus Gossypium; species Gossypium arboreum. The sequence goes on from NC_069076.1 coordinate 42,791,859, forward strand.
TCTGTTGTGCCTAGAGAGCGAGTAACTTGGGAGTTCTTCCAAACCGAGTTCCGAAAGAAGTATATCAGTCAGAGATTCATCGACCAAAAACGAAAGGAATTTCTTGATCTTAAGCAAGGCTCTATGTCAGTTACTGACTACGAGCGAAAATTTGTTAGACTTAGTAGGTACACTCGGGAATGTGTTTCGTCCGAAGCTATTATGTGTAAATGCTTCGAGGATGGGCTGAATGATAATATAAGGATGTTCGTTGGCATTCTCGAAATATGAGAGTTCGTAGTACTTGTCGAGCGAGCTTGTAAAGCCGAAGAGCTTAGAAAGGAGAAACAAAAAGTTGATGTGGGAACTGGATAATTTCGAAAGAGGTCCTCGGGAAAGTCTCTTCAACAGGCATCGAAGAGATTTCGAGATGATGAGAGCCGGTCTAGAGGCGCTTCGGGCCTTTTTAGACGAGATCATGATCGACCCCCGGTGGGTATACGAGGCACTTCGGTCTCCGGTGTTGGGAATGATCGTCGAAACTGAATGGAGTGTTAGTATTGTGGTAAATGGCACTCGGGGAGTTGTAGATCCCATGACTGCTCCTGTTACAAGTGCGGGTCAGCCGACCACTTTATTAAAGATTGCCCGAGATTATCTGAACAAAACGCAAATCAAAGTGGGAACCCGGGTGCTACCACAACTCGAGGTAGGCCACCTAGAAATATTGGCAATGTTAGTGGCGGTCAGAGAGGATCTAGAGATGCTACCATCAGATCTGAGGCTCGTGCTCCTGCAAGGACTTATGCCATACGCGCACGCGAGGATGCTTCCTCGCCAGATGTTATTATCGGTACCTTCACTCTCTTTGATACTAATGTGATTGCTTTGATTGACCCTGTTTCTACTCATTCTTATATATGCGAAACCTTAGCATCCAGTAAGACTTTACCCATTGAGTCTACTGAGTTTGTAATTCGGGTGTCAAATCCCTTGGGTCATTACGTGCTTGTCAACAAAGTGTGTAAGAAAAGTCCCCTAGTATTTCGAGGTTCTTGTTTTCCGACGGACTTGATGCTTTTTGAATTCGATTTAATTCGACATTATTCTTGGTTTGGATTGGTTGACCATGCATGATGCGGTTGTAAATTGCAACAAGAAGACTATTGATCCGAGGTGCACGAATAACGAGATAATTGGTGGAGTCTACGGACTTAAAGGGTTGCCACTGTAATATCGCAATGTTGGCCTAGAAATACGTAAGAAAGGGGTGCGAAGCATACCTTGCGTATGTGCTCGATGACAAGGAGTCGAAAAGAAACGCGAATCATGCGGTGGTTTGTGAATACCCGGATGTTTTCCTCAAGAATTGCGGGTTTACCACTGCTCGGAAATAGAGTTTGGCATCGAATTGGTACCTGGTACCACTCCAATTTTGATAGCTCCGTATCGTATGGCACCAACGGAATTAAAGGAGTTGAAAGCTCAGTTGCAAGAATTGGTGGATAGAGGTTTTGCTCGCCCGAGTTTTTCACCTTGGGGTGCGCCAGTGTTGTTTGTGAAAAAGAAGGATGGAACTATGAGGCTGTGCATCGACTATCGTCAGCTTAATAAAGCGACAATAAAGAACAAATATCCGTTATCACATCGACGATTTGTTCGATCAACTGAAGGAGCCTCGGTGTTCTCAAAATAGATTTGAGATCGGGCTATTATCGATTCATGAATTCGAGAGTCGACGTACCCAAGGCGCCTTGAAGCGAGATATGGTCACTACGAGTTCCTAGTGATGCCGTTTGGGCTTACAAATGCCCTGCGGTATTTATGGATTTGATGAATCGGATCTTGGACCATATTTGGATCGGTTCGTAGTCGTGTTCATTGATGACATCTTGGTCTATTTAAGAAATGAGACCGAACATGCTGAACACCTGAGGTTAGTGCTGCAAATTTTACGGGATAAGCAATTATATGCTAAGTTCAGCAAGTGTGAGTTCTGGTTAAGAGAGGTTAGCTTCTTGGGGCATGTGGTATCTCGCATTGGGTATTCGAGTCGACAGAACAAAATTTCAGCCATACTTAAGCGGAAGCCTCAGAAATATTACCGAGGTTCGAGCTTTTTGGGGCTTGCAGGTTATTACCGACGATTTGTAAAAGGTTTCTCAACGATAGCCACGCCAATGATGAAGCTACTCCAAAAGGATGTTAAGTTCGAATGGACGGAGAAATGTCAGAAAAGTTTTGATCAACTGAAAACTTATTTGACTGAAGCCCCAATTCTAGTGCAACCCGAATCTGGCAAAGAGTTTGTCATCTATAGTGACGCCTCCCTACTTGGGTTAGGTTGCGTATTGATGCAAGAAGGTCGAGTTGTGGCCTATGCATCGAGCCAATTAAAGCCACATGAGAAAAATTATCCGACCCATGATCTCGAATTGGCTGCCATCGTATTCGCCTTAAAGATATGGCGACATTACTTAGTTGGTGAGAAGTGCCATGTGTATTCGGATCACAAAAGTCTCAAATATTTGATGACTCAAAGAGACTTAAATTTGAGACAAAGACGTTGGCTTGAGCTGTTAAAGGATTATGAGCTGGTCATTGACTATCACCCGGGAAAGGCGAATGTGGTTGCGGATGCCTTAAGTCGTAAATCATTATTCGCTTTCTAGCGATGAATGTGCACTTGTCCGCTCGATCCGACAATGTGTTAGTAGCTGAATTGAAAGCCAAACCATTATTGATACATCAAATTTGTGAAGCTCAAAAGTCGACGATGAGTTGGTTGCAAACGAAATTGAGTGTGTTCCGAGCAAGGAATCGGAGTTTTAGATCGATGATGACGATTGTTTGAGGTTCGAGGGTCGTCTGTGTTCCAAAGAATTGAAACTTATTTCGATAATTCTGAACGAAGCCCATTGTAGCCGAATGGCAATCCACCCGGGGAGTACGAAGATGTACAACGATTTGAAACGTCAGTTTTGGTGGCATGGTATGAAACGAGACATCTCTGACTTTGTTTCGAGATGTTTAATATGTCAACAAGTGAAAGCGGAACATCAAGTGCCTTCAGGATTACTTCAGCCGATCATGATACCCGAGTGGAAATGGGATCGAGTCACAATAGACTTTGTATCCGGACTGCCATTGTCAGCTAGTAAGAAGGATGCGGTTTGGGTCGTGGTAGATAGATTGACTAAGTCGGCTCACTTTGTCCCCGTACGTACAGATTTTTCAATGGACAAACTAGCCGAATTGTACGTTTCTCGATTGTGAGATTACACGGGTGCCTGTTTCCATCGTGTTCGGATAGAGATCCGAGATTTACCTCGCGATTTTGGAAGAAGTTGCAAGAAGCTTTGGGTACCAAGTTGCATTTCAAAGACCGCCTTTCACCCCTAAACCGATGGTCAATCTGAGCGGATAATTCAAATACTTGAGGATATGTTGAGATGTTGCATCCTCGAGTTCATGGTTCATGGGAACGGTATTTGCCTTTGATTGAATTCGCACAACAATAGTTTTCAATCAAGTATTAAGATGGCACCCTACGAGGCTTTGTACGGTCGTAAATGCCGTACACCATTGTTTTGGACTGAGCTCGGTGAAAGCAAAATTTTCGGGGTGGATTTGATTAGAGATGCTGAACAGAAAGTGAAAGTAATCCGTGAAAGTCTGAAGATAGCCTCTAACCGTCAGAAGTCATACGCGGATCTGAAACGAAAAGACATTGAGTATTAGGTGGGGGATAAAGTGTTTCTCAAGGTTTCGCCTTGGAAAAAGATACTCAGATTCGTCCGTAAGGGCAAGTTGAGCACGAGGTTCATTGCGAAAGGTTAAACAGGTATGTACTCCAAGTTTATATGTGAGCTTGATTTGAACTAAATCGTAAGGTAGTTATGTGATGCATACGAGAGCAATCTATGAGACTATTCCTATGATTATGTGACATTGGATCAGTGTGAGAGGTTATGTGAAATCATACAATATATCCATGTCACATGAGCTCACTTTTATGTGAAAGTTTATCTGCCTATTGTATATGATGAGATGTGCATATTCGGTAAAGGGATGGTATGCCTTAAGGAAGAGTGAAATAAAAATATGAACAACTATGTTATAATTTGATTGTTATCTATTGACACTGCTTAAAACTTACTAAGCATTGTAATGCTTACTACGTTTACTTTGTTTTCTCTGTTTTATAGATCTCACTTTGAAGCTACAGGCTCGGGGATCGTCAGCAACTAGTCACACTATCACTATCCACTACTTGTTACTGTTATGTTTTGAGTTATTTTATGGCATGTAAAGAATAGACCAAAGGGTCAAGAATATTTTGGTTAATGTATATAAGCCATGCGAAAATGGCATCTTTTGAATGTGTACTTATAGAAGTTCAAATTGTATCCCTGACTGTCTTTAGCATTTATCTAAAGGAATGTTCAAAAAAAAATTCAAAATTTTTACTGTTCTGATATGAGTTTCAAGTCCGGTAATGCCCCTTTACCTATTCCGGCGACGGATACGGGATAGGGGTGTTACAACACGTCCAGGCACACGGGCGTGCCGTAGGCCGTGCACATACAATGGGATGTAACACGGCCATGCGATACGGCCGTGTGAAAACAGGGCAAAAATTTCTTCCCCAACACGGGATGCGATAAGTAGCCACGGCCATGCGACATGGCCGTGGGGAAACTGCTAAAATAACACAGGCATTCAACACGCCCGTGTTTTGAAACCGTGGGTAAACCTGTCAATTTAACATGGGCATGCACCTGCATACACGGGCATGGGAGAAGCGAACTGAGATCGACATGGCTGTGCAACATGGTCGTGTACACCAATACGCCTAATTTCGAAAATTAAAAAACGCATGGGCTGAGCTTAGAGCACACGGGTGTGCCCTAAGGCCGTATGTCCCAATTTCTCTATAAACACCTATTATTTATTTTATTTTTATCTCTATATTTTGAAATTAATTTTTTATTTCCTTTCAATACTATTTCATCCTGAGTTTTTACAATTTTTATTCTTCGGCTATTTCATTATAAGTAATTATGCTTCAGTATACCTATTAAAGAGTTCCTGATTTTATCACAGTCAGAAAGAGCTCCAAAGCTCATCCTCGCATAGGAACTAAAAATTCCACCGAGAAAGGTTCTCCTCGACTACCATGTCCTGCTCGACCACGACCATAGCTACCACCAGATATAATATTCTTTTGGTGCAGGACTTATGGGCTAATGAACCTCTAACACCATCGGAGTATCCTCCTCCACTCTCACGCCGATTATTCTCCAAAACTCCAGTTCAAGGAATTCATTCATCATTCAGGAAGCTTCACTTCTCTCCCTATCTTATGATTATAAATCTATCTTTTTCAATACATCTACCTTTGTACATTGAAGGCAATGTACATCTTAAGTGTGGGGGGTCTTTTATATCAGAAAAATCCTTGAATTTTGTTTTATTCTCATGCGATCTTCTCATATCATTATTAGAATGAATTCCAATTAGTCTATAATATTTATTGATATATCTTGAATTAAAACATAGGCATTTATGCATTGAGTGTTTGAACTTTAAGACATTAGGGAATCAAACATGATAAGTTGATTTTAGAAGAATTAAAAACTTTTATGTTGTTTTCCCCAAGTTTAGGTATTATCTTGAGTTGAAATTCACAGGTTTAAACATCACAAAGCCATAATTTTTGTGAGATTTTGAGCCTTTAGAGCATCTATCATTTCTTTCATGCTCACTTTTATTGTCGCTTTGAGTGCGTCAGTATTGACTTGTTATTCTAGAACTTGCTTGATTATGCATGTCAAGACCACACCATTTGAGTTGATATGTCAAAATGATAAAGGCACTTAGGTTTAACCCACTCACTCCACAAAATCCTACCTTCATAATTAACCCTTAGTGAACCCATTTGAGCCTAACAAGCCATTAATTGATTTTCCCTCAATATTAACCTATAAACCATTATTGTTGAAATCCCTTAATTTGATCCCTATTTTTGTCGAGATTTGATTTAAACTAATTGCTTAGCTATGTTTTGCTCTTCTATGTAGCTGACTTGTTCTTAAAAAAAAATCATACTTACATATTAGTAGTAATTCGGTATTGTTGAGCCGCAGTATCTAAATTCCATATTCTGAGAAGAAACTCACTTGTACTCAATTGATGTTTAATTACTTTTTCTAGTTAAGAAATTTTTCAATTCAATCTCGATTCTAACCTTTTCTTTCAGCTTGTGACCACACCCCCTAACGAAAGCCACGTTACAACCCTCTAAAGACCTTTTGATTGATGTTCATCTCAATATAGTGGTGGAGATTTGATTTTCATGCAAGCATATGGTAATGACTTTTCATTATTGACTATTGAGTGCTTCATGTATTATCCTTAAACACCTTGAGTGATTTGAATGAATCTTTAGTGAGGATGTGAAAATATGTGATATTTTGAGTTGAATGTATTACTTAGATGAGGGGAGACACCTATACTTTCATGATAAAATACTCAACTTGGAATGTTTGAAACTTTGATGTTCTTTCGGTCAAATTGTCAATGTATGATTACTTATGGATTATTTTGAGATATTATTAATAGGAATTATAAGTTAAGAAGAATTTATTTTGATTGTGAGTTGAGGGTTTTACTTGAGGACAAGCAAATGCTTAAGTGTGGGGGTATTTGATAAACCGTAATTTATACATATTTTTACCCCATGCTTAACGCATTTATGGATGGTTTCTCCTTAGAATTGGTGAATTCGATGCTCCTAATCCTTTAATTTCATGTTTTATACTTAGGTGAGCATAGGAGAATAAAAAGAGTGAGAAATGGGCTGAAAACGGAGAAAATGGACGTACATGGGAAAATAACACGGCCTGCACTTCCTCACACGGCCGTGTCCCTTTGGCAAGGGAAAAGAACGATTTACACGGGTAGATCACACGCCCGTGCCCATTTAACAGCCTTGACCACGACTTTAAGAATCCGCACACGGGCGTGTCCCTACCGAGCCCAAGTTTAGTCCAATTCGGAAAAGGTCAATTTTGAGGGCTCTTAGGCATTCCAAAGCCTATTTAAACACCCGTGGAGGCACTTAAACAGGGGACGCACAGGAGGAAGCAAGGAATTGCTCAAGGAAAGCCGATCGATCCATCTCAGAAGCCGAATTCACCATCAAGACTGAAGATCTCCCTTCAAATTCCCTCAGGAGTTTTGGTGTAACACCCCGAACCCGAGACCATCGCCGGTGTCGGACACGAGGGGTTAACAAGCCAAATCCACATGTTTCGCCCATCAATTTGACATTTCCAGTCAGGCTGGAAAACTGCGTCACTGTCGCCTTAAAAATCATATCTCGAGTTTCAAAACTCGGAAACTGTTTTCGTAAATTTTCCCTGAATTTAGACTCATATATACATCCATGGATTTATTTCTAGAATTTTTGGTCGGGCCAATTGGTACAGTTTATTAGTTAAAGTCACCCATGTTACAGAGATCAACTGCTCTGACCTTTGCGCGTTACAACTTGAATATCTCTCTGTACAGGGCTTTAATACTGGTGCCGTTTGTTTCTAATGAAACTAGACTCAAAATTTAATCTGTACATATAAGGCATGACTCCTGATTCTTTCTGGATAATTTATAGTAAATTTTTAAAGTTGCGACAGGGGACCCAGAAACCGTTCTGGCCCTGTCTCACAATAGCATTAATATCTCTTGACATGTAACTCCTATGACCGTTTCGTTTCTTCCATATTAAAGTAGACTCATCAAGGTTCATTTACATAACTTATTCACTATTTAATACCATTCCTACAAATTTTGGTGATTTTTCAAAACCACTCCACTGCTGCTGCCAGCATCTGTTTTCAAGGTAGGTCTTATCTATTTGTAGTCTCCATGATCCAACTAGTCTTGCCATACATAGGTTCACCTATGACCATTTTAGCCATTCCAATGGCTGATCATGTGACCAACACTCCCATTTCCAATCCATAATTACATCATGAAACCATATATATATATACAAATCACAAATGGTCTAAGTTCGTACTTGACTTCTACGAGCCATTTTCGCATGGCCGTACACATATACATCACAACACAAATGAACCGACAAGGGGTAGTCCTATACATGCCATTTCAAAGTTCAACCAAAAATTATACCAAAATGGAGGCTTTGATAGTGTAGATGACTTCGACTTTAATGATCCCGAATCCGATTGCTATCGAGCAAAATCTATAAAACAGAGAGCCAAAGCAACGGGGTAAGCATTTTTATGCTTAGTAAGTCTCAAGGAATAAAATCAGCTTTAATTAAAGCAATACATTCACATAATCATTCTTACTTCACACTTCATCATTATATACTTTCACAAGGTATCAACCACTTCAATAGTTGATATTCGTTAGTCGATTGAGCGAATGTTGCTCAAACATGTCGACTTTTCAATGCACATATAAACATACCTTATTCTTTGGGCTTTTCGAGCGTACTAATTGAATTTATTACAGCAACCAACACTCACCTCCAGCCCAAGCTTCTTCGAATACAACCGGATATAACCACGTGCACGAATGCCTTGGTCTTAGCCCGGATAGAACGACTTGCACGAATGCCTTGGTCTTAGCCGGATGTAGCCGCTAGCACAATTGCCTTCGGTCTTAACCGGATATAATTTCCAGCATAAATGTCTTGGGACTTAGCCGGATATCATTCAATTGCTCATGCACACATACATCAATAATCATTAGACATTCATGTTTCATTTTCGTTACTAAGGCTCAAACACAAAGGTAATCACTAGCATAATCGCCTTGGGACTTAGCCGGGTATCATTCAAATACTCATACACACATAAATCGATAATCATTACACATCCATATTTCATTTCACATAATTCAAGTAGGGTCACTTCTTGAGGACTTACCTCGGATGTTGTCGGCGGCTTTTACGGCTATTCGATCACTTTTTCCTTCCCTTGTCCAATTGTGGCCCTCTAAGCTCTTGAGCTAATTCAAACAAATTTAATTTATTAAAACCTCATTATGCTAGCTTATGGCGAATATGACAAGGAGTTTAAATGGTCATATGGCCACCCTTTAGCTTGAATACACAATGGTCATGCACATTTTATACTACATCAAGCAATTCAATACAATTCATTCAAGCATCAAGGAAAAGCTAAGGCCATCAATAGGCTACCTAAGGCCGAATATACATGTCCAATTTGAGGCCAATTATCCACTTAATACCACACAAAAAAACAGCATGCATTTTACTAGTTAATGTTTTACATATTGTGGCTCAATACTTATAATATAGCATCAAGCACTCATATGGCCGATTATACTTGCAATTTCACAAACATCCTTCAACATTTTCTTCTTTAAACAAACATATTCATCACTTACTTCATAACCAAAACATCATGTGCAAACATATATATACATATATGTGCATGGCCGAATTTCAAGGTGTCCATAGCCATCCAAAACACAAATTTTAACTATCATGCAAGAAGCATGAACCATGCTCATGAATGCATCATGGCGAATACATCACAATCATGCCCTTTCAACTTCAATCATGGTTAAAAAAAGAAAACTCAAAGTCTTACTCAAGATGGCTACAAAGAAATTTCAAGAGTAGACAATCCATCTTTGCATGCATCATCATCAAGCTTCACACTTAGCATGCAATGGCTTTATCACCATATTCACTTGGGCGAATTTCATTCCCATGACATAACAAAGATTTGAACCATGGGCTAACAAGAACATCAATCTAGCAACCAAAACATGCATGAATCTCATGGCACAACCTCAAACATATCTTACTCTTGATGCAAGTATAGCCAACCTCTTCCTAATCCTCTTCCAAACCAAGTATGAAGCAAAACTCCTTCCTTATCCTTAGTATTTTCGGCCAAAAGGAGAGTGAAAATAGATGAACAAAAATTTTTTTCTTTGTTTTGTTTCTCTCATGTACGGCACAAAGGGGGAAAGCATCCACACTCATTTTTTTTTCATTTCTTTACCCATGCTCTTATTTTATTATTTCTAACATCCACCACTAGCAAAACATGTTTAAGACATGTTTTCTTTTGCCCATCTTCATCACCATGGCGGCCACTTCCTTCTCTTTGGGTAAATTGACATGCAAAACCATTCTTTTGCATGCATATACTATTAGACCATTGAAGATTGGCCTATCACCTTTCAACAATGTTTCATATAAGTCCATCTTAATAAATTCACATAGAAATGATCAAATTAATGCATGCAACTTTCACACATGCATTTGCTAACATCATAAACATAGAATATAACTTTTAATTACTTATAAGACTCGGTTTAATGGTCCCGACACCACTTCGACTAGGGTCAAATTAGGGATGTCACAACTCTCCCCACTTAAGAAATTTTCGTCCCAGAAAATCTTACCGTAAATAGGTTTGGATATCGCTCTTTCATAGAGTTCTCGGTCTCCCAAGTAGCTTCTTCTATCCCGTGCTTGAGCCATAACACTTTCACTAGCGGAACCCACTTGTTTCGCAACTCTTTCACTTCCGTGATAGGATACGAATCGGTTCTTCCTCATAACTCATATTAGCTTGAATTTCAATTTCGATGGACTAATCACGTGCGATGGATCGGATCTATAGCGTCGAAGCATCGAAACATGAAAGACATCGTGAACCTTTTCGAGTTCGGGGCAAAATCAAACGATATGCCATGGACCGACTCGCCGATTTCTCATATGGCCCAATGAACCTCGGGCTCAACTTGCCCTTACGGCCGAATCGAGTATCTTTTTCCAAGGCGATACCTTGAGAAACACTTTATCACCCACGATACTCGATATCCTTACGCTTCAGATCCGCGCAGACGACTTTCGACGATCGGAGGCTATCTTGAGACTTTCACGGATTACTTTCACTTTACATTCAGCATCTCTAATCAAATCCACCCGAAAATCTTGCTTTCACCGAGCTCGGTCCAAAACAATGGTGTACGGCATTTACGACCGTACAAAGCCTCGTAGGGTGCCATCTTAATACTTGATTGAAAGCTGTTGTTGTAAGCGAATTCAATCAACCGCAAATACCGTTCCCATGAACCACTAAACTCGAGGACGCAACATCTCAACATATCCTCAAGTATCTGAATTATCCACTCGGATTGACCATCGGTTTGGGGGTGAAAGGCGGTGCTGAAATGCAACTTGGTACCCAAAGCTTCTTGCAACTTTTTCCAAAATCGCGAGGTAAATCTCGGATCTCTATTCGACACGATGGAAATAGGCACCCCGTGTAATCTCAAAATCTGAGAAACGTACAATTCGACTAATTTGTCCATTGAAAAATCCGTACGTACGGGGACAAAGTGAGCCGACTTAGTCAATCTATCTACCACGACCCAAACCGCATCCTTCTTACTCGCTGACAATGGCAGTCCGGATACAAAGTCCATTGTGACTCGATCCCATTTCCACTCGGGTATCGTGATTGGCTGAAGTAATCCTGAAGGCACTTGATGTTCCGCTTTCACTTGTTGACATATTAAACATCTCGAAACAAAGTCGGAGATGTCTCGTTTCATGCCATGCCACCAAAACCGACGTTTCAAATCGTTGTACATCTTCGTACTCCCCGGGTGGATTGCCATTCGGCTACAATGGGCTTCATTCAGAATTATCGAAATGAGTTCCGAATTCTTTGGAACACACAGACGACTTTTGAACCTCAAACAATCGTCATCATCGATTTGAAACTCCGAGTCCTTGTTCGGAACACACTCAGCCCGTTTTGCAGCCAACTCGTCGTCGACTTTCTAAGCTTCTCGAATTTGATGTATCAATAATGGTTTGGCTTTCAATTCAGCTACTAACACACTGTCGGATCGAACAGACAAGTGCACATTCATCGCTCGTAAAGCAAATAATGATTTACGACTCAAGGCATCCGCAACCACATTCGCCTTTCCCGGGTGATAGTCAATGACCAGCTCATAATCCTTTAACAGCTCGAGCCAACGTCTTTGTCGCAGATTTAAGTCTCTTTGGGTCATCAAATATTTGAGACTTTTGTGATCCGAGTACACATGGCACCTCTCACCAAATAAGTAATGTCGCCAAATCTTTAAGGCGAATACGATGGCGGCCAATTCGAGATCATGGGTCGGATAATTTTTCTCATGTGGCTTTAATTGCCTCGACGCATAGGCCACAACTCGACCTTCTTGCATCAATACACAACCTAACCCAAGTAGGGAGGCGTCACTATAGATGACAAACTCTTTGCCGGATTCGGGTTGCACTAGAATTGGGGCTTCAGTCATATAAGTTTTCAGTTGATCGAAACTTTTCTGACATTTCTCCGTCCATTCGAATTTAACATCCTTTTAGAGTAGCTTCGTCATCGGCGTGGCTATCGTTGAGAAACCTTTACAAATCGTCGGTAATAACCTAAGCAAGCCCCAAAAAGCTCGAACCTCAAGAATATTTCTGAGGCTTCCAATTAAGTATGGCTGAAATTTTATTCGGTCAACTCGAATACCGTCTGAGATACCACATGACCCAAGAAGCTAACCTCTCTTAACGAACTCACACTTCTTGAACTTAGCATATAATTGCTTATCCCGTAAAATTTGCAAAGACTAACCTCGGTGTTCAAGATGTTGGTCTCATTTCTTGAATAGACCAAGATGTCATCAATGAACACGACTACGAATCGATCCAAATATGGTCGAAGATCCGATTCATTAAATCCATAAATACCGCAGGGCATTAGTAAGCCCAAACGGCATCACTAGGAACTCATAGTGACCATATCTCGATTCAAGGCGGTCTTGGGTACGTCTGAATCTCGGTTTCGCAATTGATAATAGCCCGATCTCAAATCTATTTTCGAGAACACCGAGGCTCCTTCATTGATCGAACAAGTCATCGATACGTGGTAACGGATATTTGTTCTTTATCGCCGCTTTATTAAGGCGACGATAGTCGATCGCACTGACCTCATAGTTCCATCCTTCTTTTCACAAACAACACGGCGCACCCCAAGGCGAACAACTCGGGCGAGCAAAACCTCTATCCACCAATTCTTCCAAGCGAAGTTTTCAGCTCCTTTAATTCGTTGGTGCCATACGACACGGAGCTATCGAAATTGGAGTGGTACCGGTACCAATTCGATGCCAAAATCTATTTCCCGAACAGGTGGTAAACCCGGCAATTCTTGTGGAAAACATCCGGTATTCACAAACCCCGCACAGATTCGGGTTTCTTTTTCGATTCCTTGTCATCGAAAGCACGACGCAAGGTACGCCGCACCCTTTTCTTACATATTTCGGGCCAACATTGCGATATTACGGTGGCAACCCCTTTAAGTCCGTAGACTCAACCCGAATTATCTCGTTATTCGCGCACCTCAAATCGATAGTCTTGCTTTTGCAATTTACAACCGCATCGTTCATGGTCAACCAATCCAAACCAAGAATAACGTCAATTCATCGAACGGCAAAAGCATCAAGTCCACGGAAAACAAGAACCTCGGAACACTAGGGGACTTTTCTTGCACACTTTGTTGACAAGCACGTAATGACCCAAGGGTTTGACACCGAATTACAAACTCGATGAGACTCAATAGGCAAAGTCTTCTTGGATGCTAAGGTTTCACATATATAAGAATGAGTAGAACCAGGTCAATCAAAGCAATCACATTAGTATTGAAAAGAGTGAAAGTACGGTAATGACATCCGGAGAGGCAAGCATCCTCGCGTGCGCGTGATGGCATAAGTCCTAGCAGAGCACGAGCCTCGGATCGATGGTAGCATCTCTAGATCCTCTCTGACCGCCACTGACATTGCCCATATTTCTAGGTGGCCTACCTCGAGCAGTGGTAGCACCCGGGTTTCCACTTTGACTTACATTTTGTCCAAGCATCCTCGGGCAATCCTTCATAAAGTGGTCGGCCGATCCACACTTATAGCAAGAGCGATCACGGAACCAACAGCTCCCCGAATGCCATTTGCCACAATGCAGACACTCCGCCCTCTCTCGGCGATCATTTCCACCACTAGCGATCGAAGTGACTCGTGTGGTCACAGGGGTTGATCGCGTCCTCGTCTAGAAAGCCCGGCGCCTCTAGACCGGCTCACATCATCTCGAAATCTCTTGATGCTGTTGAAGAGACTTTCCCAAGGACCTCTTCGAATTCTCCGGTTCCACATCAGCTTTTTGTTTCTCCTTTCTAAGCTCTTGGCTTTACAAGCTCGCTCAACAAGTACTACGAACTCTCGTATTTCGAGAATGCCAACGAACATCCTTATATCATCATTCAGCCCATCCTCAAGCGTTTACACATAATAGCTTCGGACGAAATGCATTCTCGCAGCGTCTGGCTAAGCCTCACAAATTTTCGTTCAGAGTCGGTAACTAACATAGAACCTTGCTTAAGATCAAGAAATTCCTTCGCTTTTGGTCGATGAATCTCGATCGATATACTTTTTTGAACTCGGTTTGAAAGAATTCCCAAGTCACTTGCTCTCTAGGCACCACGAAGTCGAGTACTCCACCAATAGTAGGCGGAATCGCGTAGCAAGGAGATGGTACACTTTAGGCACTCATCGGTGTACAAGATAGCTCATCGAGCACCGGATAGTGTTGTCCAACCAAAATTCAGCTCGCTCGGCATCATCATCATCCGTAGCTTTGAATTCGGTGGCCCCATGTTTTCAAATCCTATCGATTGGGGCTTACTTGACCTTATTTGGTCGATTCGGAGGTATTGTAGGTCTTGGGGTTGCATTTGTCGGGAATGGAGGTTGTGGAACAGTAGTGTTAGTTCGAATGTATTGGTTAAACCATTCATTCATCACACTATAAAAGGCTTGCCTAGCCTCATCATTCGGATTGTGGCCATAGGTTGAGAGTCATGGCTGTTGTCCCTTGCGGGAGCAAAGCGCCACACTCTCCACATCATCACTATCGCTCGGTTGGGATCGGGATCCATTACTATAAACAACACAAAGTCAAATTGTCAGAAATCACCACACTATCGATTCATATGAAACAACCAAAATCCCTTCCTTTATACCCTAGCCGAATGCTCCAATCATCCATACAAATTACAAATTTTTGCATGGCTAAGTAGGAGCCATTTAACATGCAAGAAAAATAATCATAGGAGAAGAATTTATCATTCTAAGTAAGCTCCTATCTCCAACACTAAATCATTCGGCATTTTGCCTAGACACACACAAGAAATCTCAACTTCCTTGACCTTACCAAGAGTGCATCCACCATTCAACTTAGCATATTACAAAACCAAATCAACAAACTCAAAGCTTACCTCCTAGTAGCCAAAGGTACTTGCCGAATTGACTTGAGTAAATCTCCTTCTTTTCACCCTTTGTTTGGCTATAGCAAAAGAAAGAAAACATGAACACTTTTTTCTTCTTCTCAAGCCATGGCAATTGTAACAAAATGAGAAAGGATGAACAACAAATGTTTTTTTTCTCCTTTCTTTTTCCTCAACTCACGGCAACAAGGGGGGGCATCCACACTCTTTTTTTTTTTTGTTTATCATTTCCCCTTTTTTCTCCATTTCTTTATTCTTTCTAACATGATCCATTAACTAGACATGTTTGAAACATGTTCCCTTTGCCCATGCTCTTTATTTTATTATTTCTAACATCCACCATTAGCAAAACATGTTCAAGACATGTTTTCTTTTGCCCATCTTCATTACCATGGCCGGCCACTTCCTATAGTTGGCTAAATTGACATGCAAATCCCTCATGTCTTTACTTCATGCATTATTTGGCCACTTAAAAATTCACCTATCACATTTTCAAGTCCTAACACATGGGTCCTTTCTTATGAATTAGCACCTAATTAATAAAATGAAGGCACGAAATATTTACGCATACAAATTCCACATACAATAAGCACAGAATATAACACCTAATTATTCTTGTGACTCGGTTTTGTGGTCCCGAAACCACTCTCCGACTAGGGTCACATTAGGGGTGTCACAACTCTCCCCCACTTAAGAGATTTTCGTCCCCGAAAATCTTACCGGTAAATAGGTTTGGGTATCGTTCTTTCATAGAGTTCTCGGGTTCCCATGTAGCTTCTTCTATCCCGTGTTTGAGCCATAACACTTTTACTAACGGAACTTTCTTGTTTCGTAACTCTTTCACTTCCCGAGCTAGGATACGAGTGGGTTCTTCCTCGTAACTCATATTGGCTTGCATTTCAACCTCTGATGGACTAATCACGTGCGATGGATCGGATCTATAGCGTCAAGCATCGAAACATGAAAGACGTCGTGAATTTTTTCGAGTTCGGGGCAAAATCAAACGATATGCAAGCGGACCGACTCGTTCGGATATCTCATATGGCCCAATGAACCTCGGACTCAATTTGCCTTTACGGCCAAATCGAGTATCTTTTTCCAAGCGAAACTTTAAGAAACACTTTATCTCCCACGATACTCGATGTCTTTTCGTTTCAGATCCGCGTCGACTTCGATGATCGGAGGCTATCTTGAGACTTTCACGGATTACTTTCACTTTCATTCAGCATCTTTAATCAAATCCACCCGAAAATTTTGCTTTCATCGAGCTCGGTCCAAAACAATGGTGTACGGCATTTACGACAGTATAAAGCCTCGTAAGGCGCCATCTTAATACTTGTTTGAAAGCTATTGTTGTGTTTAATTCAACCAAAGGTAAATACTGCTCCCATGAGCCACTAAACTCAAGGATGCAACATCTCAACATATCCTCGAGTATTTGAATTATCCGTTCGGATTGACCATCGGTTTGGGGTGAAAAGTGCTAAAATGCACTTGGTACCCAAAGCCTCTTGCAATTTCTTCCAAAATCGCGATGTAAATCTTGGGTCTCTATCCGACACGATAGAAATGGTACCCCATGCAATCGAACAATTTGGGAGACGATAATTCGCCAATCTATCAGCGAAAAATCCATGTGGACAGGAATAAAATGAGCAGACTTGGTCGGTCTATCAACAATGACCTGCATCGAAGTCTTTCTTATTCGAGTCAATGGTAACCTGCACACAAAGTCCATTGTTACTCGATCCCATTTCCATTCGGGTATCATGATTGGTGAAGTAATCCCGATGGTACTTGATGTTCCGCTTTCACTTGTTGACATGTCAAACACTTGAAACAAATTCGAAATGTCTCGTTTCATAGGGCCACCAAAATTGGCGTTTCGGATCATTGTACATTTTAGTACTACCCGTGGATCGACATTCGACTCATTGTGAGCCTCGTTCAAAATCATCGAAACAAGTTCGAATCCCTTGGAATACATAATCGACCCTTGAACGTCTAGCAATCATTGTCGTCAATCTGAAATTCGATTCCTCATTCAAACACATTCGACTCGCTTAGCGACCAATTTAGCGTCGACCTTACGAGATTCAAGTATTTGATGAATCAATAACGGTTTGGCCTCTAATTCGACTACTAGCACCTCCTCGTGAAACGGATAGATGAGCATCCATTGCTCTCAAAAGCGAAAGTGCCTTACGACTTAAAGCATCGGCCACCACGTTGGCCTTTCCCGGTGATAATCAATGACAAGTTCATAGTCCTTCAACAACTCAAGCCAACGTCTTTGTCGCAAGTTTAGATCTCCTTGAGTCATCGATATTTAAGACTCTTATGGTCCGAATAAATATGACACCTTTCTCCAAACAAGTAATGTCGCCATATCTTCAAGGCGAACACTATGGTCGCTAGTTCAAGGTCATGGGTGGATAGTTTCTCTCATGCGGCTTTAGTTGTCTCGACGCGTAAGCCACAACTCGACCTTCTTGCATCAACACACAACCTAACCCAAGCAAGGATGTGTTATCAGATATGACAAACTCTTTCTGGGACTCGTTGTACTAGCACTAGGGCCTCGGTTAAACAGGTTTTAGTCGATCGAAACTTTCTTGACAGCGTTCGACCACTCGAACTTAACATCTTTTGGAGTAGTTTAGTCATCGGTGCAGCTATCACCGAAAAACCTTTCACAAATCGTCGATAGTATCCGGCAAGCCCCAAAAGCTCCTAACTTCGGCAACATTCCTTGAGGTTTCCAATCGACTATGGTCGAAATTTTGTTCGGTCCACCACGACACCGATCACGGACACCACGTGCCCCAAAAGCTAACCTCTCTCAACCAAAATTCACATTTCTTGAACTTTGCGTATAACTAGTTATCTCGAAGATTTGCAACACCAACCTCGGTGTTCAAAGATGTTCGATTTCATCTCTCGAATAGACCAAAATGTCATCGATAAATACAACTACGAACCGATCCAAGTATGGCTCGAAAATTCTATTCATTAAATCCATAAATACCCGAGGGCATTAGTGAGCCTAAACGGCATCACTAAGAATTCGTAGTGACCGTACCTCGTTCTAAAAGCAAGCGGTATGTCCGATTCTGGACCCTCAACCGATAGTACCCCGACCTCAAATCTTCTTTGAAAACACTGAGACTCCCTTTAATTGATCAAACAAATTGTCAATTCGTGGCAACGGATATTTATTCTTTATCGTCACTTTATTCAACTGACGATAGTCGATGCACAATCTCATAGTTCCATCCTTCTTCTTCACAAACAATACTGGTGCGCCCCATGGAGAAAAACTCAGTCGAGCGAAACCTCTATCCGTCAATTCTTGCAATTGAACCTTCAATTCCTTTAATTCCGTTAATGCCATACAATAGGGGCTATTGAGATCGGTGTAGTACCCGGTACAACTTCGATGCCGAATTCCACCTCTCGAACCGGTGGCAATCCCGGTAACTCCTCAGGAAACACATCTGAATACTCACAAACCACTGGTACCAATCTGGGTTTCCTTTCCGTTTCTTTACTTTCAAGCACATACGCAAGGTATGTTTCATACCCCTTTTTCACATATCTCCGAGCGGTCATAGAAGATATTATCGCTGGCACTCCTTTTAAATCAGTAGACTCGACTCGAACTACCTCATTATTTGCACTCCTCAAATCAATGGTTTTCCTTTGCGATCCACCACCGCATCATGTACGGTCACCAATCCATACCAAGAATAACATCGAATTCATCAAATGGTAGAAGCATCGATCGGTAGGAAACAGATTCTCGATTATTAGGGGGCATCTCTTGCACACTTTATCAACGAGTACATATTGACCCAAAGGGTTTGACACTGAATTACGAACTCGAAGAGAGCAATGTGTAGAGTCTTATGGATGCTAAGGTTTCACATACATATGAATGAGTAGAGCAGGGGTCAATCAATGCAATCACACTAGTATCAAAGAGAGTAAAAGTACCGGTGATAACGTCGGGGAGGATGCCTCCTCTCGTATGCGGATGGCATATGCTCTAGCAGAGCACGGGTCTCGGATCGAACAGCCAGATCGAGGCTCCTCTCGATTACCACCCCTACCTCCGTAAATTCTCGGGGCCTACCTCTAGCCGTCGCTCCACTAGGTCTTGCACCTTGCGTCTTATTACTCTCATCTAGCTCCGTGCAATCTCTAATGAAGTGGTCCTTGAACCGCATCCATAACAGCCCTATTAACAGACTTACCCCAACATTCACCTAGGTGTCGTCTTCCACATTGGGGCATTGGGTTTCTCTCGATGATTATTGCCCACACTAGCTACCGAAGTAACTCGGGAGTCCGTCAATGGTCGGGCTCTGATGGAAATTCCCGCAGTCGCCCTCGACTAATTAGTGTCCTCCCTGAACTTCTTTACAGCCGAGAACAGAGCTTTACTCGCCAATCTTTTATGATAATCTCTTGTTTCAAATTCAGCCTTCTTCTTCTCCTTTCCAAGTTCTTCCGCCTTGCAGGCTCGTTCGACTAGTGTTAGGAACTCCTTTATCTCCAAAATACCCACTAGCAGCTTTAAATCTTCATTCAATCCTTCTTCAAATCTTTTGCACATAGCAACCTCATCAGCCACACATTCCCGAGCATACCAACTAAGTCTTACGAACTCATGTTCGATTCAGAGATCTGATCATACGGCCTTGCTTGAGTTCCAAGAATTCCTTACGCTTCGATCGATGAACCGTTGACTAATGTATTTCTTTCAAATTCGATTGAAAGAAATCCCAAGTAACTCGTTCGTTTGGGACTATGGAAATTAAAGTCCTCCACCAATAGTAAGTCGAGTCTCTTAACAAGGATATAGCACACTTAAGATATTCATCGGTGTGCATGATAGTTCATCTAACACTCGAATGGTGTTATCGAGCGTAACTCGGCCTTTTCGGCATCATCAAGAACTATGGCCTTGAACTCCTCAGCCCCGCGCTTCCTAATCAGGTCTGGTGGTTTACTCGGCCTCACGGGATCGAGAATCGGAGGCATTGCGGGCTCTTGGGTGCGATTTAAATTCGGGAATGGTTGGACAGCCGGATTGGTTCGGGCATATTGCGCGACCCACTCATTCATCATGGTGAAGAAGGCTTGTTTCGCCCTTCATTTTGATTATTCGCGGATGATCGAGGCTCAACAGCAGCGTCCCTTATGCGGGAGCAGCCGCTACACTTTCAACGTCATCCGCCAAGGGTCTCTCTACCCCGGGTTCCATTTGTTAATCAAAACAAAAACTTCAACCGTCAGAAGTCATCACCTTTTAAGCACTAACAATTTTGCATGTATAGCTAGATTCAGACGCGCTATGGTAGTCCTAGAACCGACTAAACCATAGCTCGATACCAATAAAATGTAACACCCCAAACCCGTGACCGTCACCGGATTTGACCACGTGGTGTTACTGGGCTTACTTCCTTATTTCTCTCTTGGAAATATTTAATTTACATTCTAGGCAGGCTAGCTAACTGCGTCACTGTCCTCTTAAAAATCATATCTTGAGTTCCAGAACTCGAAAATCAGTTTCGTAAATTTTCCCTGAAACTAGACTCATAATCCCATCTACATATTTTTTTCTAGAATTTTTGGTCGAGCCAATTAGTATAGTTTATTAGTTAAATTCTCCCCTGTTTCAGGGTTCGACTACACTGACCTTTGTGCACTACAACTTGGATATCTTCCTGTACAGGGCTCCAACACTTATGCCGTTTGTTTCTAGAGAAACTAGACTCACAAGGGAATCTGGACATATAGAGCATGACTTCTATTTCTCTCTGGTTAATTTATAGTAAATTTTCAAAGTCGGATCAAGGGATCCAGAAACCATTCTGGCCCTGTTTCGCGAAAACCTGATTATCCCTTAAGATACAGCTCATATGGTCGTTTCGTTTCTTCCATATGAAAATAGATTCATCATGGTTAAATTTCATAATTTATTCACTATTTAATTCTACTTCTAATATTTTTAGTGATTTTTCCATCTCACCTCACTGCTACTGGCAGCATCTGTTACTAAAGCAAACAATGACTATTTCATAATTCTTCCATGGCCAAATATTTCATCATACATAATACAAACTATGGCCACCTTATCAAAATTAAGGTTTCTAAGGCTCGTGCCTATAGGTTTTAGATTCACACTCAACCGACCACATAGTCCATTTTCGCATGGCTTAAAGTTTACAACCCGAAATTCAACAAAACAAAATAGCCTATACATGCCAAATGTTTTCCTAGTTCAACTACGAAGACAATACCAAAAGATTCCCAACCGGTGTGATGACTTCAACGACGGTTCCGAGCACGCAAACGATACGAGTCCAAGAGACCTAAAATGGGTGACAAGAAAACACAGAGTGAGTTTATAACTCAGTAAGTCATAAGCACTTCACAACCATCCGTTACTAAAATTATCATAAAATGAAATAATGAAACAAGGCCCAGCGTTCCAGCCATACCGAACTACCATAGTTCCTTAGACCTTTCGGATCAATGTCATACCAAGTCATACATTTACATTTCATATACTATTCAATAGGATATTTGAAGCAATTTCCATTCATCATTTCATTTCCGCAACAATCATGCAATGGAAATCATCACATAGATTTAAAACTTACCGACTCAACCCCGAGCATGAACATAGTATCTATTAGCCACGAACTCAAGGTACTTACTCTTTCCGCTGTCCATACTCCACTCGATGAAGACACACCCTCCATATAATTGTTCGATCAGAGATATATATATATAGAGTACGCACACACGATGCTTAATACTCGATTTCGCACACTTAGTGCCATGTGATTTAAGCCCGCACACATAGTGCCATACCCTTCGAGCTCGCACACCCAAAGGTCAGTATATTTCCAGCATGCACACTTAGTGCCATATATTTCCAGCATGCACACTTAGTGCCATATATTTCCAGCATGCACACTTAGTGCCAATCTCGTCACCGTACACACGTATTGTTCAAGACACTTAGTGCCGAAAGCAAACTTTCTACACATTTCACTATTTCTTTTACATTCAACAATGTCATCATTCCATACACATACATTTTCATTTACATATCATCTCATTAAACACAATTGCATAGATATTATGATCATTTAAAACAATACCAAATATATGGTTAATGACTTACCTTATATTGGATGAAACGATTTCAATCGACTACTCGATTATCTTTGCTTTGCCTTTGTTTGATTCTCCCTTTTGATGTCTTGATCTCCTAGTATAAATACATTTAGTAGTTAAATTTCTTGCTGGATACTTATGTGTATAATTTAATGGTTTTCACTCCTTCACAACTATCCTTGTTCAAAATATCAAAACCTTAGCCAACATTCAATTAATGCATCAAGGCCGAATGTATTATCACTATTAAGGTAACCTAGTCTCAAGTATTTTCAATTCTAATGTACAACATCTCAAATTCCCATGACCGATCACACCTATTCTTACTTTCCAATATTCAAATAATCAAAATCACCTCCTAAACACAATAGTCATGGACAATGCCGAATCCTCAAGTGTTTGAACATAAATTATTTTACTAATATAAACATTCACGAATCATATTCATAGGAAGACCGATTTCTTTCCATAGCACATTCATCATCCATACTTACATGAAACAACCAAAATCCCTTCCTTTATACCCTAGCCGAATGCTCCAATCATCCATACAAATTACAAATTTTGCATGGCTAAGTAGGAGCCATTTAACATGCAAGAAAAATAATCATAGGAGAAGAATTTATCATTCTAAGTAAGCTCCTATCTCCAACACTAAATCATTCGGCATTTTGCCTAGACACACACAAGAAATCTCAACTTCCTTGACCTTACCAAGAGTGCATCCACCATTCAACTTAGCATATTACAAAACCAAATCAACAAACTCAAAGCTTACCTCCTAGTAGCCAAAGGCACTTGCCGAATTGACTTGAGTAAATCTCCTTCTTTTCACCCTTTGTTTGGCTATAGCAAAAGAAAGAAAACATGAACACTTTTTTCTTCTTCTCAAGCCATGGCAATTGTAACAAAATGAGAAAGGATGAACAACAAAATTTTTTTTTCTCCTTTCTTTTTCCTCAACTCACGGCAACAAGGGGGGGCATCCACACTCTTTTTTTTTTTTTGTTCATCATTTCCCCTTTTTTCTCCATTTCTTTATTCTTTCTAACATGATCCATTAACTAGACATGTTTGAAACATGTTCCCTTTGCCCATGCTCTTTATTTTATTATTTCTAACATCCACCATTAGCAAAACATGTTCAAGACATGTTTTCTTTTGCCCATCTTCATTACCATGGCCGGCCACTTCCTATAGTTGGCTAAATTGACATGCAAATCCCTCATGTCTTTACTTCATGCATTATTTGGCCACTTAAAAATTCACCTATCACATTTTCAAGTCCTAACACATGGGTCCTTTCTTATGAATTAGCACCTAATTAATAAAATGAAGGCACGAAATATTTACGCATACAAATTCCACATACAATAAGCATGTAATATAACACCTAATTATTCTTGTAACTCGGTTTTGTGGTCCCGAAACCACTCTCCGACTAGGGTCACATTAGGGTGTCACAACTCTCCCCACTTAAGAGATTTTCGTCCCCAAAATCTTACCGTAAATAGGTTTGGGTATCGTTCTTTCATAGAGTTCTCGGGTTCCCATGTAGCTTCTTCTATCCCGTGTTTGAGCCATAACACTTTTACTAACGGAACTTTCTTGTTTCGTAACTCTTTCA
The DNA here is from genome assembly GCF_025698485.1 of Gossypium arboreum. Lineage (NCBI taxonomy): Eukaryota > Viridiplantae > Streptophyta > Magnoliopsida > Malvales > Malvaceae > Gossypium > Gossypium arboreum. The sequence continues at coordinate 42,816,051 of NC_069076.1, forward strand.
CTTCCCGAGCTAGGATACGAGTGGGTTCTTCCTCGTAACTCATATTGGCTTGCATTTCAACCTCTGATGGACTAATCACGTGCGATGGATCAGATCTATAGCGTCGAAGCATCGAAACATGAAAGACGTCGTGAATTTTTTCGAGTTCAGGGGGCAAAATCAAACGATATGCAACTGGACCGACTCGTTCGGATATCTCATATGGCCCAATGAACCTCAGACTCAATTTGCCTTTACGGCCAAATCTGAGTATCTTTTTCCAAGGCGAAACTTTAAGAAACACTTTATCTCCCACCTGATACTCGATGTCTTTTCGTTTCAGATCCGCGTACGACTTCTGATGATCGGAGGCTATCTTCAGACTTTCACGGATTACTTTCACTTTCATTCAAAGCATCTTTAATCAAATCCACCCGAAAATTTTGCTTTCACCGAGCTCGGTCCAAAACAATGGTGTACGGCATTTACGATCGTATAAAGCCTCGTAAGGCGCCATCTTAATACTTGTTTGAAAGCTATTGTTGTGTGGCGAATTCAACCAAAGGTAAATACCGTTCCCATGAGCCACTAAACTCAAGGATGCAACATCTCAACATATCCTCGAGTATTTGAATTATCCGTTCGGATTGACCATCGGTTTGGGGGTGAAAAGTGCTAAAATGCGACTTGGTACCCAAAGCCTCTTGCAATTTCTTCCAAAATCGCGATGTAAATCTTGGGTCTCTATCCGACACGATAGAAATGGTACCCCATGCAATCGAACAATTTGGGAGACGTATAATTTCGCCAATCTATCAAGCGAAAAATCCATGCGGACAGAATAAAATGAGCGAGACTTGGCGTTTGAGATCATTGTACATTTTAGTACTACCCGGTGGGTGACATTCGACTCATTGTGAGCCTCGTTCAAAATCATCGAAACAAGTTCAATCCTTGGAATACATAATCGACCCTTGAACGTCTAGCAATCATTGTCGTCAATCTGAAATTCCGATTCCTCATTCGAAACACATTCGACTCGTTTAGCGACCAATTTAGCGTCGACCTTCTGAGATTCAAGTATTTGATGAATCAATAACGGTTTGGCCTCTAATTCGACTACTAGCACCTCCTCAGGTGAAACGGATAGATGAGCATCCATTGCTCTCAAAGCAGACAGTGCCTTACGACTTAAAGCATCGGCCACCACGTTGGCCTTTCCTGGGTGATAATCAATGACAAGTTCATAGTCCTTCAACAACTCAAGCCAACGTCTTTGTCGCAAGTTTAGATCTCCTTGAGTCATCAGATATTTAAGACTCTTATGGTCCGAATAAATATGACACCTTTCTCCAAACAAGTAATGTCGCCATATCTTCAAGGCGAACACTATGGCTGCTAGTTCAAGGTCATGGGTCGGATAGTTTCTCTCATGCGGCTTTAGTTGTCTCGACGCGTAAGCCACAACTCGACCTTCTTGCATCAACACACAACCTAACCCAAGCAAGGATGCGTTACTATATATGACAAACTCTTTCTGGGACTCCAAATTGTACTAGCACCGGGGCCTCGGTTAAACAGGTTTTTAGTCGATCGAAACTTTCTTGACAGCGTTCGACCACTCGAACTTAACATCTTTTGGAGTAGTTTCAGTCATCGGTGCAGCTATCACCAAACCTTTCACAAATCGTCGATAGTATCCGCAAGCCCCAAAAGCTCCTAACTTCGCAACATTCCTTGGAGGTTTCAATCGACTATGGCTGAAATTTTGTTCGGGTCCACCTCGACACCGATGCGGACACCACGTGCCCCAAAAGCTAACCTCTCTCAACCAAAATTCACATTCTTGAACTTTGCGTATAGCGCTTATCTCGTAAGATTTGCAACACCACCTCGGTGTTCAAGATGTTCGATTTCATCTCGAATAGACCAAAATGTCATCGATAAATACAACTACGAACCGATCCAAGTATGGCTGAAAATTCTATTCATTAAATCCATAAATACCGTAGGGCATTAGTGAGCCTAAACGGCATCACTAAGAATTCGTAGTGACCGTACCTCGTTCTAAAAGGTTTTGGGTATGTCCGATTCTCGGACCTCAACCGATAGTACCCGACCTCAAATCTTCTTTGAAAACACCGAGACTCCCTTTAATTGATCAAACAAATCGTCAATTCGTGGCAACGGATATTTATTCTTTATCGTCACTTTATTCAAGCGGCGATAGTCGATGCACAATCTCATAGTTCCATCCTTCTTCTTCACAAACAATCTTGGTGCGCCCATGGAGAAAAACTCGATCGGCGAAACCTCTATCCGTCAATTCTTGCAATTGAACCTTCAATTCCTTTAATTCCGTTAATGCCATACAATAGGGGCTATTGAGATCGGTGTAGTACCGGTACAACCGATGCGTCAATTCCACCTCTCGAACCGGTGCCAATCCGGTAACTCCTCGAAACACATCGAATACTCACAAACCACGGTACCGATCCGGTTTCCTTTCCGTTTCTTTACTTTCAAGCACATACGCAAGGTATGTTTCACACCCTTTTCACATATCTCCGAGCGGTCATAGAAGATATTATCGGCACTCCTTTTAAATCGAGAGACTCGACTCGGACTACCTCATTATTTGCACTCCTCAAATCAATGGTTTTCCTTTTGCGATCCACCAACGCATCATGTCTGGTCACCAATCCATACCAAGAATAACATCGAATTCATCAAATGGTAGAAGTATCGATCACCGGAAACAGATTCTCAAATTATTGGGGGCATCTCTTGCACACTTTATCAACAGTACATATTGACCCAAAGGGTTTGACACTCGAATTACGAACTCGAGAGACTCAACGGTAGAGTCTTCTTTGGATGCTAAGGTTTCACATACATATGAATAAGTAGAGCGGGGTCAATCAATGCAATCACACTAGTATCAAAGAGAGTAAAAGTACCGGTGATAACGTCGGGGAGGATGCCTCCTCTCGTGCGCGGATGGCATATGCTCTAGCAGAGCACGGGTCTCGGATCGAACAACCGTATCGAGGCTCCTCTCGATTACCACCCCTACCTCCGAAATTCTCGGGGCCTACCTCTAGCCGTCGTTCCACTAGGTCTTGCACCTTGCGTCTTATTACTCTCATCTAGCTCCGTGCAATCTCTAATGAAGTGGTCCTTCGAACCGCATCCATAATAGGCCCTATTAACAGACTTACCCCAATATTCACCTAGGTGTCGTCTTCCACATTGGGGGCATTCAGGTTTCTCTCGATGATTATTGCCCACACTAGCTACCGAAGTAACTCGGGAGTCCGTCAATGGTCGAGCTCTGATGGAAATTCCCGCCGTCGCCCTTGACTTATTAGTGTCCTCCCTGAACTTCTTTACAGCCGAGAACAGAGCTTTACTCGCCAATCTTTTATGATAATCTCTTGTTTCAAATTCAGCCTTCTTCTTCTCCTTTCCAAGTTCTTCCGCCTTGCAGGCTCGTTCGACTAGTGTTACGAACTCCTTTATCTCTAAAATACCCACTAGCAGCTTTAAATCTTCATTCAATCCTTCTTCAAATCTTTTGCACATAGCAACCTCATCAGCCGCACACTCCCGAGCATACCGACTAAGTCTTACGAACTCATGTTCAGATTGAGATCTGATCATACGGCCTTGCTTGAGTTCCAAGAATTCCTTACGCTTCGATCGATGAACTGTTGACTAATGTATTTCTTCGAAATTTCGATTGAAAGAAATCCCAAGTAACTCGTTCGTTTGGGACTATGGAAATGAAAGTCCTCCACCAATAGTAAGTGAGTCTCGCAACAAGGATATAGCACACCTAAGATATTCATCGGTGTGCATGATTCATCTAACACTCGAATGGTGTTATCGAGCGAACTTCGGCCTTTTCGACATCATCAAGAACTATGGCCTTGAACTCCTCAGCCCGCGCTTCCTAATCAGGTCTGGTGGTTTACTCGGCCTCACGGGATCGAGAATCGGAGGCATTGCGGGCTCTTGGGGTGCGATATTTAAATTCGGGAATGGTTGGACACCGGATTGGTTCGGGCATATTCGCGACTCACTCATTCATCATGGTGAAGAAGGCTTGTTTCGCCCCTTCATTTTGATTATTCGCGGATGACTGAGGCTCAACAGGCAGCGTCCCTTACGCGGGAGCAGCCGCTACACTTTCAACGTCATCCGCCAAGGGTCTCTCTACTCCGGGTTCCATTTGTTAATCAAAACAAAAACTTCAACCGTCAGAAGTCATCGCCTTTTTAAGCACTAACAATTTGGCATGTATAGCTAGACTCGCACGCGCTATGGTAGTCCTAGAATCGACTAAACCATAGCTCTGATACCAATAAAATGTAACACCCCAAACCCGTGACCGTCACCGGATTTGACCACGTGGTGTTACCGGGCTTACTTCCCTTATTTCTCTCTTGAAAATATTTAATTTACATTCGAGCGGGCTAGCTAACTGCGTCACTGTCCTCTTAAAAATCATATCTCGAGTTCTAGAACTCGAAAATCAGTTTCGTAAATTTTCCCTGAAACTAGACTCATAATCCCATCTACATATTTTTTTCTAGAATTTTTGGTCGAGCCAATTAGTATAGTTTATTAGTTAAAGTCTCCCCTGTTTCAGGGTTCGACTACACTGACCTTTGTGCACTACGACTTGGATATCCTCCTGTACAGGGCTCCAACACTTATGCCGTTTGTTTCTAGAGAAACTAGACTCACAAGGGAATCTGTACATATAGAGCATGACTTCTAATTCTCTCTGGTTAATTTATAGTAAATTTTCAAAGTCGGATCAGGGGATCCAGAAACCATTCTGGCCCTGTTTCGCGAAAACCTGATTATCCCTTAAGATACAGCTCATATGGTCGTTTCGTTTCTTCCATATGAAAATAGATTCATCATGGTTAAATTTCATAATTTATTCACTATTTAATTCTACTTCTAATATTTTTAGTGATTTTTCCATCTCACCTCACTGCTCTTTGGCATCTCATTACTAAAGCAAACAATGACTATTTCATAATTCTTCCATGGCCAACTATTTCATCATACATAATACAAACTATGGCCACCTTATCAAAATTAAGGTTTCTAAGGCTCGTGCCTATAGGTTTTAGATTCACACTCAACCGACCACATAGTCCATTTTCGCATGGCTTAAAGTTTACAACCGAAATTCAACAAAACAAAATAACCTATACATGCCAAATGTTTTCCTAGTTCAACTACGAAGACAATACCAAAAGATTCCCACCGGTGTGATGACTTCAACGACGGTTCCGAAAGCACATAAACGACACGAGTCCAAGAGACCTAAAATGGGTGACAAGAAAACACCGAGTGAGTTTATAACTCAAGAAGTCATAAGCACTTCACAACCATCCGTTACTAAAATTATCATAAAATGAAATAATGAAACAAGGCCCGGCGTTCCACCATACCGAACTACCATAGTTCCTTAGACCTTTCGGATCAATGTCATACCAAGTCATACATTTACATTTCATATACTATTCAATAGGATATTTGAAGCAATTTCCATTCATCATTTCATTTCCGCAACAATCATGCAATTGAAATCATCACATAGATTTAAAACTTACCGACTCAACCCCGAGCATGAACATAGTATCTATTAGCCACGAACTCAAGGTACTTACTCTTTCCGCTGTCCATACTCCACTCGATGAAGACACACCCTCCATATAATTGTTCGATCAGAGATATATATATATATAGAGTATGCACACACAAAGATTGCTTAATACTCGATTTCGCACACTTAGTGCCATGTGATTTAAGCCCGCACACATAGTGCCATACCCTTCGAGCTCGCACACCCAAGGTCAGATATTTCCAGCATGCACACTTAGTGCCATATATTTCCAGCATGCACACTTAGTGCCAATCTCGTCACCGTACACACGTATTGTTCAAGACACTTAGTGCCGAAAGCAAACTTTCTACACATTTCACTATTTCTTTTACATTCAACAATGTCATCATTCTATACACATACATTTTCATTTACATATCATCTCATTAAACACAATTGCATAGATATTATGATCATTTAAAACAATACCAAATATATGCTTAATGACTTACCTTATATTGGATGAAACGATTTCCAATCGACTACTCGATTATCTTTGCTTTGCCTTTGTTTGATTCTCCCCTTTTGATGTCTTGATCTCCTAGTATAAATATATTTAGTAGTTAAATTTCTTGCTGGATACTTATGTGTATAATTTAATGGTTTTCACTCCATTCACAACTATCCTTGTTCAAAATATCAAAACCTTAGCCAACATTCAATTAATGCATCAAGGCCGAATGTATTATCACTATTAAGGTAACCTAGTCTCAAGTATTTTCAATTCTAATGTACAACATCTCAAATTCCCATGACCGATCACACCTATTCTTACTTTCCAATATTCGAAATAATCAAAATCACCTCCTAAACACAATAGTCATGGACAATGCCGAATCCTCAAGTGTTTGAACATAAATTATTTTACTAATATAAACATTCACGAATCATATTCATAGGAAGACCGATTTCTTTCCATAGCACATTCATCATCCATACTTAGATGAAACAACCAAAATCCCTTCCTTTATACCCTAGCCGAATGCTCCAATCATCCGTACAAATTACAAATTTTTGCATGGCTAAGTAGGAGCCATTTAACATGCAAGAAAAATAATCATAGGAGAAGAATTTATCATTCTAAGTAAGCTCCTATCTCCAACACTAAATCATTCGGCATTTTGCCTAGACACACACAAGAAATCTCAACTTCCTTGACCTTACCAAGAGTGCATCCACCATTCAACTTAGCATATTACAAAACCAAATCAACAAACTCAAAGCTTACCTCCTAGTAGCCAAAGGCACTTGCCGAATTGACTTGAGTAAATCTCCCTTCTTTTCACCCTTTGTTTCGGCTATAGCAAAAGAAAGAAAACATGAACACTTTTTTTCTTCTTCTCAAGCCATGGCAATTGTAACAAAATGAGAAAGGATGAACAACAAATTTTTTTTTTCTCCTTTCTTTTTCCTCAACTCACGGCAACAAGGGGGGGCATCCACACTCTTTTTTTTTTTTGTTCATCATTTCCCCTTTTTTCTCCATTTCTTTATTCTTTCTAACATGATCCATTAACTAGACATGTTTGAAACATGTTCCCTTTGCCCATGCTCTTTATTTTATTATTTCTAACATCCACCATTAGCAAAACATGTTCAAGACATGTTTTCTTTTGCCCATCTTCATTACCATGGCCGGCCACTTCCTATAGTTGGCTAAATTGACATGCAAATCCTCATGTCTTTACTTCATGCATTATTTGGCCACTTAAAAATTCACCTATCACATTTTCAAGTCCTAACACATGGGTCCTTTCTTATGAATTAGCACCTAATTAATAAAATCAAGGCACGAAATATTTACGCATACAAATTCCACATACAATAAGCACAGAATATAACACCTAATTATTCTTGTGACTCGGTTTTGTGGTCTCGAAACCACTCTCCGACTAGGGTCACATTAGGGGTGTCACACTATTTCCCTTTTTTAATCTTTTAATTACCAAATGACTAAAATACCCTTCATTAAAACTTTAGTTATTTTTATCTATGTATGTCAATTTTTGTCCATGAAACCTAATGGTCTAATTACCATTTAAGGACCTCTACTTCAATTATACTCTTCAATTTAATCCTTTAGCATCTAAAACTCATATTTATCAACTTTTGCAATTAAGCCCTAGTAGGTAAATTAAGCATGCTATCGATAAAATTTTCCATTGATACTCTAACACATGCATCTAATCACTCGGTAAATTATAAAAATTAATCGGAATATACTTTTCTATCTCAGATTCGTGGTTTCGCAACCACTATTCCGTTTAGGCCCTATTTTGGGATGTTACATATCGATATAGTTTATTTATTACTGAGACCCGTTTGAACTTTAAGAATTCGTAGGATACGAATGACATGTCACTAGGGTTGCTGTATTGGTTGAGATCCTGCATGTGTTGCGGACTCATCACAGCTCGTATGAGCTTATTGATATATCAGCTCGTAAGAGCTTATTGATATATCAGCTCGTAAGAGCTTATTGTTCTCAGCTCGTATGAGCTTACTAATTCAGCTCGTCAGAGCTTACCGTTTTAGCTCAATAGAGCTTACTGTTCATCAGCTTAGGAGGAGCTTACTCTTCATAGCTTGAAAGAGCAAAAAATGATAAGAAATTGATGGATTACTAATTTATATGTATTGTATATCACCCGAGTATCCCTTGAGATTCTAATAAGTTCAACAGGCATACATTCTGTTTATACAGATGAGTTATGGCTTTCAAATGAATTATTATTTATATGATTGAAAATGAAATGTTACCAATGTTGTACATGATATATGAATTTGATATGATGCAATGTATTGATATAATGGATGATTTCATGTATTTAGGTGACTAACTTGTGATGAATGCTTGGGTTTAGGCATTTGGTAATTGAATTGAATACACCTTGATTATTTGTCTTGATTTTGTATAAATGGTAAGTTTAATTCTGAATTATACGGGCTTACTAAGCTATAAAGCTTACTCTATTTCTTTTTCCATGTTTTATAGCGGTTCAATAGCTCACTCATTTCAGACAAGTCGAAGTTACACATCACACTATCCAATTGCCGATTGGTACTTTTGAACTTGTGGATAATTGTAAATATGACATGTATAGGCTTGTTATAATTGTAATAGTTATGGTTACTTGAGATTATGGTTTGGTACATTTTGTGTATAAGTTAAGCTATGTGATTTGGCTAAAATAAATGTTATATTTTAGTATGTTTTGGCAAATAGTTGATGGAATGGAGATGTGAAAATGTGTTTGTTATAAGGTAAACTTATGAATGGAAAATGTATGATATTAGTTAAGGAATTAAATATTATGTGGAATTGGCATTATATGTGTACGAAATGTTATGAAATGACTGCCTATTGTGTTGTAAAAATGTTACCATTTATGCTTGTGTTTACATGTGAAATTTGGGTGGCATAATGGCTTTGCAAATAGTCTATTTTTGTCCACATGGGAATAGAAACGGGCGTGTGTCTCAGTCGTGTGTGACACACGGTCATGTTACGTGGCCGTGTGTCCCCTACTGTTGTTGTTAAAATGAAGTCAGTATGCTCCACACGAGCGTGTGACTGGCCGTGTGGTACAAGTTATTATGTCCCCTATTTAGCACACGACTTAGCACACGGGCATGTGACTTGGCTGTATTGCATAAGTCAATATACCTTATAGGTTTGATACGGCCTGGCACACGGGCGTTTGTGGCCATTTCGAAGGGCAGATGGGCTTGACACACAGGCGTGTGGTCGGGCTTGTGACCCAAGTCAATATGTATGCCCTGTTTCCATACGGCTTGTGACACGGGCGTGTCTATTAGCTGTGTGAGGCACACGGCCTGTTCATAGGGGTGTGTGACCCTTGAAATGTTAAAATTTTTCTAAGTTTCCAAAATTTTCATATGTTATCGGTTTAGTACTAAACCACTTTTAAAGCATGTTTAAAGCCTCGTAAGCCCTTATAAGGGATAATATGATTGTATTGAATGGTAATTGTATATGTATGCAAATGTATGGGTTATGTATGTTAAATGATGTGTATTGATCGGTAATACCTCGTAACCTTATTCTGGTAATAGATACGGGTTATGGGTGTTACATTTATTGGTATCAGGGCTACAGTTTAGTCGGTTCTAGGATAATATAGCATATGTGAGTCTAGCTATACATGCCATATATAAAATTGTGATAGTGTGATGACTTCTGACATTTTCAAATGTGTTTTTATAAAGCAATGGATCTCGAACGAGCTGTAGTGGATGATGTAAAGAATAACGCGCCAGCTCCCGCTTAGGGAACATCGTCTTTTGTATCTAGACCCGTGATGAGTAGTCACGGGGGTGAGGCTAAAGAAGCCTTCTTTCAGATAATGAACGAGTGGTTCACACAGTACATTCGTATGAACCTGGCTGTTCAGTAACCTCCACCCCCACCTATTCCCCAACTAATCCCTATAGTTCCTCAAGGTACGGATCCGTTGTGATTGAATAAGCCACTTGTGGATAAAATACAGAAACACGGGGCTGAGGAATTCAGAACCACTGTTAACGATGACCTTGAGAGAGTTGAGTTTTGGCTTAAAAACACGATTAGGGTATTTGATGAACTGTCATGCACACCTGAAGAATGTTTAAAATGTGTTGTATCACTGTTGAGAGACACTGCGTATCAGTGGTAGAATACCTTGATATCCATAGTCCCGCGAGAAAGAGTTACTTGGGAGTTCTTTCAAGTTAAGTTTAGAAAGAAATACATCAGCCAAAGGTTCATTGATCAGAAACAAAAAGAATTTATTAACTTGAAATAGGTCGTATGTCAGTAACATAATATGAAAGAGAGTTTGTACGATTCAATGAGTATGCTAGTGAATGTGTTTCTTCTGAAGCTATAATGTGTAAAATGTTCGAGGATGGATTGAATGAAGAAATCAAACTTTTAGTTGGAATTCTTGAGCTGAAAGAGTTTGTAGTTCTATTTGACAGAGCTTGTAAAGCAAGAGAGCTTTGCAAAGAGAAAAGAAAAGCCGATTCAGAGGCTAGAGATTTTAGAAAGAGATTTACGAGCAAATCACATCAGTCAGCATCAAAGAAATCTAGAGAATATCATCCTTGTTCTATGGCTTCTGCAGGAATTTCGATTAGAGATAGAGATACGAGACATTTTAGCTCTAAACCTCAAGCGACATTCGTTGCCAGTGTGGGAAGTGTTAGAAATGTAAAGCCAGAATATAAACATTGCAATAAGAAACATTACAGTGAATATAGGTTAGTGAGTAGAGCTTGCTTCAAATGTGGATCTCTTGATCATTATCTTCGAGACTGTCCAAAAAAATTTACAACTGAAAGAGATCAACCTGTGAAAGTAAGTAATACGACTACTAGAAGGAGACCACCCCGAAACACTAGAAATATGAGTGGTAACCAAGGTGCTACGAGAGATTCTATTGTAAGATCTAATGCATGAGCACCTGCCCGAGCTTATGCTATTCGTGCACGGGAGGAGGCATCTTTACTAGATGTTATTACATGTACTTTTTCTCTTTTTGATACTGATATAGTTGCGTCGATAGATCCTGGATCAACCCATTCATATATCTGTATGAATCTAGTATTTAAAAAGAGTTTACATGTCGAGTATACAAAGTTTGTAATTAAAGGATCCAACCACTTAGGCAAGTTTGTTTTAGTTGATAAAATTTGTAAGAATTGTCCTTTGATGACTCGGGGTTACTGTTTTCGGGCTGACTTGATGCTTCTACCGTTTGATGAGTTTGATGCGATTCTGGATTTGGATTGGCTGATTATGCATGATGTAGTTTGAATTGTAGATGAAAGACTATCGAATTAAAATGTCAAAATGGTGAGACTCTTCAGATGAAGTCTGATGACTCGAGTGAATTACCTACTATGATATCGTCTGTGTTAGCTCAGAAATATATGAAAAAGAGCTATGATGCATATCTAGCATACGTACTGGATAATAAAGTGTCTAAATCAAAGATTGAATCAGTACCTGTTATTTGTGAATTTTTGGATGTATTTCCAGAAGAATTACTGGGTTTGCTACTGATCAGAGAGGTTGAATTTGGTATTGAATTAGTACTGGGAACAACACCATCGATAGCTCTGTACAGAATGGCTCCAATAGAATTAAAAGAGTTGAAAGCTCAGTTGCAATAATTGACAGATATAGGTTTTGCACGACTGAGTTATTCACCCTGGGGTACACCAATATTGTTTGTGAAAAAGAAAGATGGCACGATGAGAATGTATATCGACTACAGATAGCTGAATAAAGTGATTTTAAAGAATAAATATCCTCTACCGTGGATTGATGATTTATTTGATCAGTTGAAAGGGGCAACAGTATTTTCAAAAATTGATTTGAGATCGGGTTATTATCAGTTGCGAGTTAAAGAGTTAGATGTACCGAAAATCACGTTTAGAATGAGGTATGCACATTATGAATTCCTGGTTATGACTTTTGGATTAACTAATACTCATGTAGTTTTTATGGACTTAATGAACCAGATATTCAAATTGTATTTAGACAGATTTGTTGTTGTATTCATTGACGATATTCTGATCTATTCGCGAGATGAATCTAAACATACTGAGCGTTTGAGAGTTGTGTTACAAACTCTACGTGATAAGAAATTATCTGCAAAGTTTAGCAAATGTGAGTTTTGGCTCCATGAGTGTAACACCCCTAACCCGTATCCGTCACTAAAATAGGGTTACGGGGCATTACTGGAAAAGATACAACTTTCATGCATTCACACAATCATTTAGATTAAATTTGAAAACATACATTTATAACTTTAGTTTAACAAATCTTGAATCATTAATACACAAAGTACAAAACAATTTATTAGATTCACATATAACCATTTGGTTATTTTATAGCATGAACTGCTTTTCATATAGTCAATTTCCAATGTAATAACAGAAAAATAAAACATGCTAAATACAAATGCTTTATTCAATGTCTACTTTCATTTTACCTATTACTTTACATGCAAGAAACATTTCATATAACCAAACCAATAAGTTATTCACAAAACCAATTACACATGATCATATCATTTTAACCAAACAGAACATATATGCATCATATAAAATTCATATTACCTTTTTGTTTTAAAATACGAAATTCACTATTCATTTGGTCAATATTTCAATGCATTACTCGAATATAAACATACCTAATAATCATGCTATGTTCAAAGTTACATTTTCTTCATTTTACCCTATCATTTCATATGCATATAACCTCCCATTGAAATGAATTAATATACAAATATACCAACCATGATTTACCCGAATCATGATTATTATTACCAAATCACAACTAGTTCATAACCATCATTTATATTTTATCACCTAACCAAATACAACTGTATTTATCCAAACACAAAACTTACATACCATGTAATAAATATATTAAAATAAACTCTTACCATGTTCGGACATAACCAAATATCAATTGATGCCAAATCACATGTAACACATTAACCAAACATATCAACCAAGTTTACATGTATATTTTATCGTAGCACGAATCATAGTCGAATCAACCAAGCATACTTATGAATATGTATACCATAGTTGATTCATCAACCACATATACATCAAAAATCATCAACAATTTCCAAGCATATAACACATTAAAGCAATAGCCGAACACCAAAATCAAACATGACCATCACCTAAACGAAGCATTAAATCCAAACTTATCAAAGTAATAAGCCATTTTCGCATGGCTCATATTTACATAAACCAAAATTCAACATTTCAAAATAAAATCCAACCTATGAATATTGAGATTGAGCCCCTAGCAACATTCGACAGAACCACAGTGTTAAATGACAACCATTACGGTGGAATAGAGAATGAGTGAGAAAGATACATTCGACCCACAGAAAAAATGAAATCAAAATTTTCTGAGAAGAAGACTAACTAATATTCAGCCAAGACCCAAGCCTAGAAGTCGACACAATTGAAAAGGAGCATTCAATTTTTTCAAGAGAAAGAAAAAAGATTAAGAGAGATGAGAAGAAGGCTGGAAAGAATCAATCCCCCAAGCTAAAGCCGAAATGGTTTGAGAGAGAGGAGGGCAATAGGCATTCGGCCAAAAGGAAACCATTTGAGAAAAGGTGTGAATGAGAAGAATAAACCATGGACAAAATAGTTGGAGAGAGGAAAAAAGATCCAGCAATTGAAGTGAAATGGTCTAAAGGAAAAGCAAATCGAAAGAATGCAGAAGGAGAACAAAATACCCAAATGGTCACACTCAGAATTTAGCTACCAAAACCTCAAGCAATAATTGGCCTCCTAATACCGAAAGTGCAAAAATTTAAAGGAAACAGCCTAGGTAGCAACCGAAATGAGAAAAAAAAACCTCTTACACCCCCAAGCTAAATTCCCTTGAGTACCTAGAGTCCCCATGGCACTAACACTCTCCCCCTTCACATCTCCTTGATTTCCTCCTAAAGTCTTTCCACAACATCCTCAAACCGATCACCATCCAAATCCCTCTTTCTTCTCCTAAATTTTAGCTGCACTCTCCCCACGCCTTTAAACACTTCAACAGCCCAAGCAACAGAGTTCCACTGACACACAACCTCTCACACAACCACTTTCAAAATAAAACACCCCTTGCGCGCAGTAGGACTCGAACTCATGACCCTTAATAACAGTAACACGCCTCTATCCCCTAGACCAGCAAGCTTTTTATGACACACTTTACCGAATTTTAATTAAGAGACCTACTGACTAGAGACAGGTTTAATTCAAGCAAAAACAAAACTTTTTGTACAAGCCAAGGCTTGAACTCAGGACTCCTCCAACACTTCTCAAGACACTTAACCACTGAAGCAAACATGCATTTGTGTTACACAACACACAAGAAATAAGTACCTATATTTTGGGGCGTTACAACTCTACCCTCTAAAAGAAAATTTTGGCCTCAAAATTTACCTGGTCAAAACGGATGAGGGTATTATTGTCGCATCACCTCCTCAGGTTCCCATGTGGCTTCCTCAGAACTGTGATTATACCATAGTACCTTAACCAATGGAATAGACTTCCTCTTCAGAACCTTCACATCACGGTCTAAAATCTGAATTGGCTCTTCCTCGAAGGTCAGATCTGGCCTAACCTCAATCTCCTCAATTGAGACGATATGCGCAGGATCATATCGATATCGCCTCAGCATAGAGACGTGGAACACATCATGAATCTGGTCCAATTCTAGAGGTCACTCAAGTGGATAGGTAACCGGTCCCACATGCTTCAATACACGGTAAGGCCTAATGAACCTAGGGCTTAACTTGCCCTTCTGACCAAACCGTAGTACCTTCTTCCATGGCGAGACCTTGAGAAAAATTAAGTTTGCCACAGAATACTCTATCTCTTTTCGCTTCAAATCTGCATACTACTTTTGTCTGTTAGATGTCGCCTTCAGTTGATCCCGAATCAACTGAACTTTATCCTCAGTATCAGAAATTAATTTAGGGCAAAAAATACACAGCTTGCCCAACTCAGTTCAACACGTAGGAGTATGACACCTACGACCATATAGTGCCTCGTAAGCTGCCATCTGTATGCTAGATTGGTAGCTATTGTTATACACAAACTCTACTAATGGCAAGTAGACCTCCTAATTGCCTCGAAATTCTACCACATAGCTCCTTAACATATCCTCCAGTATCTGAATGATCCTCTTTAGCTGACCATCGGTCTGAGGATGGAACGCAGTACTGAAAACTAACCTTGTACCCAGTGCTTTATGTAGTTTCTTCCAAAACTGAGATGTGAAGCGAGGATCCCTATAAGATATTATGAAAACCGGTACCCCATGCAGTCTCACTATTTTTGACACACACAGCTTAGCCAGCTTCTGTACTGAGTAATCAATATGAACAGGTATGAAATGGGTAGATTTAGTCAATTGATCTACGATAACCCATACTGAATCCTTCTTAGTAGGCGTTAAGGGCAACCCACTAAAGAAGTCCATAGTTACTCTCTCCCATTTCAAAAACGGAATCTTAACTGGCTGAAGCAACCCTGAAGGTAACTGATGTTCAGCCTTAACCTGTTGGCAAGTAAGACATTTACTCACAAAGTTGGTAACTTCACGCTTAAGACTCGACCACCAATATAACTCACGAAGGTCTCGGTACATCTTATTCCCACCAGGATGCATAGCATAATGACTACTATGCGCCTCCTGTAGTTTCAACTGCCTCAAATCAGTATCATTCGGTACACAGATTCTCCCACGAAAACAAAGTACCCTTTCGCTATTCAGTTAAAAATATAAAGCTTCCCCACTCTCTATCTGTCAGAATCGAAGACCCAGTGACTCATCCTCCATCTGCTTACCCTTAATCTGTTCAATCCATGTTAGTTTAACCTGAAGTTCAGCTAACAGACTACTATCATCGAATAAGCTGAGACGAGCAAACATCGCCCTTAGATCAGTCACAGCCCTACGGCTTAATGCATTAGCCACCACATTAGCCTTTCTAGGATGGTATTTAATCGTACAGTCATAATTCTTAAGCAGCTCA
This sequence comes from Gossypium arboreum, assembly GCF_025698485.1. NCBI lineage: Eukaryota > Viridiplantae > Streptophyta > Magnoliopsida > Malvales > Malvaceae > Gossypium > Gossypium arboreum. The sequence continues at coordinate 42,832,293 of NC_069076.1, forward strand.
ATCCACCTATGTTGCCTAAGATTTAGCTCCTTCTGAGTGAGGAGATACCTGAGGCTCTTTTGATCCGTGTAAATGTTACACTTCTCACTATACAAGTAATGCCTCCAAATTTTCAGTGCAAACACCACAGCGGCCAACTCCAAGTCATGTATCAGATAGTTCGCCTCATGTGTCTTAAGCTAACGAGACGCATAAGCCACCACCTTACCTTCTTGCATCAACACACAACCCAAACCAACGTGTGATGTATCATTGTAGATAGTAAACTGTTTCCTAGACTCTGGCTGAATCAAGATAGAGGCCTCAGTTAGAACCTTCTTAAGCCTCTCAAAACTTTCTTGCTGCCTATCAGTCCAGTCAAAAGGTACCCCTTTACGGAAAAACTTAGTCAGAGGTGCAGAAATCAACAAAAACCCTTCTACAAAACGTCTATAATATCCTGCCAGACCCAGAAAACTTCAAATCTCAGATACTGACTTAGGCTGCTTCCAATCCAAAATTGCTTCAATTTTTCAAGGATCAACCCTAATCCCCTCAGTAGATACCACATGACCCAAAAACGTTACCTCCCGTAGCTAGAATTCACACTTGTTGAATTTAACATACAGTTGTTTTTCCCTCAGAATTTGCAGGACTAGTCGGAGATGTGCGTCATGTTCATCTTCAGTTCTCGAATACACCAGAATGTCATCTATAGACACACTACGAACCGATCCAAATAGGGTTGGAACACTCGGTTCATCAAATCCATAAAAATTGGTAGTGCATTCATCAGTCCAAATGGTATCACTAGGAACTTGTAATGACCATAACAAGTTCTAAACATTGTCTTCTAAACATCAGTCCTCTTGACCCGCAGTTGATGATACCCTGATGGAGATCAATCTTAGAGAAAGTTGAAGCTCCTCAGAACTAGTCGAACAATTGTCTATCCTCGGTAGCGGGTACTTATTCTTAATAGTTAATTTATTTAGGCTCTGGTAGTCGATGCACATTCGTATGGATCCATCTTTCCTTTTCACAAATAAAATCGGTGCTCCCCACGGAGACACACTAGGGCAGATGAACCCTCGATCTAGTAACTCTTGAATCTAAGCTTTAAGCTCCTCATGCTCTTTTGGTGCCATTCTATAAGGGGCGATGGATACCAGAGCTGTACCAGACAGGAGCTCAATCCCAAACTCAACTTCACTGTTTGGAGGTAGCCCAGGTAGTTCATAGGGAAAGACATCCTAAAAGTACGTAACTGTTCTGATATCTCTAACAGATGGAATCTCAGAACCCAAAGCACTGATGTAGGCTAGATACGCCTCACAACCCTTACGAACCAACTTTTCAGCTCTAAGCATAGAAATCATATTTGACAAATAATTTTGATGCTCCCCAATCACAACTATGTCATCACCCTTTTCAGTTTTCAGTACCACCCACTTTGCAGCACAGCCCAAATTCACTTGATGCTTAACCAGCCAGTCTATGACCAATATTAAGTCAAATTCTCCAAAAGGAAGTTCCATTAAATCCGCTAAAAATATCACTCATTGAACCTCCAAGGGTACATCCTTAAACAATTTATTCACTCTCACAGACTGCCTTAATAGACTCAGCACGGTAACCTCAGTTGTAGTGCTTTCAACCACAATACCCACAGTAACCTCACTCGTAGTGCTTTTAACCACAATACCCAAAGTCTCAAACACAGTGCATGCTATATACGAGTGCGTAGACCTAACATCATTCAATGCAGTATAAGGTACATTATGGATAAAGAACGTACCCGTAATAACATCTGGGGTGTCTCCGTCCTCTCGGTGACGTGCAGTATAAACCAATGCTGGCTACCTCGCCTCAGTATGACTAGCACCTCTGCCCAATGCTCCACGACCATGGCCCAAACCATTCCTACCACTAGCTTGACCACAGTCTCTCGGTGGCTGCTGAACACCTCTCGGTGGTTGAACAGTATGCATATCAATATCTTGCATCTGATCGGGCCTCCGTAGACAATCTCTTATGCGATGCTCCAAAGATCCACACCTCAAACATGCCCCTATCCATTTCCAACATTCGCTCTGATGGCGTCTTCCACAATCAGCACAAGGTGGGCCAAAAGCAGCAATAGGAGGCCCAACTCTGACTGCCCCATTAACTCTGGCCTTTTTCTTAGGCCTCATAGCTGAACTTGAGGGCTCCCAAACCCTCTTGTTCCTTCCCCTTTCCTTCTCACGATTTTGGCGCTCAGCACGCTTCACATCCTCATTGATTTTTGCCTTTTCCACTAACATAGCAAAATCTCACTCCCTTTGTGGAGCTATCGGAACTCATAGATCATCTCTGAGGCATTCCTCAAAATGAACACAGCACTCATATTCAGTTGCCACCATCCCACATGCAAAGCGGCTACGTCGCAAAAACTCAACCTCATATTCAGCTACTAAGCAAAAACTCAACCTCATATTCAGCTACTAATTTATCCCCTTGAGTCAAATTCAGAAACTCTCTCCTCCAGGCATCCACATAACTAGCGCCCACATATTTCTCTTGGAATGTAGTTTTGAAAAATTCTCAAGTCAACCGGTCAGGCTGAATACCCTCTTTAACTGTAGGCTAATAATGATAGGCTTTATCTAGTAGCAATGACACTGCACCTTTTAATTTCTGCTCTAGGGTGCATTCGAGGTTGTCCATGATCTGCTCTGTGGCCTCAATCCAATATTCAGCCATATTAGGGGCAACTCCAGCGATACCCCTAAAGATCTCATCCCCATTAGACCTGAGTCATTCCGTCACCGACCCACGGTCCACAGTTCTAGTATTAAGCCCAGTGACCCTTTCCAAAATCCACAACATAGCTTGGGATAGTGCGTCGTCCCTAGCTTCACAATCGTGTAACTTAATCTCAGTCATAGGTGAAGCTGTTACCTCTCTAGCTTCATTGTTATGAATATAACCTGATGCCGAAGACCCAACTCGAGCACCTCCATGGCCTCTGCTGTGGCCTCTTGTACCCTTTCCACGAGTACCTCTAGTGCTTATATCGATTTGCGTATTATCTGAATTATAAATCTTATGTATCAGTTTACAATTCTAGTGCTTGTTACAGGATATGTTGTGGAAAATATTATCAGAGTTTTGTTTTGCAGATTGCAGTCATACTATAGTTTTAAGTTACCCTAAACAAAGTATTTCAGTGCAGTCTATTGCCTACAGTAGTCTCAACATTTCAATATAAGTAGAAAGTAATTTCAGAGAACTTACAGAATCGGGCTGGAGACTCAGTGTGCCACACATTCAGGAAAAATTATTTAAAATAATTCTTTTTCAAAATTCCAAGTTTTAAAAGAAACCCAAATCCACAGTCAAGTTTTGCAACCTGGCTCTGATACCATTAAATGTAACACCCCAAACCCGGCCTGGATATTATAGTCGAATCTGATATGTCACATTGAAGTGTGTCTTGAAAAGTATCGTATTAAATCAAAAACCTTTGTAGTGATCTTCTACAAATTTATAGGTATCTTGTTCGTTGTTAAAAATCCAAGTGGGTTTAGTAAAATTTAATCATTTTGGGTTTTTTATTACTTTTTTTTTAAAAATAGTGTTTGCAGCAAAAGCTTTTTGATATATGTTGCAATAGTGTGGTGTTTTAAAAACTTATATCTTTTTAAGAAGCCGCGACCTACTACTAGCAAATATAAATCAAAATAAGAAAATCCCAAATTAAAGTAAAATTTTAAAGAGGCCTTATTACATAGCAATACCCAAATTAAATAGCTTAAAGATTAAAAGTATAAAACAACAGCAATAGCAATGGTGTGGCCTCCATCGAGTCTCTCGCAGCACTGACTCGCCTAAGGATTACTTGCACAGGGAAGCAGAAGGGTGAGTTTATGAAAAACTCAGTGTGTAATCCCTTTTCAAAAATAAATCAGTCAAACTGTGGGCAAATACAGTTTTGGCCTAAGCCCATTTCAATGACAGTCCAGTATCAGTTAAGGCCGTAGCCCATAACGGTATCAGTATCAATGTGGGCCTTAGCCCAATACAGTAACAGTAACAGTAATGCAATAAAAAATCCTACCCATCCATCCTCTACACTCCACTCCATCTAGCCCTACACTCCATGTGGGGATAAAATAAACCCATCCATCCCTACACTCTAAAATATAACACGGTTGCGGCATTAATCAGTGATTGCAGCAGAGCTGCCAGTACAGTACACTTCTGCCAAATATATCAAACCCACCCCCATGTAATATGTCATCATAATATCATACGTGTATGCAAGAATGTCATGCTCAAATACAGTCATACATATCATAGAGGTATATCAGTCATTTTACCTCGTAAGGGTATAATAGTCATTTCATTAGTATGGGGTCTAAGTATACTTACTAACCCAATAGTAGGTCCACTGTCGTCTCGAGCGACTTGTGCAACCTTAACAATCAAACAGTGATAATGGACCCAAAGCCTATAATGTGACCCGTGTGGGCCCACAAGCCCGTGTGGCCCATATAGCCTAAAAATGCCCTTGGCCGTGTAGACTACACAACCTGGCCCAATAATCTCCACACGTTCATGTGGTTTACCCGTGTAGGGCCCACGACCCGTGGGGCCCACATGGCCTATTTCAACCCAACATGGCCAAGAACGACGTCAGTCCATGAAATCGCTCATGGTGGCCTCTACGATCGAGTGCCCATGTTTTATGCATTCGGATTACCACAAGAGCGAGTGTACGCTTGTAGCGCAACAATCATACTTTTCCGGCTTTTTCCGAGCTATGCTTATAGGAGTGTGACTACACACCTGCTAGGGAAGTGTAACTGAACCGCTTCCGAGATCAAAGCACCTATGGTTAACAACAACCCCACCATTAGTCCATATTCATGGTTAATCCAAAACCATATCATTGGAAATACTTAAACCTATTCATCACTACTTACCAATCGAACAAACACAGAACCCCTCTTGTTCTAGAACCAACATAATCTCTCCAATGCTTGAACCTGCACACAAAATAGTTAATCGATTCATAAGAATCTATAACCCAACATAGACATATCTAGTACTTTAAGCACCTACCACGAATGAAAGGATCACTTGTTGGAAAGAACAATCAGCCTAACCCCTTGACAATTGTGATCATCCCTTAGCAACATTCAGTAGAACCACAGTGTTAAATGACAACCATTACGGTGGAATAGAGAATGAGTGAGAAAGATACATTCGACGCACAGAAAAAAAGAAATCGAAATTTCTTGAGAAGAAGACTAACCAATATTCGGCCAAGACCCAAGCCTAGAAGTCGACACAATTGAAAAGGGGCATTCGATTTTTGCAAGAGAAAGCAAAAGGATTGAGAGAGAAGAGAAGAAGGCTGGAAAGAATCGATCCCCCAAGCTAAAGCTGAAAGGGTTTGAGAGAGAGGAGGGCAATAGGCATTCGACCAAAAAGAAACCGTTTGAGAATATGTGTGAAGGAGAAGAATAAACTGTAGACAAAAATCCTAGAGAGAGGAAAAGAGATTCGACAACTGAAGAGAAATGGTCTAAAGGAAAAACAAACTGAAAGAATGTAGAAGGAGAACAAAATACCCGAATGGTCACACTCAGAATTTGGCTACCAAAACCTCAAGCAATAATCAGCCTCCCAATACTAAAAGTGCAAAAAGTCAAAGGAAACACCCTAGGTAGCAACCGAAATGAGAAAAAAGAAACCTCTTACACCCCCAAGCCGAATTCCCTTGAGTACCTACAGTCCCCACGGCACTAACACTCTCCTCCATTCACATCTCATTCATTTTCTCCTAAAATCTCTCCACAACATTCTCAAATCGATGATCATCCAAATCCCCTTTTCTTCTCCTAAATTTCGACTGCATGCTCCCCCACACCTTTCAAACACTTCAACCGCCCAAGCAACAGAGTTCCACTGACACACAACCTCTTACATGGCCACTTGCAAAGTAAAACACCCCCTGCGTACAGTAGGACTCGAACTCAAGACCCTTAATAACAGTAACACGCCTCTATCCCCTAGACCAGCAGGCTTTTTATGACACACTTTACCCAATTTTAATGAAGAGACCTACTGACCAAATACAGGTTTAATTCAAGCAAAAACAAAACTTTTTTTTTACAAGACAAGGCTTGAACTCAGCACTCCTCCAACATTTCTCAGGACACTTAATCACTGAACATGCATTTACGTTACACAACACACAGGAAATAAGTAGTATTTTGGGGCATTACACTGAGTTGGGTCAAGTTTGTTAGATGACCCAAAAATTAATTAACTGGGGTGTCCAAACTTGATTAATACCCATACCTTCTCTGTATTGCGAGTGCTATAGGGATGCTATAACATTTGACCTTCAAAAGGTGAGCTTCAAGACTGCCTTTTCTCCTTTTGCACTAAACTGCTTCAAAATTGGCAAAATTGTGTCAGTTTAGCATATAAATGATTAAAAATAAAGATATGTCTTTAATTTTGTCCAACTTAGTTATTTTGTAATAAAATTACAAAATTTTCTATCGAAACATTTAGAATTTACATGAATTACTAGTCAAAAGGTGTTATAAAAGTCTATATAATTAAGAGTTATCACAGCCCCAAACTTAATTCATTGCTCGTCCTAGGTAATGCTAACTTACATTAAAACTCAAAGAACCATTTATGTAATAATCCTTTCAAATAAAATCAAACTTTCCCATAGTCACGTGTTTAGCAAAATCGTGCTAAAAAATAGAAGATTCTAAAACATGCGATTTCAGTGCATATAACACTCAATTATTTCAAATATGAATATGCCAACAGAAATATGTACTAAATACCTTCCCTTAACAAATGTGTGCTAAGTTCTTTCCAATCAAATTTTATTTCATTGATTGAACTAAGCAACAATCCCTAAGTTTAATTGTGCCTTCATGTGTTGAGCTTAGTAATTCTTCTCTATTAATGTTGTCGACATAGTAATCTAAATCAATAGGTCTTTCATAAGGTTGTAATGGGCTAAGGTTAAAGTATAAAAAAGGGATAGATAATTTTCGGGCTAAAACCTTAGACTTAGTTTACCTTAGTCCTTCACACTATAATTATTCCCAAGAACACCAACTTTTTTGAGTTTGAGTACGCACTCTCTATACATATTTTTCGACAACTGATTTCTTTAAAACAATAATTGTTACTTTATTTGTGCATATAATTCACCATTTAGAGCATTCCAGTACTTCTCTCTAACTCCCCAAAACTTATTCACAAAAACACTATAGATGTATTGAGTCTAAGATTTGGGACAAGTAAAGACAAATTTAAAGAAAAGATTAATGTAAGGTTCATAAAACAATCAGGCCATATAGCTCAAAGTAAGGTTTCAAGGGATAATCATTACTTAGGTTGGCTTGAAAGGCTCAAATGGTCCAAAAAAAATAAATTTGCCTAAATCATTTTCAAATTACCAAGCCTCCTAGGATTTCGCCTCAAGGAAGTTACTAAGTCAATTTTAAAGACTTAAATTTTCATGCAAACTTAATTTTTCTAAGGAATTAAATTTTCATGGTTTGACTTATACACAATTACTAAGTTCAATATTTTTGTCATAATTAAGCTAACATAAAAAGAATTGAAATAATAGAATTTTATACATACTAAAGCTATCATACTTAAACAAAAATTAAAATTTTCAGCAATATTTTACTTAAACATAACATGATGGAAAAAATAATTTTCATCAAAAATTTTCCAAAAAGATTTTATAATCCCCAAAAAATTAATTACCGGTCCCTCCACTAAAGAGAAACAATGTCCTCATTGTTTAAAACATAAAATAGAAGGAACAAAAATCAAGAAGTGAATGGAAACTGTGCACCAAGTAAGATCCTAGGAAAGGGAGGTGAGCAGATTTGACTGCTTAAATACCAATTCTTTCCTTGACAGATCAAATTCTAGACATGAACATATCCATTATCACACTTCTCATTTTTCATGGATTTAAAAATTAACGTGAAAATTTGCTCAATTTTATTAATAATTGCAACTTAATATTTGTTGAACTAAAAAAGTAAAATAACAGTAGACTTGATAGGAGACATATTAGCCTTTCAATTGGTTTGCTAATTTTTTATTAGACTAAGGACATGTTTAGGTTCATCTACTAATATAAGTTGTCTTTCTGTATTACAATTCGACCACATAATACTGCTTAATATCAGTTAAACATTAGACAACCAATGAGAAACATTTATGTCCATTTTGCTTTGCGTGAAAAATAAATGTGAGGACAATATATATAGTATTATTGTAATTCATGAATAATTTTACTAACCAATCTATTTGAAAAAGTTACAAGTGTTTTTAGACAAAAATGCTACACTTAGGGCACCAGATCCAATAGTCTCCCAATTACCCTAGTGAAGTAGATGAATCATTTTTCACATTCCTATGCCCCTTCATACATTTTCCAAAGAGCTCTTTAGCTAGAAGAGTCTTGGAAAAACAAATCCCTAAGGTTTGTCCTTAGATGCGATCTTTGACTACATCCATTATTCCGTCAAACACTACCGTCTCCCTTAATGTGTTTTGTCCTTAAATGGTTTCTTTTAGGTTTAGCTAAATTCGCACGGTTATAGTGGCATAGCTTTTCCATACCTCATATTCAGCCCTTCATAGTGAAGTTAACAGTGTAACCCTGCTAGACACTTATTCACACTATGGACCCACCGTTTAAGACAAAAGCATAGTCCAATTTCGATTTCCTCAAATCCTGACAATTTTTGAAGTCATAATCAGTGTATTCGATAGGATTAAGGTCTTTTTCGAAATACACAAGCTTATAATACCTCATTATCCGTAAATATGTAAGTATATGGTTAACTATTTGTCAGTGTCTTGGTCCTGGATTTGCCTGATATCAACTCACCAACCCCACTACAAAACAAATATCTAGATGTGTTCATAGCATAGCATACATGAGACTTTCTACTGTTGAAACATAAGAAACCTTTCTTATGTTCTTTATTTCTTTTGTTGTTTTAGGATAGTATTCCAAAGAGAGATGAAATCCCAAAATGGAAGTTGATTTCCCTTATTTGAATTAGTCATTGAATAATGATCCAATATATTGTCTATGTATGAAACTTGAGATAGTGCTAACACTTTGAACTTTCGATCCCTTAGGATTCGAATGCCTAAAACAAAATTAACTTCTCTCAAGTCCTTTATGCTAAACTATTAGGTTAACAACAATTTAACTAACGCGATGTCCCTACATCATTCCCAATGAGTAGAATGACATTGACGTATAAGACAAGAAAAATAATCTTTCCATCCCCTAAACATTTTTAAACATAAGGTTCATCAACATTTTTGTCAAATCCAAAAGTTTTGAGCGCTTGATAAAATCTTTAATTCCATGAGCGGGGATGCTTGCTTAAGTCCATATATGGATCTAAGTAGTTTGAAAACTTTATGCTCATTTCCTTTAGCTTTCTTATCAGGTGGGTTGCATCATTTAGATGCTTTCTTCAATATAGTTATTAACAAACACTGTCTTGACATCCATTTTCCAGATATCATAATCGAGAGCCACCGCAATGGATAGTAATATGCGAATTGACTTGAGCATGGAAATTGGAGAAGGTTTCTTTGTAACTAATGCCTTCTTTCTTAGTATAACCTTTTTCTACAAGTCTGGCCTTATAAGTTTCCACTTTTCTATCCGAATATATTTTCCTCTTGTAGATCCACTTACACTCTATGGGTTTTATCCCTTCCAGTAAGTCTACAAGTTTCCACATTGAGATTGAATACATAGAGTCCATATCAACTTTCATAACTATTTTCCAGAGCTTGGAATCAACGCTCTGCATCACTTTGTCAAATGTGACTGAGTTATCAGCTTCCTATTCGGAAGACTTAGTGTTAAAAACACTTCCACCAGATTGAAATAACTTAGCCCTACGAGAGACCCTCCCACTGTGACGAAACACCCTATGTTGCTGATCGTTTGCAGTTCTACTATTAGGAGTTGGTTCTGGAGTCGTTTCTACAGGGTTTTTTATATGTCCAAAAGTTCTTTAAGTACTTCTTTACTCCAAGGTTTAAGGTCTTTGATGTAACTTTCTTCAAGGAAAGTAGGATGAGTTGACACTATAGCAATTTTCTCTTTCAGGTTATAAAATAAACCATCATTTATTCCCTTTAGATATCCTACAAACATGCACAATTCTGTTCTTAATTCCAACTTCCTCACATCTTTATCTAATATGTGGTCTGGGCATCCCCAAATCCTTAAATGATTAAGATTCAATTTCTTGCCATGCCACAATTCGTATGTGATTTTGATACTACCTTAGTTAGCATATCATTCAGAATATAATAAGTCATTTGTACTGCATATCCCCAAAAGGAGATTGGCAACTTCGAATAACTGAACATCAAATGTACCATGTCTAACAATGTTTGATTCATTCTCTCTACCACGCCATTCTGTTGTGAAGTGCCATGCAAGGTCAATTGGGATAGAATCCTATTCTCTATGGGGTACCCTAAGAGCTCATTTGATAAATATTCCCCACCTCGATCAGACTGAAGTGCCTTTATGGGTAAATCTAATTGTTTATCCACTTTTACATGAAACTCTTTAAATTAATCAAAGTTTTCACTCTTGCTGTGAATAAGGTACACATACCTATATTTGGAATAATCATAAATAAAGGCTACGTAATATTCGTAACCACCTGTTGCACATAACCTTATAGGGCCACATACGTTAGTGTGCACAAATTCTAGGGGTTTCACAACACTCGTTCCTTTTGCATTAAAAGGTCATTTTCTCATCTTACCTTCCAAGAAAATTCACATCGTGGAAGATTGATTTCATTAAGAGAACTTAAGATGTCATCTTTTCCAAGCCTAGTGATTCTTTCTTAGCTAATATGACTAAGTCTCAAATGCCAAAAGTACGCCTCATTAGAGTGAAAAGTTTTAAGTTTCTTGTTTGATATTTCAGTCTCAAGCAATGTGTACATATTTGGTTTGATAAAATAAAGATTATTTGACATCCATCCATTACAGATAAGATTGTGATTTCTAAATATTACAATTCCATTATTAAAATTCATGGTCAAGTCGCCTTTTTATAAACATGCAACTAAAATTAAGTTTTGCTTGAAACTTGTTACATAGAAAATGCCTTTCAAAATAATCTTCATAAAATTATCAAAGTAAAGATGTACATCTCCCACTACTTCAGTTACCATAGTTGTCCTATTTTTGGTCCACAACAATAGATTCTTATCCCTAGGATCTTTCATCTCCTCAAACCGTTATTGAGAAACACAAACATGATTAGTGGCTTTTGAATCAATGACCTAGTGGTCTATTGAAACCTCTATTAAAAAAGCTTCTATCATAAAGAGTTCCAAACATTTGCATTTGGTGGCTAGGTATTCCTTTCACTCTCTACAATTTTCTTTGAAGTGTCATTTCTTACTATAGAAGAAGCATTTAGGCTTAGATAAGTCTTTAGGCTTTCTAATTCTCTTCCTTTCCACTTGTGGTGGCCTAGAAACCTTAGCATTGTCTATTTTAGTGCGTTTTCCATTCCCTTTTGAGGAAGAAGTGACAACTATGTTTGCTTCTGCTTTTTGGACAAGCTAACCACCAACTAAAATCAACTTATAGGATTGTAACTCCTTCATGAGTTGTATAAGCCAATAAAGTCCTTGGACAGGATCTTCAACACCATCTCAATATGAGTTTTTTGGTTTGAATTGGCCTTATTGTGGCCTAAGAAAATTATCCCATAAGAGTAATCATATGGTCTTTGACCAGAGTGTCAAGCTTTTGCTAGGCATTCATCCAGCTAGTTATAGAAAATTGATGGCAGTTTGGCCTCTAAACATGTCTTCTAGTTTATCCAGAATTGCTTTGGTAGTCTTACAGCTTTCTAGTTGCGTATATAGGGTGCTAATCATGATTGCCAGCATATAGCAATGAGCTATCTCATCAGACTTCTCCCAGTATTTTATAGTCTCAACTTGAGTGGTCGAAGGGAACTTATTATAAAACGTTGTTTTAAGTTTCTCAACTCAGGATAATTATTAGGTTCATTTTCCATCCCTTATAAATTTTTTTTCAATTCGTTTTCAGTGAGTATGTTCAATAAGGGAGTTGGTGCCACTTTCGAATTGAAAATAAAACATTCATATATTAATATCTTTGTATTAAGAAAATGTTTGAAAAAGTTTTGCAACATTACGACATGCATTAAGTTGATGCATGTGTCCTACATTAAACCTTGAAAACATTTGTAAGTCATCGCAACAATAATTCCTACGCCTATTGAATCAAGCCACCTTGGGGTGATTATGATCAACTAGTAAGAACATGAATTTTCATCCAATTAGTATATGAACCTAATTTCTTAGGCATTCAGACATACTAATAATAGTGTAACATTTGGCCATCATTCTAACTTAAGCATAGCTCCATGGGGAGTTACTTAACTAGATGTTCTTGAGTGTATAACCATCAACTCAACACCTATCGCATCATGCACCACAAATGAGCCACCTTGGGACAATCTCACTAAGTAGCATGCTATGACTATTTGTGCTCCTTGAAGATAGAATTTCTTGATATATCATATGATAATACTTTCCAAAGAGGTCGATCCAACTATCGTACAATTATAAGAAAATTATGCTTACTTTCATGAAGTCTACTCAATGAGATCCACATGACAACGTCTACCTTGAGGCAGGTCCATTTCATGCCACCACAAGAGACCATTGATGGAGGCTGTAGGTCTTGTTTAAGGAATTCTCCCACTTAATATTTTAAAAACATGTAAGGTTTTTAATTTTCAGTTTCAATCATGAATGATCAAGATATGCATGACAAGTACATGTGACATTCTTCCCTAATCTATATGGCATGCTTATCTCATATCTACATAAACATACATTTGTAGTCATATAATTATCATCATGCTTATCTACATAAACATACATTCGTAGTCATATGATTCCATCATAGAAAATAAAATTTGAAAAATTACAAAATTCACCCCAAACCATACTTTGGGTCTTCAATTTTGCCACCATGGACTTTTGTTATAGTTCTGGTTCATGTTTATGTTATCACCATCTTTTCGTCGCCATTTCCATGTTACTTCCACCATCGAGCCACTGACAACCATCGTTTTCGGACCCTCGTTGGCCATTTTCGTCGAACCACTGTTGGCTTAGTTGGGCTGTGTTTGTGTTGTCTCAGTTTTTTTAGATTTTTTCAATATAAATAGGTTACAAAATTTCTATGTCTGTTTTAGGCTCACATAATTTATTCTAAATAAATAATAAAATAAAACTCTGCATGGAAATGATAGTCCACGATCTAAAATATATATGACTAGTAAATTAATAAATTACAATTAAATTTCTAGGAATCACAACTATGACAAAATTACTTTATCATCCATAATAAAAAAATCATAACATACATTCATTCGCATATATTCCCTAAACATGCATACAATTGCAAGAATGCCATATCTTATCAAATATAATCACACATAAAGAAGAGAGAGAATTTTTGTCTTGGTTTACAATAAACATAGCACAACCTAGCTCTTGATATCAATTGTTGGAAAAAATCTGGTTTGCAAATGGTTTTCTTGCACAATGGAAAATTATAATTTTGAAAATCGACCTGGTTTGTTATATTTATAGCAATAAACCTTAAACTAAAATCGTACTTGTGTTTTTGTATAAGCAAGTTTTTAATGTTTTTTGGCTTTCAACCAAATGATCTTCTCTGCTATTCTCTTACCACAGACTATTTCAAGTGTGGGCTCGAACCAATTGAATCAAAACACAGAACTAGAAAAAATTTTCTTTCCTTTTGGGGTGAAACGAAAATTCTCTCTTCTTTAATAGAAACATGTAAATTTATTATTCTAGAAAATATATTTAATAGTCGAGAATAAATTCTCTCTATTTTTCAATAGATTTACAATCTCTCAAAGTTGTATTGTTTTTTTAAATAGCTCAAAGTTGGGCCATACATTGTATAGGGCTCAATTATATGTGCTTTCTTGACTTTTAACCCAACACTTTATAATTTAATTCAACCATATACATATTTTTTCTCTTTTCCAAAATAAACATTAATTTTCCAATTAAATAATTTTCTTATCCCAATTTTACCCTCGGTAAAATTATGATGATTTTACCCCTAGTAAAATTTTTCAAAAAATATGTTTAATATTTCACAATTCAACTTGTTTACTATGGTCGAATGATTTATTTTAATTTTCGGGCTTTAAAATAGCTCACAAAGATAAACTCATTCTCCCAATCATATTTAGCTAATTCATCTACATTTGCAAATGAATCATTTGTGCTTTCCATTTCCATTTCTATTTTGAGAAAACTACTTTCATTTCCAAATGATTACATTTCTCCATTTAAGAGAAAACCATAACCAGTTCTGAATGTTTTCTATTTCTCTATTTCTATTTATTCTGTTCATTTTGATTCAAACACACAATTCATTTTTAGTTTCAACGAGCTAGCAGATAGACCGATTGAACATATGTAATTAGGGCTTAAATGGTTTATAATTAAGTTTTGGTTGTTTGTTTATTAATTATAAACTCATTTAGTCAAAAAGTCATTCCACTATATTATCGTGACTGAGCTCTCCCTAACGACATACCCTTACGAAAGCAACTACCCAGTGCTCGTCCAATAACCCTATCATAAGTGTGTTACCTTCATAGGATATCCTTGATCTCTTTGGGATAATGTATGTTATCCCAATATGATCCTATTTTATCTCATGGTAACCATTACATCTTCTTTCATGAAAAGTCAATTACTATTAAATTGTAATGAGTTAAATATGAAATTGGTAACTGAACTTGTCCTCTTCTATCAGATTGGTATTTATGGTTTTTTTGTCCCAAATTGGTACCTGAACTTTTTTTCATCCATTATATTTGTACCTCAACCTAATGAAGTTAATTTTTTACTAAAGTGGCAGCGCTGGTCAATCGTGCAGTGCTACAAGGATGGTTATTTGTACCTCATTTTTATTTTCTTTTTCATTTCCTCTCTTTTCCTTTCCTTTTTATTTTCTTCTTATTCTTTTTCTTGCCCTAGACGCCCTGCTTCTACACCACTGTTAGGCTACCATCCAGCCTCCTCCAATGAACTTTTCGACCAATGATAACACCAGAGTTGTGTGGCGATTCCCTTCTCCTCTTATTTCCTGTTCTACTAATATGACAACAGTGGCAATGACAAGATTCCCTTCCTCTTCTCCTCTTCTTTCCCTTCAGTTATTTTTTTTGAAAATCATTGCGAACAGCTCCCACCCACCAATTTTATTATCAAAAGACTATTGAGATTGTATTTTTTTTAATGGGGAAGAAATTAGATAAATAAATATTTTACAAAATTATAATTTAATTAAATTGAAAAATAGACAATTTTTTTCCATTTTCCTCTTTTCTGCAAAAAAAAAAAAAAAAAACCTAACTATTCGCTTTTATCGTCATGGTTAGATTGATGCATCTTCTTCGACGATAGAGGCATCAGAAGATTCATCTTCTTCCCATATTTTGATTACTTTAAGAAATATAAAATTTACCTAATAAGGGGAAAAGATGTAACTGATTGATGATGGTAAGTTTGACTAAGGAATCATCTTTGCCCTTAATGTTTTTGGACAATATTTCACTGTAATTTTCATATTCTCCTACAACAACCCTTTATAGACCAACCCAAATCCACCTAGGTCGAGCTTTTGAAAGGGAATTCAAGTGTAGATATGAGAAAATGTGAGAGGAAGATGATCCAAATGAACATAATGAGCAGGGCTCATTTGGATTTGGATTTAGATTTTTATTTTTATTTTTGAACAATTTTTTTAGTTTTATATTTTTATATTATTATATATTTTTTGAACTTTTTCAAATGATATAATTGCCATGTGTCTTAATTTTAGAGAACCACATGTCCTGAATTTAACACTGTTAACAAAAAAAAGTATTGGGTACTAATCTAGGACAAATAAAACCATAAGTACCAATCTGAGAAAAGAGGACAAGTTTGTGTAATATCCCATTTTTCAGTAGCGACAAAAACAATTGTTTTGGGACCACAATTTCTGATATGTGAGATCATGGTTATTATTTAATTATTTTATATGGAGTTATATTAGAGTTGTATTAAATTTTGGTGAAGTAATTTTAAGGTTTAATTAGTTAATTGAATAAAAAGGATTAATCTTTGAAAGGTGCTAACCTTAGTAATTAATGAAGTGGAGGGGACTTATGAAGTAAATATGCCATTATTATGTTGTATGGATGGTTTGGTATATTGTTATAGTTGAAATATATGTTAATTAAAAAGGGTAAAATGGTAAATAATAATTTAAAGTAAAATAATAAGAAAAACAACATGGTCATCTTCCACAATACATTTTGAACTGAAAATCTCAAGGAGGAACACCATTTTTGGTGCCTGTGCTTCGGCCAAACATAAGGTGCATGCATGGTATGAATTTTTAGCTTGTTTCTTGAAATTTTTATGTTTTTGAGATCGTTACAACTAGGTCCAACTAACCGTACCTTTGTTTTTAAAGCTATTAAAGAATTTAGATATTGCCATTGATGAATTCTTGTTAATTTGAATGTTAAATAATGGTATTGAAGTGTTAGATGTTGATTTTGACTAGTTTATTGATTGATTTTTTATAGTTTTAGTAAATGGAGTAAATTACTTAAATACTTAAAATTTTAGGAAAATTTTGCAATTAGTGAATAGTTGTGGGCTACCCTAGCTTAGTATGAATTTTGGTTAACTCGGGGAAATGGTAAGGTTTTGTTAAATTTGAAAATTTTGAGTACAGGGACTAAATTATGATGAATGTAAAAGTTTAAGGAAAATGTGTAATTACTAAAAATATAAAAGTCATATGAGTTACTTTGAATGAGAAATATATAAAAAATTAATTGATTTTAATTATTTATTATATAGATCAAGAACTAGGCTAAAAAGACTTAAACAGAGGTAAAAGGAAAAATTTCGAAATAGATCCTTATGTTTAAATCAGAAGTATTGTAGGTAAGTTTATAGTATTTCCATACGTAAATGAAATTTGCTTTTGTTTTATATTGTTGTTCTCTAATTAATTCATTTATATATATGGGAATTTACTTCGGTACTCCTGTATGTACTTTGGTACCCCTGTTTGTACTTCCGTACCGTATTTGTACTTCGGTACCCCTGTTTGTACTTTGGTACCCTATTTGTACTTCAGTACCCCTATTTGTACTTTTGTACCCCTGTTTGCACATTCGTGCCTCTGTGTAACGCCCCCACGCCCGAGACCATTGCCGGAGTCGAGCTTGAGGGGTTACCGAACATAATTTATCAAATTAAGAACTTCAAATCATTTGTTTCTACATTCACAGCTTTCTAGCTACCCACATCAAAGTTACAAGAAAAATCATATCTCGATTTACGAAACTCAAAATCAAGATCCGTAAATTTTACCTAAATCTAGACTCATATATATATTTACTAATTTTTTTCTAGAATTTTTGGTTGGGCCAATTAGTACATTTTATTAATTAAAGTCTCCCCTGTTTCAGGGTTCGACTGTTCTAACCTTTGTGTATTACAAATCAGATATCTCTCTATACAAAATTTCAATGACTATGAGGTTTGTTTCTATTAAAACTAGACTCAATAAGGAATCTTTAAATATAAATAAAAACTTATAATTATTTTTGAAAAATTTATTATGAATTTTTAAATTTAGAACAGGGGATCCAGAAATCACTCTAGCCCTATTTCACAAAATTTTAAATATCTCATAAAATATAACTTATATGCCTGTTTTGTTCAATCCAAATGAAAATAGACTCATTAAGCTTCAATTTCATAACTTACTCATCATTTAGTTCCACTTATACTATTTTTAGTGATTTTTCAAATTCATGTCATTGCTGCAGCAATATTCTATTTTAAGGCAAGTTTCATCTTTCCATGAATTTTTATAAACTAGATAACCTATTAAACTTCCATGATATCAAACATGATCTAAATTAGCCATCACCATGACTTATCAATATCAAACATTTTCTCAACCAAACATGGCCATATCATAAAATTATTTACACAAAATAGGTATATTGCTATACATGCCATACTTAAGTAGTTGTACAAGCCATTTACCAAGATAAAAGCCCTTTGGATAGTGTGATCGAACTTTCGACCTATCCCAATTCCTGAGCCGGCTTGTTCAAAACTACAGTGAATGAAAAGGAAGGAGTAAGCATAAATGCTTAGTAAGTTCATATGCAAATAACAAGTAACATAACAATACAATCATACCAAACAACCTTAACATGGTATCACTAAAACATTTATCACACTTCTAAATATCATTCATCATCTTACGATCTTATCGTTGTTGTATCTATTTCCAACCCGAGGGTTAAGAACATACCTGTCCAAAGTGTCCATTTCACAACACTTACCCAAAACGTCACTTATATCTTAAGTGCTCTTCCATTAAACTAGAAATTTCACCTGTTGAACACATCAGAATATAATTCGGATACATGGATAATTTGCACATAAGTGCCACATATGTAATCAAGAAATCATGTAACCCGCCCCTAAGTGAACTCGGACTCAACTCAACGAGCTCGGGCGTTCGCATCCATAAATGAACTCAGACTCAACTCAACGAGTTCGGATGCCTAGTTACATCTCACGAACTCGGACTCAACTCAACGAGTTCGGATGCTCAACCATCCTAGTGACATGTCACTTGTATCCTACTCTATTCCTAAGGTTCAAATGGGCTTTTTCCCTCGATCTCACATTTGCCGTCTTCCATGGAATATCGGAACCGATACTCGGTAGCAATTCATATTAATCAAGTAGTAAACATAATTTGCATATTACTCAACATTAACCACAAAGCATAATATTTCACGATTAAAAATTAGCATATCATTTAATTAACATCAATAACTTAAAAATAACAATTATGCTACATTATTTACACATGAACTTACCTTGGTACCAAAATATAAAGATTTTGCAATTTAGTCCACAATCTTTTCTTTTCCTCGATCGCGACTTGAATCTCGTTTCTCTTGATCTATAATACCAAATTAATCTTATTTAATACATACATTCATCAAAACAGCATTTAATATGAACTTTGGAAAATTACACTTTTTCCCCTAAACTTTTACATAATTACACTTTTGCCCCTGGGCTCGGGAATTGAACTTTATTCCTTATTTTTATAACATGCTAATCACTTTTCCCTTCTATGGCAACATCAAATTCTCACTCTAACATATACTTGTGACTATTAGGTATTTTTATCGATTAAGCCATTTTACTCGTTTTCACTCAAAACCGAGTAGCACGAGTTGTCTAACATAATTTAAAACCCCATATTCTATCATAAAACATCAAAATACACAAATTTCACCTATGGGTATTTTTCCAAATATAAACCCTAGGTTGAATTATTGCTAGCATAAGCTTAATCGAGCTTTCGGGATTCCAAAAACGTAAAGAACATTAAAAATGGGGCTTGGAATCACTTACTATGGAGCTTGAAAGTTGAATAAACCCTAGCTATGGAGAGAGGGAGAATTCAGCAGCAACTAAGGAGGATGATGACCAAATTTTGTATTATTTTTACCATTTTATTTCATTTAATATCCAAATGACCAAAATGCCCCTCCTTACTAAACTTTCAAAATTCCTTCCATGTCCTAATTATTTCCATGAACTTAAAATTGGTAAAATTTCTATTTAAGACCTCCTAATTAATATTTCAATGTAATTTCATACTAAAAACTTCTAGAATGCAAATTTTGCAACTTATTCGATTTAGTCCCTACTTTCAATTTAAACACTTTAGGCATAGAATTTCATCACGAAATTTTCACACAATCATGCAATCATATCATAATCATCAAAATAATTATAAAATAATTATTTCTATCTCAGATTTGTGGTCACGAAACCACTATTCCGATTAAGCCCTAATTTAGGATATTACACTCTGTAAGCATTACGTGCCCCTAAGCGTACACTTGTGCTTTTGTTGCACTTTGGTGTCCCTATTTTTGTATCTAAAATGCTCTGAAATAAGAAATAATGTCTGACTATGTGAACCGAGTATTGATGAACTTGATTAAAATATACAAAGGATTATATGGAAATGATATATTCTAGTGATGATGAAATTCTTGAAAACTTATAGACAATGAAATTGAGAAATTTAATTGTCATGTTATAATTCTTTAGTGATTAAGTTACTTAAAGCAAGTCAAGTAAATTATACACTATAATCTTATAAAGCTATTAAGCTTATTGGTTTATCTCATGTTATTTTGTAGTTGACAATTGTGGACGACTGGAAGGATCGACATAAAGGCTCACACTATCCATCTACTTTTGGTACTATTTTCATCTCTTTTTAGGTTGTGGCTTGTATATAGGTTTTGTTGTACAAAAGTTAATATTAGAAGTTTGTAAGATATGAAAAGTTATTCTGTATTTGTGATTATGATATGTGATGTTGAATGGTAAACTTTAATAGTATGTCAGAAGGTAATAATGTCGTTGATTATGAAATTTGAATTGAGGTGTGTTACTAGATAAAGTTTTGGTGTAATGTTTGGTTATAATTGAGGTACCTATGAATGGTACATTGGTTAGAAGTTTAGGTTATTAACTTTTATATTTTTAAATGTATGTTTTGATTGTTTTGGTAATAAGATGGTTTGTGATTTAGGTGTACACTATTGGGAAAGTTTTGGCTTGATTTTAGCTTGTTTAAGAAGTTAATTTGACAGTACACAGCCTAGGACACGGGCTGTCACACGGCCTTGTGCCACACATGGTCATCTCACACAACCACGTGTAATCTGTTAATTTTGGTGTAGGTTTCATACGGGCTAAGACATGTCTGTGTGTTTCAAGTCAAACACAAGACCTGCGGCACGGCCGTGTGAGCCAAGTCAGTGAGTTACACGGTTTGAGACAGGGGCTGGGACACAGCCTTGTGTCCCTGCTTCGAATACCCACTCGATCTGGGTTGTGTCACACGACTGTATGACCCCTGTTTCCAAATTTTCAAGTTTTTCCTAAAATTTATGTTTTGATTCATTTTGATCCCCGATTCCTTTCAAACTAATTTTAGGGCCCGTAAACTAGAATTAAGGCCTATGTGCATATTTATTCTATGAAATAATATATGTTTATAAATAAATTGAATACTTGTTTTGAATTAAGATAAATTATTTTATTTGGATTTGTAAGGCTTCAATTCTTAATCTGGTAATGGAGACGGGATTTGGATGCTACATTCAGTGGTATCAGAGCTATAGTTTAATCAATTCTAGAACTAATGTAGTGTGTATCGAGTCTTATATATACATGCCATAAATACGTTGTGATAGTGTGATGCTTTTGGTCTGATTAATATTGTATTTTCTTATAGATTCAAGATGTCGAATGAGTCGAATCAGGCTGTAGTTAATGAAGCTGAAAGTAATGTCTAAGATTAAAATCTCAAAGCAAGTAAAAGTGCTTCGGTTCTACAGTCCTATGGTTAGGAGATAAGAAATGTGTTTTTTGGCATGAAGAACTGGTGGTTCAATGAATTTAAGCAAATAGATCCTGTAACTCTGTAGCCTCTACCCCCTAATGTGCCTCCTCTAACACCCCTGTGTCCTTAAAATTTTGTACCCGTGACATTTACTTGACTGTTTGTGGAAAAAGTTCGTAAATGTAGAGATGAAGAATTTAGAGGCAAATTTGATGATGATCCTGTAAAAGCTGAGTACTAGTGTAACACCCCTTACCCACGTCCGATGACGGGACAGGATACGAGGTATTACCGAACTTAAATTTCAACTTTCATACAAAACTGGGCCATAAAATTTCGATATAACTCAAAATGTTCAAACACAAGCATATTATCCCTTATACAGGCCTACGAGGCCCAAAACATACATTGCCCATGGTTCAGAATTAAACTGGAACTTTTAACAATTTTTAGAAAACTTATAAAATTTTGCAAGCTGGAGTGGTCGCACGCCCGTGTGGACCATACACACACCCGTGTGACATGGACACGCCCGTGCCTAGACCCTGTGTGGATTTTACCTTGCATTCTGTTTATGACGTCATTATACAAAGAAGTCACACGACCAACACACACACCCGTGGAGGCCGACAATGTGCCACACATGGTTTAGACACATGCCCGTGTGTCTACCCGTGTGGACAAATACAAGGCTATATTCCAAGCCATTTGCCACCCTTAATTTCATACACTTATGTTTACTTTCCTTGGCCATTAACATGGCACATTTGAACACTTAATCACCCACAATCATGCAACAACATAACAATCATCATGAGCCACATCTCATGGCCATTTACAAATTTGATCATCTAATCATTATAGGCCAACACATTTGACCACATTAGCAATGACTTACATAACAAAGGATCCAATCACTATACATGCCATAAACTTAAAAAGGATTTACGATCATTCTTACCCAGCGTGATAGCTCGGTAGTGTGATAGCTTCTCTAGCGATCTCCAACTCGAGCATAGCTAAATAAACCTATAAGAGATGGAAAGGAAGGGGTGTAAGCTTAAAGCATAGTAAGTTCATATGAAAACAATAAGCAACCCAATAACATGCTTTATCAATGTTTATAACATATTCTCACGTTCATGACAAGCTGTCTTCTTGAGCAACAGTCACTACATTATTCATATCTAGAGCTACGAAACTCCAAATTAAGTTTCGTAAATTTTCCTTGAAACTAGACTTGTATACCTTTCTCCTATAAAATTTCCAGAATTTTTTGGTTTAGGAAATTAGTACAGTTTATTCCTCAAAGTTACCCCTAGTCTGCTGTTTGACAGCTTCGACCTTTCTTTACTAAAATTTAATTATCTCATAGTTCGGGACTCAGATGATATTTTCGTATATTTCTCTTGAAAATAGACTCATTAAGGATTATAATAATATAAATTACAGCTTATAATTATTTTTTAAAAATTTTTAATGATTTTCTCAAATCAGAATAGGGGATCTCGAAGTCATTCTGACTCTGTCTCACAAAACTTCAAATATCTCATCATAGGAAGTTCTTTTGCTTACACCATTTCTTTTATAAGAAACTCATTAAGCTTTATTTCCATATTTTATTCAGCCACTAACTCATTTTCCACTATTTTTAGTGTATTTTCAAAGTTACACCACTGCAGTAACCCAAAACTGTCAAGGCTAATTTACTCATTCACAATTATTGTTCACCAAATTAATACAACATCATTTCATCCATCATGGTAAGGACACATAATTATGCATCATAAGCATGGAGCCATAATCTTAATGTCATCAAGTATCAAAGACTTATTCCAAATCATGTCATTTTCATAGTATTCACCAAATACTATATTCTTCATAGATCATCATAGTCATAAGAGCACATAAGGTCAAATACATACCTTCGCTTCCTTGTACACATACATACTTTACTTAGATTACGCTCGAACTTCATATATATTACCCGTTGAACATTTAGAATAATGAACAGGATACTCGGATACAAACACACCAAAGTGCCATAATCATAATATAGCACACCTCTCAACAAGGCTACATAAGAGCACCCGGACCTAGCATGCATCACATAACCATGCCTCTCAACAGGGCTACAAAAGCTCCCGGGCATATCATGTACCACATAATTACATGCCTCTCAACAGGCTACACAAGCTCCAGGACCTAGCATGCATTATGTCATCAAATGAGCTCATACATACATAGCTATCCTAGTGACATGTCACTTGTATCCTTACCTATTTCTATGTTCAAACGGGATTTTCTTTACTCGTACTTTGCATCTCTGTCATACATGCTTATCATGGCATCTCACCATGTTCATAACATATTCATACTATCATGGAAATAATTGACATTTAAGGCATGTATCATCAAACACATCACATGGTAACAATAAAGCATTTAATTTCACATATTTCATTCACCACATATTAAACAACATTCCATCAACTTTTCCAATATATTAAATCATACAATATATGTAATATTAGTAAGGAGTGTAATTCAAACATAACTTTACATTATTATTATCATACGAACTTACCTCGTATACGAAAATGACCATTTTCACCATTTAAGTCCACTACTTGGTATTTTCTCGATTTTAGCCCAAATCTTGATTTTTCTTGATCTATTATTTCAAATATAGTCTATTTAGGACCCATATTATTCAAAATGACCCAAAATCATATTTTTGAAAATTTACAATTTTTCCCCTAAACTTTGTCAAAATTACACTTTTGCCCCTAGGCTCGTAAAATAATTTTTATTCAATTTCCTTACTCTATAACCTAGCCGAAAAAATTTCGTAACACTCATTTTCTACCATTAGACATCCAAATACATGCATATCATTCATGGGTAAATTTTTAGACATGAACCCTAGCTTAAAATAATGGTAGAAATAGGTACATCGAGTTACCGAAACTTCAAAAATGCTTAGAACATTAAAAACGGGGTTTAGGATCACTTACTATGGAGCTTGGAAGATTAAAAACCCTAACCATGGTGTTTCTCCTGGTACATTCGGCCCCCTATCATGAAGATGAAGACCAATTTTGGCTATTTTGGCTTTTAATTCAGTTAATTACTAATTTACCAAAATGCCCTTAACTTAAAATTTTATTTCACCTATCTCATACCCATTTTTGTCTAGCCATTAACCAATGGTATAATTACCATTTAAGGACCTCCTATTTAAAATTTCATAACAATTGGACACCTCTAGCATGTAGAACTCAACTTTTGCACTTTTTACAATTTAGTCCTTTTGACTAAATTGAGTGCCCAAACGTCAGAATTTTGAAACAAAAATTTCACGAAATTATTCTGTGAAATCGTAGACCATAATAATATAATAAAAATAAATTTCTCGAGATCAAATTTGTGGTCCCGAAACCACTATTCCGACTAGGCCCAAAATCGAGATGTTACAACTCTCCCCCCTTTAGGGATTTTTGTCCTCGAAAATCTTACCAGAAAAAGTTGCTTTTAACAATCATGAATTACTTTCACACAGCTTCTCAGAATCATAACCGAAATAATCTTGAATATCTCTTTCCAATAATCTTTGAACTTTAACATATAATGTCGGAGCATATCATCAAAGATCCGATTTACTTTTCAAACTTAGCAGAAGGAATAGACATTCAAGTCGAAATAAAGGTAAATTTTATACTACCAACACCAACACAAACACAAAACATATAGTCAACTAAAAAGGTTTAGGCAAAAGGATTTCTTAATTATCAACTCAAAAATTTATAATTACTACAAACACCGGATACCATTCTAAGTACAGGGCATTGGATAAAGAGAAAATAAACTGTGGCAATTGGTTCATCTAATCATGCTACTTGATCTCAATTCTCAATTATTTTTTCATTCCTTTGGGTGTTCTTAGCGTTGCTATTTAATTAAAAAGAGAAATCTCTGTGGGTTGGGAATTGGGATTTGTATTGCAATACCAATGACTTAAAAAAGTATTTAAAAAGAAATTCAGCAAAAAGATATTAAAAATTAGCTAACAGGAAACCTGTGAGTCTTTATATCAATCAATTTTAAAGGTTTTCTTTCTTCTTCTTTTTTTCATAAATTAGACCAGAGTTGTCCATGCTGCGATTCACAACTTGTGGTAAAACACAATGTGTTTGATTTAGCTCAAGAGCTCAAAGGATCGAAGTTGGACAAGGGAAAAGAAAAAGTAATTGAATAGCCGTTGAAGACGTGCGACAACGTCCGAGGTAAGTCATTAAGCATATATTTGGTATTGATTTAAATGATCATAATATATATGCAATTGTGTTTAATGAATTGATGTGTAAATGGAAATGTATGTGTATGGAATGATGCCATCGTTGAATGTATAAAGGTGGTAAATTGCATAAAGTATTGGTCTCGGCACTAAGTGTGCGGGTATAAATGGACACGGTGACAAGATTGGCACTAAGTGTGCGGGTTTAAAATTGTACAGCACTAAGTGTGCGAGTTTGATTATACAGCACTAAGTGTGCGAGCTGAAAATATATAGCACTAAGTGTGCGAGCTGAAAATTATATAGCACTAAGTGTGCGAGCTGAAAATATATAGCACTAAGTGTGCGAGCTGAAAATATATAGCACTAAGTGTGCGGATTCACTATATGCTCTTGCATTACAATTGGCACTGAGTGTGCGACATTATCGAGTTAATCCCGGACAGCGGATCAGGTAAGTACCTTGAGCTCATGACGAATAGGCAATATGTTCATGCTCGGGGTTGAGCTTGGTAAGCTTTAAATCTATGTGATGATTGCATTTGTATGATTGTGGTGAAAATGAGTTGGTGTGTGAAAATGCCTCAAATATCTTATTGTATAGAATATGAAATGTGGATGTATGGCTTAGTATGAGATTGAACCGAAAGGTCCGAGGAATTATGGTATAGTTTCGATATGGATGGAGTACCTAGCCTCGTTTATCGTTTCATGTTGTGATAATTTTATTAATGGTTGGTTGATGAATGCTTATGACTTTCTGAGTTATAAACTCACTCGGTGTTTTCTTGTCACCCATTTTAGGTCTCTTGGACTCGTATTGTCGCGTGCTCGGAACCGTCGTTGAAGTCATCACACCGGCTGGAAACCTTTTGGTATTGTCTTCGTAGTTGATCTAGGAGAACAATTGGCATGTATAGGCTATTATATTTTGTTGAATTGTGGGTTGTAAATTTTAAGCCATGTGAAAATGGCCTATGTGGTCGTCGAGTGGGATGCTAGAACCTATAGCCACGAGTCTTAGAAACTTTAATTTTGATAAGGTGGCCATAAATTGTGTCATGTATGATGGATGATTAGTAAGGCCAAGGAAAGATTCATGAAATTGGCATAGTCTACTGCAGTAACTGTTGCTGACAGCAGCAGTGAGATGAGATTGAAAAATCACTAAAAATAGTATAAGTAGAATTAAATAGTGAATAAATTATGAAATTGAACCTTGATGAATCTATTTTTATATGGACGAAACAAAATTACCATATGAGCAGTATACTGAGAGATATTAGAGTTCTTATGAGACAGGACCAGAACAGTTTCTGGGTCCCCTGTCGCAACTTTTAAAATTTACTATAAATTATCCAGAAAGAATTAGAAGTCATGCCTTATATGTGCAGATTCCATTTTCAGTCTAGTTTCTTTAGAAACAAACGGCACCAGTATTATAGCCCTGTACAGAGAGATATTCAAGTTGTAACGCGCGAAGGTCAGTGTAGTCGACCCCTGTAACATGGGTGACTTTAACTAATAAACTGTACCAATTGGCCCGAGCAAAAATTCTAGAAATAAATCCAGGGATGGATATATGAGTCTAGTTTCAGGGAAAATTTATGGAACTGATTTTCGAGTTCTGGAACTCGAGATATGATTTTTAAGGTGACAGTGATGCAGTTAGCTAGCCTGCCTGGAAGTGAAATCAATTATTGTCAAGAGAGAAAAAAAGGGAGTAAGCGGTAACACCACGTGTTCAAATCCGATGACGGTCACGGGTTTGGGGTGTTACATTTATTGGTACCAGAGCTATGGTTTAGTCGGTTCTAGGACTACCATAGGCGTGTGAGTCTAGCTATACATGCCAATTTGTTAGTGCTTAATAATGTGATGACTTGACGGTTGAAATTTTTGTTTTGATTAGCAATGGAGCCGGAATAGAGACCCTTGGCAGATGACGTTGAAAGTGTAGCGGCTGCTCCGCGCAAGGGACACCGCTGTTGAGCCTCAGTCATCCGCGAATAATCAAAATGAAGGGCAAAACAAGCCTTTTTCACCATGATGAATGAGTGGGTCGCACAATATGCCCGAACCAACCCGGCTGTCCAACCATTCCCGAATTTAAATACTCCGCCCAAGAGTCCGCAATGCCTCCGATTCATCGATCCCGTGAGGCTAAGCAAACCACCTGTAGACTTGATTAGGAAGCGGGCCGAGGAGTTCAAGGCCATAGTCATCGATGATCTTTGAAAGAGCCGATTCGCTCGATAACACCATTCGAGTGTTAGATGAACATCATGCACACCGATGAATGTCTTAAGTGTGCTATATCCTTGTTATGAGACTCACTTACTATTGGTGGAGGACTTTAATTTCCATAGTCCCAAATGAACGAGTTACTTGGGATTTCTTTCAATCCAATTTCGAAAGAAATACATTAGTCAACAGTTCATAGATCGAAGCGTAAGGAATTCTTGGAACTCAAGCAAGGCCAGTATGATCAGTATCGAATCGAGCATGAGTTCGTAAGACTTAGTCGGTATGCTCGGGAGTGTGTGGCTGATGAGGTTGCGATGTGCAAAAGATTTGAAGAAGGATTGAATGAAGAGTTAAAGTTACTAGTGGGAATTTTGGAGATAAAGGAGTTCGTGACACTAGTCGAACGAGCACGCAAAGCGGAAGAACTTGGGAAGGAGAAGAAGAAGGCTGAATTGAAGCAAGAGATTATCGTAAAAGATCGACGAGTAAAGCTCCGTTCTCGGCTGTAAAGAGGTTCGGGAGGACACCATGAAGTCGAGGACGATCATGGAATTTCCATTAGAGCCAGACCATTGACGGACTCGAGCTACTTCGGTAGCTAGTGTGGGCAATAATCGTCAAGAGAGACTGAATGCCCCCAATGTGGAAGACGACACCTAGGTGAATGTTGGGGTAAGTCATTAATAGGGCTGTTATGGATGCGGTTCGAAGGACCACCTCATTAGAGATTGCACGAGCTAGATGAGAGGAATAAGACGCAAGGTGCAAGACCTAGTGGAACGACGGTGGAGGTAGGCCCCGAGAATCTCCGGAGGTAGGAGTGGTAATCGAGAGGAGCCTCTAATACGGCTGTCCGATCCGAGACCCGTGCTCTGCTAGAGCATATGCCATCCGCAGACGAGAGGAGGCATCCTCCCCGACGTCATCATCGGTACTTTTACTCTCTTTGATACTAGTGTGATTGCATTGATTGACCCCGGCTCTACTCATTCATATGTATGTGAAACCTTAGCATCCAGTAAGACTCTACTTGTTGAGTTTACTGAATTCGTAATTCGAGTGTCAAACCCTTTGGGTCAATACGTACTAGTTGATAAAGTGTGCAAGAGATGCCCCCTAATAATTCGAGAATCCTGTTTTCCGGCCGATCTGATGCTTCTACCATTTGATGAATTCGATGTTATTCTTGGTATGGATTGGCTGACCGTACATGATGCAGTGGTGGACTGCAAAAGGAAAACCATTGATTTGAGGAGTGCAAATAACGAGGTAGTCCGAGTCGAGTCTACTGATTTAAAAGGAGTGCCAGTGATAATATCTTCTATGACTGCTCGGAGATATGTGAAAAGGGTGTGAAACATACCTTGCGTATGTGTTTGAAAGTAAAGAGATGGAAAAGAAACTCGAATCGGTATCGTTGGTTTGTGAGTATTGGATGTTTTTCCGAGGAGTTACCGGATTGCCACCGGTTCAAGAAGTGGAATTCGCATCGGTTGTACCGGTACTACGCCGATCTCAATAGCCCCGTATCATATGGTATTAACGGAATTAAAGGAATTGAAGGTTCAATTGCAAGAATTGACGGATAAAGGTTTCGCTCGACCGAGTTTTTCTCCATGGGCGCACTAGTATTGTTTGTGAAGAAGAAGGATGGAACTATGAGATTGTGCATCGACTATCGCCGTTGAATAAAGTGACGATAAAGAACAAATATCGATTGCCACGAATTGACGATTTGTTTGATCAATTAAAAGGAGCCTCAGTGTTTTCAAAGATAGATTTGAGGTCGGGGTACTATCAGTTGAGGGTCCGAGAATCGGACATACCCAAGACTGCTTTTAGAACGAGGTACGGTCACTATGAATTCTTGGTGATGCCGTTTGGGCTCACTAATGCCCCTGCGGTGTTTATGGATTTAATGAATAGAATTTTCAGGCCATACTTGGATCGGTTCGTAGTTGTATTTATCGATGACATTTTGGTCTATTCGAGAGATGAAATTGAACATCTTTGAACACACGAGGCTAGTGTTGCAAATCTTACGAGATAAGCGATTATACGCAAAGTTCAGTAAATGTGAATTTTGGTTGAAAGAGGTTAGCTTTTTGAGGCACGTGGTGTCCGCATCGGGTGTCAGGGTGGACCCGAACAAAATTTTGGCCATAGTCGATTGGAAACCTCCAAGGAATGTTACCGAGGTTAGGAGCTTTTTGGGGCTTGCCGGATACTATCGACGATTTGTGAAAGGTTTTTCGATGATAGCTGCATTGATGACAAAACTACTTCAAAAAGATGTTAAGTTCGAGTGGTTGGAACGCTGTCAAGAAAGTTTCGATCGACTAAAAACCTGTTTAACCGAGGCCCCGGTACTAGTACAGCCGGAGTCCAGTAAAGAGTTTGTCATATACAGTGACGCATCCTTGCTTGGGTTAGGTTGTGTGTTGATGCAAGAAGGTCGAGTTGTGGCTTACGCGTCGAGACAACTAAAGCCGCATGAGAGAAACTATCCGACCCATGACCTTGAACTAGCAGCCATAGTGTTCGCCTTGAAGATATGGCGGCATTACTTGTTTGGGGAAAGGTGTCACATTTATTCGGACCACAAGAGTCTAAAATATTTGATGACTCAGAGAGATTTAAACCTGCGACAAAGACGTTGGCTTGAGTTGTTGAAAGACTATGAACTCATCATTGATTATCACCCGGGAAAGGCCAACGTGGTGGCCGATGCCTTAAGTCGCAAGGCACTGTTTGCTTTGAGAGCGATGGATGCTCATCTATCCGTTTCACCCGATGAGGTGCTAGTAGTCGAATTAGAGACCAAACCGTTATTGATTCATCAAGTACTCGAATCTCAGAAGGTCGACGCCGAATTGGTCGCTAAGGAGCCGAATGTGTTTCCAATGAGGAATCGGAATTTCAGATTGACGACCATGATTGCTTGACGTTCAAGGGTCGATTATGTATTCCAAGGAATTATGAACTTGTTTCGATGATTTTGAACGAGGCTCACAGTAGTCGAATGTCAATCCACCCGAGTAGTACTAAAATGTACAATGACCTGAAACGTCGGTTTTGGTGGCATGGTATGAAACGAGACATCTCTGACTTTGTTTCGAGATGTTTAATATCTCAACAAGTGAAAGCGGAGCATCAAGTGCCATCGGGATTACTTCAGTCGATCACGATACCCGAGTGGAAATGGGATCGAGTCACCATGGACTTTGTATCCGGACTGCCTTTGTCAGCAAGTAAGAAGGATGCGATCTGGGTCATTGTTGATAGACTGACCAAGTCTGCTCATTTTATTCTTGTTTGCACGGATTTTTCGCTTGATAAATTGGCAGAATTATACGTCTCCCAAATTATTCGATTGCATGGGGTGCCTATTTCTATCGTGTCGGATAGAGACCCAAGATTTACATCGCGATTTTGGAAGAAATTGCAAGAGGCTTTGGGTACCAAGCTGCATTTTAGCACTACTTTTCACCCCCAAACCGATGGTCAATCCGAACGGATAACTCAAATACTCGAGGATATGTTGAGATGTTGCATCCTTGAGTTTAGTGATGCATGGGAACGGTATTTACCTTTGGTTGAATTCGCTTACAACAATAGCTTTCAATCAAGTATCAAGATGGCGCCTTACGAGGCTTTATACGGTCGTAAATGCCGTACCCCATTATTCTGGACTGAACTTAGTGAAGGAAAAATCTTCGGGGTTGATTTGGTTAAGGATGCCGAGCAAAAGTTCGAGTAATTCGTGAAAGTTTGAAAGTCGCCGGATCGCCAAAAGTCGTATGCGGATTTGAAAAGAAAAGATATTGAATATCAGGTTGGAGACAAGGTATTTCTCAAAGTCTCACCCTGGAAGAAAGTGCTTAGATTTGGCCGTAAGGGCAAATTGAGTCCGAGGTTCATCGGTCCGTATGAAGTATCTGAACGAGTTGGGCCAGTAGCGTACCGATTAATTTTACCCCCTGAGCTCGAAAAGATTCACAACGTTTTCCATGTTTCGATGCTTCGACGATATAGGTCGATCCATCGACGTAATCGCCTGCCCGAGATTGAGATTCACCTAATTTGAGCTATGAAGAGGAACCGTTCGCATTATGATGCGTGAAGTAAAGAGTTGCGCAATAAGAAAATCTTATTAGTGAAGGTGTTGTGGCATAAACACGGAATTGAAGAAGCCACTTGGGAACTTGAGGACTCTATGAAAGAGCGATACCCGAGCCTATTTACCGGTAAGATTTTCGGGATGAAAATTTCTTAAGTGGGGAGAGTTGTGACACCAAAATTGACCCTAGACGGGATGTGGTTTCGGGACCACAAAACCGAGGCATAAAATAATTTAAAATTTATTGTGATGCCTATGATATGTGTTAAATTGTGTGTGACATTGTTGATGATTTGATTTAGTGTTATAAAGGTGAATTTCACTAGAAAGGACTTGTGTGAGAAAACTTAGAAATGAGATAGGCAAATGTTGAAGTGGCCTATTGATGCATACTAGGAAATGTTGTCCTTGCATGTCAAATTTCCCAAATTTGACTATAGTGGCTGCCAAGGTGGGTGTTGATGGGCAAAGGAAACATGCTCCCAACATGTTTGGTTAGTGAGTGATGTATGAAGCAATAAAATAATGTGCTAGCATTAAAGAAAATGTTGACAAAAAAAAAAGTGTGTGGATGCCCCATTGCCGTGACTAACCAAAGAAAGAAAAAAAAAGGGGAATTTGGTTATGCTTTGTTCTTCTTGCCGTGAACCAAAGGAAAAAATTGGAGAGCTTTTCATTAAGCAAATTCGCAACCCTTCTTCTAGTTGGAGGTAAGCTTTGAGATGTTGGCTTTAACTTCTTGAGTTTGTTGAGCTAATTGTCATAATGCATTTTGGTAATGTCATGAAAATCAAACTTTCATGGGGGTTTGAACATCAAGCCGTGTATCAAGAGGTTAGGAGAAGGGATTGTTTCATGTTGTATTGAACAAGTTGAGATCGATATGAGGTTAAAAATTTGTGAAAGTTTAGTTAGGAAATGTTTGGTACATTCGGCCATGAGGGTGAGGTTTTCGCTATGGTGATTAATAATGGTGATAGTTGTTGTTCATACTAAATCTAGATGAACAAGGGTAGTTGCTTACATCTTAATAATTATGAGGTTCTTTCTTGAATCTACCTTAAACCCATGAAGCATTCGGCCATGGTTGATAGTGAAGAGGTTGATATATTTTCTTTATGTTAAATGAATAAGTGTGGATGGGTGAAGCTTGAATTAGTTAAATGTTCATATAGGTTGTTTGGATGCTAATGCCGTATATGAGGATGTTGAACTTGATTAAACAATATTCAGCTAGCATGATAGGTATGAAATATTAAGTAAATGAAAATGCTAAATTGTGCTTATATATGTATTCGCCAAGGAAGTGTGGTATGAAGCTTGGTAAGTTTGAGAGATGAATGACCAAATGAGCTATGGGTCATGTATGATTAAATTTTATGCATATGTGTGTGTGGCATTAGTAGCTAATAGCATTCGGCATTGTTTAACTAAAATTTGAAATGAATGCTTAAAAGTTAAATGGGTCGCCCAAGTGACCGAATGTGTTAAAAACAATATATGGTTCTTTGTATGTGTGTGTTTGATTGGGAAGTAAATTTGTTTGATTTAGCTCAAGAGCTCAAAGGATCGAAGTTGGACAAGGGAAAAGAAAAAGTAATTGAATAGCCGTTGAAGGCGATGCGACAACGTCCGAGGTAAGTCATTAAGCATATATTTGGTATTGATTTAAATGATCATAATATATATGCAATTGTGTTTAATGAATTGATGTGTAAATGGAAATGTATGTGTATGGAATGATGCCATCGTTGAATGTATAAAGGTGGTAAATTGCATAAAGTATTGGTCTCGGCACTAAGTGTGCGGGTATAAATGGACACGGTGACAAGATTGGCACTAAGTGTGCGGGTTTAAAATTGTACAGCACTAAGTGTGCGAGTTTGATTATACTGACTAAGTGTGCGAGCTGAAAATATATAGCACTAAGTGTGCGAGCTGAAAATTATATAGCACTAAGTGTGCGAGCTGAAAATATATAGCACTAAGTGTGCGGATTCACTATATGCTCTTGCATTACAATTGGCACCGAGTGTGCGACATTATCGAGTTAATCCGGACAGCGGATCGGGTAAGTACCTTGATCTCATGACGAATAGGCAATATGTTCATGCTCGGGTTGAGCTTGGTAAGCTTTAAATCTATGTGATGATTGCATTTGTATGATTGTGGTGAAAATGAGTTGGTGTGTGAAAATGCCTCAAATATCTTATTGTATAGAATATGAAATGTGGATGTATGGCTTAGTATGAGATTGAACCGAAAGGTCCGAGGAATTATGGTATAGTTTCGATATGGATGGAGTACCTAGCCTCGTTTATCGTTTCATGTTGTGATAATTTTATTAATGGTTGGTTGATGAATGCTTATGACTTTCTGAGTTATAAACTCACTCGGTGTTTTCTTGTCACCCATTTTAGGTCTCTTGGACTCGATTATCGCGTGCTCGGAACCGTCGTTGAAGTCATCACACCGGCTGGAAACCTTTTGGTATTGTCTTCGTAGTTGAACTAGGAGAACAATTGGCATGTATAGGCTATTATATTTTGTTGAATTGTGGGTTGTAAATTTTAAGCCATGTGAAAATGGCCTATGTGGTCGTCGAGTGGGATGCTAGAACCTATAGCCACGAGTCTTAGAAACTTTAATTTTGATAAGGTGGCCATAAATTGTGTCATGTATGATGGATGATTAGTAAGGCCAAGGAAAGATTCATGAAATTGGCATAGTCTACTGCAGTAACTGTTGCTGACAGCAGCAGTGAGATGAGATTGAAAAATCACTAAAAATAGTATAAGTAGAATTAAATAGTGAATAAATTATGAAATTGAACCTTGATGAATCTATTTTTATATGGACAAAACGAAACGACCATATGAGCAGTATACTGAGAGATATTAGAGTTCTTGTGAGACAGGGCCAGAACGGTTTCTGGGTCCCCTGTCGCAACTTTTAAAATTGACTATAAATTATCCAGAAAGAATTAGAAGTCATGCCTTATATGTGCAGATTCCATTTTGAGTCTAGTTTCTTTAGAAACAAACGGAACCAGTATTATAGCCCTGTACAGAGAGATATACAAGTTGTAATGCACGAAGGTCAGTGTAGTCGACCCCTGTAACATGGGTGACTTTAACTAATAAAATGTACCAATTGGCCTGACCAAAAATTCTAGAAATAAATCCAGAGATGGATATATGAGTCTAGTTTCAGAGAAAATTTACGGAACTGATTTTCGAGTTCTGGAACTCAAGATATGATTTTTAAGGTGACAGTGACGCAGTTAGCTAGCCTGCCTGGAACTGAAATCAATTATTGTCAAGAGAGAAAAAAAAGGGAAGTAAGCCCGGTAACACCACGTGTTCAAATCCAGTGACGGTCACGGGTTTGGGGTGTTACAAGTATGATTATGAGAATGTGTATTACTAAAGTGATCCATTTAGCTATGTGAATGTAATACTTTAGTCAAAGCTGATTTCATTACTTGAGACTTACTAAGCATTAAAATGCTTACCCCGGTGCTTTGGCTCTCTGTTTTATAGATTTTGCTCGTTAGCTATCGGATTCGGGATCATCGAAGTCGAAGTCATCCACACTATCAAAGCGGCCTTTTTGGTACAAATTTTGGTTGAACTTTGAAATGGCATGTATAGGACTACTCTTTCGTTTGTTGGTCATAGACCCCTTTGATTTTGTATAAATTTGGATAGCCATGCGAAAATGGCTTATATACACTTTGGCATGGTATCATAATCATTTTGTATGTTGTTCATTAAGAGGTATGGAAATGTTTGGAAACGATTAGCCATTGGAATGGTTAATCATGATCATTCCTTGTGCCATGTATGCTAAAAGGGCTAGTTGAATCAAAGAAATTATGAAGTAGGTAAAGGTTACCTTGAAAACAGATGCTGACAGCAGCAGTGACGTGGATATGAAAAATCACTAAAAATAGTAGGAATGGGATTAAATAGTAAATAAATTATGTAAATGAACCTTGATGAATCTAATTTCATATGGAAGAAACGAAACGGTCATATGAGTTATATGTTAAGAGACATTAAAGTTCTCGTGAAACAGGGCCGGAACGGTTTCTGGATCCCCTGTTCCGACTTTGGAAATTCATTGTAAATTAACCATAGATAATTAGGAGTCATACCATATATTTATAGATTCCTATTTGAGTCTAGTTTCTATATAAACAAACTACATCAGTATTGAAGCCCTGTACAGGGAGATATCCAAGTTTTAATGCGCGAAGGTCAGTGTAGTCAATCCCTGTAACATGGGAGACTTCAACTAATAAACTGTACTAATTGGCCCGACCAAAAATTCTAGAAAAACATTTGTAGATGCATATATGAGTCTAGTTTCAGGGAAAAATCACGAAACTGATTTTAGAGTTGTGGAACTCAAGATATGATTTTTAAGGTGACAGTGACACAGTTAGCCAGCTGGCTGGAAATTTTTTTTATGGACTGTGAAAACAATTAAGTTAAGTCTGTGTGCACCTTGTGTTCGACTCGATAGCGGACTCAGTGCACGGGGTGTTACAATTTTATTGGTATCATAGCTACGGTTTAGTCGATTCTAGGACTACCGTAATGCGTTTGGGTCTAGCTATACATGCCATTTTATGTGATTATTTGATAGTGTGGTGATTTCTGACGTTTGAATTTGTGTTTATTTATAGTAATGGATCCCGATCCCAACCGGCGATAGCTGATGATGTGGAGAGTGTGGCGCTGCTCCCAAGACAAGGGACAGCGCCATGGACTCTCAACCTATTGCTAGCAATCCGAATGATGAGGCTAGGCAAGCCTTTTATAGCGTGATGAATGATTGGTTCAACCAATACATTCGAACTAATCTGTTGTTCCACAACCTCCATTCCCAACAAACACAGCCCCGCACCTATAATGCCTCGTAGCCCGACCAAATAAGGTCAAATAAGCCCCAGTTGATGAGAATCCGAAAACATGGGGCTACTGAATTTAAAGCTACGGATAGCGACGATGCCGAGCAAGTTGAATTTTGGTTGGACAACACTATCCGCACTCGATGAGCTATCTTGTACACCGATGAATGCCGAAAGTGTACTATCTCCTTGCTACGTGATTACGCTTACTATTGGTGGTGTATCGACTTCATTGCCCCGAGAGCAAGTAACTTGGGAGTTTTTCCAAACTGAGTTTCGGAAAAAGTATATCGGTCGAGATTTATGGATCAAAAACGGAAGGAATTTCTTGAACTTAAACAAGGTTCCATGTCGATTACCGACTATGAACGAAAATTTGTGAGGCTTAGCCGGTACGCAGCGAGAATGCATTTCTTCAGAAGCTGTGATGTGTAAACGCTTCGAAGATGGACTGAATGATGATATAAAGCTGTATGTTGGCATTTTGGAAATCCGAGAGTTTGTGGCTCTTGTCGAGCGAGTGTGCAAAGTCGAGGAGCTCAAGTATGGAGAAAAGAAAAGTGAAGTGGGAGCAAGGGAGTTTCAGTAAGAGGTCTTGGGAAGCCCTTCCCACATCATCAAAGAAATTTAGAGATGGCTTAGGCGGTCTAGAGACACTTCGGGCTTTTCTAGATGAGATCGCGATCGACCCCTATGACCACACAAGTCACTTCGATCGCCGATGGTGGAAATGATCGTCGAGAGAGAAGGAGTGCGTGATTGTGGCAAATGGCATTCTGGAAGTTGTAGATTCCATGACCGCTCCTATTACAAGTGCGGATCAGTTGACCACTTCATTAAAGATTGCCCAAGGTTGTCTGAACAGAATGTAGATCAGAGTGGGAAACCGGGCGCTACCACTGCTCGAGGTAGACCATCTAGAAATACGGGCAATGCTAGTGGTGGTCAGAGAGGATCTAGAGATGCTACGACCAGATCCGAGGCTCACGCTCCTGCTAGGGCTTATGCCATACGCGCACGTGAGGATGCTTCCTCGCTAGATGTTATTACTGGTGCTTTCACTCTCTTTGATACTAATGTGATTGCTTTGATTGACCCTGGTTCTACTCATTCTTATATATGCGAAACCTTAGCATCCAAGAAGACTTTACCTATCGAGTCTCTCGAGTTCGTAATTCGGTGTCAAATCCTTGGGTCGTTACGTGCTTGTCGACAAAGTGTGTAAGAAATGCCCCTAGTAATTCGAGGTTCTGTTTCCGCGGACTTGATGCTTTTGCCATTCGATGAATTTGATGTTATTCTTGGGATGGATTGGTTGACCGTGCATGATGCGGTTGTGAATTGCAAAAGCAAGACTATTGATTTGAGGTGCATAAATAACGAGATGATCCGAGTTGAGTCTACGGACTTAAAGGGTTGCCACTATAATATCATCAATGTTGGCCCGAAATATGTAAGAAAGGGTGCGAAGCATACCTTGCGTATGTACTTGATGATAAGGAGTTAGAAATAAAACCGAATCTGTGCGGTGGTTTGTGAATACCGGATGTTTTTCAGAAGAATTACGGGTTTGCCACTGTTCGGAGATAGAGTTTGGTATTGAGCTTGTACAGGACCACACCGATTTCGATAGCTCCGTATCGTATGGCACCAACGAAATTAAAGGAGTTGAAAGCTCGGTTGCAAGAGTTGGTGGATAGAGGTTTTGCTCGCCGAGTTTTTCACCTTGGGGTGCACCGGTGTTGTTTGTGAAAAGAAGAACGGAACCATGAGGTTGTGCATCGACTATCGTCGACAATAAAGTGACAAAAATAACAAATATCCGTAAACAGTATCGATGATTTGTTCGATCAAGCTGAAGGAGCCTCGGTGTTCTCAAAAATAGATTTGAGATCGGGCTATTATCGATTCATGAATCCGAGATTCGACATACCCAAAAGCGCCTTGAGCGAGATATGGTCACTATGAGTTCTTAGTGATGCCGTTTGGGCTCACTAATGCCCCTGCGGTATTTATGGATTTGATGAATCGGATCTTCAGACCATATTTGGATCGGTTCGTAGTTGTGTTCATTGACGACATCTTGGTCTATTCAAGAGATGAGACCGAACATGCGGAGCACCTGAGATTAGTGTTGCAAATATTACGGGATAAGCAGTTATATGCTAAGTTCAGCAAGTGTGAGTTCTGGTTAAGAGAGGTTAGCTTCTTGGGTCATGTGGTATCGCATCGGGATTCGAGTCGACCCAGAGCAAAATTTCAACCATACTTAACTGAAACCTCCAGAAATATTACTAAGGTTCGAGCTTTTGGGGCTCATGGATTACTACCGACGGTTTGTAAAAGGTTTCTCGATGATAGCCACACCCATGACGAAGCTACTTCAAAAAGATGTTAAGTTCGAATGGACGGAAAAGTGTCAGAAAAGTTTCAATCAATTGAAAACTCATTTGACGGAAGCTCCAGTATTAGTGTAGCCCGAATCTGGCAAAGAGTTTGTCATCTATAGTGACGCCTCCCTACTTGGGTTAGGTTGCGTATTGATGCAAGAAGGTCGAGTTGTGGCCTATGCGTCGAGACAATTAAAGCCACATGAGAAGAATTATCCGACCCATGATCTCGAATTAGCTGCCATCATATTCACCTTGAAAATATGGCGACATTACTTATTTGGTGAGAAGTGCCATGTATTTTCGGATCACAAAAGTCTCAAATATTTGATGACTCAAAGAGACTTGAATCTACGACAAAGGCGTTGGCTTGAGTTGTTGAAAGATTATGAGCTGGTCATTGATTATCACCGGAAAGGCTAATGTGGTTCTGAGCGCCTTAAGCGGAAATCCTTGTTAGCTTTCGAGCGATGAATGTACACTTATGCATTCTACCCGACAATGTGTTAGTAGCGAATTAAAAGCCAAACCATTATTGACTCATCAAATTCGTGAAGCTCGAAAGTTGACGATGAGTTGGTTGCAAAACAATTTGAGTGTGTTCCGAACAAGGAATCGGAGTTTCAAATTGATGATGACGATTGTTTGAGGTTGAAGTCGTCTGTGTGTTCCAAAGAATTGAACTTATTTCGATAATTCGAACGAAGCCCATTGTAGCCGAATGGCAATCTACCCGGAGTACGAAGATGTACAACGATTTGAAACGTCGGTTTTGGTGGCATGGTATGAAACGAGACATCTCCGACTTTGTTTGAGATGTTTAATATGTCAACAAGTGAAAGCGGAACATCAAGTGCCTTGAGGTTACTTCACCGATCACGATACCCGAGTGGAAATGGGTCGAGTCACAATGGACTTTGTGTCCGGACCGCCATTGTCGACAAGTAAGAAGGATGCGATTTGGGTTGTTGTTGATAGACCGACTAAGTCGGCTCACTTTATCCCGTGCGTCTGATTTTTCATTGGATAAACTAGCTGAATTATACGTTTCTCAGTTGTGAGATTACACGGGTACCGATTTACTGTTGTGTCGGATAGAGATCCGAGATTCACCTCGCGATTTTGGAAGAAATTGCAAGAAGCTTTGGGTACCAAGTTGCATTTCAAAGACCGCCTTTCACCCCAAACCGATGGTCAATCCGGCGGATAATTCAGATACTTGAGGATATGTTGAGATGTTGCATCCTCGAGTTCGATGGTTCATGGAGCGGTATTTACCTTTGATTGAATTCGCACAACAATAGTTTTCAATCAAGTATTAAGATGGCGCCTTACGAGGCCTTATGCGAGGCGTAAATGCCGTACACCATTGTTTTGGACCGAGCTCGGTGAGAGCAAAATTTTCGGAGTGGATTTGATTAAAGATCTGAATGAAAGTAAAAGTAATCCGTGAAAATCGAAGATAGCCTCCGATCCTCGAAGTCGTCGCGGATCTGAAAGCGAAAAGAGCGTTGAGTATCGGTGGGAGATAAAGTGTTTCTTAAAGTTTCGCCTTGGAAAAAGATACTCGAGATGTGGCCGTAAAGGCAAATTGAGCCCGAGGTTCATCGGGCCATATGAGATATCCGAACGAGTCGGTCCATTCGCGTGTCGTTTGATTTTGCCCCTGAACTTGAAAAGATTCACGACGTCTTTCATGTTTCGATGCTTGACACTATAGATCTGATCCGTTGCACGTAATTAGTCCATCAGAGGTTGAAATTCAAGCCGATATGAGTTATGAAGAAGAACTGATTCGTATCCTAGCTCGTGAAGTGAAGGAGTTGCGAAACAAAAGGGTTCCGCTAGTGAAAGTGTTATGGCTCAAACACGGGATAGAAGAAGCTACCTGGGAACCCGAGAACTCTATGAAAGAGCGATACCCAAACCTATTTACTGGTAAGATTTTTGGGGACGAAAATTTCTTAAGTGGGAGAGAGTTGTGACAGCCTTAAAACGACCCCAGTCGGAATGTGGTTTCGGGACCACAAAACCGAGGCACAAAAATAATTTAATATTCATTTTGATGCCTATGATATGTGTTAATTCGTGTGTGACTGTAACACCCCGTACCCGAGTCCGTTACCGGAATCGAACACAAGGTGCACACAGACTTAACTATTTTCACAGTCCATTTAGAAATTTCCAGACAAGCTGGTTACTGCGTCACTGTCACCTTAAAAATCATATCTTGAGTTTCAAAGCTTGAAAATCAGTTTTGTAATTTTTCCCTGAAACTAGACTCATATTTCCATCTACAGATTTTTTCCTAGAATTTTTGGTCAAGCCAATTAGTACAGTTTATTAGTTAAAATCTCCCCTATTCCAGGGTTCGACTACACTGACCTTTATGCATTACGAATTGGATATCTTCCGGTACAGGTCTTCAATACTGATGCCGTTTGTTTCTTTAGAAACTAGACTCAAAAATGAATCTATAAATATATGGAATGACTCCTAATCATCTCTGGTTAATTTACAATGAATTTCCAAAGTCGGAATAGGGAATCCAGAAACCGTTCTGGCCCTGTTTCACTAGAACTTTAATATCTCTTAACATATAACTCATATGACAGTTTCGTTTCTTCCATATGAAAGTAGATTCATCAAGGTTCATTTACATAATT
Organism: Gossypium arboreum; assembly: GCF_025698485.1. Lineage (NCBI taxonomy): Eukaryota > Viridiplantae > Streptophyta > Magnoliopsida > Malvales > Malvaceae > Gossypium > Gossypium arboreum. Next base: position 42,874,597 of record NC_069076.1, read on the forward strand.
TATTCACTATTTAATTCCATTCCTACAAATTTTAGTGATTTTTCAAATCCACACCACTGCTGCTGTCAGCATCTGTTTTCAAGGTAAACTTTACCTATTTTGTGGTTTCCATGGACCAACTAGAGTTTTGTCATACATTGGTCCACATATAATCATATTTAGCCATTCCAATGGCTGATCATTTGCCCAACACTTCCATTCAGTCTGTAGTCACATCATGAAACCATAAATATATACATAAATACAAATGGTCTAATGCCATATTCCACTTTTACGAGCCATTTTCGCATGGCTGTACACACATACATCACAAAACGTACTTGAAAAAAAAAACAGCAAAGGGTAGTCCTATACATGCCATATCCAGAGTTCAACTAAAAGAGTACCAAAGGGCTTTGATAGTGTGGATGACTTGACTTGATGATCTCGAATCCGATAGCTAACGGGCAAAATCTATAAAGCAGAGCCAAAGCAGCGGGTAAGCATTTTTAATGCTTAGTAAGTCTCAAGTAATGAATTCAGCTTTGACTAAAGTATTACATTCACATAGCTAAATGAATCACTTTATTAATCGCATTCTCATAATCATACTTACTTCACACTTCATCAACATATACACACAAGGTATCCACCTATCTAAGAGCCGAAAGTTCGTTAGTCGATTGAGCGAATACTATTTCAAACGGATCGACTTTTCCGATGCACATGTAAACATACCTTATCGTATGGGTTTTTCGAGCGTATTAATTGAATTTATTACAGCACCAAAACGCTCACCTTCAAACCGAGTCTCTTCAGAATTTAGCGGATATAACCACAAGCACAATTGCCTTGGTCTTAACCCGATTTGGTAACTTGCACAAATGCCTTGTGTCTTAGCCGGATATAACAACTCACACGAATGCCTTGGTCTTAGCCCGGATATAATCACTAGCATAAATGCCTTGGGACTTAGCCGGATATAATCACTAGCATAAATGCCTTGGGACTTAGCCGGGTATCATTCAAATGCTCATGTACACATATATCAATAATCACGACACATCCATATTTCATTCTCGTTACTAAGGCTCAAACACAAAACATTTATCAAACCTTTCCAATTTCGCTCAATAGCCACACACAAAAGCATGATTACAATTGACTTTATAACTTAGTCCCTAAGCACATTATTGTCCGCCATAATATGACAAATAATTTCAATATAATTCAAGTAGGGTCATTACTCGAAGACTTACCTCGGATGTTGTCGAACGATTTCGACGGTCATGCATATTTTTAATCACAACAAGCAATTCATTCAAACATCAAAGTGAAGCTCAAGGTACTTAACCCTTATATACATTAGACATTAGAGTCACATGTGTACGAAATCACGTATCGAATTCAACACATTAGTTAGTACTCTGCTTAGCCGAATTTTCCAAGCCAAGAATAGGCATCAATATGCTTGCCTCTAACCGAATGCATGCACACCAATTCCCCTCATGTGGCTGAATATGCATGTCCATGTTGAGGCCAATTATACACTTAATACCACACAAAAACAGCATACATTTTACTAACTAACGCATTCCATATTGTAACTCAATACGCATCAATCATTTATTTCATAACCGAAACATCATCATATGCAAATATATACCTTGAGATGGTATATATGTCATACCAATACATCATATGCAAACATATGTACATATAGGTGCAAGGGCCGAATCTCAAGTTGCTTATATCCAAATATAAACACATATCCAAAGCTCAAATCTTACCTACCATGCAATATGCATAAATCATACTTATGGATATACCATGGCCGAATACACCACAACACCATACCGTTTCAATTTGGTCATGGTTAAACAAGGAACTTAGTATCTCATTCAAAAATGCTAAAAGAAAATCTAAGAGTCCTCAATCCACCATCACATGTATCATTATCAAGCTTCATTTTTAGCATGTAAATGACATCAACACCAAGCAAGAATGATGCATCCATGGCCGAGTGTCATTTCCATCACCTAACAAGATTTAGACCATGGGCTAGGTAGAACTCAAGCTACTAACTAAAACATGCATGCATCTCATGGACAACATTAAACATACCTTAGTCTAACAATCACCATAGCCGATTGTTTCAAGCTCCTCCCCTTCCTTTCTTTCCTCTATTCGGCCAAGGATGAACCAAAGGATGAAGCTTTTCTTTTCTCTTTGTATTTTCTTCCTAGTTTTGGCTCAAAGAAAGGATGAACAAAAATTTTTTCTTTCTTTTGTTTTCTTTCTCTCATTCACGGCAATGGGGAGGGGGAGAAGCCATCACACACATTTTTTTCCATACTCCTTATTTTATTTATTTCAACATAACCCACTTACAAAACATGTTTCATGACATGTTTTCCCATCCCCTTGTCATGGCCGCCACTAGCTCTTAAATGGGGAAATTTGACATGCAAACCCTCATTTTTTGCATGCATGATCAACTAGTCATCACACATTTCCCCATCATACTTTCAAAGTTTACTACTAGATCCTTTCTAGTGAAATTCACATTTATATCTCTAAATCAAAACATCAAAAATGTCACACATGAGTTAACACACATTATAGGCAATAAAATAAATATTAAATTATTTTTATGCCTCGGTTTTGTGGTCCCGAAACCACATTCCGACTAGGGTCGTTTTAAGGCTGTCACAGTGACATTTTTGATGATTTGATTTAGGGTTATAAATGTGAATTTCACTAAAAAGACCTAGTAGTAAACTTTGAAAGTAGGATAGGAAATGTGTGATGACTAATTAAAGCATGCATGCAAAACAATGGTCTTGCATGTCAAATACCCTCTTTGTATAGGTGGTGGCGGCCATGACAAGGAGGATGGGCAAAACATGTCATAGACATGTTTTGTTGGTGCAATATGGGAGAAAAATTAAACTAAGGTGAGGAATAAAGAAATGAAAAAAAAGAGAGAAGGTGTGTGATCCCCTCCCCCATTGCCGTGAGTTGAAGGAAAAGAAAGAAAAAAAAATTGTTCATCCTTTCTTTGAGCCAAAACTAGGAAGAAAATACAAAGAGAAAAGAAAAGCTTCATCCTTTGGTTCTTCTTGGCCGGTTTGAAAGGATAAAAGTTGAAGATATTCGGCCATATTTGCATCTAAGTTAAGGTAAGTTTGATGTTGTGCCATGAGATTCAAGCATGTTTTAGTAGTTAGCTTGAGTTCTAACTAGCCCATGGTTCAAATCTTCACTATGTCATGGAGATAATGTTCGGCGAAGGTGGATTTGTGGATGTCATTTGCATGCTAAAAGTAAAGCTTGTAATGATGCATGGTATGGTGTTGTATGGCATTCGGCCATGGTAGGAAATAAAAGAAAACTATGGTCGTTGTTCATGTTATTTGAATGAGAAGTGCTAGTAAGGTGGAGTACAAATGTTAGTGTTTGATTTACTAGTGTATATGTGCGTATTAGCCTAGTTTTGAACTTGAAACAAAATGGTGTTTAGTCGATACAAGCGACCATACTTGTAGAATGTATCAAGTTTTGAAATCGGCCTCAACATAGATGTGTATGTTCGGCCACATCAACGAATACATATGTTGATGTGTATATTCGGCCTTAGGTAGCCTATTGATGGCTTTAGCTTGACTTAGAAATTCAGCTAAGGGGGAAATATTAGCTAGTATGTTGAATTCGATTCGTGATTTCGTACACATATGACTCTAATGTCTAATAGATATATGGGCTAAGTACCTTGAGCTTCTCTTTGATGTTTGAATGAATTGTTTTGAATTGCTTGATGTAATTAAAAATGTGCATGACCATTGTGTATTCGAGCTAAAGGGTGGCCATATGACCATTTAAACTCCTTGTCATATTCGGCCATAAGCTAGCATAATGAGGTTTTAATAAGTTAAATTTGTGTGAATTAGCTCAAGAGCTTAGAGGACCACCGTTGGATAAGGGGAAGGAAAAAGTGATCGAATAGCCGTCGAAATCGTTCGGCCACGTCCGAGGTAAGTCTTCGAGTAATGACCCTACTTGAATTATATTGAAATGATTTGTCACATTATGGCGGACAGCCGAATGTGCGTAGGGACTAAGTTATAAAGTCAATTGAAATCATGCTCTTTGTGTGTGGCTATCGAGCCGAAATTGGAAAGGTTTGATAAATGTTTTGTGTTTGACCCTTAGTAACTAGAATGAAATATGGATGTGTTGTGATTATTGATATATGTGTACATGAGTATTTGAATGATACCCGGGCTAAGTCCCGAAGGCATTTATGCTAGTGATTATATTCGGGCTAAGTCCCTAAGGCATTTATGCTAGTGATTATATCCGAGCTAAGACCCAAAGGCATTCGTGCGAGTTGTTATATCCGGGCTAAGACCCGAAGGCATTTGTGCAAGTTACCAAATCCGGGTTAAGACCCGAAGGCAATTGTGCTTGTGGTTATATCCGGCTAAATTCCGAAGAAGCTCGGTTGAAGGTGAGCGTTTTGGTGCTGTAATAAATTCAATTAATACGCTCGAAAAACCCATACGATAAGGTATGTTTACATGTGCATCGGAAAAGTCGATTCGTTTGAAATAGTGTTCGTTCATCGACTAACGAACTTTCGGCTCTTAGATAGGTTGATACCTTGTGTGTGTATATGTTGATGAAGTGTGAAGTAAGTATGATTATGAGAATGTGTATTACTAAAGTGATCCATTTAGCTATGTGAATGTAATACTTTAGTCAAAGCTGATTTCATTACTTGAGACTTACTAAGCATTAAAATGCTTACCCCGTTGCATTGGCTCTCTGTTTTATAGATTTTGCTCGTTAGCTATCGGATTCGGGATCATCGAAGTCGAAGTCATCCACACTATCAAAGCCGCCTTTTTGGTACAAATTTTGGTTGAACTTTGAAATGGCATGTATAGGACTACTCTTTCGTTTGTTGGTCATAAACCCCTTTGATTTTGTATAAGTTTGGATAGCCATGCGAAAATGGCTTATATACACTTTGGCATGGTATCATAATCATTTTGTATGTTGTTCATTAAGAGGTATGGAAATGTTTGGAAACAATTAGCCATTGGAATGGTTAATCATGATCATTCCTTGTGCCATGTATGCTAAAAGGGCTAGTTGAATCAAAGAAATTATGAAGTAGGTAAAGGTTACCTTGAAAACAGATGCTGACAGCAGCAGTGATGTGGATGTGAAAAATCACTAAAAATAGTAGGAATGGAATTAAATAGTGAATAAATTATGTAAATGAACCTTGATGAATCTACTTTCATATGGAAGAAACGAAACGGTCATATGAGTTATATGTTAAGAGACATTAAAGTTCTCGTGAAACAGGGCCGGAACGGTTTCTGGATCCCCTGTTCCGACTTTGGAAATTCATTGTAAATTAACCAGAGATAATTAGGAGTCATACCATATATTTATAGATTCCTATTTGAGTCTAGTTTCTATAGAAATAAATGACATCAGTATTGAAGCCCTGTACAGGGAGATATCCAAGTTGTAATACACGAAGGTCAGTGTAGTCGATCCCTGTAACATGGGAGACTTCAACTAATAAACTGTACTAATTGGCCCAACCAAAAATTCTAGAAAACAATTTGTAGATGCATATATGAGTCTAGTTTCAGGGAAAAATCACGAAACTGATTTTCGAGTTGTGGAACTCAAGATATGATTTTTAAGGTGACAGTGACACAGTTAGCCAGCTGGCTGGAAATTTTTTTTTATGGACTGTGAAAACAATTAAGTTAAGTCTGTGTGCACCTTGTGTTCGACTCCGGTAACGGACTCGGGTACGGGGTGTTACAGCCCTATTGCAGCCCCTCGAGGCCCAACTTACCGTGAATGCAAAAAATCACGTTCTTACCGTTTCCAATGTTCCTGATCATCATCTCAATGAATCTAACTAACTAATGAGCGTTCGCTTTCTCACGAGTCCTCGAAATGCCAGAATTTTGGCATTTCGGCTTTTCGGCATTTATCGCTTTAAGCTCGTGAAAGAGGGTTCGTTACACACCTGTTTGGCGATATTCCTCGACGAGATCTCCTACACGATTTCTCCTATAATCCATCGTTAATAATCAGCTTCCCATAATTGAACCAAACCAAAAATCATCTAATATTAATACTTACACATTCGGCCACCATCTATAGTGGCCTTAGGAATCTTACCTTGCCGCGATTGATGACTAGGTCTAGCCACTCCGGTGATCCAAGCTACTCCAAGTAGACACTACACCTTGCTGCCCCTCCACTAAATAAACCACAAAAATATTAAAAGAAGACCCCATAAGGCCTATACCCATATTCGGCCACCTCCCTAAACTAGAAGGGTTTCGGCTTTTGGCCAAAAGTTACTCTAGGAATCGTTTAGAGTTCGAGCACTTACCACAGTCTTTCTTCTCTTGAATCTGTACGCTTAAAAGGTAATGGAATTGAATTCCAACAATTGAAAAGGAAAGAAAAGGTTGCTGGTCACAAAGAATCGGCACCCCCTATCTTCACTGATTTCGGCTTTTTGCGGTATTTCGGCAGAAGTAGAGATAAAGGAAAGAAACAATGGGTGAATGGAGGGAATAGTGGGCTGGTTTGAAAGAAGGAGAAGGAAGAAAATATGGAAGAAGAGATGGTAGATTCGGCTGCAAAAGAAAAAGAGAGAAAAAGACTAATCCTCCTGGGAGAAAACGGCACAAAAATACCTATGTGCCGAAAATCCCTAACTAAACCTCTCTACCGAAATTCCCCCCTCCAATCTCCCTTATTCGGCCAACTCTATCTTCATATCAAATCCCTAAAATCTCTCCCCTTATCCCTCCTTAATCCATGCATTTGACTTGATCCAAACTCTCCTCTTACAGAATCCACTTGGATTCCAACACTTACCCTTCCTGCACATAAAAATAAATACTCTTACTTGCCAACACAGGGAATCGATCCCCGGTCTTCCCTTATGCTCCACACACCACCTTTTTAGGAGCTTAGTGGCGTCACCCTTGCCACTTTACTAAAGCTCTTTTTGTGATACATTTTACCCACAACTTTATATAAGGGCACCTAGCCAGAACCCCTAACTCCTAAGTCCAAAATTTAAAAATTCCCCCGGGTTTTGGCCATCTCATGGGCCTTCCATAAGCTCATTTACATACCCAAATTATGAATTCCATAATCACATACCAAATTTTAGAAACTTACTTAAAATATCAAGAATCGCGAAAAAACCCAGAAATCAGGATGTTACATCGAATATGCAAGGTAATGAGTTAGGAAAATGTTCCATGATGGTTTTAGTTTATTACTAGGAATGTTCCATGATGGTTTTAGTTTATTACTAGGAATAAATGCAATTGTTAAGTGTAGCTTTGAAATCTATGGTAAGAATGCAATATGTATCTAATTTTATAATAGCATATTCGAACATGTCATTATATATATATATATCAAGTTGTATGTGTGATTGTTTATCAAATTATATAACAGCCTTATAAGTTTTATGTTTGTGTATGTGAGCTAAATACGAAATGAATATTCGGCTATGAAGGTTATAGGTTAAGTCATAGGAATTTTGGTAATGTTCATATTTGGTCATTAAGGTTATATTGTACTTAGGCTATGTGAATTATGTGTTAAGGTAAGTTACTTATTTAATATATGTATTCGATCATAAAGATGTACATGAGGAAATGTTAAATAAATTGTATAAAATGGCTTAATGTGATTAAAAATGTGTATGACCATTTTATATTTGAGCTAAGAGTAGCTATATGATTTATTAAGTTTCTTGTCATATTCGGTCATAAGCTAGCATGATGGGACCTTATAAATTAAATTTTTGTTTAAATTAGCTCAAGAGCATAGAGAACCAAGGTTGGACAGAGGAAAAGAGAAAGTAGTTGAGTAGCCGATCCGAGACTGTTCAAATATATTCGAGGTAAGTTTTAAGTAGTTAAATATATATAATATTCAAAAATGACATGACAAATTATGAGAATTAAGTGTTACTTGTCATATATGTACATGGCCTGTAACACCCCGTACCCGAGACCGTGGCCGGAGTCAGACACGAGGTGTTAACGGACTTAATTCACTTATTTGCACAGTCCATTTTAAAATTTCCAGACAAGCTGGCTAACTGTGTCACTGTTACCTTAAAAATCATATCTCAAGTTCCAAAACACGAAAATCGGTTCCATAAATTTTTCCTGAAACTAGACTCATATTTCCGTCTACAGTTTTTTTTCTATAATTTTTGGTCTAGCCAATTAGTACAGTTTATTAGTTAAATTCTCCCCTGTTACAGGGTTCGTCTACTCTGACCTTCATGTATTACGACTTAGATATCTTCCTGTACAGGGCTTCAATACTTATGTTGTTTGTTTCTAAAGAAACTATACTTGAAAAGGAATCTGTACATATAGGGCATGATTCTAATTATCTCTGGTTAATTTATAGTGAATTTCCAAAGTCAGAACAGGGGATCCAGAAATCGCTCTGGCCCTTTTTCACGAAAACTTAAACATCCCTTAAAATACGGCTCATATGATTGTTTCGTTTCTTCCATATGAAAATAGACTCATCAAGGTTCGATTACATAATTTATTCGCTATTTAATTCCATTCCTGATATTTTTAGTGATTTTTCAAATTCACATCACTTCTTCTTGTCAAGATCTGCTTTTAAGGTAGACTATACCTATTTCATGATTTTCCATGGATCAACTAGAGTTTTGTCATACATAGCACCAAAATGATCGTGATTAACCATTCCAATGGCTAATTGTTACCAACATTTCCATACCACTCAATGAACAACATACAAAATGATTATAACGCTATGGTCAAAATATATCTAAGCCATTTTCGCATGCCTATCCAAATATATACATTACCGAAGGTACTTGACTAACAACAAAAGGGCAGTCCTATACATGCCATTTTCAGAGTTCAACTAAAAGAGTACCAAAAGGGCTTTGATAGTGTGGATGACTTCGACTTTGACACTCCCGAGTCCGATAGCTGACGAACCAAAATCTATAAAACAGAGAATCAAAGAAACGGAATAAGCATTTAATGCTTAGTAAGTTTTGAGTAATGAAATCATGCACAACTAAAGTATAGCATTCATATGACTAAACGAATAATTTCATCTACACATATTCTCAAAATCATACCTACTTCACATTTCCAACCCTTATATTCATACATAAGGTATTAACTTGACTAAAGGCCGGAAGCTTGTTAATCGATTGAGCAAATACTATTTAAAAGGAATCAATTATTCCAATGCATATACAAAACATACCTCATCGTTGGGATTTTACGAGAGTATTAATTGAAATTTTTACAGCAAGATCGCTCATTCCCAAACCAAGTACCTTCAGGATTTAGCCGGATATAGCTACTCGCTCAAAAATGACTTGTTCGATCAACTGAAGGGAGCCTCGGTGTTCTCGAAAATAGATTTGAGATCGGGCTATTATCAATTGCGAATCCGAGATTCGGACGTGCCCAAGACTGCCTTCAGAATGAGATATGGTCACTATGAGTTCCTAGTGATGCCGTTTGGGCTCACTAATGCCCCTGCAGTATTTATGGATTTAATGAATCGGATCTTTAGACCATATTTGGATCGATTCGTAGTCGTGTTCATTGATGACATCTTGGTCTATTCAAGAAATGAGACCGAACATCTTGAACACCTGCGGTTAGTCTTTGCAAATTTTACGGGATAAGCAATTATATGCTAAGTTCAGCAAGTGTGAGTTACGGTTAAGAGAGGTTAGCTTCTTGGGTCATGTGGTATCTCATGACGGTATTCGAGTCGACCGAATAAAATTTCAGCCATACTTAATTGGAAGCCTCAGAAATATTCTCGAGGTTCGGAGCTTTTGGGGCTTCTTAGGTTATTACCGACGATTTGTAAAAGGATTCTCAACGATAGCCACGCCGATGACGGCTACTCCAAAAGGATGTTAAGTTGAATGGACGGAGAAATGTCAAAAAGTTTCGATCAATGAAAACTTATCGATGAAGCCCCAATTCTAGTGCAACCCGAGTCCAAGAAAGAGTTTGTCATCTATAGCGATGCCTCCCTACTTGGGTTAGGTTGTGTATTGATGCAAGAGGGTTGAGTTGTGGCCTATACGTCGAGGCAATTAAAGCCACATGAGAAAAATTATCCGACTCATGATCTCGAATTGGCCGCCATCGTGTTCGCCTTTAAAGATATGGCGACATTACTTATTTGGTGAAAGGTGCCATGTGTACTCGGATCACAAGAGTCTCAAATATCGATAACCCAAAGAGACTTAAATCTGCGACAAAGACGTTGGCTCGAGTGTTAAAGGATTATGAGCTGATCATTGACTATCACCCGGAAAGGCGAATGTGGTTGCGGATGCCTTGAGTCATAAATCATTATTCGCTTCTGACGATGAACGTGCACTTATCGTCCAATCCGATAGTGTGTTAGTAGCTGAATTGAAAGCCAAACCACTTGTTGATACATCAAATTCGAGAAGCTCGTAAAGTCGACGACGAGTTGGCTGCAAAAGCGAAGTGAGTGTGTGCGAACAAGGACTCGGAATTTCAAATCGATGATGACGATTGTTTGAGGTTCAAAAGTCGTCTGTGTGTTCCAAAGAATTGAACTCATTTCGATAATTCGAATAAAGCCCATTGTAGCCGAATGGCAATCCACCCGGGAGTACGAAGATGTACAATGATTTGAAACGTCGGTTTTGGTGGCATGGTATGAAGCGAGACATCTCCGACTTTGTTTGAGATGTTTAATATGTCAACAAGTGAAAGCGGAACATCGGTGCCTTGAGATTACTTCACCAATCACAATACCCGAGTGGAAATGGGATCGAGTCACAATGGACTTTGTATCCGGACCGCCATTGTCGACAAGTAAGAGGGATGCGGTTTGGGTCGTGGTAGATAGATTGACTAAGTCGGCCCACTTTATCCCGTGACGCACGGATTTTTCAATGGACAAACTAGCCGAATTGTACGTTTCTCAGATTGTGAGATTACACGGGGTGCCTATTTCCATCGTGTCGGATAGAGATTCGAGATTTACCTCACGATTTTGGAAAAAGTTGCAAGAAGCTTTGGGTACCAAGTTGCATTTCAGCACCGCCTTTCACCCCCAAACCGATGGTCAATCCAAGCGGATAATTCAGATACTTGAGGATATGTTAAGATGTTGCGTCCTCGAGTTTGGTGGTTCATGGGAACGGTATTTGCCGTTGATTGAATTCGCTTATAACAACAGCTTTCAATCAAGTATTAAGATGGCACCCTACGAGGCTTTGTACGGTCGTAAATGCCGTACACCATTAGCTTGGTGAAAGCAAGATTTTCGGGGTGGATTTGATTAGAGATGCTGAACAGAAAGTGAAAGTAATCCGTGAAAGTCTGAAGATAGCCTCCGATCGTCAGAAATCGTACGCGGATCTGAAGCGTAAGGATATCGAGTATCAGGTGGGTGATAAAGTGTTTCTCAAGGTATCGCCTTGGAAAAAGATACTCGAGATCGGTACCGTAAGGGCAAGTTGAGCCCGAGGTTCATTGGGCCATATGAGATATCCGGCGAGTCGGTCCAAATGGCATATCGTTTGATTTTGCCCCCGAACTCAAAAGGTTCACGATGTCTTTCACGCTTCGATGCTTCGACGCTATAGATCCGATCCATCGCACGTGATTAGTCCATCGAAATTGAAATTCAAGCTAATATGAGTTATGAGGAAGAACCGATTCGTATCCTATCACGAGAAGTGAAAGAGTTGCGAAACAAGCGGGTTCCGCTAGTGAAAGTGTTATGACTCAAGCACGGGATTGAAGAAGCTACTTGGGAGACCGAGAACTCTATGAGAGAGCGATATCCAAACCTATTTACCGGTAAGATTTTCGGGACGAAAATCTCTTAAGTGGGGAGAGTTGTGACACCTCTAATGTGACCCTAGTCGGAGAGTGGTTTGGGACCACGAAACCGAGTCACAAGAATAATTAGGTGTTATATTCCGTGCTTATTGTATGTGGAATTTGTATGCGTAAATATTTCGTGTCTCGATTTTTATTAATTAGGTGCAAATTTATAAGAAAGGACCCATGTGCTAGGACTTGAAAATGTGATAGGAGTATTTTTAAGTGGCCTAATAATGCATGAAGTGAAATAAATGGAGTTGCATGTCAATTATCCCATTTCCTAAGGTGGATGGCCGGCCATGACAAATTATGGGCAAGGGAAACATGTTCCCAACATGTTTTACTAATGGATGATGTTAGAAATAATAAAATAAGAGTATGGAAAAAAATTATTGTTAGTAGGATGAGAAAAAAAAAAAAAAAGTGTTCATCTTTCTCCATAGCCTTGGCGAATATCCTAAAGAAAGAAAAGAGAAAAAAATTTGTTCATCTATTTTCACTTCTTGGCGAAAATACTAAGGAAAAAGGGGAGGATTTTTGCTTCATGCTTGGGTTGGAAGAGATCTAGAAGGAGATTTGGCTAAGTTTGCATCAAGATTAAGGTATGTATGAGGTTGTGTTAGGAGTTTCATGCATGTTTTGGTTGCTAACTTGATGTGCATGTTCACCATGGCTCAAATCTTTGTTAAGCCATGGAAATGGTATTTGGCCAAAGTTGTTATGGTGATAAAGCCATTGCATGCTAAGTGTGAAGCTTGATGATGATGCATGCAATGATGGATTGTCTACTCTTGAGTAAGATTTTGAGCTTTCTTTTGTTTTATCATGATTGAAGTTGAAAAGGAGCATGATTGTCATATTCGCCATGATGCATTCATGAGCATGGTTCATGCTTCTTGCATGTTAGTTAAAATTTGTGTTTTGGATGGCTATGGACACCTTGAAATTCGCCATGCTCATATATGTATATATATGTTTGCACATGATGTTTTGGTTATGAAGGAAGTGATGAATAAGTTTGTTTAAAGAAGAAGATGTTGAAGAATAATTGTGAAATTGCAAGCACAATTCGCCTAGCACACATATAAGTGCTTGATGCTATATTATAAGTTTTGAGCCACAATATGCAAAGCATTAACTAGTAAAATGCATGCTGTTTTTGTGAGGTATTAAGTGCATAATTGGCCTCAACATGTACATGAATATTCGCCTTGGGTAGCCTATTGAAGGCCTTAGCATTTCCTTGATGCTCGAATAAATTGTATTGAATTGCTTGATGTAGTATAAAATGTGCATGACCATTGTGTATTCAAGCTAAAGGGTGGCTATATGACCATTTAAACTCCTTGTCATATTCGCCATAAGCTAGCACAATGAGGTTTTAATAAATTGAATTTGTTTGAATTAGCTCAAGAGCTTAGAGGGCCACAATTGGACAAGGGAAGGAGAAAGTGATCGAATAGCCGAAAAAGCCGTTCGACAACATCCGAGGTAAGTCCTCAAGAAGTGACCCTACTTGAATTATGTGAAATAAAGTATGGATGTGTATTGATTATTGATTATGTGTGTATGAGTATTTGAATTCTACGGGCTAAGTCCCGAAGGTGAATATGCTTGTGATTATATTTGCGTTTGAGCCTTAGTAACGAAAATGAAATATGTATGTCCAATGATTATTGATGTATGTGTACATGAGAAATTGAATGATATCGGGCTAAGCCCAAGACAATTATGCTGGAAATTATATCCGGTTAAGACCCAAGGCAATTGTGCAAGTGGCTATATCCGGGCTAAGACCAAGGCATTCGTATGAAGTCATTCTATCCGGCTAAGACCAAGGCATTTGTGCACATGGTTATATCCGGTTATATTCGAAGAATCTTGGGCTGGAGGTGAGTGTTGGTTGCTGTAATAAATTCAATTAGTACACCGAAAAGCCCAAAGAATAAGGTACGTTTATATGTGCATTGAAAGTCGACACATTTGAGCAACATTCGCTCAATCGACTAATGAATTTCAGTTATTGACTTGATTGATACTTTGTGAAAGTATATAATGATGAAGTGTGAAGTAAGAATGTGTATTAATGAAATGATGCATTTGGCTATGTGAATGTATTGCTGTAATTAGAGTTGATTATATTCCTTGAGACTTACTAAGCATAAAAATGCTTACCCGTTACTTTGGCTCTCTGTTTTATAGATTTCGCCGATAGCAATCGGATTCGGGATCAATAAAGTCAAGTCATCCACACTATCAACGCCTCTATTTTGGTATAAATTTTGTTTGAACTTTGAAATGGCATGTATAGGACTACCCTGTTAGTTTAGAAATGTGGTGATGTATATGTATACGGCCATGCTAAAATGGCTCGTAAAAAGGAAGCATGAACTTAGACTATTTGTGGTTTGTATGTATATATTTGGTGTCATGATGTGGCTATGGATTGGAAATGGGAATGTTGGTCACATGATCAGCCATTGGCATGGTTAAAATGATCATATATGAACCTATGTATGGCAAGACTAGTTGGTTCATGGAGACTACCAAATAGGTAAGACCTACCTTAAAAACAGATGCTGCCAGCTGCAGTGACGTGAATGTGAAAAATCACCAAAATTCGTAGGAATGGTATTAAGTAGTGAATAAGATATGTAAATTAACCTTGATGAGTCTATTTTCATATGGAAGAAACGAAATGGTCATAGGAGTTACATGTTAAGAGATATTGAAGCTATTGTGAAACAGGGCCAGAACGGTTTCTGGGTCCCCTGTCGCAACTTTAAAAATTTACTATAAATTATCCAGAAAGAATTAGGAGACATACCTTATATGTACAGATTCCATTTTGAGTCTAGTTTCATTAGAAGCAAACAGAACCAGCATTAAAGCCCTGTACAGAGAGATATTCAAGTTATACCGCGCGAAGGTCAGAGCAGTCGATCCCTGTAACATGGGTGACTTTAACTAATAAACTGTACCAATTGGCCCGACCAAAAATTCTAGAAATAAATCCATGGATGGATATATGAGTCTAAATTCAGGGAAAATTTATGAAACCAGTTTCTGAGTTTTGAAACTCGAGATATGATTTTTAAGGCGAAGGTGACGCAGTCTTCCAGCCTGACTGGAAATGTCAAATTGGTGGGCAAAACATGTGATCTTGGCTTGTTAACCCCTCGTGTCCGACACCGGCGATGGTCTCGGGTTCGGGGTGTTACAAATGCCTTCGGGACTTAGCCTGGTTATAGTAACTCGCACAAATGCCTTCGGGACCTAGCCCGAATATAGTAACTCGCACAAACGCCTTCGGGACTTAGCCTGGAATTAGTCACTAGCACAAATGCCCTCGGGACTTAGCCCGGTTATCATACGGATATTCATGCACATATCAATAAATCATGACGCATCTATATTTCATTTTCATAACTAGAATTCAAACACAAGTCACTTATCAAGCATTAACATTTTCGGCTACCCGTCACAAGTATAAACTAGTCACCTCAATGTATAATTCAAGTTGAATCATTATATCTCCGTTTATTTGTTGTGCTATATGTCATGGCTTAATCAAATCATAAACTAAGTTCCATTACTCGAAAACTTACCTCGGATGCTGTCGAACGACTTCAACGGCTATTCAATTACTTTTTCCTTCCCTTTATCGGAGTTAGTTCCCCTTTGCTCTTGAGCTTAATTTAACAAATAAATTGATTTAATCATCTTGAACATTGAGAGAAATTCAAGGTACTTAGTCCATATATATATTGGACATTAGAGTCATATGCATGAAATCATGAATCAAATTCAACATATTAGCTAATATTCTCCTTTAGCCGATTATCTAAGTCAAGATAGAATCATCAATATGCTTACCTATGGCCGAATACATGCAACACCAATCTATGTATGCATTCATGTGGTCGAGTATACATATTCCAATATGATATCATTTCCATTTTGTTTAACACTTAACATTTACCACATATCAATTAACCCATTTCTTTACTCATGTGGCCGATTATACTTGGTCATGCATACATATGATTAAGTTATTTAACACCTAACTCACATAGTCATAGTGTACAAAATCTTAAGGTCCACATATGAATACCCCCAAGTTCCCATGACTTAACCCCTAACCACATTTTTGCAGAGAATTCCTTGAATTTCTAATAGCATACACACATATAATCAATTAACTTAAGCTACCTTTAAACTTTTACTTATCACCTCATGCCAAACCATCAAATGAACTAATTATAATTACATAGGTACTACCAAAGCCGAAACCTATGCATACTATTATTTCTTATGCCCAAACCAAAGACCACATTCGGCACTTTCATCCACCATTCTACCAAGCATGTAATATTCAAACACAACCAAACTCACATTCGGCCCTAGCTCATAATAAGGTAGCCGATTCTTTTCCCTTAGTATCTAATGCTCACCTATGATTCTTTTATAGTTCAAACACTCATCTATCATCATTCACCTAACTTTAACATGAAACAACAAAACTCACCATTTCTCATCCAAATAACATGAACAACAACCATTTCTTGAACATTTTCTCATGACCGATTGCTCATGTTACCAACAAGATTCAAAATTTGAACATGGGCTAACTAAGGGACTTAGTAACTAGCTTAATACATTCAACAATTCCAAAAGCTACCATGAATTACATACCTTATTCAAGACTAGAAGGAGTGGCGAATATTTTACTTCCCTTCCCCTTCTTCTTAGCATTTTCGCCAAGGATGTTAAAAGATGAACATTTTTTTCTTTGTTTTCTTCCTTCAATTCACGGCAATGGAGGAGCAACCTAGCTAATTTTTTTTTTGTTTCTCCTCCTACTAACCACAATTATTTTATTACCCATGTTCTTTATTTTATTATTCCTAACATAAAACACTAACATAAAATGTTTATAATACATTTTAACCCATAGCATGGCCGGCCACCATCCTAAGTTTTGGGTAATTTGACATGCAAGGACAAACATTTTCTAGCATGCATCAATAGGCCACTTTAACATTTGCCTAGCACATTTCTAAATTTTCTCACACAAGTCCTATTTAGCAAAATTCACTTACAATTAACAAAATTCAAACATGAAATTTTCACACATGCCTATATACATATAATAAGCATCAAATATAACGGTTAATTATTTTTATGACTCGGTTTTGTGGTCCCGAAACCACTTTCCGACTAGGGTCAATTTAGCGCTGTCACATGGCCGAATGGCAATTTGTATTGGAAGTAAGAAGTGATATGTTCTCATGATCAAACGATAGTGTTAGATGAAAATGAGTAAGATTTTACGTGTAAACAATTATGTATTTAAATGTGAGTGATGAAATGAGATAAAAGTGAATGAAATGTAGGATGATATATTCAAATGATGCTTGTACCTAAATTGGTGTGATTGTGTTAAATAAAACTTGTTGATTTGAATATTGTACAGTACTATTCGGGCCTTTGAGCCTAGCAGGCTATAATGCATGTGAGATATTATTCGGGCCTTTGAGCCTAGCAGGCTATAATGCCGGTGAGATATTATTCGGGCCTTTGAGCCTAGCAAGCTATAATGCCGGTGAGATATTATTCGGGCCTCGATCCTAATAGGCGAAATGCCGGTGAATCTATTCGGGTTTTTTTAAACCTAGCAGGCTGAATGCCGGTGATTTGATAAAAGTGTAAAACTAAGATACCTCGTGTTAGAATGACAAATGAATACATTCAATACATTAAGTTGGCTAGGTACGTATTATGTATTTATATGTGAGTATGATTTGAATTGAATCATAAGAGTATAATTTGATACATATGTGAATACATGATATATTTGTATCTATGGTTATAATACATTCGGTCAAGGTGTGAAAGTATATGAAAATGTTCGATTTATTTATGCCATATGAATTCAGATAAAGTGAAATTAGAATGCTAATTGTGCATTATATGCTTGTGTATATTCGGCCAATTGTAATAAATATATAGGAAATGACCTTTTGAGAAATTGGATAATTGATGTATAATTGAGTTTATCTATTGCATTGCTTAAAACTTACTAAGCTTATGAAAGCTTACTCCTTTTGTTATATTTCTCTGTTTTATTGATTGTTGATTCCAGTTACCCGCTCGGGGAGGGATTGTCAGCAACTCGTCACACTATCTGTCATTTTGGTACTACTATATTTTGGAGCTAGTATGGCATGTATAGAATAGACTTAAATGAATGATACTTTGAGATGTCTTTGTATATATTCCATGTGAATATGGCAACTTTTGAATGGTGATATAAGTTGAAATTTCTATCTTTGATTGTTTTTGGCTATAAGTATAATTGCTAATGAAATTATGTAAATGTGTATGTACTAATGTTGAGTTTTGGATTAGTAATTCTTCATAACCCACTCTGGCGAAGGATACGGGTTATAGAGGTGTTACAGCAGGTGACACACGACTAGAGCACATGCCCATAGGGAAGACCGTGTGTCACACACGACCTAGACACACGTCCTTGTGCTTACCCGTGTGGACAACTTTGAGGCTATATTCCAAGCCTTTTGTCCCCCACAATGACATATGCACATTTATCACATTCATAATCATGGCTCATGCAAGTCAACTTCTTATCAATTTATACTTGCTTAAGACTTCATATTTTATTTAGACCAAGCTTACCAAATTCACGTGCAATATGAAATATCAATTTACTTCCATTTTATACATTCATTCCCTATTTGTTATCATGCCATTTACTCATATTTCCATCATCAAACATTCATGCCAAATGAATTTAAGCACAACATGAGTGAACATATCACACATGCATGCTTATATGAATAGGATTACATCCCCATAATTAATATGAGCCATATCTCATGGCTGTATACAAAATGAATCATCAAATTATTATAAGCCAACACACTTGGCTAAACCAATATGACATATAACAAAAAGACCAAGTCCCTATACATGTCATACTCAAAATACTTAAATTCACTATACCTAAAAGATTAGTTTGATAGTGTGAATCGAGCTCCGACATCCTTCGATCCCTGAGCTAGCTTGGCGGCACTATAAAGAAATGAAAAGGAAAGAGAGTAAGCATAAAGCTTAGTAAGTTTGCATGTAAATAATTAACAACATTAACCATGCAATATTATACACATAACACAATAATATTTATCACAATGTCATCAAGTATCATAGGTACATTTTAAGTCATGCATTTACATAATGTACAATAAAACTCATAATCATAGTTCATTCATTCACTTCTTCCGAGGTCTCATCGATTCATAATCTCAATGTTTATGAGGTTTGTGTACGTACCTGGAATCTTTCCACATGATCATACCCTGTCATCTCTTTGACATAATGGTTAGATTACCCGTTGAACCACTTGGAATACTAAAGGATACTCGAGAACTCTTATACACATGGTAGGATGCCAAAGCCATATCCCAGATATGGTCTTACATAGGATCACATATCGATGCCAGTACCATGTCCCAAACATCGTCTTACATAGGATCGTAGGTCAATGCCAATGTCATGTCATAAACATGGTCTTACACGAGATCACATATCGATTCCGATAGCCCAGCTATGGTCTTATATGAAATTACATATCTATGCCAAAGCCATGTCCCAGACATGGTCTTACATAGAATCGTACATAACCCTAATGTCATGACATTTGTATCCTAACTATTCCTAAGGTTCAACAGGGATTTTAAGGTATCAAACTCATTGAATCGTTATCGAGTCATCATTAATTAAATCTATAAAGACAATTATACAATTCATGCAATATTAAAGCAATAAATACATAATAATGTAACGTTGCATTATTTACACACAAACTTACCTTGGTACCTAAAATATGGCTACTATTTGATTTAGTCCACAACCTTGTTCTTTTCTCGATTTAGGTCTGGACTCCGTTTTTCTTGATCTATAATAGCAAATTTTGCTTTTTTAATTATCACATTGTTCAAAATGGTCCATAAATCATACTTTGGAAAATTTACAATTTTGCCCCTAAACTTTCACAACTTAGCCCATAGGCTCGTAAAATGAAATGTGTTCATTTTGTTTGATACCCAAGCCTGGCCGAACTTATATCATACTCATATCAGCCCACATTTTCTTTCAAAATTAGATTTTTAACCACCTTTTACAACTTTTACAAAAAGGTCTTTTTTCGTTGTTTTCATGAAAAACCACTTAGTAAAAGATGTTTATCATGCATCAAACTTTTATATTCCTCTATTAAACACCAAAATACATGCATGTCACAGATGGTGAACATGAATCCTAGCTCAAAATAATGGTACAAATAGCTAGATCATGCTTCAAATATCTCTAAAACATAAAGAACATTAAAAACGGGGCTAGGGTGTACTTACAATCAAGTTTGAAAGGATGAACAAAACCCTAGCTATGGCTCCTTGAGAATTTTGGCTAAGGAGGAGGAAGATGGACACAATTTTTGACTTATTTTTCCCTTTTTATTCTTTTATTAACCAAATGACAAAAATGCCCTTAAGGCCTTTCTTTCAAATTTTTCCTATTCATGCTCATTTTTGTCCATAAAAATAGAAATTGGACAAATTACTATTTAAGGACGTCTAATTAATAATTCATGGCAATTTCATGCTTAAAGCTTCTAGAACTCACATTTTTCAATTTAGCCCTAAATATCAAATTGGATACTTTATCAATAGAATTTCTTCATGAAACTTTCACATAAGCATTCAATCATATCATAGACCTAATAAGAATCATAAAATAATTATTTCTACTTTAGATTTGTGGTCTCGAAACCACTATTCTGACTAGGCCCTAATTCAGGATGTTATAAATGGGATTTCTAACTTAGTTTTTCCCATGATGAAACTCTTATAAAAGAATGTATCATTAGCATGGAATGACCAATTACTTATGCACGATTTAGAGGAACTACTTATGCAGTGAAAAGTGCGATATTTACAAGGATCTCAAAAGTCTCAAACAATTTCTCTCTCTAAAGGAGTTGAACATGAGACAACGTCATTAGATCGACTGGCAAATTTTGTTCATTTCCTAGCGGTGGAAATTGATGGTCACTCCAAAATTTGGCTAAAGTTTATATTCGTGAGATTGTTAGACTGCATGGTATGTTTGTGTTTATTATCTCTAACTAAAATCCTTGTTTTACTTCGAGATTCTGGAAATAGTTATATGTATCATTGGGTACGGGGTTATATTTCAGCACGACATTCAATCCTTAGTTTGATGGTCAGTTAGAATGAGTTATTCAAGTGTTGGAAGATATGTTATGAGACTGTGCTATTGATCTTGAATATGCGGTGGGTGATAAGGTATCCTTAAAAGTATCTCAATAGAAAATGATCCTACATTTTGTTCGCAAAGGGAAATTGAATGCCATGTTTATCAGACCATATGAGATTGTCGAGAGTATTGGACTGATTGCATCGCCTAGATTGTAACATCCCTAACCCGTATCCATCGCTAGATTAGGGTTACAATGCATTACTGAGCAAAACATAGTCCAATATGATCATTCAATTCAAATCATGCACAAAACTATATTAACTCATTTAATATAAAAATTTAAACTCGAATATTAACCATCTACTCAATCATATAAGTCACATGTACACATGTGAAATACATAACCAATAAAGTCAAATCATGCTTATTCAATTCTTCCACAGATGCACAACATGTTTAATAATTTAACCTTATCAACATGTTTAATAAAAATTTTGTTAAGAAATTTAATCGTTTGCATGCTCAATTCGGTAAAAAGGACTAAATCGCGTAAAGTACAAAACTGGAGTTCTAATAGCTAAAGGTGTCTAATAGCTATGGAACCTTAAGGTAGAGGTCCTTATGTGGTAATTAGACCATTTTTATAGTGATTGGACATTTATGGACACTAAATAGATGTTCTCAGAGGATAATTAATAAGGTTGAATTAGTAATTTATTAAATAAACATAGTAAAATAATAAAGAAACAAAATTTTTCAACTTCCTAAGTGCGTTCTTCAACCAAATTTAAGAAAGACAAACCTCCATTGTTGTGTTTTAAAGGTTCGGCCATAGTCCCATTGCATATCAAGAAAAGCAACGTATGGAACTAAATTGAGGGAAAGATAGAGTATTGGACTAGTCGATCCATTTCGTTATTTTTGTGATCGAGGTAAGTTCGTATGTTTAATAAGCATTAAATTATTTATGTTTGAATGATTAATTGATATAATTGAGATGATATAACACTATGAAAATTCTCAACGAGTTATCGGCAATATATAAATCCCGGTTGAACCTAGGAATAGATAGGATACAAATGACATGTCATTAGGGGTTACCTTGTTTTGGATGTTGGCCCGTACATTCTACCGGTGGTTGATTTTTTAGGTATGTGTTGTGGTTACTCATCAGCTTGTGTGAGCAGCACCATGTAGTTTCGTCTTGATTGTCAGCTTGTGTGAGCAAACCCAGTGATAGCTCAAAAGGGAGCATTTGTACGAGATGAGATTGAGATGGTTTCAACCATGTATTGGCACTTAGTGTGTGAGATTCCCAAGTATCCAATATTATTCCAAATGGTTCAACAGGTATATTGATGATAGGAAAGAGCATGAGATAGACATGTACCAGTACAGGTATGTTCATGAATTGTATAAACATTGAATCTATAAGATTGGTGAATTCATGACTAACCTATTGATTGAATATATATATTAGGCTTCTGGATTCAAATTGAGTTGCATTATACTATGTTTATTTACTTAAATTATGAATGAATAGTAAGATGTACTTATTAGCCATACGAGCTTACTAAGCTTACTTATTAGGCATACGAGCTTACTAAGCTTAATAGCTTACTCTGTTTACTTTTTCGTGTTTTATAGTGAATTCAAAGCTTGCTTGGATTAGGAGTTGTCAGAGATCTCATCACACTATCCAGCAGTTGTTTTGGTACTATTGAACTTTGTGTATTTTTGTTATATGGCATGTATAGGTCTTTTGGCTAGTATAGCCTTTTGTCTTGATAAATTTTGGCCATTTGAATTGGCTTGTAAGTAGTCTTATATTTTGAAATGTATATATGTATAAATAGCCTTTGATATGTGGTTTATAATTACTATGTGAATACCTTGTTGAGAATTGGTATTGAAGGTAGTAAATTGTTGAAATTTAGAATGTATTTGCATGTTAAGTATTAGGCAATAATATGCATATATGAATTGACCATTTAGATGATTTTTTTGGATGTAATATTAGTATGTTTTTGAATGGCCAATTATGATGTTTATGAGCATTATGGTAGTTGGCATTGGTATAGCATGATTTGGACTTGGTTGAGATTGGTTGATTGCCAATTGATGATATCGTTATATGATTTTTGTTGTGTTTAGGTTGATGCAAGTTTGGGTGAGAAAAATGACTTGGAAAATACTCTATTTTTTTCCATACGAGCAGAGATACAGGAGTGTCTCTTAGCCGTGTGTCACACACGGCTAGGTGACACGGCCATGTGTCCCCTGGTACTTATTTCAAAATCAAATCAATAGCTTTACGCGGCCTAGCCCATTGGCATGTGGCCTAGCCATGAGGTACAAGTTAATAAACCATCTAATTTTCACACTGCCTAGCACACGGCCTGGCACACAGGCGTGTGAGGTCATTTCGAAGGGTACACAAGCTAGTCATATAGGTGTGCGGTTGGCTGTGTGTGTAACACCCAAAAATTTTGAAACCCAGAAGTCCTGAAATCCCAAACTTTCTTTGTTTTTGGTTTTGATAAAAATTGTGTTTTATGTTCCTAGCCATGTGATAATTATAGTAGGTCTTAATTAAGGTTTGAGTTTGAACCTAGGAATAAATGAAATTATAGTTTAATTATTAAAACAATCAGGGTTGGCAAGTAGTTGGGCTTTTAAATAAAAATAGGGGAAAAATAGCATTAAAAAGCCTTGTGGAGGAGTGGCTAAGTGACGCCACTTAGGGAGTAGAAAGGTGGCGTTATAGCTAGCAAGGAGATCCAAGGTTCGAATCCTAGCTTAGTATTTTTAGAAGTTTAATTTTGGCCTTCTAGAAGGATGAAAGTGGCGTGAAGATAGACTCCAATGGGAGTGTTCAGAAGAGAAAATTAAGGAAAAGATCAAGGGGTTATCAGGGAGAAAAACGAGGGGAGGAGAAGGGAGAAGTGATAGAGCCGAATTGGGAATTGGGCATGGAAAATTCAGCTATAAGGACTATAAATAGGGGCCGAATACAGGGTTGCCATGCTACTACCAAAATTTTTCTTCACCTTGTTGCCAGAAACCCCTTTCTCCAAAAGCCGAAAACCCTTTTCTTTTCAAGATCCAAAAATACGAAAGCCATTTTGTTTTTCGTTCTTTTTTCACTCTATTCTTCTCTACCCAATTTTTTTTGTTTCACTTAGTCGATTTCTTCTTCTACTCTTCTTCTTTAATTCATACCAAATAAATCTTATTCACCATACTAAGTTTGAAAAGCCGAAAAGTTGAATCTCCCAAGGGCTGAATACTCTTTGACTGAATCTAATGTAAGTGTTGCTCTTCCAATCAGTTTTCTTTGCTAGGTATCGATTATTTCCCCTCACTCTTTCAATCAATTTTGGTAGGGAATTAGTATCGGATCTCGGATCTTAGCTCTCTGCCGAATTGCTCTTTAGGTGTTTGCGGTTTTGGTAAGTATTCATCATCCATTGGCTATGGTTGGCCGAATAGCCATAGTAAGGTAAGGGGACTTGTGTTGGATACAAGTCACCTATTATTCTGGTTTTAATAGTTACGATTGGTGTAGATCTAGGAGTTGATCGTGGTTAGTGAAGGGGTTGTTATACTTATCGCACAAGGTAAGGTTAAGGTGAGATTCTGGCTTTTGGTAAAGTATTCGATAAGTATGAAAGATTAATCTTTGAGTGATATCGATTGTAGGTTTGGGCTAAGGAGATCGCATCACACTTGCTTACCAGGTGTCTACATACACTGCACACACATTATGTATCGGCAGAAGCTGAAATTCTGAAAAGCCGAAATGCCGAAAAGCCAAAAGTTTGGCTACGGTAGTATTGCGAGTGCGCGAACACTTGGGAGTGCTACGGTAGTCTTACGAGCGATTCCGTGGACTTGGGTTGTGATTTGGCCATATGGGCCGGAATGGGCTAAATGGGCCCGATAGGCTGTTGGGCCCATAATAGGCAAAAACCGAATGCTGATGCTATGTGATAGGAACTTGTATGTGAGCATGAATATGAATGTGACTGGGCCTAATGGGCGATATAAATGTGATTTGGGCCTAATGGACCATATACAGGTGATTTGGGCCTAATGGACCATATACAGGTAATTTGGGCCTAATGGGCCATATGAATATGATTGGGCTCAATAGGCTAGATATAGGTATGTGAAATTGTTTGGGCTTTGTAAGGGGTTTTAGGCCTAGTATATGATATCCACATAAGACTTAATTAATATATTGCGACTGTGGACAAGTCAAAGGGTTAAGGTGTGGCAACGGATATATGCATGTCTAGTATTGGATCTAGGGAGAGCTTGGTACTTAAGTGGTCTTAATGACTCACCTCCTCTTTTCTGGAATCCAGCCTGGTGCATAGTGTTCGTTCATCTTAGCTCACGGGATTGGTTAATAGGCCAAGGTAAGTGAAAACCGTAATTAAGGGAAAATTACCGAAATGCCCCTAAGGGCGAAAATGACCAAAATACCCCTAGGTGTAGAATGTAAGTTTTATGGATGTGACATGCATAGATATGATACTCTGCTTAGGTTGCATATGGGTGGGAATTATGGAACAGAGGAAGTATATGAGGATCGCATGGTTGCTTGACAATCGTGGATTCACCAACAGCTTTTAAAGCCCAATATGTAAATAAAGGTAGTTCTGCAACTGGGCTACCATGGTGTGTGGGCTGGGTGGGTCGATATTTATATCCCCACATGGTGTGACGGGGGACGGAGCTGGTGTGTAGCGGATGGATAATTTGGATGGGATTGCATTGCATGATTGATGAATGATGTTTTTTTTTTTAAATGCTTGTTTTTTGTCGAGGGTTGTACACACTGAGTTTACGGAAACTCACCCGCCTCTTTTATTTTATCTTCAGGTGATGCTCAGTAGAAGGTTTGATGTTTGGAGGGATTCTGGGTGGCCAGCTAGCAAGACAACTTGGACTTGTTTCTCTTTTAAAAGCATATAAGTTCTTTATTTTGTTAAGTATTTTTCGGACCGAAATGTAATAAGGCTTCCTTCTTATTATTATTTTCATTGTAATTACTAGAAGTTGAACATGGGATTCCTAAATTATAGCATGTTTTTTACGTTTCCGTAACTTAATTTTTAAATGATAAAGTTTTCTTAAATCAAATATTTTAAACAAGGCTTTCGCAACTGAAAGGTGTGTTTATTTTTAAGTTAATTAAGGTTTCTTTTATTTAAGAAGGGATTTCAATGAAAATACGGTTTTCGCTAAAACACTTCAATGTGACACGCCAGATTCGACAATAACGTTTGGGCTGGGTTTGGGGTGTTACATTTAGTGGTATCAGAGCCTAGGTTGCAAAACTCGGGCTTTAAAGTGGGCCTTATTACTATTTGGTTTCTTTTTTCTATTTTAAAAAAATATTTTGGATCACACTGTTATGGGAAAAAGGAAATCTTGTGGAGCGGCACACCGAGTCTCCGACATCGAACCAAGTAAGTACTTTTATTTATTTAAGTTGTTATATAGTAGATAGTTAGAGGGCTACTTTAGATTATTGTTAGAATGGAACTAAAGCCCGTAGGATCTGAAAACTGTAGAGGATTTTCAAAAACGATCTTCTCTTTAAATATTTTCATAAAACATCGGTGTAAGTATTAAACTAACTAAAACTTTATAAAACTTTAATGTAGATAATACAAGAATCAACGATGAATGCTAGAAGAGGTGCAAGGGACCGTGGCCGAGGTCGCGGAAGTGTTAGGGCTGAATCGTCAGCATCGGGCCATATGCCCGATGTTGGAGTAGAAGAGGCTCCGGCCTCACCTGCGGCTAGGAATGGACACTATGATCGGACCGCAGGAGAAGATGCATTGTCCCAGGCAATGGTGAGGATTTTGGAAAAGGTCGCTAGGCCCAATAATGGCAGCGAAAATCGGGGGTCCATTCCAGAACGACTTCGATTGAACGGGGCTGAGATCTTTAAGAGTGTGGCTGCCGTGGCTCCTAATGTAGCGGAATATTGGTTGGAGGCCACTGAAAGGATAATGGAGGATTTGGACAGTTCACCAGAACAAAAGCTGAAAGGAGCTGTGTCACTATTAAGGGAAGTAGCCTACTAGTGGTGGTTGACAGTGAAAGAGGGCACCCAACCAGAGTGGGTCACTTGGGAGTTCTTCAAAGCTGCTTTCCAAGGGAATCATGTGGGTGCAAGCTATGTGGATGGTAGAAGGAAGGAGTTCCTAAACCTGACCCAAGGAAACAAATCGGTGGTGGAGTATGAGGTGGAGTTTTTACGCCTTAGTAGGTATGCAAGAGTAATGGTGGCAACGGAGTATGAGTGTTGCGTTAGGTTTGAGGATGGACTTAGAGATAACTTCAGGGTACTGATAGCTCCACGGAGGGAGCGAGTACTGATAGCTCCACAAAGGGAGTGAGTTTTCTCAGAGTTGGTGGAGAAGGCTAAGATAACGGAGGAGGTAAAGCGTACTGAGCACTTAAATCTAGAAAAAGAAAGGGTTAAGAGTAAAAGGGAGGCTGAGACTCCTAGCGTTGGACAGATGCCTAGGGCTAGGGCCAAAGTTAATGGGCCAGATAGAACAGGGCCCCCTGCTATTAATCCAAGGGTTCCACTTTGTGCTGATTGTGGGAAAGGTCATGTAGGCGAGTGTTGGAAGAGGACGGGAGCTTGTCTAGCTTGTGGATCTATTGTGCATAGGATCAGGAATTGCCCTAGAATGTCAGCTCAGGTGCCAGTAGTGGACCGAGGTGGTGTACAGCCACTGATGGGTGGTCAGCGACTGCCGAGAGGCCGTGATCAGGCTAGGGGTGGAAATAGTTTGGGTCATAGAGCACCAGGCAGAGCTGCTGGTCATGCTGAGGTGAGACAGCCAGCTTTGGCCTATGCAGCATGTCGTCAAGAGGGTGGAGACACTCCAGAAGTGAATAATGGTACGCACTTACCCATAGTGTGCTATTTACCTAAGTTGGAATTAGAGTGCGCAGCGAAAGTATGGTGTAGTAGTCTGTGTTAGTAGTTGGAAATTTCAAGGATGAAATTTCTTTTAGAGGGGTAGAGTTGTAATGCCCCAAAAATCTTGAATCCCAAAAATCTCGAAATCTCGAACTTTCTTTGTTTTCGGTTTTGATAAAAATTGTGTTTTATGTTCCTAGCCATGTGATAATTATAGTAGGTCTTCATTAAGGTTTGAGTTCGAACCTAGGAATAAATGAATTTATAGTTTAATTGTTAAAACAATAAGGGTTGGCAAGTAGTTGGGCTTTTAAATAAAAATAGGGGAAAAATAGCATCAAAAAGCCTTGTGGAGGAGTGGCTAAGTGATGCCACTTAGGGAGTAGGGAAGTGGCGGTAGTAGCTAGCAAGGAGATCCAAGGTTAGAATCCTAGCTTAGTATTTTTAGAAGTTTAATTTTGGCCTTCTAGAAGGATGGAAGTGGCGTAAAGATGGAATCCAAGGGGAGTGTTCAGAAGAGAAAATTAAGGAAAAGATCAAGGGGTTATCAGGGAGAAAAACGAGGAGATGAGAAGGGAGAAGTGATGGAGCCAAATTGGGAATTGGGCATGGAAAATTTAGCCTATAAATAGGGGCTGTATACAGGGTTGCCAAGCTACTGTCGAAATTCTTCTTCACCTTGTAGCCAGAAACCCCTTTCTCCAAAAGTCGAAAACCCTTTTCTTTTCAATATCCAAAAAGTCGAAAGCCCTTTCCTTTTTCGTTCTTTTCTTCCGGCCAATTTCTATTCTTCTCTACCCAATTTTCTTTGTTTCACTTAGCCGATTTCTTTTTCTACTCTTCTTCTTTAATCCGTACCAAATAAACCTTATTCACCATACTAAGTTTGAAAAGCCAAAAAGCCGAATCTCCAAGCGCTGAATACTCTTTGACCGAATCTAGTGTAAGTGTTGCTCTTCCAATTAGTTTTCTTTGCTAGGAATCGATTATTTTCCCTTACTCTTTCAGTCAACTTTGGTAGGGAATTAGTATCGGATCTCGGATCTTAGCTCTCTGCCGAATTTCTCTTTAGGTATTTGCGGTTTTGGTAAGTATTCATCATCCATTGGCTAAGGTTGGCCAAATAGCCATAGTAAGGTAAGGGGACTTGTGTTGGATATGAGTCATCTATTATTCTGGTTTTAATAGTTACGATTGGTATAGATCTAGGAGTAGATCGTGGTTAGTGAAGGGGTTGTTATACTTATCGCGCAAGGTAAGGTTCAGGTGAGATTCTGGCTTTTGGTAAAGTATTTGATTAGTATGTAAGATTAATCTTTGAGTGATATTGATT
Organism: Gossypium arboreum; assembly: GCF_025698485.1. Classification (NCBI taxonomy): domain Eukaryota; kingdom Viridiplantae; phylum Streptophyta; class Magnoliopsida; order Malvales; family Malvaceae; genus Gossypium; species Gossypium arboreum. Next base: position 42,904,139 of record NC_069076.1, read on the forward strand.
GTAGGTTTGGGCTAAGGAGATCGCATCACGCTTGCTTACCAGGTGTGTACATACACTGCACACACAATATGTATCGACAAAAGTCGAAATGTCGAAAAGCCGAAAGTTTAGCTACGGTAGTCTTGCGAGTGTGCGAACACTCGTGAGAGGAAGACCGATAGGTTGCCTGAGGCCCACGACCGATTCCATGGACTTGGGTTGTGATTTGGCCATATAGGTCGGAATGGGCTAAATGGGCCCGATAGGCTGTTGGGCCCATAATAGGCAAAAACCGAATGCTGATGCTATGTGATAGGAACTTGTATGTGAGCATGAATATGAATGTGACTGGGCCTAACGGGCCATATAAATGTGATTTGGGCCTAATGGGCCATATACAGGTGATTTGGGCCTAATGGGCCATATACAGGTGATTTGGGCCTAATGGGCTAGATACAAGTATGTGAAATTGTTTGGGCTTTGTAAGGGGTTGTGGGCCTAGTATATGATATCCACATAAGACTTAATTAATATATTGCGATCGTGGATAAGTCAAAGGGTTAAGGTGTGGCAACGGGTATATGCATGTCTAGGATTGGATTTATGGAGAGCTTGGTACTTAAGCAGTCTTAATGACTCACCTCCTCTTCTCTGGAATCCTACCTGGTGCATAGTGTTTGTTCATCTTAGCTCACGGGACTGGTTAACAGGCTAAGGTAAGTGAAAAGCATAATTAAGGGAAAATTATCGAAATGCCCTTAAGGGCGACAATGACCAAAATACCCGTAGGTGTAGAATGTAAGTTTTATGGATGTGACATGCATACATATGATATTTTGCTTAGGTTGCATATGGGCGGGAATTATGGAACAAAGGAAGTATATGAAGATCACATGGTTGCTTGACAATCGTGGATTCACTGACGGCTTTTAAAGCCCAATATGTAAATGAAGGTAGTTTTGCAACCGGGCTACCATGGTGTGTGGGCTGCGTGGGTCGATATTTATGTCCCCACATGGTGTGATGAGGGACGGAGCTGGTGTGTAGCAGATGGATAATTTGTATGGGATTGCATTGCATGATTGATGAATGATGTTTTTTTTTTGAATGCTTGTTTTTCGTCGAGGGTTGTACACACTGAGTTTGCGAAAACTCACCCCCCTCTTTTATTTTATTTTTAGGTGATGCTCAATAGAAAGTTCGATATTTGGAGGGATTCTGAGTGGCCAGCTAGCAAGACAACTTGGACTTGTTTCTCTTTTAAAAGCATATAAGTTCTTTATTTTGTTAAGTATTTTTCGGACCAGAATGTAATAAGGCTTCCTTCTTATTATTATTTTCATTGTAATTACGAGAAGTTGAACATGGGATTCCTAAATTATAGTATGTTTTCTACGTTTCCGCAACTTAATTTTTAAATGATAAAGTTTTCTTAAATCAAATGTTTTAAACAAGGCTTTCACAACTGAAAGGTGTTTTTATTTTTAAGTTAATTAAGGTTTCTTTTGTTTAAGAAGGGTTTTCAATGAAAACATGGTTTTTGCTAAAACACTTCAATGTGACATGCCAGATTCGGCCATAACGTCTCAGCAGGGTTTTGGGTGTTACAGTGTGACCCAAGTCAGAGAGTTATATAGGGTTGGACATAGGCTGGGACACGACCATGTGATCCCTTTTTGAATGCCTACACGGCCTGTGACATGGGTGTGTCTCTTGGCCATGTGTCTGGCCACATGGGCATGTATTCCCTGCACTTTGAAAATTTCTATGTTTTTCTAAAAACTCAATATGTATTCGATTTAGTCCCGAACCACTTCTAATGCTTGTTTTGGGTCCTGAGGGCTCGTGTTAGGGACTATATGATTGTATTTGAATGACTTCTATTTGTATTTAAGAAATGTATAGGAATTGTATGTTATATAAGGAATAAGTTCGATAATGCTCCATAACCTTATTCTGACGATGGATACGGGTTAGGGGTGTTACATTTATTGGTACTAGAGCTACGATTTAGTCAATTCTCAAACTAACGTAACGTGTGTGAGTCTAGCTATACATGCCATACTTAACCTGTGATAGTGTGATATCTCCTGGTAGTTTTAAATTATGTTTTCATATAGCAATGGATCCCAATCGAGCAATTTTTGATGATGTAGAAAGTTATTTGCTAGCCTCCGTTCATGGAGTACTGCTGTCTGTATCGAGACCCGTATCTAAGGGTCGATGAGGAGAGGCTAAGGAAGCCTTCTTCCAAATGATGAATGAGTGGTTTTTTGAGTTTGTCTGAACGAATTCGGCTGTTCAGCAACCTCCACCCCACCTACTCCCTAACCGAAATGTGTTAAATATGTCGTATCACTTTTGAGAGATATTTCATACCACTAAATGTAACACCCCAAACTCGGCCCAGACATAATAGCCGAATCGACGTGCCACATTGAAGTTAAAAATCCACGCTTTGTTTTAGTGTTTTAAAAAAACCGTCATTTGATAAGGCTTAACCAAGTGAATGGAAGCTTCGCACCAGGTAGGTATCCAAAAACAGAAGAGGTGAGCCATGAAGGCTGCTTAAGTACCAAGCTCTTCGAATGGATCCAATCCTAGACATGCCCACAACCATTGCCACACTTTGGTGCGAGGTTAGGTTTTGAGAAAAAACGAGTTAGAATTCGTTTAAGTAGATATTTTTGATAAACCGATTAATTGTATCGTTGCGTTACTTTGAAAACAATTATCATTTTGAAAACGCAGCCTAAGTCTAACCCATTTTGGATTGTTATCAGTAAAAATATAGGGTATAAAATAAAATAATCCCAGAAAAATAATTAAAATGACCTTATTACAACCCAAAATCAAATAATAATATTAATAAGATAAAACTTATAAAGAAATAAATCGGCTACTTATTGCAATTAAAAGAAACAGAAACAATAGTGTGCCCATCTCCGAGTCCCTCGCAGCTCCAAACCATCTAAGCTTAGGGATTACCTGCATAGTTAAAAACGGGGTGAGTTTACGAAAACTCAGTGTGTAATCTCAATAACATACAAACAGTGAAAACACTACAATCTGGGCCAAAGCCCTATTTAGTCTTGACATATAGTGGGTCAAGCCTTTCGTTTAACTACATCGGGTCAAGCCTTTTCATAAATCATATCATCGGGTCAAGCCTTTTCATAAATCATTTCTTTGGGTCAAGCCTTTATCAGAAACGGTATGGCCCATAGGCCCATTTCAATATCACATGTAATGTCAATGGATATATGCAAGCCCATTTCAATATCATATGAAATACCAATGAATGTATGCAAGCCCATTTGGGAGACTACTCGACCCACCATCCGCTACTCTCCACCAGTAGCAACCAATGCACCATGTGGGAATGATTCAACCCACCCAACCAACACACCAACGACAAAGATAGTGCTTTATCATATATCTGGAGGCCTAGCCTCTTTTAATAACTGGGGCAAAGCCCTTTTCGGTAAACTAGGGCAAAGCCCTTTTCAATAAACTGGGGCATAAGCCCTTTTCGGTAAACTGGGGCATAAGCCCTTTTCAATAAACTTGGGCATAAGCCCTTTTGCACTTCCTCCATCCATATAAAAACCCAACCCAATGCATTTATGAATACATCATGTGCATTTCATACATATCATGTGCATTTCATACATATCATGTGCATTTTATACATATCATGTGCATATCATATCAATCATGTATATCATATCCCACGTATCAAATTTATAATTAAACCCTAGGGGTATAATGGTCATTTTTACCTAGGGGCAAAATAGTAATTTTCATACTATAAGGGTAATTTCATAATTTTACCAAATATCAGGGTTTTCCATGTTCATAAACAATTATCAATATTTCCGAGTGTTTAAACAATGATCTTTAACCCACTTTATCAAACTCGGGCTTTTGGGCCCAAAACCTCTAATGGGCCCTACGAATGCTGATTTAGCCCATTAAGCCTGCTTAATCCAAATTTTACAACAGTACTAACCGTGTTTCATGCAACTTTTCTAAATTCCATTTTCTATCAATTTTACCCAAATGGGCCCGAAAGCCCATTGGGCCCAATTCCAGCCCATTGAGGCCCAACTTACCATCGTGCACAAAATTGTGCTCTTACCTGTTGCATCGATCTAACCACCGATCATATCGTATCTATCGCACTTTAAGCAAAGGCAAAATCACAAGTTCTCAAATACCTGGGATTTTAGCATTTTGACTTCTCAAAGAAATATTAATCTAAGCTATTACGAGGTTAGTACACACATTACGTGTTGAAGTTGAAACGTTTCCATAATCAATCACTTACGATAACCACCACCTGTCACTCAAACTTAACTATTCCATAAAAAATATATGTAAATCCTAAGCACATCAGTCATACGAAACATAAGGGCGTATTCATCATTTTACCATACAAGGGTATTACAGTCACTTTACCCTACAGAGGCTTTACGGTCTTTTTACCTATTAGGGGTATTTTAGTCATTTCATCCTACAAGGGTGTTTTGGTAAATCTACAAATCAAGGGTATTTCTGTAATTTTGTAAATTAGGGGTATTTTGGTAATTTTACAAATTGAGGGTATTTCGATAATTTCACAAACTAGTGGTATTTTGGTAATTTTACAAGCTAGGGGTGTTTTGGTAATTCTACCCTATAGGGGTATTTCAGTAATTTCACAATCGAGGGTAAAATGGTAATTTTGTAAATCAGGGGTAAAATAGTAATTCTGTAAATCGAGGGTAAAATAGAAATTCTATAAATCGAGGGTACTTTGGTAATTTTTACAAGTCGAGGGTATTTCAGTAATTTTACAAATCAGGGGGTATTTTAGTAATTTTACAAACCAGGGGTATTTTAGTAATTTTGTAAATCAAGGGTAAAACGGTAATTTTATAAATCGAGGGTAAAATGGTAATTCTATAAATTGAGGGTAGAACGGTAATTCTATAAATCGGGGGTACTTTGGTAATTTGGTAAACTAAAGTATTCTAAATAGGATAACAATACGAATGGGCCTAAAGCCTATTCTCGGCCCAAATGGGCCCACACGCTCGTGTGGCCCTTTTAGCCCAAATCTAGCCACAGATATGAGATTCACCTAGCCTAGTCGAATATTTACTACACAATCAAACAACTTATCCAATTGGGCCAGTAGGCCCATTAGGGCCACATGACCCCTTTCTACCATCGCACTGAAGTAGCCATCCTACGACTAGTGTAGTGAGAAATACACACCTGATAGGAGACTAGAGTTAATCCACGCTCTGAGCACTCTTAGCCGACGCCCAACCCAAACGAGCACGCCATACAGCGAAAGGGATCAGCCAAAAAAGGTACCTCTACTCTCCTCATGGTTCTCTCTATTTAAAGCCTGCTTCGCATCCCCTCTTATGTTAGCTTCCTGATGTGGGATCCCTCCATCATTAGAGTTTAAATTCAACACCAACTCTTTCCGCCCCCTATTAGCAAAATAAATGCTCTTTGCTTTCCATGGGATTCAAACCCATGCCTCCCCTCAAATGCTCCAAATGCTACTTGCCACTAAACCACAAGGCTTTTTGTGTCATATTTTATCCCAATTAATTATAAGGTTTAAAGGCCAAAGTCCAGGTTCCCTAAAAAAAACCGAAATAAATTGCAAGAGCTAAGGCTTGAACCCAGGCTCCTATACAACCTTAATGACGCCACAACCACTAGACTACATGCTTCCTTATGTCATTTATTTACCACAATAATTTAAAAGGCCCTCATCCAAGCGTCCAAGTTTTTTTTTAACTTAATACCAAAATTTTTGCTAAAGCCCAAGTTTAAACCCAAGATTTCTCCAACACTTCTCAAAGCCATTAACCACTAAAGCAAACACTTAATTGTTTCATTTCATTGCACAATTAATACCTATATACAACCTCCTTACGGACCCCCACTCAAGGCCCAATACTTCTAGGCCCAAATTCGGGGTGTTACAAGTGGTGGAAGACTTTAACATCTGTGGTACCGAGAGAACAGATCATGTGGGAATTCTTTCAGACTCAGTTCAGAAAGAAATACAAAAGTCAATGGTTTCTTGATCAAAAGCGCAAAGAATTTCTAGAATTGAAATAGGGTCGTATGGCCGTAATTGAGTACGAAAGAGAATTCGTGAGACTAAGAAATATGCTCAAGAATGTGTCTCCGCTGAAGCAATTATGTGTAAATAGTTTGAATACGGGTTGAATGAAGATATTAAGCTTCTAGAGGGGATTCTTGAATTGAAAGAATTTGTTGTTTTAGTTGATAGAGCTTGCAAAGCCGAGGAGCTTAGCAAAGAAAAGAGAAAAGTTTATTCTGAAGCTAGAGATTCGAGAAAGAGGTCGATGAGTAAACCATATCATTCTTTTTCAAAGAAATTAAAGGATTCTTATAGTCGTTCAAATGCTTCAATGGGGTATTATAATAGAGATCGTGGAAAGCAACACACGAGTCCAAAAGCTCAAGCTATTTCAGTATTGAGTCTTGGTAGTGTTTAAACCAACAAACCCAGATGTCAACAATGTGGAAGATGGCATTTTGGAGATTTTTGGTGAATAATAAAGCCTATTTCAGATGTGGCTCGCAAGACCATTTTATTCGTAATTGTCTTGAATTACCTGAGAAAGATAAATTTTCAATTACCAGGCTGAGTAATACAGCAGCCAAAAGGAGACCATCTAGATATACTAGAAATGTGAATAGTAGTAAAGGTGCAAAAAGGGATTCTGCTATGAGATCAGAGGCTAGAGCTCCAGCTAGAGCTTATGCTATTCGCCCTTGCGAAGATGCATCGGTACCAAATGTTATCACTGGTACATTTTCTTTTTATGACACTAATGTAATTGTCTTGATTGATCCCGGATCGACTCATTCATATGTCTTTATGAATTTAGTGTCTAGTAACAGTTTACTTGTTGAGTCCACTGAATTCGTGATTAAAGTATCGAAACCCTTAGGTTATTATGTCTCTATAACAGTCCGATTTTGGGTCTAGTCGGAACAGTAGTTTCTGGACCACAGATTTGATGAGAAAAATTTCAATATTCTTATATTTTTATGGTTTAAAGTTTCATAGAATTATTTCTTGAAAATCTCGTTCGAAAATTTTGATGTTTTGGCACTCAATTTAGTCAAAAGGACTAAATTGTAAAAAGCGTAAAACTTGAGTTCTAGAAGATAGAGGTGTCTAATTACTATGAAATTTTAAATTGAAAGTCCTTAAATGGTAATTAGACCTTTGGTTAATTTGTTGGACAAAAATGGACATGAAATGGTGAAATAGAATATTTTTAAGTTAGGGGCATTTTGGTCATTTAGTAATTAAAATGAATTAAAAACAAAATTAAAAGCCAATTTTTGCCCATCTTCAACCCCATGGCTGAAACTAGCATGGAGAAGACATAGCTAGGGTTTTTCAAGCTTCCAAGCTCGATTGTAAGTCTGTTCTAGCCTCGTTTTTAATGATTTTTACGTTTTTGAAATCCTCGTAACAAGATCTAGCTATTTCTACCATTTATTTGAGCTAGGGTTGATGTTTAAAAATTTACCCATGTATTTCATGCATGTATTTTATGTCTAATGGTAGAAAATGAATGTTGGGTGTTAAATAAATGACTTTCACTAAGTGATTTTCGGTGAAAATGTCCAAAAAGGACTTATCTGTAAAAGTTGAAAATGTGTAGTAAAAGTGTGTTCTAATGAAAAATTTGGGCTGCTATAGTTATGAAAATGGTTCGACTAGGCTTAAAGAACAAATAAATTGAATAAAAACCATTTTTATGAGCCTTCGGGCAAAAATATAAATATGATAAAGTTTAGGGGAAAAAATGTAATTTTTTAAAATATGAATTTGGCCTAATTTGAGTAGCATAATGATTAAATAAGCTAAATGTGATGTTTTAGATAAAAAAATGAGATTCAGACTTAGAACGAGGAAAATCAAAGAATATAACGATTATGTCCAATCGTCGTTTTTATGTCAAGGTAAGTTCGTGGGATAATAATAATGCAATGTATACTTGAATTTTAATGCTTTATTATTATTATTATTATTATTCCATAAATTGTATGATTGATTTTACGGATTTATTCGGTGAGAAAGAATATGATATTATGTTATAAGGTGAGACAAGTAAGCACAAGAGGTTCACACGTGATGAATTCATAGTATGGATGAAATCGTGGTAAGATCGTGATTAAGTAAGTTCATGTAAGTTAATTGAAATATGTTGATTTTAATTGTTGTGTTGAATTGCATGTGTAATGTAAAAATATTGAATTGTGTGAAAATGTCTATAAGCCCGGAATTTATTGAAAAAGGGTTGTAATCCGTTTGAATACTGAATTTCGATGGATAGGCTATATCTTATGTGAAATGGGATCCTGCATGTGTTGCAAAAATGATTTAGCCCAGGCGGGTAATACATTGATCTCATTATGGAAAGGATTTAGTCTGGACGGGTAATCCTGAAATGAGCCTTTCGAGCATATGATTCAATTAGGATTTAGCCTAGACTGGTAATCCTAATTGACTGGATTTAGCCTGGACTGGTAATCCAGATTGGACTCTATAGGGAATTCTTTGCCAAATAAAGGATTTAGCCTGGACTGGTAATTCGACAAAGCCCTTAGAGTATATGTTACAGCTAGAATTTAGCCTGGACTGGTAATTCTACTGTATGATATCTGGCTCGAGAGTGTACCTAAAAGGTACTACTGGATATGAATTGACGGATAATGGAATTGTACACCTAGAGTGTACTGCTTGATGAAAATCCATCGTAAATTCAATATTCAATGGATAAAGTATATATATCAAACATGTGAAACATGAAATAGAATGTGTATATGGTATAATGAGCTCATCTATGATTATTTGATATTACTTGTTAACATGAGACTAACGTGTTGGTTGAGTGTATGTACTCAGTGAAATTATCTATAATTGACGGAATGTAGGGTAAAGTATGCCCATGAGAATTAACAATGTTTATATTAAGCTCTATTGTGTAATTGAGTATGGGATCCATGAAATGGTGAGTTCATGATTAGTTAAAAATGATTTTCTGATAGTTATCATTATGTTACACTAAAATAGTTTTGGACAACAGCTGTAGTCTAACTTTTAAAATTCACCAAAGCTTTTAGAAATCAAATTAGAGGTTGATTAAATTAAAGCTTATTGAGTCGAGTTTCACATAAAAGAAACAATGTAAGCTAAAGAGTTTAATATTATGAGATATTCAAATTTTTGTGAGACAAGGTCAAAACGGTTTCGGATTCCCCTGTTCTGACTTTTGAAAATCATTAAAAATTGTATAAAAATATTTATGGGTTATAATTTATATGATTAAAATTACTAATGATTCTATTTTATATAGAAATGGACTAGAACATCATCCAAATCATGTACTAAGAGATAATTAATTTTTAGTAAAGAAAGGTCAAAGCTGTCAAATAGCAGAACAGGGGTAACTTTAAAGATTTTACTGTACTTATTAGATAATCCATAAATTCTAAAAATTTTATGGTAGAAAGATATATGAGTCTAGTTTCAAATACATTAAGCGGATCTTAATTTACAATTCTGTAGCTCAGGATATAAATAATTTAGTGACTATGACTCGAGTAGAGAGCTTGACATGAACATGAGTAAATAGTAGAATGTTGTGCAAATATGATTGTATTACCTTGAGAACATATTGTAAGAATTGGTAAAATCATGTTAATAAATTGCTTATTATTTTTCATACGGAGTTACTAAGCTATATAGCTTACACCCTTCCTTTCCCATGTTTTATAGTGTTGCCAGACTAGCTCGAGTTGGAGATCGTCGGAGATTCTATCACACTATCAAGCTAATAATTTGGTATTAATGATTTCAAGCATTTTAAGTCTATGGCATGTATAGGTACTTTATTATTTTGTTATATGTGTCATTATTGATTTGGCCAAATGTGATGGCTTGTAATTATTAATGACCTATTTTATATGTAGCACGCCATGGTGATTGGCTTATAATGGTCATAAGTTCATTTATATGTTAATGCCTTTTGTGAATTTGAATTTAGTATGATTTGAATTGATAAAGTATGATGTTATATGCATGATAGATGTTGGCATTAAGATTGCAGGTCATTGCCTTGGTTATGGTTGTGTTGGTGACATGATTATGCCATGGAATGTGTCATTGAGGTTGTGTTTAAGTATGTATAAATAAGGATGGAGAAAGGCTTAGTAGATAGCCATTTTCTTTGCCACATGGGCAGAGACACGGCCGTGTGTTTCAGCCATGTGGAGAACACGGCCTGGAGACATGGGCATGTGTCCATGGCGTGTGAAGTCTGCACTTAATTCGCAAGAATTTAATTCGTCACACGGCTTAGGACACGGGCGTGTGGCTTGGCCGTGTGGTTCATTTTGTTTGATGACATCACAAACAGAGAGTTACACGGCCTGAGGACACGGGCATGTCGAAGGCACACGAGCGTGTGACCCTGTTTCATGGAAAATTTTCTAAGTTTTTCCCAAAACCTTCTTACGTTCTCGGTTCAGCCCCTAATTATTTTCAATGCATGTTTAGGACCTCGAAGGCCCGTGTATAAGACATTATGCATGTTTTTGAACGATTTTACATTGAAAAAAAATTTGTAGCCTAGTTTTACATGATATGCATGATTAAGTCCGGTAATGCCTCGTACCCTGTCTCGGCGTCGGCCACGGGTAAGGGGTGATACAGTCTTAGTTGATAAAGTTTGCAAGAATTGTCCTTTGATGATTCGAGGTTACTATTTTTTGGATGATTTGATGCTTTTACCATTTGATGAATTCGATATGATTTTAGGTATCAATTGGTTGACTCTACATAATGCTGTTGTGAACTATAGATGAAAGACTATTGAGTTGAAATGTCAGAATAGTGAAATTCTTCATATTGAATCCGACGATTCGAGTGGGTTGCCTGTTGTGATATTCACGTTGCTAGTACAAAAATATGTGAGAAAGGGTTGCAATGCTTACCTTGTGTATGTACTTGATACAAAAGTGTCTGAATCGAAGATTGAATCAGTGCTAATGGTTTGTGAATATCCAGATGTATTTCCAGAGGAATTACCTGGGTTACCACAGATTAGAGAGGTTGAATTTGCTATTGAATTAGTATTGGTAACATCATCAATATCGATAGCTCCATACTAAATGGCTCCGAAAAAGTTGAAAGAAGTAAAAGCTTAGTTGCAAGAGTTAACAGATAGAGGTTTTGCACGACCTAGTTTTTCATCCTGTGGTGCACTAGTTCTATTCGTAAAGAAGAAAGATGGATCGATAAGACTGTGAATTGATTATTATTAGCTTAAAAAGGTTACGATTAAGAATAAGTACACTTTGCTGGGAATTGATGATTTGTTCGATCAGTTGAAAGGAGAAACAGTATTCTCAAAGATTGATCTGAGATCTAGTTATTATTAGTTGCGGGTTAAAGATTTAGATGTGCTGAAAACTACGTTCAGAACTAGGTACGGGCATTATGAATTTTTTCTTATGCTGTTCGGATTAACTAACGCTCCTGTAGTTTTTATGGATTTGATTAATAGAATTTTGAGACCTTATTTAGACAGATTCATAATTGTATTCATTGATGACATTCTGATCTATTCCCAAGATGAATCTAAGTATGCTAAGCATTTGAGGATTGTGTTACAAACATTGAGAGATAAGCAACTATATGCTAAGTTCAATAAATGCGAATTTTGGCTCCAAGAAGTTGGATTTTTGGGAAATATTGTTTCGGCAGATGGCATCAGAGTTGATCCGAGTAAGATTTCAGTAGTTGTTGACTGGAAACCAGCAAGAAACATATCTGAGGTCACAAGTTTTCTGAATTAGCTGGTTATTATCGACGTTTTGTAAAAGGGTTCTCGATGATTGCTACACTGATGACTCGATTGTTACAGGATGTGAAGTTTGAGTGGTCTGAAAAATGTCAACAGAGTTTTGAACAGTTGAAAACACTGTTAACTGAAGCACCAGTATTAGTTCAGCCTGAGTCGGTTAAAGAATTTGTGATTTTCAGTGATGCATCATTGAATGGTTTGGGATGTGTTTTAATGCAAGAAGGAAAAGTAATAGCTTATACTTCCAGACAATTAAAACCACATGAAAAGAATTACCCGACGCACAACTTGGAGTTGGCCACTATTGTTTTCGCATTTAAAATTTGGCGACATCATTTGTTCGGTGAAAAATGCCATATTTTTGCCGACCACAACAGCTTAAAGTATCTAATGTCTCAGAAAGATTTGAATTTGAGACGACAAAGATGGCTCGAATTGTTAAAAGACTACGAGTTAATGATTGATTATCATTCGGGGAAAGTGAATGTAGTCGCGGATGCTTTGAGTAGGAAATCTTTGTTTACCTTTAGGGTGATGAACACACAATTGGCATTATATGATAATGGTTTGATTTTAGCTCAGTTAAAAGCTAAACTGATGTTTCCCCAGCAAATCTGTGAAGCACAAAAATGTGACAATGAATTTCAAGCTAAAAGAGTTCAGTACGAGTCGGTTATTGATTCAGAATATCAGATCGGATCTGATGGTTGTTTTCTATTTCTTGATAGAGTTTGTGTGCCGAGGAATTTCAAGCTTGTTCAAAAAAATTTACAAAGCACACAGTAGTTTCTTGTATATTCATTTGGGGAGTTCTAAGATGTACAGTGATTTGAAACAGATGTACTAGTGGCCAGGCATGAAACGAGACATTTCAGAATTTGTGTCAAGATGCTTGGTTTGTCAACACGTTAAAGCTGAACACCAAGTACCTTCGGGACTACTATAGCCAGTAATGGTACCTGAGTGGAAATGGGATAGAGTTACAATGGATTTCGTATCAGGATTACCCCTATATCTAAAAAAGAAAGATGTCATTTGGGTGGTTGTCGATCGATTAACGAAATCTGCACATTTCATTCCAGTGCGAACAGACTTTTCACTTGATAGATTAGCTGAATTGCACATTTCAGATATTGGCAGATTACACGGAGTGTCGGTCTCTATTATTTCGGATAGAGATCCGTGATTTACGTCACGATTTTGGAAGAAATTGCAAGACTCTTTGGGTACACGGTTGCATTTCAGTACTGCATTTCATCCTCAAACCGATGGTCAATCCGAGAGAGTGATTCAGATTCTTGAAGATATGATTCGTTGTTGTGTTTTAGAGTTTCAAGGCAACTGGGATATATATTTACCATTGGTTGAATTTGCGTACAATAATAGTTATCAGTCGAGCATAAAGATGGCACCGTAAGAAGCTTTATTTGGTCGTAAATGCCGAACTCCGTTGTACTAGACCGAACTTAGTGAGAAAAAGATTCACGGGGTCAATTTGATCAGAAAGACTAAAGAAAAAGTGAAAGTAATTCGTGATAGTTTAAAAGTAGCTTCAGACCGATAGAAATCATATGCGGAATTGAAATGCAAAGATATTGACTTTCAAATCAATGACAAAGTATTTCTGAAAGTATCTCTGTGGAAGAAGATTCTTCAATTTAGTCACAAAGAGAAATTGAGTCCACGATTTATTGGGCCATACGAGATTATCGAGAGAATAGGGCCAGTCATGTAATACCCTTAACCCGTATATGTCACCGGAACAGAGTTACAGAGCATTACTGGAACTTTCAGAACATTTACAGATAAATAATGTGAATCACTGTTCATTTTCCAAAATTATTCAAAACATCCCTTAAATGGACCCTCGAGGCCCAATATAAACATTAGAATCAAGTCGGGACTTAATCAGAAACTCTAAGAATTTTTCGTGAAATTTCAAAAAATTTCTAAGTTACAAGGCTCACACGCCGGTGTGACCCTGGGACTCGCCTGTGCTGCAGGACATGTTCGACCCCGTGTAACTCTCTGACTTGTGCACACGGCCATGTCACACGCCCATGTGCTAGGCCGTATGGTTAATTAATTTTTTTGAAATTAGGTATAAGTTTCACACGGCCAAGACACACGCCCGTGTCTCTGCCCATGTGCTCAATTTTGAGCATTTTGTTTTCTTGAATTTAAGCTGCAGGGGACTCACAGCCTAACCACATGCCCATTTACTAGTCATACATGGTCTAGACACATGCCAGTGTGCCTAGCCGTGTGGACAAAATAAAGCCATTTCTAGCTTCATTTCTCACCAAAAATCACACCAATGACCTGCACTTAAACTCACATCCAAATACCAACCATTTCAAGCATTCAAATTAAGCAAACTCTATCATTCAACATGACATATCATTACATACATACATGTTTATAATCTTATCTTGGAATATTCCATGTGATAGGCATAATTTGAACAACCATTTAACATGTATATAGCTACCATAGTATGGCATTACAAGTATATCAAAAACAACCATAACTAGCCATTCAAATGGCTAGTTTACAAACTGCATATTTAAGTCATCTAAGGCCAAGTTAGCCTATACATGCCATCATACCAAAATGATTTTTACTATATATACCCAAAATGAGCTAGTAGATAGTGTGATGATGCTCTAATGACCTCCAACCTTTGCGAGTTTCCGAGCACTATAAAATAGGGGAAAAATAAAATAGAGTAAGCATTACATGCTTAGTAAGTTCGTATAACAGAAACTAAACTTACCAATCCCGTTTAATAAATTTAATCATACAATATCATGTTTTTCCATCACTTGGCAAAATTTCCTAAACACATGCATTCAATTAAGCATGTTAGTCACAAAATTTTCATATACATCAAGTAAACATAGATTAGCTCATCATACAATTTTCCTCCAAGACATTATCATTTCATCTCATAACTTCCTCATCATACCAAGAGTTTTGTTCATTGAATCATTGAAATTCTGATGGATATTCAAGTAGTACACTCAAGGTGTACAATTCAATAACCTATCAATTCTTATTCAAGAGTACCCATTAGGGCATTTAATCAAGAAAACACTCTCGAGTCACATATTGTATTACAGGATTACCAATCCAGGCTAAATCCTAATTGTAACATACGCTCGAGAGGGATTATATCAAGATTACCCGTCTAAGCTAAATCCTTTCTATAATTAGATCTATAGGATTACTCGTCCGAGCTAAATCCCATCAGCAACAAATGTAGGACCGAATTTTTTAAGGCAATCACATTTATTCATCAACATTCAATATTCAAACGAGACTTTACCCTTTTTCCAATATTTTTGAACATGTAATCTTTTCACACATTTATAACATTCACATAAATATAATTCATATTGCAAAAAATCATAACATTCAAGTTAACATATTTACATGCTTAATTAAGTTACACGAACTTACCTCGACACTGGTTCACGTATAAAATCTACTAATCCGAAACCTTTTCTTTTCCTCAATCTAACCTCGAATTTGTGTTGTCCGGATCTATATAAATAAATTAAATCATCAATTTCACATATTTCATATTCGTTTGGACTCAATTTACGTCCTAGGAAAAATTACCATTTGTCCCCTAACTCTTTCATAAATTCCAATTTCATCCCTAGGCTCGGAAAATGAAATTCATGCAATTTACTCCCTATTCAAACCCTAATCGAAATTTCAATATGTAACACCCCTATCCCGTAACTGTCGCCAGAATAGGTAAGGGGCATTACCGGACTTGTAACTCATGTCAGAATAGTAAAATTTTGAACTTTTTCTTGAAATAAAGATCATTCATTTAAATAAGTACTAAGCACAACCAGGGATAAAATTTAAACTTCTCTAAGTAAACATTCAAAAGATGTCATTTTCGCATGGCTTATATACATTAACCAAAATATTCTTCCGCCACTAGTCTATTCTATACATGCCATAAGATAATCCAAAACATAGCAGTACCAAGCAGTGAATAGTGATAGTGTGACTAGTTGCTGACGATCCCCGAGCCTGTAGCTTCAAAATGAGATCTATAAAACAGAGAAAACAAAGTAAACGGAGTAAACATTACAATGCTTAGTAAGTTTTAAGCAGTGTCAACGGTTAACAATCAAATTATGACATAGTTGTTCGTATTGTTATTTCACTCTTCCTTCGGGCATACCATCCCTTTTACCGAATATGCACATCTCATCATATACAATAGGCAGATAAACTTTCACATAAAAGTGAGCTCATGTGACATAGATATATTGTATAATTTCACATAACCTCTCACATGATCCGATGTCACATAATCATAGGAATAATGTCATAGATTGCTCACGTATGCATCACATAACTACCTTATGATTCAGTTCAAATCAAGCTCACATATAAACTTGGAGTACATACCTGTTTAACCTTTCGCATTGAATATATTTATAAGCAATTCTTATTACGAAGTCTTATAGCTTTAACCTCTACTCGGATTATCAGCGAGACCTTTAGCTCAGATGAAATCTACACACGAAGTTATCGGGTCTTACCCGGACAAAATCTCCACACGTAGTCATCGGGTCTTACCCGGACATAATCTCCACACGTAGTCATCGGGTCTTACCTGGACATAATCTCCACACGTAGTCATCGGGTCTTACCCGGAATATATTTCCAAGTTTCATGTACATTTAATCACATGTTACAACATTCACATCGACTGTCATATTTGTAATTCATTTTCCTCATCAAATATCTATTAATACACACCTTTCACATTTGGTCAATCGGCCACAATATACACACATTGCCTACATATTTCACACTAGCCATTCGGCTTTACCACATATACATATCTCATACATATTTCACACTAGCCATTCGGCTTTACCACATATACATATCTCATACATATTTCACACTAGCCATTCGGCTTTACCACATATACGTATCTCATATATATATTTCACACTAGCCATTCGGCTTTACCACATATACATATCTCATATATATATTTCACATTGACCATTCGGCTTTACCACATATGCATCTCTCATACATATTTCACATTAGCCATTCGGCTTTACCACATATACATATCTCATACATATTTCACATACCTCATACATATTTCACATTAGCCATTCGGCTTTACCACATATGCATATCTCATACCTATTTCACATTAGCCATTCGGCTTTACCACATATACATATCTCATACATATTTCACATATCTCATACATATCTCACATTAGCCATTCGGCTTTACCACATATACATATCTTATGCATCAATTTCAGCAATAGCTTATAAGCAACTCAAATAGCTTCATCAATGTTTACAACAAATTCACATATTCACTACAAGCTGTTTTCCTAAGCAATAGTCACTAAATTATTTATAACTGGAGCTACAAAACTCAAAATCGATTGCCGTTAATTTTCCCTGAATATAGACTCATACATTTTCCATCCATAAAATTTTTAGAATTTTAGGTTTGGCCAATCAATACCAGATTTTTCTTAAAGTTTCCCCTGTTTCACTGTTTGACAAATCTGACCATTCTTCACTACGAATCAAATTTCTCATTGTACAGAATTAAAAGTGTGTTCTATTTGATTTCATTTGAAACTAGACTCATTAAGGAGTCTAATCATATAAATTTTATCTTATAACCATTTTTTTACAAATTATAATGATTTTCTAAAAACTGAACAGGGGATTTCGGAGTCATTCTGACACCGTCTCACTCAACTTTAAATATCTCTTTATAGGAAATTTCTTTGCTCACACGGTCTCTTTTATAAGAAACTAGACTAATTAAGCTTTGATTACATATTTTATTCAGCCTATAATTCCACACCATCAATTTATGCTGATTTTCTAAAATCACGTTACTGCTGCTGTCCTAAGCAAAATATTACAATTTGCTCTTAAATTTCCAAGTCCAAACACTTATGAACTCACCATTTGAGTTTAAAACATATCATGGCCACACCATATCTTATTAAATCAACTCATTATGTCCTATTATGATTGAATTTACTCAACGTTTAATCACTTAAAACTTACCTCGGAAGTGGTCGACGATTAGATGTCCACGGCTATTCGTTTACTTTCTCTTTTCCCCTATCCGACTTTGATCCTCTTTGCTCTTAAGCTTAATCAAACAAATTTACTTCCCAATCAAACATAGTCATACGGCATCCATATACATTTTAAAACCAATTCATTTGAATCAATTGACCACTTAAGTCTATTATCGTTCGTTTTCAAATTTGTGTACTTGATAAGTCACATTAAACAATTGTATATGTAACTTTAACACATATTTATATTCGAATGTCTCACTGACACAAGGCGTATACATAAGGTGTCAACATACATATAAATATATTTTAGTCGATTACTCAAGTTATGCACAACATGTATGTATATACACTCTCATATTCATTATTAAAAATGTTGCCGAATACTCATTTAATAATCAACTCATATATTCATACATGGACGATTTGAAGTTTCCTTTAACCAATTATATAATCGGCAATGGCTACAATAACTTATCAAGCCTTAGAAACTTCTTTAACCCTTTTAACTTCATCTTATTACCCCTAAAGTCCGAATGCACACATAACAAAATATAATGCCAAAATGCCATTAACTAATAAAATCACACATACACAATTTATATACAAATTTCATCCTCACAATGTATATAATTCATTCGGCCATTCATCACTCACCTAACAAAACTTCATATCAAATTCCTATGACCGATCACACCTATACTTACATTCCAATATTCGTAATATTCAAAATCACATTCTAAATACAATAGTCATGAACAATGCCGAATCCTTAAGTGTTCAAACATAAATTCTTTTACTTAATTCAAAACATATAAACAACATTTGTTCAAGACATCAAACCTCTTTAATTTCGCTATTACTAATATAAACATTCACAAATCATATTCTTAGGAAGACCGATTTCTTTCCATAACACATTCATCATCAATACTTAGATGAAACAACCAAAATCCCTTCCTTTATACCCTAGCCGAATGCTCCAATCATCCATCAAAATTACAAATTTTAGCATGGGCTAAGTAAGAACCATGATTATTTACCTAAAACAAGTTAAAATTTCACAATTTAACATAATATACTAACCTTTTTAATGACTCAAGTGACCAAAAATTCTTCCCCTCCTTTGTTTCTTCTATTCGGCCAAGTTGAACAACAAAGAAAGAACTTTGTTTTTCCTCCCCTTCTTTTATACAACATGCATTAATAGGTCCTTATAGATTAACCTATTGCATTTCAAAAATGTCACACATAAGTCCTATTACTAAATTCACATGCAATCGACTAAATCGAAGCTTAAAACTTTCACACATTCATATTCACATATTTTAGACAATAAATATCATATTCAAAAAATTTGGTGACTCGGTTTAGCGGTCCGGAAACCGCTTTCCGACTAGGGTCATTTTAGGGCTGTTACACAATATAAAATTTACAGTACATATTTCTATAAATTTCAGAATTTTTCATCAATTTTCACAACTTTACATTTTAGTCTCTAAATCATGTTTTCATCAAAAATAACTTTTATAAAAGTTGTTTACCTATCAACAACCTTTCATTTTCTACCATAAATTTTAAATTTTCAGTATATCCATCCATGACCTAATTTCCATACCTTGATAACTTTTCAAATTGATCCTCCAAATAGATAGATTAAGTTATCCCAGTTTCAAAAATATCAAAATTACTAAAAACAAGACAAGGAAACTTACCCAATTAAGCCATGAAAGTTTCTTCTCTCTCTCCTAGGGTTTCCATAGAATTTTGGGAAAGAAGATGAGAAAAATAAGTTGATATCTTTTATCATTTTTTTAATTAATTAAATTATTTTAAATTTCAATTTAGTCCTTACCCTTTTTCTAAATTTCCAAGGATGAATGACCAAAATATCTACATACTTTTCTTTGATGGTCAAATTACCATATAAGGACCTCAAGTTTTGAATTCCATAGCTATTTAACACTTGTAGCTACTAGAATTCAACTTTTGCATTTTATGCGATTTAGTCCTTCTCGTAATTAAGCACATAATCAATAAAATTTTCTTATCAGAATTTTCACATGACATTTCTACCATATTACGGACCATGTAATAAAATAAAAATAATTTTTATTTTTGGATCGGATTTGTGGTCCCGAAACCACTATTCCAGTTTCACTGAAAAATGGGCTGTTACAACTCTCCCCCCTTAAGGATTTTTGTCCTCAGAAATCTTACCAGTAAAAAGGTTCAGATATTGCTTCCTCATAGAATCCTCCGGTTCCCAGGTAGCCTCTTCTATACCTTGTCGTTGCCAAAGAACTTTTACTAATGCTACCTTTTTATTTCTTAACTCTTTTGTTTCCCGAGCTAAGATTTTGATCGATTTTTCACTATATGTCATATCAGGCTGAATCTCTACCTCTATCAGAGAGATAACATGTGAACGATCAAATCAATATCACCGTAGCATAGACACATGAAAAACATTATGAATCCGATCAAGCTTTGGTGGTAAAGCTAACTGATATGCAACTGGTTCGATTATTTCTGTAATTTCATTTGGTCCAATGAACCGTGGACTCAGTTTCCCTTTACGACCAAACCGAAGAACTTTCTTCCAAGGCAATACTTTCAAGAATACCTTGTCACTAACTTGGAATTCTATTTCTTTTCGTTTAGGATCAGCATAGGACTTTTGACGATCAGAGGCTGCTTTCAAACTGTCCTGAATTACTTTTACTTTTTCTTCGGTTTCACGGACTAAGTCAACTCTATGTAACTTTTTCTCACTGAGTTTTGTCCAATACAATGGAGTTCTACATTTGCGACCATACAAAGCTTCATACGATGCCATTTTAATGATGGACTGATAATTGTTATTGTATGCAAAATCAACTAAAGGCAAATACTTTTCCGAGCTACCTTCAAACTCAAATATACAACACCGAAGCATATCTTCCAAAGTCTGTATAACCCGTTCAGATTGACCATCTGTGCTAAAGTGTAACTGAGTACCCAGAGCTTCTTGCAATTTGCTCCAAAATCGAGATGTAAATCAAGGGTCTCTATCCGAAATAATAGAGACAGGCACTCTGTGTAATCTGACAATCTCAGAGACATATAATTCAGCCAATCTGTCCAAAGAAAAATTCATACGTATCAGAATAAAGTGTGCAAACTTTTTCAACCGATCAACAATCACCAAAATGGCATCTTTCTTCTTTGGAGATAGGGGTAATCCCAATACATAGTCTATGGTAACTCTTTCCCATTTTATTACTACCAGGATGAATAGACATGTTACCATTATGAGCTTCATTCAAAATCTTCTGTACTAGTTCTGAACTTTTTGGTACACATACTCTGCCTCTGAATAACAGACAATTATCGGTCCCGATCTGAAATTCTGAGTCAGAAGTCGATTCACCTTGTATCCGTTTTGCTTGCAACTTACTATCATTTTTCTGAGCTTCAGAAATCTGCTGCAAAAACATTGGTCTAGCTTTTAACTCAGCTATAATTGAACCTTCATCAGATAACGACAATCGAGTACTCATAGTTCACAAGGAAAATAGGGGTTTTCTGCTCAGAGCTTCAGCAACCACATTAGCTTTTCCCAGATGATATTCAATAACCGGATCATAATCTTTCAATAACTCAAGCCATCTGCACTGTCTTAAATTCAAATCTTTCTGTGTCATCAAATATTTGAAACTTTTATGATCAGTGAATATATGACATTTTTCACCAAACAGGTAATGCTGCCAAATTTTTTATGCAAACACTATGGCTGCCAATTCAAGATAATGTGTCGGGTAGTTTCTTTCATGCGGTTTTAGCTGTCTTGAAGCATAGGCTACTACTTTACCTTCTAGCATCAAAACATAGCCTAAACCATTCAATGACTCATCACTGTAAATACTAAATTCCTTACCCGATTCTGGCTGAACTAACACTGGAGCTTTTGTCAGTAAAGCTTTTAATCTGTAAAAACTCTGCTGGCATTTATCAGTCCACTGAAATTTCACATCTTTTTGCAATAGACGGGTCATCAGAGAAGCTATCATTAAAAAACCTTTTAGAAACCTCCTATAATAACCAACTAGTCCCAGAAAACTTCAGACTTCAGACACATTCTTCGGTGGCTTCCAGTTAATAATGGCTGAAATTTTATTCGGGTCCACCCTAACACCTCCAGCAAATACTATATGCCCAAGAAAACTAACTTCTCGTAGCCAAAATTCACACTTACTAAATTTGGCATACAATTATTTCTCTCGCAAAGTTTGCAACACTATTCTCAAATGCTTCGCATGTTCATTTTCATCTCGGGAGTAAACCAAAATATCATCTATAAATACTACCACAAACCTGTATAAATATGAGCTGAAAATTCTGTTCATCAGATCCATAAACACTGCAGGTGCATTTGTCAAACTGACTAGCATCACAAGAAACTCATAGTCTCCATATCTGGTTTTAAAAGTTATCTTTGGCATATCTGAATCTTTTACCTTTAATTGATAGTAACCAGAATAAAGATCAATCTTTGCAAATACAGTGGCACATTTTAACTGGTCAAACAAGTCATTAATACGAGGCAATGGATACTTGTTCTTTATTATTACTTTGTTGAGCTGTCTGTAATCAATGCACAGCCTCAACGATCCATCTTTCTTCTTTACAAACAGAACCAATGCACCCCAAGGTGAGAAACTAGGTCGAGCAAAACCTCTGTCAATCAATTCTTGCAACTGTACTTTCAGCTCTTTCAATTCAGTAGGAGCCATTCTGTAAGGTGCTATGGGTATCAGTGTTGTACCCGAAACAAGATCTATAGAGAATTCTACTTCTCTATCCGGGGGTAAACTAGGTAATTCTTCTGGGAATACATCAAGAAATTCACATACAACTGGGACTGACCAAATCTTTGACTCAGATACTTTAGTATCCAACACATATGCGAGATAAGCATCATAACCCTTTTTGACATATTTCTGTGCTAAAATTTTTGAAATCACATTAGGTAATCCATCCAGTTTATAGGATTCAACATGAAGTAATTCACCACTCTAACATGTCAATACAATATATTTCTGCTTACAATTCACCACTGTATCATATTGGGTTAAACAATCCATTTCCAAAATCACATCAAATTCGTCAAATGGCAATAACATCAAGTCAGCCATAAAACAATAACCCTTTACCATCAACGGACAGTTTTTACAGACTTTATCCACCACAACACACTGGCCCAGGGGGTTTGAAACTTTAACCACAAATTCAGTGAATTCAACAGGTAAATTTTTACAAACACTAAGTTTGTGCGTATGTATAAATATGTAGAACTAGGATCAATCAAAGTAGTAATATCAGTATCAAGTAGAGAAAATGTACCAGTAATGACGTCTGGTGCAAAAGTAACTTCTCTACCACAAATAGCATATGTTCTTACAGGTGCTCACACATTAGATTTAATTGATGTATCCCTGGTAGTACCTCGACTACCACTAACATTGTAGGGATGATGGGGTGGTCTGCCCCTCGAAACAAGATTACTCAGCTTTGGAGTTGGTTCTATTTCTTTTTCAACTCTTTCTGGACAATCTCAAAAAAAATGGTCAAATGAACGACATCGGTAACAAGCTCCACTTCTCAAACGGCATTCCCCAAAATGAAATTTGTTAAAATGCTTGCACTTTGGTTTGGGATTACCAACACTACCCACACTGGTTACAGATGGCGATGAAGACCTCAGGTTAGAGCATTGAGAGCCCTGCTCTTTTCCAGAATACCCAGTAGAGGTAGTAACACGATCATAATACTTCTTTATTTTCTTAGAAGTAGATTGTGACTTACTCATAATCCTTTTTCCAGAAACCCAAGCCTCTCTTTCAACTTGTTTCTTTTCTTTACTCAATTCCTTAGCTTTGTGTGCTCGATCGGGTAACACTGCAAATTACCTTATTTCAAGAATTTCGATCAATAACTTGATATCTTCATTTAAACCCTATTCAAAGTGTTTACACATATCAGCCCCCGTTAGAACCTATTCTCTAGCATATTAGCTCAACTGAACAAATCCTCATTCATACTCAGATATAGTCATGTCTCCCTGCTTGAGTTCTAAAAATTCTTTCTTTTTCTGATCCATAAATCTCTTACTAACATATTTCTTCATAAATTTAGCCTGGAAGAATTCCCATGTAATGTTCTCTCTCGATACAACTAAAGTTATAGTATTCCACCAATGATAAGTTGTATCTTTCAATAGGGATACTGCACATTTCAAACATTCAGCAAGTGTACAAGATAATTCATCAAAAACCCGGATGGTATTTCCAACCAAAATTTAGCCATTTTTGGATCATTATCGGCAATAGCTCTAAAGTCTTTCACCCCATGCTTACGAATTTTATCTATTGGAGGCTTACCTGTTCTAGCGAGTTCAGCACCCTGTGGTACCTTAAGAACCGGTTGAAGAGCAGGTGGAGGAGGTCGTTATATAGCAGGGTTTGTTCTTAAATACTCAGTAAACCATTCATTCATTAACTGAAAGAAGGCCTATTTTTCCTCCTCACTTCGGCCCTCAGATACAGGCCTTTCACTACCAGATACAGATGCAACTTTTTGAACTGAAGCTGAAGCATTATGTAATAGCCCAGTTTTAGCTAAAATGGAACAGTGATTTTGGAACCACAAATATAATGTTGGAAAATTATTTTAATATTATTTTCAGTGTTTACAGCATGATAGCATGTATGTGTGAAAATTTCGTGAGCTAATTTTATTGTTTAATTGCTCAATCTGAGAAAAAGGACTAAATCGCGTAAAGTGCAAAAGTGTTGTTTATTAGCTAAAAGTATTAAATAGCTATAGAACCTTGAAGTTAAAGTCCTTATATTTTAATTAGACCATATTTAGTGTAAGTGGACAATTATGGTCATCCATTATATGTTTTTATATGTTTATAACAAAGGTTAAAAAGGTAATTTAGTTTATTAAGTTAAAATAAATAAAAACAAATGAAATTTATGCTCATATTTCTCACTCACAACCGAAAATTAAAAAAAAAGAAATGGTTTGAAGCTTTCTGGGTTCGACCAACTCCTAGCTTGATTAAGGTACGATTTTTGCTCGATTTTTGATGATTTCTATGTTTTCGTAATCATTGCAGCTCAATCTAGCTAGCTCGTACCTTTAATTTCAAAACTGTTAAAGATCTTAAGAGTTGAAATTCATGAGCTTAAGTGTTCTTTGGTGCTTGAAGATGAAATATGAAATTTTGATGATAGATTTTCATGTTTTGTAAAGTGATTTTTGATGAAATTGCATAATAGGGATTAAATTGTGAAATATGCAAATTGAGTGGTTGAAATGTGAAATAAATGAAATTTTTGGACTGCTAGGAACCTATATGTAATTCGGCCAAGCTTGGGTTTATTGAAATATGTGAATTTTGTGTTTTTGTGAAATAGGGACTAAATTGTTAAAAGTGTAAAAGTTAGGGGCTAAAGAGCAAATAGGCCTAAATGTATGTTTTGGACTAAATTGAATGAGTGGTTGATTAAAGAAGTTAATTTTGAATATATTTAGATCAAGGAAAGAGGAATCTGGAATTAGATCGGGGGAAAGGTAAAATTATCGAGTAATTGACTTATTTCATCATTTTCATACTCAAGGTAAGTTCGTATGTAGTAATTTCATTATAAAAGTATGTTAAAAGCTTTGTTATTGCATAAATTGTGATAATGAGATTTTCGATAATGTCCAAATTGTGAAAACAACTCTACGAATGCATTCGATGATAGAAACGGAAAGTGTGAAATCTCGGTTGAACTTTAGGAATAGATTTGGATACTAGTGTCTTGTTATTAGATGATAAGTTGAGTTCACTTCGGGCCATGATATTAGTACTTCGAGTGCAAGTTATACTGATTTGGCTTCGAGCTATGCATATCGGATGAATTGGCTTTAGGCCATGATACTTGTTCCTTGGATAAGTTACCTTGATTTGGCTACGAGCCATGTTATAGGTACTTATCTATGAGACTATTGAGTATCCAATTTCTATTCCGAATGGTTCAACGGGTAAACGAATGATGTGGTTGAGAAAGAGGTTAGTACGAGGTGATACAGGTATACAGAACCTATTCGAGTATTAAATAGAGAAAGTTCAATGATATGGTATTTAATCATGTTTTAAGACATGAGAAAAGTTTGTAGTTAATGTAAAATTGGTTAATTTACACTTATTTGATGAATTAAGTTATTTACATACGAGTTTACTAAGCTATGAAGCTTACTTCGGGTTATTTTTCTATGTTTTATAGTGAATCAAGGCTAGCTCGGATCTGGAAGTCTTCAGGAACATCATCGCACTATCAGACATCTATTTGGTACTTTTGAGTTGTGTATATATGGTATATGGCATGTTTAGGTTAGATGTGGTATTTTGGTTTTGATAATTTCCATTTAAGTTGTCTTATGAATATCTATGTTTGGTTTGTATATAGCCAAGAAAGTTGGCATATTTTGGTTGATTGGGTTGTGTTTATATTTGTGCAAATGGCTTATATTATTAGGTGATGAATAAAATTGTGTTGCTTGTTAATGATAGGTATTATGGATATCAAGTAGTAGAATTATGAGTATTGATATGCTAGTGGATTAAGGTAAATAATTCATATTTGATGGTGACCACATTGATGAATTATGATGATAAGCTTTCAGTATGAAGTTGAATGGCCTAATTTGGTATTTGGTACTTGAATTGTTGATTTCGAGAAAGCATGTTTTGATCTTGATTTGGTTTCTTGGAATGCCCAATTAAGCTATTAGTATGTACCACGTGAGCTGTGTAGGTGGATGGTAATTTGGTGTGGAAAATGGCTTGGTAAATAGCCTATTTTTGTCCACACGGGCAAAGACACGGGCATGTGTCTCAGCCGTGTGTGACACACGGTCATGTTGCATGGCTATGTGTCCCCTGGTGTTGTTATTAAAATGAAATCAGTATGCTCCATATGACCTCACACATGGGCGTGTGACTGGCCATGCGGTACAAGTCATTATACCCCCTAATTAGCACACGGCCTAGCACACGGGCGTATGACTTGGCCGTGTTGCATAAGTCAATATACCCTACAATTTTAGCATGACCTAGAGCACGGCCTGGCACACCGACGTGAGTGGCAACTTCGAAGGGCACACGAGCTAGACACACAGGCGTGTGGTTGGCCGTGTGACCCAAGTCAGTATGTATGCCCTGTTTTTACACGACCTGAGACACAAGCGTGTCTGGAGCCGTGTGAGGCATACGGCCTGTTCACACGGGCGTGTGACCCCTGTATGATTAAAATTTTTCTAAGTTTCCAAATTTTCGTATGATATTGTTTTAGTCCCGAACCACTTTTAAAACATATTTAATGCTTCGTAAGCCCTTATAAGGGACAATGTGATTATGTTGAATGAATTATGAGAACGAATACTTTATGGTTGATAAAGATATGTTATACATTGTGAATTGATCGGTAATACCTTGTAACCCTACTGCGGTGATGGACACGGGTTAGGGGTGTTACACATTGCCCTCAGCTTCCTCGGATTCAGCTCTAGCTAGGTTAGATGACATTACTATATGAAAAATACATTTAAAATGATTAGGAGACATCACACTATCGCAAATTACATAATGGCATGTATACCTAAACTCGTGCTTCCTACACTAAATTCGAGAATCGACTAAACCATAGTTTTGATACCACTAAATGTAACACCCCTAACCCGTAACTGTCGCCAAAACAGAGTTACGGAGCATTACTGGAACTTTTAGAACATTTACAGATAAATCATGTCAATCACTGTTCATTTTCTGAGATTATTCAAAACGTCTCTTAAATGGACCCCCAAGGCCCAATATAAGCATTAGAATTAAGTTGGGACTTAACCGAAAACTCTAAAAATTTTTCGCGACATTTCAAAAATTTTCTAAGTTACAGGGCTCACACACCCGTGTGACCCTGGGACTCGCCCGTGCTGCAAGCCGTGTTTGACCCCTTGTAACTCTCTGACTTGTGACATGGTCATGTCACACGCCCGTGTGCTAGACCGTGTGGTTAATTACAATTTTTTGAAATTAGGTACAAGTTTTACACGGCCAAGACACACGCCAATGCTCTAGGCCATGTAGCACAAACGGCTGAGACGCACACCCTTGTGCTCAATTCTGAGCATTCTATTTTCTTGAATTTAAGGTGCAGGAGGCACATGACCTAACAACATGCCCATATACCAGGTCGTGTGTCATACACAGTCTAGACACACGCCCGTGTGTTTGCCCGTGTGGACAAAATAAAGCCATTTCTAGCTTCATTTCTCACCCAAAATCACACCAATGACCTGCACTTAAACTCACATCCAAATACTAACCATTTCAAGTATTCAAATTAAACAAACTCTATCATTCAACATGGCATATCATTGCTTGCATACATGTTTATAATCTTACCTTGGTATATTGCATATGATAGGCATAATTTGAACAACCATTTATCATGTATATAGCTACCATTGTATTACAAGTATATAAAAAACAACCATTACTAGCCCTTCCAATCGCTAGATTACAAACCACATATTTAAGCCATCTATGGCCAAGTTAGCCTATACATGCCATCATACCAAAATGATTTTTACTATATATACCCAAAATGAGCTAGTGGATAGTGTGATGATGCTCCAGTGATGTCCAACCTTCACCAGCTTCCGAGCACTATAAAACAAGGGAAAAATAAAACATAGTAAGCATTACATGCTTAGTAAGTTCGTATAACAGAAACTAAACTTACCAATCCTGTTTAATAAATCTAATCATAAAATATCATGTTTTTCCATCACTTGGCAAAATTTCCTAAACACATGCATTCAATTATACATATTAGTCGCAAAATTTTCATATACATCAAGTAAACATAGATGAGCTCATTATACAATTTTCCTTCAAAACATTATCATTTCATCTCAAAATTCCATCATCATGCCAAGAGTTTTGTTCGTTGAATCGTTGGAATTCCGATGGATACTCAAGTAGTACACTCAAGGTGTACAATTCAATAACCCGTCAATTCTTATTCAAGAGTACCCATTAGGGCATTTAATCACGAACACTCTCTCAAGCCACATATCGTATTATAGGATTACCAGTCCAAGCTAAATCCTTTATGTAACGTATGCTCAGAAGAGCTCAATTAGGATTACCAGACCAGGGTAAATCCTAATTGTAACATATGCTCGAGAGGGATTATATCAGGATTACCCATCTGGGCTAAATCCTTTCTATAATCAGATTAATAGATTACTCGTCTGAGCTAAATCCAGTCAGTAATAAATGGAAGACCTCATTTTATAAGGCAATCACATTTATCCATCGAAATTTAATATTCAAACGAGACTTTACCCTTTTTCCAACATTTCCGAACATGTAATCCTTTCACACACTTATAACATTGACATAAGTATAATTCATATTGCATACAATCATAACATACAAGTTAACATATTTACATGCTCGATTAATTTACACGAACTTACCTCAACACTGGTTCACGTATAAAATCTATCAATCAGAATCTTTTCTTTTCCTCGATCTAACCTCAAATCTGTGTTGTTCGAATCTATATAGATCACTTTAATCATCAATTTCACACATTTCATATTTATTTGGACTCAATTTATGTCCTAGGAAAAATTACCATTTTGCCCCTAACTTTTCCATAAATTCCAATTTCGTCCCTAAGATTGGAAAATGAAATTCATGCAATTTACTCCTTATTCCAAGCCTAACTGAAATTTCAATATAAGATTTACAACACATATTTTCTATAAATTTCAGAATTTTTCATCAATTTTCACAACTTTACATTTTAGTCCCTATATCATGTTTTCATCAAAAATCACTTTGTAAAAGTTATTTATCTATCAACAACCTTTCATTTTCTACCACAAAATTTAAATTTGCAGCATATCCATCCATGACCTAATTTCCATACCTTGATAACTTTTCAAATTGATCCTCCAAATAGATGGATTAACTATCCTGATTTCAAAAATATCAAAATTACTAAAAATAAGACAATGAAGCTTACCCAATTAAGCCATGAAAGTTTCTTCTCTCTCCTAAGGTTTCATTAGAATTTTGGGGAAGAAGATGAGGAAAATAAGATGATATCTTTTATCATCTTTTTTAATTAATTAAATTATTCCAAATTCCAATTTAGTCCTTACCTTTTTTCTAAATTTCCATGGATGAATCACCAAAATGTCTACATACTTTTCGTTAATGGTCTAATTACCATATAAAGACCTCAAGTTTTGAATTCCATAGCTATTTAATCCTTGTAGCTACTATAATTCAACTTTTGCATTTTATGTTATTTAGTCCTTCTCATAATTAAGCACATAATCAATAAAATTTTCTTATTATAAATTTCACATGACATTTCTAACATATTACAGATCATTTAATAAAATAAAAATAAGTTTTATTTTCAAATCAGATTTGTGGTCCTGAAACCACTATTCCGATTTCATTGAAACAAGGTTGTTACAAGTGGCTTATCGACTTAACTTACCGTCCGAACTTGAGATCCATAGTGTATTTCTTGTATCTAAGTTACAATGGTACCAATCGGACCCATTGCACACAATTTCTCTAGCAGAGATTGAAATTCAGCCTAATATGTTGTATAGCGAAGAACCGATTAGAATTTGGCTCGAGAGAGTAAAAGTTAAGAAATAAAAGCATAGTTCTAATGAAGGTTCTTTGGCAACGTCACAGTGTTGAAGAGCCTACATGGGAACCTGAGGAATCTATGAGAAAATAGTACCCTAATCTATCTTCTGCTAAGATTTTCGGGGACAAAAATTCCTTAGAGGGAGAGTTGTAACAACCCGTTTTCAGTTAAATCAGAACAATGGTTTTGGGACCACAAATTCAAATTTTAAATATTTATTTTATTGATATTTTAATGTCTAAAACATGTTAATAAAGTCATTTCAAAATTTCGTTAAGAAATTTAATCGTTTGCATGCTCAATTCGATAAAAAGGACTAAATCGCGTAAAGTACAAAACTAGAGTTCTAATAGCCAAAGGTGTCTAATAGCTATGGAACCTTAAATTAGAGGTCCTTTTGTGGTAATTAGACCATTTTTATAGTGAGTGGACATTTATGGACACTAAATAGATGTTCTCAATGGATAATTCATAGGGTTAAATTAGTAATTTATTAAATAAACATAGGAAAATAATAAAGAAACAAAAGTTTCCATCTTCCTAAGTGCATTCTTCAATCAAATTTAAGAAACAAAAACCTCCATTGTTGTGCTTTGAAGGTTCGACCATAGTCCCATTGCATATCAAGAAAAGTAACGTACAGAACTAACTCAAGGAAAAGATAAAGTATTGGACTAGTCAATCCATTTCAATGTTTTTGTGATCGAGGTAAGTTCGTATGTTTAATAAGCATTAAAATATTTATGTTTGAATGATTAATTGATATAATTGAGATGATATAACACTACAGAAATTCTCGACGAGTTATCACCAATGTATAAATCCTGGTTGAACCTTAGGAATAGATAGGATACAAATGACATGTCATTAGGGGTTACCTTGTTTTGGGTGCTAGTCCATACGTTCTATCAGTGGCTAAGGTTTTCAGCATGTGTTGCGATTACTCATCAACTTGTGTGAGCAGCACTGTGTCATTTCGTCTTGACCGTCAGCTTGTGTGAGCAGACCCAGTGATAGCTCAAGAGGGAGCATTTAAACGAGATGAGATTGATATGGTTTTGACCATGTATTGGCACTTAGTGTGTGAGATTCCCGAGTTTTGATGTTATTCTAAATGGTTCAACGGGTATATTAATGATAGGAACGAGTATGAGATTGACATGTACCAGTACAAGTATGTTCATGAATTGTATAAACATTGAATCTATGAGATTGTTGAATTCATGAATAACCTATTGATTGAATATTAGTAGGGTTTTGGATTCAAATTGAGTTGCATTATGCTATGTTTATTTACTTAAATTGTGAATGAATAGTAAAATGTACTTATTAGCCATACAAGCTTACTAAGCTTAATAGCTTACTCTATTTACTTTTTCGTGTTTTATAGTGAATTCAGACCTTGCTCAGAATGAGAGTTGTCGGAGATCTCATCACACAATCCAGCAGTTGTTTTGGTACTTGTGAACTTTGTGTATTTTGGTTATATGGCATGTATAGGTCTTTTGGCTAGTATAGCCTTTATGTCTTGGTGAATTTTGGCCATTTGAATTGGTTTGTAAGTAGTCTTATATTTTGAAATGTATATATGTATAAATAGCCTTTAATATGTGGTTTATAATTGCTATGTGAATACCTTGTTGAGAATTGGTATTGAAGGTAGTAAATGGTTGAAATTTAGAATGTGTTAGCATGTTAAGTATTAGGCAAGAATATGCATATATGAATTTGACCAATTAGATGATTTTGTTGGATGTAATATTGTTATGTTTTTGAATGGCCAATTGTGATGTTTATGAGCATTATCGTAGTTGGTATTGGTATAGCATGATTTGGACTTGGTTGAGATTGGTTGATTGCCAATTGATGATATGGTAATATGCTATTTGTTGTGTTTAGGTTGATGCAAGTTTGGGTGAGAAAAATGGCTTGGATAATAGCCTATTTTTGTCCACACAGGCAGAGACACGGGAGTGTGTCTCAGCCGTGTGTGACACACAACTAGGTGACACAGCCATGTGTCCCTTGGTACTTATTTAGAAATCAAGTCAGTAGCTTTACATGGCCTAGTCCACGGGCGTGTGGCCTTGCCATGTGGTACAAGTCAGTATACCATCCAGTTTTCACACGGCCTAGCACACGGGCATGTGAGGTCATTTCGAAAGGTATATGGGTGTGTGGTTGGCTGTGTGGCCCAAGTCAGAGAGTTACATGGGGTCGGAAACGGGCTGGGACATGGCCATGTGATCCCATTTTGCTAGTGATTTTCTTCTTCCTTTGAGTTATGAAACTTCCATGATATATGGATTGTGTACAATAAATTGCTCTTACTGTAAATGAGTCGATGTGTTGTGATTGGACATGTGTGTGACTATGAGCGTTGTCTATGTAAAAAAAACCCTCCTTGTTGCACTAGCCATTATCAGATAATATATGATATGTGAAAATTGTGGAAAAGAGATCCATATGTGATGCCTCCTGTAGGGCAATTGTATTGCACACTGGATTGAAATATCACAAGTCGACCTTGCGAGAGAACACGTGTTCGACTTAACAAGAATATGAAATGAATATAAATATGACCGATATGTGATTCTAATTTCTTTTATAACTTAACACTGGATTGAAATATTTTTCTTTTATAACTTTTATTATTTTCTCTAAAGTTGTGTTATCAAATGAAAGAAGAGAAATGACTTTTACACTAAGAAAAATCTTCATAATTGTTTTTCTAAAAATTTTAAGTTAAGCTGAAGGATTTGAATCCATTAGTAATCCCCCAGTCCACCGAGCATTCTGTCTGGTTAAATTATACATGCCATGTCTTCATGATGGCTAAAGGGTGTTACAATTTTGGTATTAAAGCCTAGGTTGAGTCAATTTTTAGAAAATCGAAGGCTTAAAGTCACGCCCCGCCATGCATGATATATCTTTACCTTAGTCCTTGTAATTTTGATTAACTTAAGGTGCGTTGTAGCTAAAAATAATGTTTGAAAGCCCAAGAGAAGAGAAGGGCGAGGAAATTGAAAACTATGTACCTTCGGTACAAGGATAGGATTTTGCAACTGATTCGAGCACGGCCGGAAATGATTTCCACTATGCTTTTGTCACAATGATGGGTTAATGGTTTGACCAGTGCATGGGAACTACTTAAGCATCTCAACCACCACAACAACCTCGGCCTGAAGTGGTATAACCAGTGCCTCCCGAGGTACCGTCTGCAACACAGTATAGAGAAGATCTTGTGAGAGAGATACCTAAACGAGGAGCTAAAGAGTTTTGAAGGGATTTTGGTGATGACCCTGTGGTAGAAGAGCAATGGCTATCTCGTGTATGTAGAGTAATTTCAGATCTAAAGTGCACTCCGGCAGATAACCTTTTATGCGTTGTTTCCTTGCTAAATAGGGAAACGTATCAATGCTAGGAAATGCTATCAAGTGTGACCCCAAAAGAGCTGATAGATTGGGAGTTTCTCTTAACAAAATTCAAAGAAAATATGTTATTGAAATGTATGTTGAGCAAATGAACAAAGGGACAAATACCGGTAATGGAATACAAGCGAGAATTCGTCAAACTTAGTCGCTACGTGAGAGACATGTTTCAGATTGAAAAAAAAACTTGTGCGTGAAGTTCGAGTAGCGCTTAAGGGATGAAATCCATGCTCTAGTGGTGGCATCA
This sequence comes from Gossypium arboreum, assembly GCF_025698485.1. Lineage (NCBI taxonomy): Eukaryota > Viridiplantae > Streptophyta > Magnoliopsida > Malvales > Malvaceae > Gossypium > Gossypium arboreum. Next base: position 42,938,617 of record NC_069076.1, read on the forward strand.
GAAGTTCAGAGTCTAGCAACCATGATAGCCAAAGCTTAGAAGATGGAAACAATTATCTAAGAAAAAGGTAAAGGGCATGATAAAGATAGAATGAAGCATGGGATGTCTAGTCCACCACCCTCTAAAAATTTTAAGAAGACAAAAGATAGAATTTTCTCTACACCAAGGAGAGATTTTCATCCCTCAAGTTTCCGACAAGAAGGGGGCGGACGATAAGCTACCTTAAAACGAGCACACGTGGAACCAGGATGATAAGGGACCCCATATGTGAAAACTGTGGAAATAAATCACATGGGAAAATGTTGGAGACGTGTAGGAGCTTATTATGCATATTGATATTTGGATCATCAGCTTAAAGATTTCCCTTCAAAAGCTAAAGCCATCATGGAACAATCTGTGTGTGGGAACAAAGCACACAATAGGAGACAAAATCCAGAATAGCTGCCAAATTGAAATCAAGTCAAGAGGACCCCAAAGGAGAATTATACCAAGCCTAACTCGGGATTTTCTGCCAAAGCTTATGTAATGAAGGCCAAAGAAGATCAGACTTATCGGAGGTTATTAAGAGTAAATTTTCTTTACTGGGAAATAGGATTCATGCATTAATACACACTGGGCCAACTCATTCATACATCTGCACAAAGGTCGTAGAAGGTAAGAGTCTAGAAGTTGTTTCTTCTGAACCAATGTATTGGTGACCAACCCCCTTGGTCAAAGTACAATGGTTAACTGTAACACGCCAAACCTGACCCTTTAATAGGATTCGAGTATAATATGCCATTACTCAAACCTGGTTAACTTATAGCAAAACAATTTAGCGGAAGATTTATAAATTTATAAATTTATAGTTATAAATCATAGCATAGTTGTTTCTCTAAGTTTAAATGAAATCATTAATAGTTTTAAATAACATTTAAGCTATTTTTAAGATAAGTTGAAATATAATAATTTCATTAAACAAAATGTGTTAACTTAAAACCAAGAATTAAACTTGATAAAAATTTCATAAAAACATAGTCTTATCAAAACAAAAGTTCTTTGTACAAATCATTTTTGAATTACATTTATGTGTCACCGCCACAAGTCATGCATGATACAGAACAAAACAATCAGCTTACAATAGTAGCAATTGTAACAGCCCATTTTTCAGTGGTGTCGAAACCAGTGGTTTCGAAGCCACAAATCTGACAAGTAAGCTCGTAAATGTTATTATTTAATATTTATAAGTCAAATATGGTATTAACATAAATTTTGAATTGGCAATTTATTCTATTTGAAAGAATGATTAGGTTTAAGTGGTATGACCCTAAAGTCAAGTGGTTTTAAAAAATGAGGTATCGGGACCTCGTTTCTATAATCGAGCTGTAAATATTTTATTAAATATTTACGGAGTGTTATCCAAGTTGTATTAAAGTTTCGTTCAGAAATTTTGATGTTTAAATGATTAATTAATTGGAAAAGACTAAATTGTAAAGATGTAAAATTTAATAGCTATAGCTTTATTTGTATTTAATGTATATAAAAGCATGAAATAAGGGTCTTAAGTAGTAATTCAACCAATGTTAAGGTTAGCGGATGATCATCGCTTAGCATTTGGTAAAATTTGGTTTAATATTTAAGGGTAAATTGGTAATTAGCTAATTAAACTTAAAATTAAGGAAAAAGATATAATCTTTTTCATTTGGAGAAGGGGATGACTAAAACACCATTTTTTTAAGGGAATAAGGATTCGGCCAAATTGACTTTGATGCATAGTATGTGTTTTGATTCTGTTTTTAATGATTTTTATGTTTTAGGCTCGTATTAGCTTAATCTAGCTAATCTGGGGATTAATTTGTTAAATTGTTAAATGTTTAGAATTTTACCATAGATGAATTTGGGATGTTATTGGAAGTTTGTGGTAGAATCTTAAGCTTGGTTGCTAGATAGGACTATTTTGTGAAGTAGTTTTTGATAATTTTATGTTTAAGGACTAAAATGTAAAATTAGTAAAAGTATAAGGACTTGCTATGAAATAATAGCAAATATGGGTTGTAATAGGGTTCTAAAAATTTGGCTAAACTTGAAATAGTATAAAAATGGTTAATTTGCATGTTTTGGGCTTAGGGACTAAATTGTATAAAAGTAAAATTTTGGGGCAATTTTATAAAAATGTTAAAGAGGACTTAATTGCATAAAATGAATTGATTTTCTATTAGAATTAGTAAATTGAATGGAATTATTATTTTAGATCAAGAACGAGTGGAAAATCAAGGAGAAGAGAAAATTATCAAATAGCCCATATACATAGTCATTGCTGCAATTTAGTCTAGTAAGTTCGTATGAATTGTAATCGTTATAATGTTATTTAAATTAAATTTTTACTATGTTTTTTTTAATGCAAATGAATCAATAAGAGAATGTATTCACATTATGACGAATTGACGAATATCGAGTCACGGTTGAACCTTAAGAATTCTTAGGATACAAATGACATGTCATTAAGGATTTCACGTTTCAGGTGCTAGTCTTGAATATCCTACCGATGGCTGAGGTCCTGCATTTGTTACGAATTCTCCAGAGCTTGTGTGAGCAGCATCGTGTAGCCTACATCCTGACCCACAGTGTAACATCCCGATTTAGGTCTAATTAGAATAGTGGTTTTGAGACCACAAATCTGACGTAAGAAATTTCATTTTTATTATATTTTTATGGTCTACAACTTCACAAAATAAATTCTTAAAAATTTCGTTTGAAAATTTTAAGGTTTGGGCACTCAATTTAGTTAAAAGGACTAAATCGTAACAAGTGCAAAAGTTGATTTCTACATGCTAAAGGTGTTCAATTGGAATAAAAATTTTAAATTGGTGGTCCTTATATGGTAATTAGACCATTGGTTAAGTTGATGGACAAAAATGGACATGGTTAGCCATGTTTCCAAAAGTTTTTCATTTAGGGCATTTTGGTCATTTAGTTATTAAAATGAATTAAAAACAAAATTAAAAGCCAATTTTTGTCCATCTTCAACCTCTTGGCCGAAACTTGCATGGAGAAACCATGGATAGGGTTTTTCAAGCTTCCAAGCTCGATTGTAAGTCCGTTCTAGCCCCATTTTTAATGATTTTTATGTTTTTACAATCCCCGTAACAAGATCTATCTATTTCTACCATTTATTTGATCTAGGTTTGATGTTTAAAACTTTACCCATGTGTTACATGTGTGTATTTTGATGTTTAAGGGAGGAATATGAATGTTTGTTACGTGTTAAACGACTTTTACTTAGTAGTTTTCAGTGAAAACGCTAAAAAGGACTAATTTGTAAAAGTTATAAAATTTGTCATAAAAGTGTGATTTAGTGGAAATTTTGAGCTGCTATAGTTATGGAAATGATTCGGCTAGGCTTAAAGTACAAAAAATTAAATAAAAATCATTTTACGGGTAAATATGACAAAGTTTAGGGCAAAAATGTAATTTTTTCGTAGTATAATTTTTGGATCACATTGACTAATGTGACTAATAAATAGACTAAATGTGACATTATAGATCAAAGAAAATGAGGTTCGGACCTAGAACGGGGGAAAAAGAGAAATTGATGGTTAGGTCCCTTTTGCCATTTTGGTGTCGAGATAAGTTCAAGCATAAATAATGCAACCTTATATTATGTATTTAATATTTTGATATTTCATGAATTGTATACATTTGTTTTTATGAAATTGATTAATGACGATTTTGACGAAGTTTCGAGAAATGAGAAATCTCGATTTAACCTCAAGGGTAGAATACAAATGTCATGATATTAGGCTACCGAGATTTCAAATATGACCATATCTGGGATATGGCATTGGTATGTGATTTCAGATAAGACCATGTCAGGGACATGTCGTCGATATGATATTTTATATAAGACCATATCCAGGATTTGGCATTGATACGGTACTATGAGTATGAGATCCCCGAGCATCCTTAGTAGTCTAATGTGGTTCAACAGGCAAATCAAAGATGAGTATGAGAATGAAATTACTACGAGTAAACAAGCATGTACATAAGCCTATAATTGTAAATTCATGATTATTGTGGAAATAATTGTTTATTACCCATTGTGATGGATAATGCACATACTTGTGATGTTGGATATATGATAAATATAAATGATGATTACGTGTTAGGCTGTTGGGTCGAATTGAGATGTGATCTAATATGATTATGTGCTCGAATTGTATTTCAACGGGCATGTTAAGAATGATAAACTATGCAACCATATTTCAAGTGGTACAGGGATGTACACAGAACTCATGTGAAGTGAGTTTTGTATATGATGAATTCTTGGTGAGAATGTACATGAACAAGTTATACTTGTGAAATATTGATAACCTTGTGACAAATTATCTATATTTATGATGAATGGATGCATGATAAGATTTGATAATGATTACGTGATAGGATTAGGAGCCTAATTGACTTGTAATATTTTACAGTTCATTTATTTAAATTGTGTCTCTTTAGATATGAGGAAAAGAAAGATAGGCATAATTGGCGAATAAAGATATTATGAGAATATAGTAAGATACAAGCTTAGACAAGTGAAAGGTGGTTGAAATATATGTTGAAATTATGATTACTCACAAATAATGTGCATGTGATTAAGAGGATGGAAATAACTTGTTAGTTAATGTGATATGTGACAGCCCAAAATTGACCCTAGTCGGGAAGTGGTTTCGGGACCGCTAAACTGAGTCACCGAAATGTTTGAACGTAATATTTATTGTCTAGAATATGCATTTATGAATGTGTGAAAATTTCAAGCTTCGATTTAGTCGATTGCATGTGAATTCAGTTATTAGGACTTGTGTGACACTTTTGAAATGTGATAGGCTAATCTATAAGGACCTAATAGTGCATGTAATCAAAAGGGAGGACTTGCATGTCAAATTCCCCCCCCTAATAGCTAGTGGCCGGCCATGACAAGGGATTATGGGCAAAACATGTCATAGACATGTTATGTTGGTGCATCATGGGAGGAAAAAAAATAAATTAATGGTTATGGGTAATAAAGAAATGGAAAAGAAAAAAAAAAAAAAAGGGGAATGTGTGAGTGTTACCCCCATTGCCGTGAGTTGAAGAAAAAGAAAAGAAAATTTTGTTCATCCTTTTTCCTTTCTTTGAGCTGAAAATTCTAAGGAAGAAGGGAGGAGTTTTTGCTTCATGCTTGGTTTGGAAGAGGATTAGGAGGGGGTTTGGCCATACTTGTATCTAGATTAAAGTATGTTGAGGTTGTGCCATGAGATTCATGCATGTTTTTAGTTGCTAGCTTGAGTTCTAATTAGCCCATGGTTCAAATCTTTGCTATGTCATGGGAATGGTATTCGGCCATGGTATATCCATAAGAATGATTTATGCTTATTGCATGGTATGTAAGATTTGTGTTTTGGATATATGTTTATATTTGGTTATAATCAACTTGATATTCGGCCCTTGCACCTATATGTATATATGTTCGCACATGATGTATTGGTATGACATATATACTATCTCAAGGTATATATTTACTTATGATGATGTTTCAGTTATGAAGTAAATGATAGATGTGTATTGAACTACAATATGTAATGCATTAGTTAGTAAAATGTATGCCGTTCATGTGTGGTATTAAACATGTAATTGGCCTCAACATCAACATGCATAATCGGCCACATGATTGAGTACATAGGTTGATGTGTTGTTCGGCCATAAGTAAGCATGTTGAAGGCTTTATCTCGACCTAGAAAATTCGCTAAGGAGAGTACTAACTAATGTGTTGAGTTTGGTGCATGATTTCACATGTATGTGACTTTAATGTCTAATGTATAAGTGTGGGCTAAGTGCCTTGTGTTCCTCTTTTCGATGCTCAAATGATTAAATCGATTTATTTATTTAATTAAGCTCAAGAGCAAAGGGATCCAAATCCGATAAAGGGAAGGAAAAGTGGTCGAATAGCCATCGAAATCGCTCGACAACATCCGAGGTAAGTTCTTGAGTAATAGAGCTTAAATTATGATTGGATTAGATCATGTTTTAAGCAAATCGAAATCATGCTCTTTGTGTGTGGATATTGAGCCGAAATTTGCAAGAGTGATAAGTGTATTGTGTTTGAGTTTTGCTAATGAAAATGAAATGCGAATGTGTCATGATTTAGTGTTAAATGTGCATGGTTATTGAATGATGTCCGGCTAAGTCCCGAAGGCTTTGTGCTAAGTGACCATATCCGGACTAAGATCCGAAGGCATTTGTGCGAGTTCCCAAATTCGGGTTAAGTCCGAAGGCATTTGTGCGAGCTATTATAACCGGCTATGTCCCGAAGGCTTTTGAGCGAGTTGCTATATCCGGATAAAATCCAAGGTACGTGATTCGGAATGAGCAATCTTGCTGTAAAATTTCAGTTAATACGCTTGCAAAATTCCAGAATGAGGTATGTTTCAGTATGTGCTTTGAATTAGTTAAGCCCTTACAAATAAGTATTCGCTTAGTTGATAAACGAGCTACCGCCTTTGGCTAAGTTGATCTTTGTGCATGAACATAAGGGTTGGTAATGTGAAGTAAGTATGATATTGAGAATGTGTGCATATGAAATTATCCGTTTAGCTATATGAACGCTATGCTTTTGTTGTCTTTGGAATCCTTGCTCAAAACTTACTAAGCATAAATTGCTTACTCCGTTTCTTTGTCCTCTGTTTTATAGATTTTGGCTCGTCAACTATCGGACTCGGGATTTTTGGAAGTCGAAGTCTCCCACACTATCAAAGCCCCCTTTTGGTACAATTTTGGTTGAGCTTTGAAATGGCATGTATAGGACTACCCTTTTGTTGTTGGTCATGTACCCATGAATTTTGTGTAAATTTGGATAGCCATGCGAAAATGGCTTATACACGTTTATAGCATAGTACTATAATCGTTTTGTATGTTGATCATTAAGAGGTATGGAAGTGTTTGGAAACGATTAGCCATTGGAATGGTTAATCATGATCATGCTTTGTGCTATGTATGCAAAAAGGACTAATGGAATCATGGAAACTATGAAATAGGTAAAGTCTACCTCAAAGGCGGATCTTTGTCAATTGCGATGACATGAATATGAAAAATCACTAAAAATAGCAGGAATGTAATTAAATAGTGAATAAATTATGTAAATGAACCTTGATGAATCTACTTTCATATGGAAGAAACGAAACGGTCATATGAGTTGTATATTAAGAGATGTTTAGGTTTTCATGAAACAGGTCGAACGGTTTCGGAATCCTGTTCGACTTTAGAAATTCACTATAAATTAACCGAGATATCCAATTAAGTAATGCATGAAGGTCGGTGTAGTGAACCACGGAATAGGGAGACTTTAACTAATAAACTGTACTAATTGGCCCGACCAAAATTCTAAAAAAAATATGTAGATGGGTATATGAGTCTAGTTTAGGGAAAAATTACGAAACTGATTTTTGAGCTTTGAAACTCAAGTTATGATTTTTAAGGTGACAAGGACGTGATAACCGAATTTTGTCCGGAAAATTTTTTTGAATTTGTGAAAATAATTAAGTCATGTGCACCTTGTGTTCGACTCGATAACGGACTCAGTGGGTGTTACAATTTTATTGGTATCGGATCTACGGTTTAGTCAATTCTAGGACTACCGTAATGCGGTTGGGTCTAGCTATACATGCCATTTTCGTGATTATTTGATAGTGTGGTGATTTCGACAATTGAAATGTGTTTATTTATAGTAATGGATCCCGATCCCGACCGAAGCGGTGGTGATGATCTTGAGAGTGTAGCGCTGCTCCCAAGACAAGGGACGGTGGCCGAACTCTCAACCTAATGCTAGTAATCCAAATGATGAAGCTAGACAAGCTTTATAGCGTGATGAATGATTGATTCAACCAATACATTCGAACTAATATGGCTGTTCCACAACCTCCATTCCCAACAAACACAACCCCGCACCTATAATGTCATGCGATGAATCGACCAAATAAGGTCGAATAAGCCCCAGTTGATGAATCCGAAAACATGGGGCTCTTGAATTTAAAGCTACGGATAGCGACGATGCCGAGCAAGCTGAATTTTGGTTGGACAACACTATCCGAGTACTCGATGAGCTATCTTGTACACCCAATGAATGCCTAAAGTGTACTATCTCCTTGCTACGCGATTCTGCCTACTATTGGTGGAGTACTCTGACTTCTGTTGTGCCCCGAGAGCAAGTAACTTGGGAGTTTTTCCAAACTGAGTTTCGGAAAAAGTATATCATCGAGATTTGTTGATCAAAAATGGAAGGAATTTCTTGAGCTTAAGCAAGGTTCTATGTCAGTTACCGATTACGAGCGAAAATTTGTTAGACTTAGTAGTTACGCTCGGGAATGTATTTCGTCCGAGGCTATCATGTGTAAATGCTTGAGGATGGGCTGAATGAAGATATAAAATGTTATTGGCATTCTTGAAATACGAGAGTTCGTAGTACTTGTCGAGCGAGCTTGTAAAGTAGAAGAGCTTAGAAAAGAAAAATAAAAAGTTGATGTGGGAACTGGAGAGTTTCGTAAAAGATCCTCGGGAAAGTCTCTTCAACAGGCATCGAAGAAATTTCTTGATGATGTGGGCCGGTCTAGAAGCACTTCGGGCCTTTTTAGACGAGATCGTGATCGACCCACGTGGGGTACGAGGCACTTGCCGCCGGTGTTGGGAATGAACGTCGAGACGAGCGAGTGTCGACATTGTGGCAAATGGCATTCGAAGTTGTAGATTCCATGACCGCTCCTGTTACAAGTGCGGATCAGTTGACCACTTCATTAAAGATTGCCCGAGGTTGCTTGAACAGAATGTAAATCAGAGTGAGAAACCGGGCGCTACCACTGCTCGGGGTAGACCATCTAGAAATATGGGTAATGCTAGTGGTGGTCAGAGAGGATCTAGAGATGCTACGACCAGATCCGAGGCTCGCGCTCCTGCTAGGGCTTATGCAATACGCGCACGCGAGGATGCTTCCTCGCCAGATGTTATTACGGGTACTTTCACTCTCTTTGATACTAATGTGATTGCTTTGATTGACCCTGGTTCTACTCATTCTTATATATGCGAAACCTTAGCATCCAGTAAGACTTTACCTATTGAGTCTACTGAGTTCGTAATTCGGGTGTCAAATCCCTTGGGTCGTTATGTGCTTGTTGACAAAGTGTGTAAGAAATGCCCCCTAGTAATTCGAGGTTCCTGCTTTTCGGCGGAGTTGATGCTTTTGCCGTTCAACGAATTTGATGTTATCCTCGGTTTAGAGTGGTTGACCGTGCATGATGCGGTTGTGAATTGCAAAAGCAAGACTATTGATCTGAGGTGCGCAAATAACGAGATAATCCAAGTTGAGTCTACGGACCTGAATGGGTTGCCAACTGTAATATCATCAATGTTGGCCCAGAAATATGTAAGAAAGGGGTGTGAAGCATACCTTGCGTATGTACTTGATGATAAGGAGTTAGAAATAAAACCGAATCATCTTGGTGGTTTGTGAATACCGGATATTTTCCGAAGAATTACTGGGTTTGCCACTGTTCGGAGATGGAGTTTGGTATTGAGCTTGTACACGGGATTGCGCCGATTTCGATAGCTCCGATCGTATGGCACCAACCGAGTTAAAAGAGTTGAAAGCTCAGTTGCAAGAATTGACGGATAGAGGTTTCGCTCGACCAAGTTTCTCACCTTGGGGTGCACCAGTATTGTTTGTGAAAAAGAAGGACGGAACCATGAGGTTGTGCATTGACTATCGTCAACTGAATAAAGTGACGATAAAGAATAAATATCTGTTACCGCGTATTGATGATTTGTTTGATCAACTAAAGGGAGCCTCAGTGTTTTCAAAGATAGATTTGAGATCGGGTTACTACCAGTTGTGGATTCGAGATTCGGATGTACCCAAAACTGCTTTCAGAACGAGGTACGGTCATTACGAATTTTTAGTGATGCCGTTTGGGCTCACTAATGCCCCTACGGTATTTATGGATTTGATGAATCAGATCTTTAGACCGTATTTGGATCGGTTTGTAGTTGTGTTTATTGATGACATCTTGGTCTATTCAAGAGATGAAACCGATCATCTTTGAACACCGAGATTAGTATTGCAAATTTTACGGGATAAGCAATTATATGCTAAGTTCATGAAGTGTGAGTTCGGTTAAGAGAGGTTAGCTTCTTGGGTCATGTGGTATCTGATCGGGTATTCGACTCGACCGAGCAAAATTTCAGCCATACTTAGCTGGAAGCTTCGAGAAATATTCTCGAGGTTCGGAGCTTTTTGGGACTTGGTTACTACCGACGGTTTGTAAAAGGTTTCTCGATGATAGCCACACCCATGACGAAGCTACTTCAAAAGATGTTAAGTTCGAATAGACGGAAAAATGTCGAAAAGTTTTGATCAACTGAAAACTTATTTGTGGAAGCTCAATCTTAGTGCAAAACCGAATCGGGCAAAGAGTTTGTCATCTATAGTGACGCCTCCCTACTTGGGTTAGGTTGCGTATTGATGCAAGAAGGTCGAGTTGTGGCCTATCGTCGAGACAATTAAAGCCACATGAGAAGAATTATCCGACCCATGATCTCGAATTAGTCGCCATCGTATTCGCCTTGAAAATATGGCGACATTACTTATTTGGTGAGAAGTGCCATGTATTTTCGGATCACAAAGTCTCAAATATTTGATGACTCAAAGAGACTTGAATCTACAACAAAGGCGTTGGCTTGAGTTGTTGAAAGATTATGAGCTGGTCATTGATTATCACCGGGAAAGGCTAATGTGGTTGCGGACGCCTTAAGCCGAAATCACCGTTTCGCTTATGAGCGATGAATGTACACTTGTCTGTTTCTACCCAACAATGTGTTAGTAGTTGAATTAAAAGCCAAACCATTATTGATTCATCAAATTCGTGAAGCTCAGAAAGTCGATGATGAATTGGTTGCAAAACGGGCTGAGTGTGTTCCGAACAAGGAATCGGAGTTTCAAATTGATGATGATGATTGTTTGAGGTTCAGAAGTCGTTTGTGTGTTCCAAGGAATTCGGAACTCATTTCGATGATTCTGAACGAAGCCCATTGTAGCCGAATGTCAATTCACCCGGGGAGTACAAAGATGTACAACGATTTGAAACGTCGGTTTTGGTGGCATGGTATGAAACGAGACATCTTCGACTTTGTTTCGAGATGTTTAATATGTCAACAAGTGAAAGAGGAACATCAAGTGCCCTCAGGATTACTTCAGCCGATCAAGATACCCGAGTGGAAATGGGATCGAGTCACAATGGACTTTGTGTCCGGACTGCCATTGTCCGCAAGTAAGAAGGATGCGATTTGGGTTGTTGTTGATAGACTGACTAAGTCGGCTCACTTTATCCCCGTGCGTACGGATTTTTCATTGGATAAACTAGCTGAATTGTACGTTTCTCAGATTGTGAGATTACACGGGGTACCTGTGACACCCCGAATGTGACCCTAGTCGGAGAGTGGTTTCGGGACCACGAAACCGAGTCACAAGAATAATTAAATGTTATATTCCGTACTTATTGTATGTGGAATTGGTATGCGTAAATATTTCGTGTCTCGATTTTTATTAATTAGGTGCTAATTTATAAGAAAGGACTTAGTAGTGAACTTTGAAAGTACGATAGGGAAATATGTGATGACTAATTAAAGCATGCATGCAAAATAATGGACTTGCATGTCAAATTCCCCTTTTACAAGTAATGGCCGCCATGACAAAGAAATATGGGTTAAACATGTCATGAAACATGTTTTGTTGGGCATTAGGGAGAAATAGTAAACAAATAAGCATGGGTAAGAAAAGAATGAAAAAAAAAATGTGTGTGAGAGTGGCATACCCCATTCTTCAGTGCAACCAAGAAGAGAAAAACAAAAAAATTTTTCATGCTTGCTCTCTCCCTTTTGGCCGAAAATACTAAGAGGAAGAAGGATTTTGCTTCATTTCCTTTGTTTTGAAGAGATCTAGAAGGTGATTTGGCTAAATTTGCATCAAGATTAAGGTATGTATGAGGTTGTGTTGGGAGTTTCATGCATGTTTTGGTTGCTAACTTGATGTGCATGTTAGCCATGGCTCAAATCTTTGGTATGCCATGGAAATGGTATTTGGCCAAAGTTGTTATAGTGATAAAGCCATTGCATGCTAAGTGTGAAGCTTGATGATGATGCATGCAATGATGGATTTTCTACTCATGAGTAAGATTTTGAGTTTTCTCTTTGTTTTATCATGATTAAAGTTGAAAAGGAGCATGATTGTCATACTTGGCCATGATGCATTCTTGAGCATGATTCATGCTTCTTGCATGTTAGTTAAAAGTTTGTGTTTTGGATGGCTATGGACACCTTGAAAATTCGCCATGCTCATATATGCATATATATGATTGCACATTATGTTTGGTTATGAACTAAGTGATGAATATATTGATTTAAAGGAGAAAATGTGGAAGAATGCTTGTGAAATTGCAAGCACAATTGACCTAGCACACATATAAGTGCTTGATGCTATATTATAAGTTTTGGGCCACAATGTGCAAAGCATCAATTAGTAGATTGCATGCTGTTTTTGTGAGGTATTAAGTGCAAAATTGACCTCAACATGTACATGAATATTCGGCCTTGGGTAGCCTATTGAAGGCCTTAGCATTTCCTTGATGCTCAAATAAATTGTATTGAATTGCTTGATGTAGTATAAAATGTGCATGACCATTGTGTATTCAAGCTAAAGAGTGGCCATATGACCATTTAAAATCCTTGTCATATTCGGCCATAAGCAAGCACAATGAGGTTTTAATAAATTGAATTTGTTTGAATTAGCTCAAGAGCTAAGAGGGCCACAATTGGACAAGGGGAAGGAAAAGGTGATCGAATAGCCGAAAAGCCGTTCGACAACATCCGAGGTAAGTCCTCAAGAAGTGACCTTACTTGAATTGTGTGAGATGAAATATGGATGTGTATGATTATTGATTATGTGTGTATGAGTATTTGAATTCTACCCGGGCTAAGTCCCGAAGGCAAATATGCTAATGATTATATTTGTGTTTGAGCCTTAGTAACGAAAATGAAATATGTATGTCCAATGATTATTGATGTATGTGTGCATGAGAAATTGAATGATGTCCGGGCTAAGCCCGAAGACAACTATGCTGGAAATTATATCCGGGTTAAGACCCGAAGGCAATTGTGCTAGTGGCTATATCCGGGCTAAGGCCCGAAGGCATTCGTGCAAGTTAATCTATCCGGGCTAAGACCCGAAGGCATTTGTGTACGTGATTAAATCCGGTTATATTCCGAAGAATCTTGGGCTGGAGGTGAGTGTTGGTTGCTGAAATGAATTTAATTAGTACACTCGGAAAGCCCAAAGGATAAGGTACGTTATATGTGCATTGGAAAGTCGACGTGTGTGAGCAACATTCGCTCAATCGACTATTGAATTTCAGTTATTGAATTGATTGATGCTTTGCGAACTTATATAATGATGAAGTATGATGTAAGAATGTGTATTAATGAAATGATGCATTTGGCTATGTGAATGTATTGCTGTAAATTATAGTTCATTATTTTCCTTGAGACTTACTAAGCATAAAAATGCTTACCCCGTTGCTTTGGCTCTTAGTTTTCTAGATTTCGCTCGAGGCAATCGGATTTGGGATCGTTGAAGTCAAGTCATCCACACTATCAAGCCTCCATTTTGGTATAAATTTTGGGTTGAACTTGAGATGGCATGTATAGGACTACCCTTGTTTGTTAAATATGTTGTAATGTAAGTATGTACGGCCGTGCGAAAATGGCTCAAAAGGGAAGTATGAACTTAGACTAATTGTGGGTAGTATGTATATATTTTGTGTCATGATGTGGCTATGGCTTGGAAATGAGAATGTTGGTCATATGATCAGCCATTGGCATGGTTAAAATGATCATATATGAACCTATGTATGGTAAGGCTAGTTGAATCATGGAGACCACCAAATAGGTGAGTCCTATCTTAAAACAGATGCTGCCAGCTGCAGTGGCATGAATGTGAAAAATCACCAAAATTCATAGGAATGGAATTAGATAGTGAATAAGCTATGTAAATGAACCTTGATGAGTCTATTTTCATATGGAAGAAACGAAACGGTCATAGGAGTTACAGGTTAAGAGATATTAAAGCTATTGTGAGACAGGACCAGAATGGTTTCTGGGTTCCCTGTCGCAACTTTAAAAATTCACTATAAATTATCCAAAATAATTAGGAGATATACCTTATATGTACAGATTCCATTTTGAGTCTAGTTTCATTAGAAACAAACGACACCAGCATTAAAGCTCTGTACAGAGAAATATTCAAGTTATACCGCGCGAAGGTCAGAGCAGTCGATCCCTGTAACAGGGTAACTTTAACTAATAAACTGTACCAATTGGCCCGACCAAAATCCTAGAAAAAATCCATGGATGGATATATGAGTCTAAATTCAGGAAAATTTACGAAACCAGTTTCCGAGTTTTGAAACTCGAGATATGATTTTAAGGCGACAGTGACGCAGTTTTCCAGCCTGACTGGAAATGTCAAATTGGTGGGCAAAAAAACATGTGAACTTGGTTTGTTAACCCTCGGGTCCGACACCGCGATGGTCTCGGGTTTGGGGTGTTACAATTTTATTGGTATCGAGCCACGGTTTAGTCGATTCTAGGACTACCGTGATGTGTTTGGGGTCTAGCTATACATGCCATTAAATGATGAATCGATAGTGTGATGAATTCGACAATTTGACTTCATGTTTGTTTATAGCAATGGATCCCGATCCCAACCGAAGCGATAGCTGATGATGTGGAGAGTGTGGCGCTGCTCCGCGCAAGGGACAAAGGCCGCGGACTCTCAACCTATGGCCATACTCTAATGATGAGGCTAGGCAAGCCTTTTATAGTGTGATGAACGAATGGTTTAATCAATACATTCGAACCAACACGGTTGTTCCACCACCTCCATTCCCGATTTAATGCAACCCAAGACCTACAATACCTCCGGTGGATGACCCAATAAGGTCGGGTAAGCCCCCATCGATAGGATTCGAAAACATGGGGCCATGAATTTAAGGCTACGGATGATGATGATGCCGAAGCGAGCTGAATTATGGTTAGATAACACTATCCGGTGCTTGATGAGCTATCCTGTACACCGATGAGTGCTTAAAGTGTACCATCTCCTTGCTACGCTGAGTCCGCCTACTATTGGTGGAGTACTCGACTTACGTGGTGCCTAGAGAGCAAGTGACTTGGGAATTCTTTCTAACCGAGTTCAAAAAAGTATATCATCGAGATTCATCGACCAAAAGCGGAGGAGTTCCTTGATCTTAAGCAAGGTTCTATGTCCGTTATCGACTACGAACGAAAGTTTGTGAGGCTTAGCCGACGCTGCGAGAATGCATTTCGTCGAAGCTATTATGTGCAAACGCCGAGGATGGGCTGAATGATGATATAAGGATGTTTGTTGGCATTCTCGAGATACGAGAGTTCGTAGTACTTGTTGAGCGAGCTTGTAAAGTCGAAGAGCTTAGAAAGGAGAAACAAAAAGCTGATGTGGGGATTGGAGAATTCGAAAGAGGTCCTCGGAAAGTCTCTTCAACAAGCATCGAAGAGATTTGAGATGATGCGAGCCGGTCTAGAGGCGTTTGGGCTTTTCTAGACGAGGACGCGATCGACCCCGTGACCACACGAGTCACCTCGATCGCCGGTGGCGGAAATGATCGCCGAGAGAGGCGGAGTGTCCACATTGTGGCAAATGGCATTCGGGAGCTGTTGGTTTCGTGATCGCTCCCGCTATAAGTGTGGATCGGCCGACCACTTTATGAAGGATTGCCCGAGGATGCATGAAGCAGAATGCAAGTCGAGTGCAAACCCGGGTGCTACCATCGCCGAGGTAGACCGCCTAGAAATATGGGCAATGTCGATGGCGGTCGAGAGGATCTAGATATGCTACCATCGGATCCGAGGCTCGTGCTCTGCTAGGACTTATGCCATCACGCGCACGCCGAGGATCTGCCTCTCCGGATGTTATTACCGGTACTTTCACTCTTTGCAATACAAATGTAATTGCTTTGATTGACCCCGGTTCTACTCATTCATATATATGTGAAACCTTAGCATCCGGTAAGACTTTGCCCATTGAGTCTCTTGAGTTTGTAATTCGGTGTCAAACCCTTGGGTCATTATGCGTGCTTGTTAACAAAGTGTGCAAGAAAAGTCCCCTAGTGTTCCGAGGTTCTTGTTTTCCGCGGACTTGATGCTTTTGCCGTTCGATGAGTTCGATGTTATTCTTGGTTTGGATTGGTTGACCATGCACGATGCGGTTGTAAATTGCAAGAGCAAGACTATCGATTTGAGGTGCGCGAATAATGAAATAATTCGGGTTGAGTCCACGGACTTAAAAGGGTTGCCACCGTAATATCGTGATGTTGGCCCGAAATATGTAAGAAAAGGGTGCGAAGCGTACCTTGCGTCGTGCTTTCGATGACAAGGAATCGAGAAGAAACCCGAATCTATGCCCGTGGTTTGTGAATACCGGATGTTTTCCCGAAGAATTGCGGGTTTACCACTGTTCGGGAAATAGAATTTGGCATCGAATTGGTGCTGGTACCACTCAATTCGATAGCTCCGTATCGTATGGCACCAACGGAATTAAAGGAGTTGAAAGCTCGGTTGCAAGAATTGGTGGATAGAGGTTTTGCTCGCTTGAGTTTTTCGCCTTGGGGTGCGCCGGTGTTGTTCGTGAAGAAGAAGGATGGAACCATGCGATTGTAGATCGACTATCGTCGACAACAAAGCGACGATAAAGAACAAATATCCGTTGCCACGTATTGATGACTTGTTCGATCAATGAAGGGAGCCTCGGTGTTCTCGAAAATAGATTTGAGATCGGGCTACTATCAATTGCGAATCCGAGATTGAGACGTGCCCAAGGCGCCTTGAGCGAGATATGGTCACTATGAGTTCTGGTGATGCCGTTTGGGCTCACTAATGCCCTGCGGTATTTATGGATTTAATGAATCGAATCTTTAGACCATATTTGGATCGATTCAGTAGTCGTGTTCATTGATGACATCTTGGTCTATTCAAGAAATGAGACCGAACATCTTTGAACACCTGCGGTTAGTCTTTGCAAATTTTACGGGACAAGCAATTATATGCTAAGTTCACAAGTGTGAGTTACGGTTAAGAGAGGTTAGCTTCTTGGGTCATGTGGTATCTCAGATCGGTATTCGAGTCGACCGAATAAAATTTCAGCCATACTAAATTGGAAGCCTCAGAAATATTCTTGAGGTTCAAGCTTTTTGGGGCTTAGGTTATTACCGACGCTTTGTAAAGGGTTCTCAACGATAGCCACGCCGATGACGGCTACTCCAAAAGGATGTTAAGTTCGAATGGACGGAGAAATGCCAAAAAGCTTCGATCAATGAAAACTTATTTGATGAAGCCCCAATTCTAGTGCAACCCGAGTCCGCAAGGAGTTTGTTATCTATAGCGACGCTCTCTACTTGGGTTAGGTTGCGTATTAATGCAAGAAGGTCGAGTTGTGGCCTATGCGTCGAGGCAATTAAAGCCACATGAGAAAAATTATCCGACTCATGATCTCGAGTTGGCGCCATCGTATTCGCCTTAAAGATTTGGCGACATTACTTATTTGGTGAAAGATGCCATGTATACTCGGATCACAAAAGTCTCAAATATTTGATGACCCAAAGAGACTTAAATCTGCGACAAAGACGTTGGCTCGAGTGTTAAAGGATTATGAGTGATCATTGACTATCACGGGAAGGGCGAATGTGGTTGCGGATGCCTTGAGTCGTAAATCGTTATTCACTTTCTGAGCGATGAATGTGCACTTGTTCCGTCCGATCCGACGGTGTGTTAGTGGCTGAATTGAAAGCCAAACCACTATTGACACACCAAATTCGAGAAGCTCGAAAGTCGACAACGAGTTGGTTGCAAAGCGGGCTGCGTGTGTTCGAACAAGGACTCGGAGTTTCAAATCGACGATGACGATTGTTTGAGGTTCAAAAGTCGCTCAGTATGTCCCAAGGAATTGAACTCATTTCGATAATTCGAATGAAGCCCATTGTAGCCAAATGGCAATCCACCGGGAGTACGAAGATGTACAATGATTTGAAACGTCGATTTTGGTGGCATGGTATGAAGCGAGACATCTCCGACTTTGTTTCAAGATGTTTAATATGTCAACAAGTGAAAGCGGAACATCGGTACCTTGAGATTACTTGACCAATCACGGTACCAGTGGAAATGGGATCGAGTCACAATGGACTTTGTATCCGGACCGCCATTGTCGCAAGTAAGAAGGATGCGGTTTGGGTCGTGGTAGATCGATTGACTAAGTCGGCCCACTTTGTCCCCGACGCACGGATTTTTCAATGGACAAATTAGCGGAATTGTACGTTTCTCGATTGTGAAATTACACGGGTGCCTATTTCTATCGTGTCGGATAGAGATCCGAGATTTACCTCGCGGTTTTGGAAAAAGTTGCAAGAAGCTTTGGGTACCAAGTTGCATTTCAGACCGCCTTTCACCCCAAACCGATGGTCAATCCGGCGGGTAATTCGAGATACTTGAGGATATGTTAAGATGTTGCGTCCTCGAGTTTAGTGGTTCATGGGAGCGGTATTTGCCGTTGATTGAATTCGCTTACAACAACGACTTTCAATCGAGCATTAAGATGGCACCTTACGAGGCTTTGTACGGGCGTAAATGCCGTACACCATTGTTTTGGTGAGCTTGGTGAAAGCAAGATTTTCGGTGGATTTGATTAGGGATGCTGAGCGAAAGTGAAAGTAATCCGTGAAAGTTTGAAGATAGCCTTCGATCGTCAGAAGTCGTACGCGGATATGAAGCGTAAGGATATCGAGTATCAGGTGGGTGATAAAGTGTTCCTCAAAGTATCGCCTTGGAAAAAGATACTCAGGTTCGGCCGTAAGGGCAAGTTGAGCCCGAGGTTCATTGGGCCATATGAGATATCAGAGCGAGTCGGTCCAGTGGCATATCGTTTGATTTTGCCCCCTGAACTCAAAAAGGTTCACGATGTCTTCCACGTTTCGATGCTTCGACGTTATAGATCCGATCCATCGCACGTGATTAGTCCATCAGAAATTGAAATTCAAGCTAATATGAGTTATGAGAAAGAACCAGTTCGTATCCTATCACGAGAAGTGAAAGAGTTGCGAAACAAGCGGGTTCCGCTAGTGAAAGTGTTATGGCTCAAGCACGGGATAGAAGAAGCTACTTGGGAGACCGAGAACTCTATGAGAGAGCGATATCCAAACCTATTTACCGGTAAGCTTTTCGGGGACGAAAATCTCTTGAGTGGGGGAGAGTTGTGACACCCCGAATGTGACCCTAGTCGGAGAGTGGTTTCGGGACCACGAAACCGAGTCACAAGAATAATTAAATGTTATATTCCGTACTTATTGTATGTGGAATTGGTATGCGTAAATATTTCGTGTCTTGATTTTTATTAATTAGGTGCTAATTTATAAGAAAGGACTTAGTAGTGAACTTTGAAAGTACGATAGGGAAATATGTGATGACTAATTAAAGCATGCATGCAAAATAATGGACTTGCATGTCAAATTCCCCTTTTACAAGTAATGGCCGGCCATGACAAAGAATATGGGTTAAACATGTCATGAAACATGTTTTGTTGGGCATTAGGGAGAAATAGTAAACAAATAAGCATGGGTAAGAAAAGAATGAAAAAAAAAATGTGTGAGAGAGTGGCATACCCCATTCTTAGTGCAACCAAGAAGAGAAAAACAAAAAATTTGTTCATGCTTGCTCTCTCCCTTTTGGCCGAAAATACTAAGAGGAAGAAGGGATTTTGCTTCATTTCCTTTGTTTTGAAGAGATCTAGAAGGTGATTTGGCTAAATTTGCATCAAGATTAAGGTATGTATGAGGTTGTGTTGGGAGTTTCATGCATGTTTTGGTTGCTAACTTGATGTGCATGTTAGCCATGGCTCAAATCTTTGGTATGCCATGGAAATGGTATTTGGCCAAAGTTGTTATAGTGATAAAGCCATTGCATGCTAAGTGTGAAGCTTGATGATGATGCATGCAATGATGGATTTTCTACTCATGAGTAAGATTTTGAGTTTTCTCTTTGTTTTATCATGATTAAAGTTGAAAAGGAGCATGATTGTCATACTTGGCCATGATGCATTCTTGAGCATGATTCATGCTTCTTGCATGTTAGTTAAAAGTTTGTGTTTTGGATGGCTATGGACACCTTGAAAATTCGCCATGCTCATATATGCATATATATGATTGCACATTATGTTTGGTTATGAACTAAGTGATGAATATATTGATTTAAAGGAGAAAATGTGGAAGAATGCTTGTGAAATTGCAAGCACAATTCGGCCTAGCACACATATAAGTGCTTGATGCTATATTATAAGTTTTGGGCCACAATGTGCAAAGCATCAATTAGTAGATTGCATGCTGTTTTGTGAGGTATTAAGTGCAAAATTGACCTCAACATGTACATGAATATTCGCCTTGGGTAGCCTATTGAAGGCCTTAGCATTTCCTTGATGCTCAAATAAATTGTATTGAATTGCTTGATGTAGTATAAAATGTGCATGACCATTGTGTATTCAAGCTAAAGAGTGGCCATATGACCATTTAAAATCCTTGTCATATTCGGCCATAAGCAAGCACAATGAGGTTTTAATAAATTGAATTTGTTTGAATTAGCTCAAGAGCTAAGAGGGCCACAATTGGACAAGGGGAAGGAAAAGGTGATCGAATAGCCGAAAAGCCGTTCGACAACATCCGAGGTAAGTCCTCAAGAAGTGACCTTACTTGAATTGTGTGAGATGAAATATGGATGTGTATGATTATTGATTATGTGTGTATGAGTATTTGAATTCTACCGGGCTAAGTCCCAAGGCAAATATGCTAATGATTATATTTGTGTTTGAGCCTTAGTAACGAAAATGAAATATGTATGTCCAATGATTATTGATGTATGTGTGCATGAGAAATTGAATGATGTCCGGGCTAAGCCCGAAGACAACTATGCTGGAAATTATATCCGGGTTAAGACCCGAAGGCAATTGTGCTAGTGGCTATATCCGGGCTAAGGCCCGAAGGCATTCGTGCAAGTTAATCTATCCGGGCTAAGACCCGAAGGCATTTGTGTACGTGATTAAATCCGGTTATATTCCGAAGAATCTTGGGCTGGAGGTGAGTGTTGGTTGCTGAAATGAATTTAATTAGTACACTCGGAAAGCCCAAAGGATAAGGTACGTTATATGTGCATTGGAAAGTCGACGTGTGTGAGCAACATTCGCTCAATCGACTATTGAATTTCAGTTATTGAATTGATTGATGCTTTGCGAACTTATATAATGATGAAGTATGATGTAAGAATGTGTATTAATGAAATGATGCATTTGGCTATGTGAATGTATTGCTGTAAATTATAGTTCATTATTTTCCTTGAGACTTACTAAGCATAAAATGCTTACCCGTTGCTTTGGCTCTTAGTTTTCTAGATTTCGCCGAGGCAATCGGATTTGGGATCGTTGAAGTCAAGTCATCCACACTATCAAGCCTCCATTTTGGTATAAATTTTGGGTTGAACTTGAGATGGCATGTATAGGACTACCCCTTGTTTGTTAAATATGTTGTAATGTAAGTATGTACGGCCGTGCGAAAATGGCTCGAAAAGGGAAGTATGAACTTAGACTAATTGTGGGTAGTATGTATATATTTTGTGTCATGATGTGGCTATGGCTTGGAAATGAGAATGTTGGTCATATGATCAGCCATTGGCATGGTTAAAATGATCATATATGAACCTATGTATGGTAAGGCTAGTTGAATCATGGAGACCACCAAATAGGTGAGTCCTATCTTAAAACAGATGCTGCCAGCTGCAGTGGCATGAATGTGAAAAATCACCAAAATTCATAGGAATGGAATTAGATAGTGAATAAGCTATGTAAATGAACCTTGATGAGTCTATTTTCATATGGAAGAAACGAAACGGTCATAGGAGTTACAGGTTAAGAGATATTAAAGCTATTGTGAGACAGGACCAGAATGGTTTCTGGGTTCCCTGTCGCAACTTTAAAAATTCACTATAAATTATCCAAAAATAATTAGGAGATATACCTTATATGTACAGATTCCATTTTGAGTCTAGTTTCATTAGAAACAAACGACACCAGCATTAAAGCTCTGTACAGAGAAATATTCAAGTTATACCGCGCGAAGGTCAGAGCAGTCGATCCCTGTAACAGGGGTAACTTTAACTAATAAACTGTACCAATTGGCCCGACCAAAAATCCTAGAAAAAAATCCATGGATGGATATATGAGTCTAAATTCAGGGAAAATTTACGAAACCAGTTTCCGAGTTTTGAAACTCGAGATATGATTTTTAAGGCGACAGTGACGCAGTTTTCCAGCCTGACTGGAAATGTCAAATTGGTGGGCAAAAAAAAACATGTGAACTTGGTTTGTTAACCCTCGGGTCCGACACCGGCGATGGTCTCGGGTTTGGGGTGTTACAGTACCGATTTCTGTTGTGTCGGATAGAGATCCAAGATTCACCTCGCGATTTTGGAAGAAATTGCAAGAAGCTTTGGGTACCAAGCTGCATTTTAGCACCGCTTTTCATCCACAAACCGATGGTCAATCCGAGCGGATAATTCAGATACTTGAGGATATGTTGAGATGTTGCATCCTCGAGTTCAGTGGTTCATGGGAACGGTATTTACCTTTGGTTGAATTCGCTTACAACAATAGTTTTCAGTCAAGTTTTAAGATAGCACCTTACGAGGCTTTGTACGGTCGAAAATGCCGTACGCCATTGTTTTGGACCGAACTCAGTGAAAGTAAAATTTTCGGAGTGGATTTGATTAAAGATGCTGAACAGAAAGTAAAAGTAATCCGTGAAAGTCTAAAGACAGCCGCAGATCGTCAGAAATCGTACGCGAATTTGAAACGAAAAGACATTGAGTATCAGGTAGGAGATAAAGTGTTTCTTAAAGTTTCGCCTTGGAAAAAGATACTCAGATTTGGCCGTAAAGGCAAATTGAGTCCGAGGTTCATCGGGCCATATGAAGTATCCGAACGAGTCGGTTCGATTGCATATCGATTGTTTTGCCTCCGAACTTGAGAAGATTCACGACGTCTTTCATGTTTCGATGCTTGACGCTATAGATCGATCCATCGCACATAATTAGTCCATCGAGGTCGAAATTCAAGCCGATATGAGTTATGAAGAAGAACCGATTCGTATCCTAGCTCGTGAAGTGAAGGAGTTGCGAAACAAAAGGGTTCCGTTAGTAAAAGTGTTATGGCTCAAACACGGATGGAAGAAGCTACTTGGGAACCCGAGAACTCTATGAAAGAGCGTTACCCAAACCTATTTACGGTAAGATTTTCGGGACGAAAATTTCTTAAGTGGGGAGAGTTGTGACAGCCCAAAATTGACCCTAGTCGGAAGTGGTTTCGGGACCGCTAAACCGAAGTCACCGAAATGTTTGAACGTAATATTTATTGTCTAGAATATGCATTTATGAATGTGTGAAAATTTCAAGCTTGATTTAGTCGATTGCATGTGAATTCAGTTATTAGGACTTGTGTAACACTTTTGAAATGTGATAGGCTAATCTATAAGGACCTAATAGTGCATGTAATCAAAAGGGAGGACTTGCATGTCAAATTTCCCCCCCCCCTAATAGCTAGTGGCCGGCCATGACAAGGGATTATGGGCAAAACATGTCATAGACATGTTATGTTGGTGCATCATGGGAGGAAAAAAAATAAATTAATGGTTATGGGTAATAAAGAAATGGAAAAGAAAAAAAAAAGGGAATGTGTGAGTGTTACCCCCATTGCCGTGAGTTGAAGTAAAAGAAAAGAAAATTTTGTTCATCCTTTTCCTTTCTTTGAGCTGAAAATTCTAAGGAAGAAGGAGGAGTTTTGCTTCATGCTTGGTTTGGAAGAGGATTAGGAGGGGTTTGGCCATACTTGTATCTAGATTAAGGTATGTTGAGGTTGTGCCATGAGATTCATGCATGTTTTTAGTTGCTAGCTTGAGTTCTAATTAGCCCATGGTTCAAATCTTTGCTATGTCATGGGAATGGTATTCGGCCATGGTATATCCATAAGAATGATTTATGCTTATTGCATGGTAGGTAAGATTTGTGTTTTGGATATATGTTTATATTTGGTTATAATCAACTTGATATTCGGCCCTTGCACCTATATGTATATATGTTCGCACATGATGTATTGGTATGACATATATACTATCTCAAGGTATATATTTACTTATGATGATGTTTCGGTTATGAAGTAAATGATAGATGTGTATTGAACTACAATATGTAATGCATTAGTTAGTAAAATGTATGCCGTTCATGTGTGGTATTAAACATGTAATTGGCCTCAACATCAACATGCATAATTGGCCACATGATTGAGTATATAGGTTGATGTGTTGTTCGGCCATAAGTAAGCATGTTGAAGGCTTTATCTCGACCTAGAAAATTCGGCTAAGGAGAGTACTAACTAATGTGTTGAGTTTGGTGCATGATTTCACATGTATGTGACTTTAATGTCTAATGTATAAGTGTGGGCTAAGTGCCTTGTGTTCCTCTTTTCGATGCTCAAATGATTAAATCGATTTATTTATTTAATTAAGCTCAAGAGCAAAGGGGATCCAAATCCGATAAAGGGAAGGAAAAAGTGGTCGAATAGCCATCGAAATCGTTCGACAACATCCGAGGTAAGTTCTTGAGTAATAGAGCTTAAATTATGATTGGATTAGATCATGTTTTAAGCAAATCGAAATCATGCTCTTTGTGTGTGGATATTGAGCCGAAATTTGCAAGAGTGATAAGTGTATTGTGTTTGAGTTTTGCTAATGAAAATGAAATGCGAATGTGTCATGATTTAGTGTTAAATGTGCATGGTTATTCGAATGATGTCCGGGCTAAGTCCCGAAGGCTTTGTGCTAAGTGACCATATCCGGACTAAGATCCGAAGGCATTTGTGCGAGTTCCCAAATCCGGGTTAAGTCCCGAAGGCATTTGTGCGAGCTATTATAACCGGGCTATGTCCCGAAGGCTTTTGAGCGAGTTGCTATATCCGGATAAAATCCGAAGGTACGTGATTCGGGAATGAGCAATCTTGCTGTAAAAATTTCAGTTAATACGCTTGCAAAATTCCAGCAATGAGGTATGTTTCGTATGTGCTTTGAATTAGTTAAGCCCTTACAAATAAGTATTCCCTCAGTTGATAAACGAGCTACTGGCCTTTGGCTAAGTTGATCTTTTGTGCATGAACATAAGGGTTGGTAATGTGAAGTAAGTATGATATTGAGAATGTGTGCATATGAAATTATCCGTTTAGCTATATGAACGCTATGCTTTTGTTGTGCTGGAATCCCTTACTCAAAACTTACTAAGCATAAATTGCTTACTCCGTTTCTTTGTCCTCTGTTTTATAGATTTTGGCTCATCAGCTATCGGACTCGGGATTTTTGGAAGTCGAAGTCTCCCACACTATCAAAGCCCCCTTTTGGTACAATTTTGGTTGAGCTTTGAAATGGCATGTATAGGACTACCCTTTTGTTGTTGGTCATGTACCCATGAATTTTGTGTAAATTTGGATAGCCATGCGAAAATGGCTTATACACGTTTATAGCATAGTACTATAATCGTTTTGTATGTTGATCATTAAGAGGTATGGAAGTGTTTGGAAACGATTAGCCATTGGAATGGTTAATCATGATCATGCTTTGTGCTATGTATGCAAAAAGGACTAATGGAATCATGGAAACTATGAAATAGGTAAAGTCTACCTCAAAGGCAGATGCTGTCAGCTGCAGTGATGTGAATATGAAAAATAACTAAAAATAGCAGGAATGTAATTAAATAGTGAATAAATTATGTAAATGAACCTTGATGAATCTACTTTCATATGGAAGAAACGAAACGGTCATATGAGTTGTATATTAAGAGATGTTTAGGTTTTCGTGAAACAGGGCTAGAACGGTTTCTGGAATCCCTGTTCCGACTTTGGAAATTCACTATAAATTAACCAGAGATAATTAGGAGTCATGCCTTATATGTATAGATTTCTATTTGAGTCTAGTTTCTATAGAAATAGACGGTATCAGTATTGAATCCCTGTACAGGGGGATATCCAATTCATAATGCATGAAGGTCAGTGTAGTCGAACCCTGGAATAGGGGAGACTTTAACTAATAAACTGTACTAATTGGCCCGACCAAAAATTCTAGAAAAAAATATGTAGATGGACATATGAGTCTAGTTTCAGGGAAGAATTACAAAACTGATTTTCGAGCTTTGAAACTCAAGATATGATTTTTAAGGCGACAGTGATGCAGTAACCAGCTTGTCTGGAAAATTTTTTTTTTTGGACTGTGAAAATAATTAAGTTAAGTCTGTGTGCACCTTGTGTTCGACTCTGGTAACGGACTCGGGTACGGGGTGTTACATGATATGTTATAATGGGAAGACCATAATGGCTAGGCTAATGCCAAGGCATGTAATAGGTGTTTATAAGTGAAAGGAGTAAGCACTATGAATGAATAAGTTGAAATCTTAAAATCTAATGCCAATTGAAAATATAGTACTCTTATGGATGGATAAAGTAAATGAATGATAATAGTTGTTTATTATTTGCATATGAACTTATTAAGCTATATTATATAGCTTACCCCCTTCCTTTCCCATGTCTTATAAGTTAATTTAGCTAGCTCGGGTTGGAGACCGCCGGAGATGCCATCACACTATCAAGCTATCATCGTGGGTAAAAATGAATACAAACCTCTTAATTAAACATGTAAATATGAACCCACAAGTATTTTTATACAATTTTTAATACTTTTCCAAAATCAGAAAAGGGGAACCCGAAATTATTCTGACCTTGTCTCATAAAAATTCAAATATCTCAGAAAATGAAATTCTTTTGCTTACACTGTTTCTTCTATGTAAAACTAGACTCGATAAGATTTAATTTAATATTTTATTAAACCTCTAATTTAATTTCCATAATTTTTAGTGATTTTTCAAATTAATACTACTGCTGTTGTCCACAACTGTTTTAATGCTAATTTTACTCTTTCAGGATTCCCTTGTACTAACTTTCATTAACATACCATTATAAACCACATCACACAATGAAATTGGCATAGGCATATGAGTAATTAATATACTTGCAACCCATTAGCCAATATAAGCCAATTTATATGGCTACATACCAAATCAAATCCTTATTCATTACAAGCCAATACATTTGGCCATATCATAATGACACATACACAAAATGACTAAGTCCCTACCATCATCTGAATCTCGTACTAAGAGATAATTAATTTTTAGTAAAGAAAGGTTGAAACAGTCAAGTAGCAGAACAGGGATGAATTTGAAGAATTAACTGTACTTATTGGCTAAACCATAAATTCTGAAAATTTTATGGTAGGGAGATATTTGAGTTTAGTTTTGGAAAAATCAAGTGGATCTTAATTTTGAGTTCTGTAGCTCAAGATATAAATAATTTAGTGACTATGACTCAAGTGGACAGTTTTGTTATGAGCAGTAAATAATTGTTTTGATATGTTTAAGTCTTGGTTATGGTTGTGTTGGTAGCTTAATTGTGCCATGTTAAGTGCCATTGAAAGTGTGTATGTGAGTGTGAAAATGAGGGTGGCCAATGGCTTGGTAAATAGCCATTTTCTTGGCCTCACAGGCAGAGACACGGTCGTGTGTCTCAACCGTGAGAAGGACACGGCCCCAAGACACGGGCGTGTGACTTGACCTTGTGACCCTAAATTGTGCATGATGTAATAAACAGAGAGTTACACGGGTTGAGGACACAGGCGTGTGTGACCATATGGCTTACCCACACGAGCATGTCCTAAGCCACACAGGCGTGTGACCCCTGTTTTGATGAAAATTTTCTGAGTTTTCTAAAGTTTTTGGTTTAGTCCCAAACCACCTCCAATGTATGTTTTGGGCCTACTAAGCCCTAATAGGGACGATATGCATGTGAATGAAAAGTTTTAAATTTGGACGGAAATTCATGTCTTGGTTTGTATGATTGTGTAAGTTTATGTCCGGTAACGCCTCGTACCCTGTTTCGGCGTCGAATACGAGTAAGGGGTGTTACATTTAGTGGTATCAGAGCTATGGTTTAGTCGATTCTCGGACTAACCTAGCGTTTGTGAGTCTAGCTATACATGTCATATTACTATTCGTGATAATGTGATATCTCCATGCTCTAACGAATTGTTTTATTAAAACAGAGATGACTTCCAATCGAGCTATTTTCGATAATTTCGAAAATGATATTGAGATGATTGAAATGTGCTTATGATGTGTCGAAATTTGGAAAGGTATGAATAGAAATTCATGATATGTATGTGTTACTATTGAAATGAGATAACCATAAGTTAAGAAATGTGGAAAAGTGAAATGAAACGAAGGTTTATGTTGTGATAAACTCATCCATATATGTTGGGATTCATATGATGTTATGTACCCAACCTATTTGATTCAGTGAATATGATAAGTAAACTTACCCAATAGACGAAATGTGTGTGTATATACTCTTGTCTGAATAGTGCATAATCAGTATGTTTATATAGTTGAATCTCATGTTTAAGTGTTAAATTAGAGAATATATATAATGTTTTGTCTTACGACTTTGTTATTGAACCATGAATATTATAATGGTATGAAAATTGAACTGGAAGATCAAATTGAGTAGAACGCAGGAGATAAGTACGATCATTCAATGATGAATTGATAGATAAGACCATGGTTGGACCATGGTAGTACATTTGAGTACGTGTAAGACCATAGCTGGGCTATGGCATATAATGACATGTAGGACCATAGCTGGGTTATGGCATTGTGATCCCATTTAAGACCCTGTCTGGGACATGGCATTGGCATCGATATGTGATCCCATGTAAGACCATTTCTGGGACATGGCATTGGCATCGATATGTGATCCCATGTAAGACCATATCTGAGATATGGCTTTGGCATCGATATGCGATTTCGTGTAAGACCATTTTTGGGACATGGCATCGATATGAGACTTCATGTAAGACCATAGTTGGACTATGGCATCAAGTAAACGACGTACTTGACCCGTAAGACATTCTCTAATTTGACAAATGATGGTAAGTAAAATTGAAGCTAAGTGTTGGAATTTAAGTAGATATTTATATTGAGCTTGAGTAAGTAAATTCACTGATTGAAATTATGGATGACAGAAAACATTTGAAAAATGAATAAGTGTGATAATTTACTTAAAGTGAACTATGTGATTATGATAATATGACGTTAATAATGAATGCTAAGTTATATGTGTGTAATTATGAGAGTCAAGTTAGAGGCTTTACGACCTCACCCCATTACCAGCATTGCTTTTATGACGAAAATTCATGAGAATCATGTGGAATAAGTTTATAAGTGGGAAACTAAAGAGTTCAGTGGTGAAATAATTAGTAATGCAAATAGAGTTAAGTATAGTGTGACAAATGAACACAGTTTTAGAAGAAATGTCAAATTGTTTTAAAGATTATACAGACTATGCAATGTCATGAGTAAAGAAGAAGGTAGTCTCGGCTAATCATCTCAATTAAGTATGGAGTCTAAAGTATGTGTTTGTCGAAATCCCTCCCGAATTGATTTTCGTCAGTAAATAGAATAATACGGGGTTTATGATAACAGAATTAGTCGAAAAAATGATGTTTGAATTGTAAAGTGTATGTTTAACAGTTATGATTGAATAAATTATAATGACCTCTTCTAGATATTCTATATATTACTTATTCTCAGATATATGTGTGTGATTGTTCATTTTCTGATAATGTTCTTATGTTGCGAGAATGTTAGCTAACTCTAATGTTAGTCGAAAGCACTATTAGCTTGGTTGGTTTATGATCGGTATTATTTTATCTCTCTTCGGGACTCTATTCTAGTATGTTTGGAATAAAATTTGATGGTGAAAACTTATGTGAGACTATTCTTCTGTATCTACTAGATGATGTTTTGTCTTATATGCATATTTAGAAAGCGTATTATCTTTGCTACGATGGAAATTCCAGAGCTGGTAAGTTTGATTAAAGTCGATGAATTCAATCAGGATATTTGTTTCCTAGAGCTAATACAATTGAAAGGGGTATAGTGATATGTTATTATTCGATAGTTGAAATCAACCCAGTTGTTTTTATCAAAGTAAGCTAATTTGTTGAGATGTAGTTTGAGTTATATGTATTTGAGCTATATGTATTTGAGCATGTCCTCAGCTAAGGAATAAATTATGTGAATTCATGAGTATATATATAGACGGATAGTCTGAATGAGGAAATTATATTCTAGAAAGTATGATATAGAGATATACTTATTGGATTGCTCTAACCGAATGATATTATTACGAGTTAAAATTGTTCGGATTTGAAAGGTTAACGCATTTATGAAAGTTTGACTAGTCGAATTCGTGTTAGTAAAATTCCAAACAGTTAAAGGTATCGTAACCGAAGCAATGATTCTGGAATCGGCTGAATTGAGTAAAAAAATTGTTATTTTTGTGATGTACTATTGAACAAATTGGAATGTGTTTTAATACAAGAATATAAAGAGGTAGTTTGTACTTTCAGACGGTTAATGTCACATTAAAAATAACTGTTAGACTGGTAATTTAGAGAAGGCCGCTATTATGCCTGTGTTGAGAATTGGATGACTTTGTGTGTTCGATGGGAAAAGTCATGTGCTTCCTAGTCCATAAAGTTAAAGTATTGAATATCCTAGAAAGATCTGAAATTTAAAACAATGTCAATGGTTTGTGATGATGAAAGATTTTGAGTAAGTTATTGATTTAATCTCTGAGAAATGGAAAATCTTTGTTTATTTTGTGAGTATTAGTTACTTGATTGACCTTATTTGATGACGGTCTAATTCTAGCTATATTAAATGCTAAAGCGGGGTTTTCCTTGCGAAACCGATAAGCTTAGAAATGTGATAGTGAATGAGTATGTACCATGATATTTTGGAATTATGATCAGATATCTATTTGTTAGCAAGTAAGCCGAACATCAAGTGTATTCAGGACTAATACAGTCGGTGATTGTGTGAGAGTGATAATGAAATAGAGTAAATATAGATTTCGTATCGGGATTGTCATTTTCTCTGAAAAGGAAGATGTTATTTGGATTGTGGTTGATTGTTTGGCGAAGATGCGTAAGATCATTTCAGTATGTACAGAGTTTTTATTTGACAGAATAACTGAGTATATGAATTCCTAAGAGACTAACTAAGATCTTGACGATATGCTCTGGCACTGTGTGCTAAAGTCCAAAGGTTATTGGAAAGAGATATACGAGGTGAATTCGGTTTGTGATTCTTAGAAGTTTTGTGAAAGTGTTTCATGAGAGTTGAAAGCAACTTTTATTAGTAAGATTTTCGACGACGAAAATCCCTAAAGGGGGAAGAGTTGTAACATCCCGATTTAGGGTCTAGTCAGAATAGTGGTTTTGAGAACATAAATTCAAAGTAAGAAAATTTATTTTTATTATATATTGATGGTCTACGATTTCAAGAAATAATTTTCTGAAAATTTCGTTTGAAAATTTTGACATTTGGGCACTCAATATAGTCAAAAGGACTAAATCTTAAAAAGTCCAAAAGTTGAGTTCTACATGCTAGAGGTGTCCAATTGTAATGAAATTTT
Organism: Gossypium arboreum; assembly: GCF_025698485.1. Taxonomy (NCBI): domain Eukaryota; kingdom Viridiplantae; phylum Streptophyta; class Magnoliopsida; order Malvales; family Malvaceae; genus Gossypium; species Gossypium arboreum. Next base: position 42,970,406 of record NC_069076.1, read on the forward strand.
AAATTGGAGGTCTTTATATGGTAATTAGACCATTGGTTAAGCTGGTGGACAAAAATGGACATGGTTAGGCATGTTTCCAAAGTTTTTCATTAAGGGCATTTTAGTCATTAAGTTGTTAAAATGAATTAAAAACAAAATTAAAAGCCACTTTTTGTCCATCTTAAACCTCTTGGCCGAAACTTGCATGGAGAAACCATGGCTAGGGTTTTTCAAGCTTCCAAGCTCGATTGTAAGCCGGTTCTAACCCCGTTTTTAATTTTTTTATGTTTTTACAATCCCCGTAACAAGATCTATCTATTTCTACCATTTATTTGAGTTGGGTTTGATGTATTTTGATATTTAAAAATCATTTTAAGGGCCTAGGGGAAAAAGTGTAAATATGACAAAGTTGAGGGGCAAAAACGTAAATTTTCCATAGTATGATTTTTGGATCACATTGACTAATGTGACTAATAAATAGACTAAATGTGACATTATAGATCAAAGAAAACGAGATTCGGACATCGAACGGGGGAAAAAGAGAAATTAACGGTTAGGTCCCTTTTGCCATTTTGGTGTCAAGGTAAGTTCATGTGTAAATAATGCAACCTTATGTTATGTATTTAATATTTTGATATTGCATGAATTGTATACATTTTTTATGAAATTGATTAATGATAATTTTGACAAAGTTTCGAGAAATGATAAATCCAGATTTAACCTCAAGGGTAGAATACAGATGTCATGATATTAGGGCTATCGAGATTCTGACTAAGACCATATCTGGGATATGGCATCAGTATGTGATTTCGTATAAGACCATGTCAGGGACATGGTGTCGATATAATATTTCATGTAAGATCATTTCCGGGATATAGCATTGATACGGTACTATTATTATGAGATCCCCGAGCATCCTTAGTGGCCAATGTGGTTTAACGGGTAAATCAAAGATGAGTATGAGAATGAAATTACTACGAGTAAACAGGCGTGTACGTAAGCCTATAATTGTAAATTCATGATTATTGTGGAAATAATTGTTTATTACCCATTGCGATGGATAGTGCACATACTTGTGGTGTTAGATATGTGATAAATATAAATGATGATTACGTGTTAGGTTGTTAGGTTGAATTGAGATGTGATCTAATATGATTATGTGCTCGAATTGTATTTCAACAGGTATGTTAAGAATGAGAAAGTATACGACCATATTTCGAGTGGTACAAGTATGTACACAGAACTCATGTGAAGTGAGCTTATTATATGATGAATTCTTGGTGAGAATGTACATGAACAAGTTATACTTGTGAAATATTGATAACCTTGTGACAAATTATCTATATTTATGATGAATGGATGCATGATAAGATTTGATAATTATCATGTGATAGGCTTAGGAGCCTAATTAATTTGTAATATTTTACGGTTCATTTATTTAAATTGTGTCTCTTTGGATATAAGGAAAAGAAAGACAGGCATAATTGTCGAATAAAGATATTATGAGAATATAGTAAGATACGAGCTTAGACAAGTGAAAGGTGGTTGAAATATATGTTGAAATTATGATTACTCACAAATAATGTGCATGTGATTAAGAGCATGGAAATAACTTGTTAGTTAATGTGATATGTTATAATGGGAAGACTATAGTGGCTAGGCTAATGCCAAGGCATGTAAATGGTGTTTATAAGTTAAAGGAGTAAGCACTATGAATGAATAAGTTGAAATCTTAAAATCTAATGTCAATTGAAATTATAGTACTCTTATGGATGGATAAAGTAAATGAATGACAATAGTTGTTTATTATTTGCATATGAACTTACTAAGCTATATTATATAGCTTACCCCCCTTCCTTTCCCATGTCTTATAGGTTAATTTAGCTAGCTCGGGTTGGAGACCGTCGGAGATGCCACCACACTACCAAGCTATCGTCGTGGGTGAAAATGAATACAAACTTCTTAAGTTTATGGCATGTATAGGGACTTAGTCATTTTGTGTATGTGTCATTATGATATGGCCAAAGGTATTGGCTTGTAATGAATAAGGATTTGATTTGGTATGTAGCCATATAAATTGGCTTATATTGGCTAATGGGTTGCAATTATATTAATTACTCATATTCCGATGCCAATGTCATTGTGTGATATGGTTTATAATGGTATGTTAATGAAAGTTAGTACAAGGGAATCATGAAAGAGAAAAATTAGCTTTAAAATAGTTTTGGATAGCAGCAGTAGTATAAATTTGAAAATTCACCAAAAACTGCGGAAATCAAATTAGAGGTTTAATAAAATATTAAATTAAATTCTATTGAGTCTAGTTTTACATTGAAGAAACACTGTAAGCAAAAGAATTTCATTTTATGAGATATTTGAATTTTTATGAGACAATGTGAGAATGATTTCGGGTTCCCCTTTTCTGATTTTGGAAAATCATTAAAAATTGCATAAAAATACTTGTGGGTTAAATTTTATATGTTTAAATTCTTAATGAGTCTATTTTTAATAAAAACAAATGGGAACATCATCCGAATCCCGTACTAAGAGATAATTAATTTTTAGTGAAGAAAGGTCGAAACTATCAAGCAGGAGAATAGGGATGAATTTGAGGAATTAACTGTACTTATTGGCTAAACCATAAATTTTAAATATTTTATGGTAGGGAGATATTTGAGTCTAGTTTTGAAAAAATCAAGTGGATCTTAATTTGGAGTTCTGTAGCTCAAGATATAAATAATTTAGTGACTATAACTCAAGTGGACAGTTTTGTTATGAACAGTAAATAATTGTTTTGATATGTTTAATCCTTGATTATGGTTGTGTTGGTGGTTTAATTGTGCCATGTTAAGTGCCATTGAAAGTGTGTATGTGAGTGTGCAAATAAGGGTGGCAAATGGCTTGGTAACTAGCCATTTGCTTGGCCACACTGGCAGAGACACGGTTGTGTGACTCAGCCATGTGAAAGACACGGGCGTGTAATTTGACCGTGTGACCCAAATTATGGATGAAGTCATAAACAGAGAGTTACACAGGTTGAGGACACAAGCATGTGTGACCATACAGCCTACCCACGTGGGCGTGTCCCAAGCCACACAGGCATTTGACCCCTATTTCGATGAAAATTTTCTGAGTTTTCCAAAGTTACTCAGTTTAGTCTCGAACCACCTCCAATGTATGTTTTGGGCTTCGTAAGCCCTTAATAGGGACGATATTCATGTGGACAGAAATTCATGTCTTGGTTTGTATGATTGTGTGAGTTTATGTCCGGTAATGCCTCGTACTCTATTCCGGCGTCGATTACGGGTAAGGGGTGTTACACACAGCTCATGTGAGCAGGCCCATTTCACAACACATGGAAGTAAGACTGAATTCACTAGAAATTCTTACATATTCTATTAAGCAGGTCTGTTGCCTTTATCACTTGGACCTTCGATAACTTCTTAACTAAAATAAATATTATTAAACATATATGATTATCAATCTATCAAATCTAATCATGCTTGCAATAATCAACAAGACTTAATCCAGAATCAGAAAGTTTCCATCCTTACACACCATTTTGACATCTATGCATGCAGAACTAAGAACACGAAAATGACATAGAGGGTAACTAGGGTTCATCAGCAATTACTAATGAGCTGATACTAATGTAGTAGTTAAATGAATACTGCAAACCTTACTTTGAAGAGATTTTTTGAACTTAAGTTTTAAAAGAGTTTCAAAGGAAATCAATAACGAATAAGAAAAAGTTAAAGTGTTCAGAAAAACCACCACTATTGATCGCGTGATTCATAACAAGTAATAAATATTTATAATGAAGATCAAACCTAGACTAACTATTATCACGACGAAAAGGCGAGCGCACTTATCGAACAATAGTATAGTAATGGCAAGACCGGGATGTCGTACCTAAGGGAACCAAAAGTACTAGTAATGACTGTCTTTTTATTATCTAGCCTAAGAATAATGGGGTTTTGTTTTAATTAATCAATTATCTAAACTAAGAACGCACAAAGAAAATAATTGGGGAATTGTTTTGGGAAAATCAATTGACTTGAGACAATACCTAAGGAAAAATCCACCTAGACTTTACTTGTTATTCTAGCTCCGAATCGGACGATTTATTCATTCAACTTGTTCCGTAGAGTTCCCTAAGCTATGTTATTATCCCTATTCAAGACTAATAACGTCTAATCCCTAGATTGAATAATTGATACTTTTCTCTAATTAACACTCTAGGGTTGCATTAACTCGATCTATGGATCCCCCTATTAGGTTTTACCCTAATCCGGCAAAATCTTGTTACCCTTTTTCTAGGCGCGCAATCAACTCTGCTTAATTATGAAAAAAGTTCTCTTAGATAGGGTCTATTCCTCCTCTAAATAAGAGCATGTCTTGAATCAGTATCCTGGGATATCAAAACAAGAATTAAGAACACATAATTAAGAACAAGTTAAATATTTATCATACGATTCAGAAAATAATAATAAGATTCGTCTTAGGTTTCATTCCCCTTAGGTATTTAGGGGTTTAGTTTATAACTAAATAAGAAAACATCTCAGAAGAATAAAGAATACAAAACATAAAGAAAACCCAAAACTCTTGAAGGGAAATTGAGGAGAGATCTTCAATCTTGATAATGAATCCGGCTTCTGAGATGAATCAATCAGCTTTCTTGGAGTAATTCCTTACTCCCCCTTCTCTGTACCTCCTTTTTCTCCTCTTCTAGGCTGTATTTATAGGCTTTGGAATGCCTAGAAACCCTCAAAAGTGGCCTTTTCTGAATTGGACTTAACTTGAGCTCGGCAGGGACACGCCCGTGTGACACAGCCGTGTGACGTGATTGCCAGGCCGTGTTCGATCCGTTAAATTGCACACGGCCATGTGGGTCAATAGCCAGGCCGTGTGAATCGTGAAAGCCTTGGTCGACACCCTCGAAAGACACGGGCGTGTGAGCTTCCCGTGTGGCAAGGCTTAGGCCGTGTCATCTTCTCGATTTGGTCCGTTTTGTCCCTTTTTTTTGCTCGGTTTTGGCTCCTTTTGACTCTTGGTGCTCTCCTTTGTACAAAACATGAAATTAAAGCATTAGGAGCATCGAATTCACCAATTCTAATGATAAATCATCCATAAAATGCATTAAACATGGGGTAAAAATATGTATAATTTACGGTTTATCAACTATCCTTATATACTTAAGAACGGAGACAAGAATTAGTGAGAGAATCATGTAACAGCCCGTTTTTAGTCGTGTCAGAAATAGTGATTTTGAAACCACAATTCCGACAAGTGTGTTATTATTTTAATATTTATTTAATTTCTATGGGATTATATTAAGGTCTTATTAAAATTTCATTAAGCAATTTTGAAGTTTAAATGATTAACCAGGTAAAAAGGACTAAACCATAAAAGGTGTAAAAGTTGAATTATATTAGTTAAAGGGGTCAAATGGCTATGAAATCGTAAACTTATGGACTAAGATAGTAATTATAACATTTAAAGAGTTATGGACAAATATGGATTAGTTTTATTGAAATTTTCTATTAATGATAAGGGTAAAGTAGTAAATTAGTAATTAAATGAAAATTTAAGTAAAGAAAAGATGAAACAAAGTCATCATTTTCTTTCTTTTACCTATTTTGAACTAAAATTAGCCATTGAAGGGAGGGAGAGCTTCGGTTTTGAGTTTTTCATGCATGGTAGGTTTTCTAGCCTCGCTTTTAATGATTGTTATGTTTTTAAGTTCGTTTTAGCTTCGTCTAGCTAGCCCGGGGATTAATTTGCAAAATTTTCAAAGGTTGAGGGACTTACCATGGTTGTTTTTGAATAGATTTTGAGGTTATTTGATAGATTATTAATCTTGGTTGTGAAACAAACATGTTTTGTTATGTGATTTTTGGTGAAATTGTACTTAGGGATTTTGTTTATGAAAATAATAAAATTATGAAATGATGATTTAAGTGGGTTGATATGAGTCCCTAAGAAATTCTGCTAGCTTGTATGGAGGACTAAATTGGTTGAATTTTAAATTATGAGCTTAAGGACTAAATTGTAAAAAGTTAAAATGTTAGGGGTAATTTCATAATTTTACATAAATATAAATTATGGATTAATTTGAATACTAGAAGTATTTAATTGAATGAAATTATCTATTTAAATCAGGATAAACAACAACCAGACTTAAATTGAGGAAAGGTGAAAGCCTCGAATTAGTTTCAGATTCTACTTCTACGACTATAGTTGTCGAGGTATGTTCGTATGAATTATGATCATAATAATGTTAGCTAAACTAATTATTTGCTATGTTGCGTTAATATAAATGGACTTGAAATTGTATATGTATCGATGTTTGAATAATTAACGGATAACGAATCCCGTTTGAACCTTAAGCATTCTTAGGATACGAATGGCATGTCATTAGGGATTTCATGTTTCGGGTGCTGGTCTTGAATGTCCTACCTATGGCTGAGGTCCTATATTTGTTACGGATTCTCCACAGCTCATGTGAGTAGCATCTTGTAGCTAACATTCTGACCCATAACTTATGTGAGCAAGCCCATTTCACAGCTCGTGTGAGTATTATTGAAAAGGAAAGGTTACGGTTAATGGAAAGGCACACTATGTGTGAGCATTCCCAAGTATCTGATGCAATTCTAGATGCTTCAACGGGTAAGTAAAGGGATGGCATGGTAAGTACACAATGGGATATTGGATAATGATCTATGAAAAAGCTAATGAAATAAATGATGTGCATATAGAAATCTACTTACATTATGATTGAATTCATATGTATCATTGACGAACTTACTAACTTGTGAGTTTGATGATGCTTGTATAGGCTTTTACTAAACTTATGGTCTTGGTAATGACATTATACTTATTCTATAAATTCTACTAATGAAATGGTAACTTTTGTTTGAGTTTATACGAGCTAGGTTCTATGCTTGAAATGTGACTATGTTGCTTTGATTTGATCAATGATGTTTTGATACAAATGTGGTGCCTTTGAATGGCATATTGGTTAGATGAAGTATGATGTTTGGAATGGTATGTTTAGATGTGTTTGAATGATGTTTAAGTCTTTTGAATGTGTGAAGAAAAGGAATGGATGGTTAAGTATGGTTTGGCCTTGAAATGGTCTGAATTTAGGGAATTTATAAATCACACGGCCTGGGACACGGGCTGTCACACGGCCGTGTGTCATTTTTAAATTCCTAGTGTATTAAGTCAGTGAGTTACACTGCCTAGCACACAGCCTGCGACATGACTGTGTGACCCACCTTAGTGAGTTACACAGGTGGAGATACGGGCTAGGACACAGCATTGTGTCCCTTGTTCGCTTGTTACATAGTCTGGGCTTTGTCACATTATAACACCCCTAACCAGTATCCATCGCCGGACTAGGGTTAAAGCCATTACCGGACAAATCGGAACATTTTACAAACAATTCATATACATTATCCACACACATGATCAAACATTATCATAGAGTCCCTTATTTAGGTCATCGAGACCTTAAACATGCATTATAAAGGGGTCGGGACTAAACTGAGTTCATAGAAAAATTTTCGAAACTTAAACAATTTTTCAAAGTTGTACAGATCACACGCCCGTGTGAACTAGCCATGTGCCTCACATGGCTTTAGACACGCCCGTGTGTCTAGGCCGTGTCAAAATAAGGAATACATACTGACTTGTCCACATGGCCGCAAGACACGCCCATGTGCCAGGCCGTGTGTGAATTAGGGAGGCTACTAACTTGTGTCACACGCCCATGTGTCTAGCCCGTGCTCGAAATTGACTTGGCCACACAGCCTAGCACACGCCCGTGTGTGCGACCATGTGGTCTGCTCAGGCTCATTTCGAAATGGCCCTCGAGCAACACAGCTGAGACACACGCCCATGTCTCTACCCGTGTGGGCAAAAATAGGTCCTTTACAAGACCAAAATGCCACCCAATAAGGGTCCTCCCTAAAAGCAATAAATAAACATCAATTTCACAACTAATACATACACCAATCATGCCATAATATTATCTACCAATTTCATGCTCATAACACATACCAATTCATGTCATTCTATAAATTAAAACATACCAAAACATAAGGTTTATAACCTTGATACGTTCCATTCATTCTCATACCAAATTCTTACCCAATTCTAAAATATGCACATACCAAAACTTATCAAATTGATCATTTCTTTTGGCCAACCAAATGCACATCACAATGGCACATTTGCATCACATATCATATATCAAAATCAAACCATAAGTTCAAAAACAAACTAGCCATATCACATGGCATGATATATATATTACAAACATATCCAAATACTTCTAGCCTATACATGCCATACTTTTATATTCACAGTGTCAAAAGGTACCAAAATAAGATTCGATAGTGTGGTGACAATCCTCGATGATCTCCGAGCTCCCGATATCTATGATATCTATAAAACAATTCAAAGACACACAAAGTAAGCTTTCAAAAGCTTAGTAAGCCATATACAAATAAACTTATCAAATAAAGCATATAAGCATCATCTAATTACATATACTCCATTTTCAAATACTATCACAAACCACAAAATTCATATACATTTCCCATATACTCAATTCACTTGCACATATAGCATACTTTCTCATACTTATATTACATGTCATCACTTGTACATATACTTACATTTTATTCTCAAACATAGTATACATTTCAAACGTACCTGAATCAAATACACATCTCATATAATCATTCGTTTCTCGGAATGCCCGTTGAACCATTCGGAATCATAAGGATACGCGGATAACTCGAAAAGCTCATATAATGCCAACATCCCAGATGTGGTCTTACATGTAATCAAATATCGATGCCACTGTCCCTGACAGGGTCTTACATGTAATCAAATATGATGTCAACGTCCTAGATGTAGTCTTACATATAAATCATAAGTCGATACCAATGTCCCAGACATGGTCTTACACGAGAACACATATCGGATCCTATGTCATGACATGTGTATCCTAACTATTCCTAGGGTTTGTACGGGCTTTTCGGACGTCGGAACTTTGTCGGTACTTTCTCGGATATCTCATATTCAAGGCATAAAGCCATTCATCATTGTTCAATAGCATATAAGCATAAATAAACCATTTCAAATACATTTATTTGTATATAGACTTACCTCGTACGGATTCGGATAGACAAATCGGCTACTCGACGACTTTCGACTTTCCCCGATCTAATTTCATTTTCTTTGGTTTTTGATCTATACACATTCAAATTTAACCCTTTTATTCACCAAATCATTCAATTCAATCCAAAAACACATATTGAGGGCATTTTACAAATTAGCCCTCACATTTTCACATTTTGACACTTTAGTCCCTAATCACAAAATATACAAAATTTCTTTAAACATATGCTTAGCCGAACTTTCATAGTATTCATACAAGTCCACATATTTCATTTATTTCATGTTTTAGTCCCTCAAAATCACATTTTTACAATTTAGCCCAAATTACTCAAATTCATCAAAAATTCAAAGACAAAACATGTTAACCCAAAACATATCTTCCATTTATCAACAAGTAACTTCAAAAAACTTATAATTTCATCAATTTCATAACTCAAAATCATCAATAAAATCATAAATTTAGACATGGGCTTGATAGAACACTAAGCAATGATCACAAAAACATAGAAATTATCAAAAATCGAACAAAATCCATACCTTAATCACCAAATCAATGTGCCGAACCCTAGAACTCTTTTTCTTTCACTTTTATTTGGTGTTTTTCAGCAAAGATGAGTAAAATGAAGCAAAATTCATATTTTTCTTAATTAACTATCATTAATTTAACAAATTACTTAAGTAACCTTTTTATTTTCATTTAAAATCCACTAACTCATGACCAAATATGTCCATTCATAAATTCAATGGTATAATTGCATCATAAGGACCCTACATATATAAAGACATAGCAATTAAGCACTTTAACAATTAGAAGGTCACTTTTACATTTTACGCAATTAGGTCCTTATATCAAATTAAACACACAAATGATAAAATTTTTACGCGAAATTTTCACACATGTCAATTTACTTATTATTAGCATGGAAAATAATATTTAAATATTTTTTGACTCAGATTTGTGGTCCTGAAACCACTATTCTGACTAGGGTCTAAACCGGACTGTTACACACATGGCCGTGTGACCCCTATTTTCAAATTTTGTCACTTTTTCTCAAATTTCCTATTTTGTTCAAATTAGTCCCGAATTGCTTCTAAGCTATTTTTAAGGCCTTGAAGGCTCGATTTAGGGACTAAATGCATATGTTTGATTGGTTTTTGATTGAGATTAATTTATTAAATGTTATGATTTAAATGTTGTTATGATTGTTCGATAATGCTCTGTAACACTAATCCAGCGACGGAGACCGGTTAGGGGTGGTACAAATCAAATAATTCCACTAACACTTTTGATTCTCGTGATTAAGTGCACTTAACATAATTTACATCTTTTCATCTATTGTAGTTTAGTTCTGTTCTAATTAATTCTCACTTAACTAACCAAATTATCATACTAAAATAATAAATAAATCTAAACAACTGTGAACTTAATGAATTCACCCAAAGTATCTGGGTTGGGCGGATACTTAACAGAAGAGTTCGCCAAACCTTAGAGCTAGGAGTTCGTGAAATGGTGCAATATACAAAATTATTTACTTAACCAAGACAAACACTTTACTTATTCATCTCTATCCTTATTTTACCAACTGTATATCAAACAGTAATCAAATACAGAGACTTTGACAGGTGAGCTGTTACAATTCTCCCCCACTTAGAAAATTTCATCATTGAAATTCATACCTATGAATAGCTAAGGATACTGCTCTTTCATTAAACATTCTCTTTGCCAAGTAGCCTCTTCTGTATTATGATTTCTCTATAACACTTTCACCAATGGGATTCTTTTATTCCTTAGCTCTGTCACCTCTCTTGCCAAGATACAAATGGTCTCTTCTTCATAAGAAAGATTTGGTTCTACCTCTAACTCTTCAATCTACACAACATAATCTAGATTTTAACGATATCTTTTCAGCACAGACACATGAAACACATTGTGAATCTTTGATAACTTTGAAAGTAAAACCAACCTATAAGCCACTGATCCAACTTTCTCTAAAACTTTATGTGACCCTACAAATCATGGACTCAGCTTTCCTTTCTTACGAAAACTTATAATTTTCTTCCGATGAGACGCTTTTAAGAACACTTTATCACCAACTTCAAAAGAAATATCTTTTCTCTTCAATTAGTATAGGCTTTCTAATGATTTTGGGCAGCTTTTAAATGACTATGTATGACAAAGACTTTTTCTTCTAGTTCTCGTACTAACTCAAGACCTACTAACTTTCTTTCACTGAGCTCCATCCAACATGTGGGCGTTCTACATCTTCTACTATACAAAGCTTCAAATAGAGGCATTTTCAAACTAGCATGATAATTGTTGTTATACACAAATTCAACCAAAGGAAGATACCTTTCCCAGTTCAAGTCAAAGTCAATTACACAACTTCTTAACATATCCTCCAAATTTTGAATAACTCTTTCAGACTAGTCATCTGTTTGAGGATGGAATGCAGTATTAAATAGCAGTTTAGTTCCCATTGGTCCTTGTAGTTGCTTCCAAAATCTTGACATAAATATTGGTATCTATCTAAAACTACAAAGGATGTGTAACATCTCAACCGGTAAAGTCCTCGTGTTCGAATATTTTTTTTATAGAAGTAAGGCATATAGAGTAAGAGTAGGTATTAAATTCAACTAAGTATAAGAATTATTTGAGTGTGCCTTCGAACAAAGTCTGTATAAGGCGAGCTTGGTGGTTTGGTGGGCTCTTTTGAAGAGTATACGTCACCCCCAACTATCAGACGAAATGTAAATCCCTTAGTGTTAAGACCTTATTTTGAAATAACCATATGCTTTATTATTATTTGCTTGAAGACTTGGGTACATTGTACTCAGCCAACTCCACCGTTGTTTGGTACCTGGTAAATATTGATGAAACTCAAGTTAATTTCATGGTTAGTTACAGTACTCTAAGATTGTATGATTTAGGGTCAATTTAAGGTGTAATGAGGAAACTTCCAGATTTTGGGTTTTCTATTAATTTTCATATTTTACTTGTTTAGTTTTTCTGGTAAAATGAACTGATAAGTTAACTCTCATGATAAAGGAAAAAGTCCTATTGTCTGATCTTGCAACATATTCTGGTGAGTTCCTTCTTATTTCCATGTGTGTGTATCATGCTTTCATTTATGTTGATTAACGTAAGCATTCTTATCCCATGAGATGATATGTTTATGAATGAGTAATAAGGGTTCATGGTTATAAGTCTGAGTAAGTTGTATGTGTAAATAAAGTAAGGGTCTTTCTTCGTGTTTAAGCCATCACCCATTATTTCTGGAATGAACGATATAAACTGAGTTATGAAAATGAAACCATGGTGATGCCTTCAATGAAATGAGCATTGAACTGACAAATCACAATACATAAAAATTGATCATGTAGCCCATGGTAGGACGCATATTAATGCAAATCAGATTGGCAAAGCATGATGAAATTAATGATATAAATGCTAAGACTTGATCATGGGCTTGGGTGTGGCTAGCACGAAAAGGATGTTTGCATGGTTGCATGGGTGTACTGTATGCGCCAAAGGAGTAGTGTCTGTAGTAAAGTCTATTGTGAATGTTATTCATCAGCGGGTGAACTATATGGCTTGCTAAGTAGAAACTTTTATTGGTATTATATATAGCTATTGATATATTTGCTTTGGAACTCACTAAGTTCTTTGAACTTTTTTAGTTACATTTCCTTCTCAGGATCACTGATGAAGTAAAAGACTTCTCGAGGACTACGCTAGAGGACATCTGTTTCGTGAGATTTCTAAGTATTTTGTATTGTGCATGGCATGGGGTGGTGTCAAGATGGTGTCATTCAAAGACTGAATTTTGTATATTAAAGCTACACTTTTGAACTTGTTATTTCAATGAAACTTTAGTGAAGTGATAATGTTTTTATAAACTATCAAATTATTTACTTCGAATAATTAATATTTGTCTAATTATAGGTGTACATGTATGATATTGTAATTACATTTAAGTCAACACCAAATAGGTCTTAAGCGCTTCTATGTTTTTCATCTCCCTTGGAAATGTTTAACCCTATTTATCTTTAATTTTGCGAAAAGTTTTATATATCATATTTATTTGAATTATATTTTTATGAAGATCACGTCTGTTACCAGTTTAAAAGAAAAAATTTTAAGGCTGTGACACGCCAATCCTGGGTCAACTATAAGGATCAGGTTTGGAGCATTACAAGTTTGGTACCAGAGGCTAGGTTTAGCCGATTCTCGAAAAAATTGAAGGTAGTGTCACACTCCTATCATACATAGTACACCTCTGGCATAGTCTTTAATGTTTTGAACTAAGATAATATCTCTTTTATAGTGAGAAAAGAAACATGTCTGATAGTTCAACGAAAGCAACATGTGAAGAGATGGAAAGTGTTGTTCCCACCAAGGAACAGGCAACAATTTCCAACAACAATACTGTTGGGAATGCAAGGAACGCATTCAGAAACATGTTTTTCACTATGATGACTCAATTATTCGACCAATTTATGAGGATAGAATAAGAACCCCAACCACAATAGCCCCAGCACCCTCCTCAACAATAGCCTGAAGTGGTTCGCCCAGCTCAGCCCGTGCCACCTACATATGTGACGGCTCCTCCCAATATCTATCCTATTTCAGAGATTAAGAAAAGAGACACCAAGGAATTCCTTGATGATAGAGGGGATGACCCCAAGGTGGCTGAGTAGTGGTTTTCCCGCCTATGTAGGGTCATTAGGAATTAAAGTGTAATCAAGAAGATAGTCTTAGATGCGTCGTGTCCTTACTAGAAGGAGAAGCATACAAATGGTGGGAAACCTTAGTTAGTGTTACCCCTGAGCACATAGTGGACTAGGAATTCTTCTTGGAAAAGTTCAGAGAGAGGTATACCAATCAAATATTTGTCAAACAAATGAAGAAAGACCTTTTGTATTTGAAACAAGGCAGGATGTCCATTTTGGAGTATGAGCATGAATTCCTTTAACTTAATAGATATGCCAAGAACATGTTTCCAACAGAGAAGGAGATGTGTGACAAGTTTTAATGGGGTTACAAGATGAAATTTGTGCTCTTGTGGCAGCCTCCAAATGCAAGATTTTGCAAGAGATAACAACCAAAACTCATAATATGGAATCCATTATTAAGGATAGGAGTAAGAACATCAAAAAAGAATTAATGAAAAGAGGCATGTCAAGTCCTCCACCTCTATTGAGTTTCAAGAAACCAAAGGATCGAATATTTTCAGCCTCCAGGAAAGACTCATAGTTTATTGGCTACAGACATAAAGGACTCAGCAAACCAACAGCGTCCATGGCAAGTTCAGGAGGTCCTATCATGGGAAAAGTTCGATGTAACTACTCTAAATGGAGTCATGCTGGTGAATGCAAAAAAAAAAGTTCAGGGCTTGCTTCGGTTGTGGATCTAGAGACCACATGGTTAAAGAGCACACGTCTAAGCCTAAGTTTAGTGCGGAGAATTCAGTTAAAAGCCCACAAAAGTTCCAAAATGAGAGCAAATCAAATTTGGTGGCCAACTCCAGCTCAGTGCAAGCATCGCAGAGGAAGAACTATAGCAAGACGAGTTTTGGCGCCTCGGCTCGCGCTGATGTGATGAAGTCCAAGGAAGACGCCAACTTACCTAAAGTTATAACCGATAATGTTTCTTTTCCTAGCAATAAACAACTTTAAGAGATTGTTACTCTACAAAAAATAGAGAGAATTTATTATCAGCTATCAAATATATTTTTCTAGAATAACAATTCTACCGGTTTCTATTAAGTAAAGAGAATTTTCGTTTTCACCCTAGATAAAAGAGAAAAAACTTTTTCTAATTCTGTGTTTCGATTCAATTAGTTTGATCCTACACTCGAAACAATTCTTGGTACGAGAATAGTCGAGAATATCATTTGGTTGAAAGCTAGGAACAAAGAACGTCCTCTAAGCCGAAAACACAAGTATGAATTCAGTTAGGGTTTATTGCTATAAATATCACAAACTTCGTTAGTTTTTCAAAATTTTAACTTTCTTCTGTGCAAGAAACCTTTTTTTAAACCAATAGTTTTCGAACATTGGTATCAGAGCGAAGTTGTGCTATGTTTATAGTGTAAATTGAGATTGAATCTCTCTCTTCATCTTGTTTGATTGATATCTGATAAGATATGGAACTCTTGTAATTATTTGTATGTTTAGGAAAATATATGGGAATGAATGTGATATTACATATTTATTATATAATTTTTATTATTTGCCAAGATTGTGGTTCTTAGAAAATAGACCATAGAATTCTTGTGAGCCAAAAATGGGCATAAGACTTAAATGTAATTTTTCCCAAAAGGAGTTCATGACAAGGAAAAGATATAACGATGGAGATTGAAGATACAAGTAATGCCTTGTAATTTTTGGTTTTTCATTTATTTTCTAGACATAGAACCATGGAAACCTTGACTGATAATTTTATTTTAATTACCTATCTCCTTATATATCTGTTTAGTAATTGTTAAAGATATAATTGTGATATATATGTATGATATGATCCACAGTTGATTGATTAAAGATAAGAAGTGTGGTAATGAGAAAATACATGTGTTGTATTGTTTCATTCACTTCTTTGGGTTATTTGATTACCGTGAGAAGTACGGTAATGAGGAGGTGCATGTCTAGGATTGACTTTAACAAGGAAAGACTTGGTTTTTAAGTGGTGGAATATGACTCACCTCCTTTTACTAGGACCCAACCTAGCGCATGGTTACATTCACTTGTTTTACTTTCCCATAAAAGAAAACTGTGGAGAATTAAAATTGTAGATTTAAGAATAAATGAATGTGAAAATTTTAAAATTGTCATAGCATGTCATGCATATATGAGATAAGCATGCCATATGTTTTAGGAAAGAATGTCACATGTACTCGCCATGCGTATATTAATCATTCATGATTGAAATAGAAAATTAAAAACTTTGCATGTTTTTAAATTATTGAGTGGGAAAAGATCCCTAAATAAGGCGTACGGCCTCCATCAATGGTCTCTTATGATGGCATTGCAAGTGCCCTACCCCACGATAGGATTGCTATGCAGATTTCACCAAAAATATTTCCTAAAAGAAAGAATAATTCTCTTCATAATCAAATGATATTTGGATAGGCCCTTATGGTAGGCATTATCATACGATAGGTCAAGAAATTCTATCTTCAAAAAAGGACAACTAGTCAAAACATGCTACTCGGTGAGATTGTCCCATGATGGCTCATTTTTTGTGCATGATGCGACAGGTTTTGAGTTGATGGTTATACACTCAAGATCTTCTAGTTAAGTAATTTTCAACAGAGCTTTACTTAAGTTAGAATGATGGCTAAACATTACACGATTATTAGTATGTGTGAATGCCTAAGAAATTAGGTTCATGTACTACTTGGATGAAAATCCATGTTCTTACTAATTAATCATGAACACCCTGCAGTGGCTTGATTCAATGGGTGTGGGAGTTATCATTTCAATGGCTTACAAATGTTTTTCAAGGTTTAATGCAAGACGCATTCATCATCTTAATGCATATCTTAATGTTGCAAAATTTTCAAACATTTTCTTATACAAAGATATTAATAGATTAATATTTTTATTTTCAGTTCAAAAATGACACTTACTCTATTATTGAACATACTTATTGAAAGCAAACTGAATGAAAATAACTATAAGGAATGGAAAAAAAAACCTAATAATTGTCATGAGCTGTAAGAAACTTAAAACAATTCTTCATACTAAGTGCCCTTCGATTAGTCAAGTTGAGGCTAGAAAATGTTAGGAAGAGTCTGATGAGATCATTCGTTGCTATATAATCCAGCACTCTGTATAACTAGAGAGTTGTAAGACTACTAAAACGGTTCTAGATAAGCTAAAAGATATGTTCAGATGCCAAGGTACCTTGGCTCGATAGTCTGTCATAACTAGCTTAATGAATGTCTAGCAAAAGCCCGACACTTCGAACAAAGACAATATGATGACTCTTATGGGAAACTTTGTCGAGGCCCAAGACAATGAGGCCAATTTGGACCAAAACACCCAAATAGAGATGGTGTTCAAAAGTCTAGCCAAGGATTTTGCTGGTTATTGAATCGCTTATAACCTTAGGAACAAGAATCTGATGCTTACACAACTCATGAAAGAGCTATAATCCTATAAGTTGATATTGAATGGCGATCTGCTGGTTCAAAGAGCAAAAGCAAATATAGTTGTTGCTTCTTCCTCAAAAGACGCTAGCCATTCTCAGGCGCCACTCTCGGCCGCCATTGGCCACTGCCATTGACCATTGCCATTGACCACCACTGCTAAACCACCATTGATCTTTTCTCAATTGATTGGGTCGGTTTTGCATCATCTTGGTCAATCCTGGACAGGTCTCAATTCTCTGGGTTTCGCCAAAAATATTAATTATTCTAAATAATAAAAATAAATAAGTGTAACACCCCTATCCCGTATCCGTCGCCGGAATAGGTAAAGGGGCATTACCGGACTTGAAACTCATATCAGAACAGTAAAAATTTTGAATTTTTTTCTCTTTTTTTTTTTTGAACATTCCTTTAGATAAATACTAAAGACAGTCAGGGATACAATTTGAACTTCTATAAGTACACATTCAAAAGATGCCATTTTCGCATGGCTTATATACATTAACCAAAATATTCTTCGGCCACTGGTCTATTCTTTACATGCCATAAAATAACTCAAAACATAACAGTAACAAGCAGTGGATAGTGATAGTGTGACTAGTTGCTGACGATCCCCGAGCCTGTAGCTTCGAAGTGAGATCTATAAAACAGAGAAAACAAAGTAAACGGAGTAAGCATTACAATGCTTAGTAAGTTTTAAGCAGTGTCAACAGATAATAATCAAATTATAACATAGTTGTTGGTATTTTTATTTCACTCTTCCTTCGGGCATACCATCTCTTTACCGAATACGCACATCTCATCATATACAATAGACAGATAAACTTTCACATAAAAGTGAGCTCATGTGACATAGATATGCTGCATAATTTCACATAACCTCTCACACTAATCCGATGTCACGTAATCATAGGAATAGTCTCATAGATTGCTCACGTATGCATCACATAACTACCTTATGATTTAGTTCAAATCAAACTCACATATAAACTTGGAGTACATACCTGTTTAACCTTTCGCATTGAATATATTTATAAGCAATTCTTATTGCGAAGTCTTATAGCTTTAACCTCTGCTCGGATTATCGGCGAGACCTTTAGCTCAGATGAAATCTCCACACGGTTACCCGGTCTTACCGGACAAAATCTCCACACGTAGTCATCGGGTCTTACCGGACATAATCTCCACACGTAATCATCGGGTCTTACCGGAATATATTTCAAGTTTCATGTACATTTAATCACATGTTACAACATTCACATCGATTGTCATATTTGTAATTCATTTGCCTCATCAAATATCTAATAATACACACCTTTCACATTTGGTCATTCGCCACAATATACACACGTCTCCTACATATTTCACACTAGCCCTTCGGCTTTACCACATATACGTATCTCATACATATTTCACACTAGCCATTCGGCTTTACCACATATACATATCTCATATATATTTCACATTATCCATTCGGCTTTATCACATATACATATCTCATACATATTTCACATTAGCCATTCGGCTTTACCACATATACATATCTCATACATATTTCACATTAGCCATTCGGCTTTACCACATATACCTATCTCATACATATTTCACATTAGCCATTCGGCTTTACCACATATACATATATTTATCTTGTGCATCAATTTCAGCAATAGCTTATAAACAACTCAAATAGTTTCATCAATGTTTTCAACAAATTCACATATTCACTACAAGCTGTTTTTCTGAGCAATAGTCACTAAATTATTTATAACTGGAGCTAAAAAACTCAAAATCAATTGCTGTTAATTTTCCATGAATATATACTCATATATCTTCCATCCATAAATTTTTCAGAATTTTAGGTTTGGCCAATCAATACCAGATTTTTCTTAAAGTTTCCCCTGTTTCACTGTTTGACTAATCTGACCACTCTTCACTACGAATCAAATTTCTCATTGTACATAATTAAAAATATGTTCTATTTGATTTCATTTGAAACTAGACTCATTAAGGAGTCTAAGCATATAAATTTTATCTTATAACCATTTTTGTACAAATTATAATGATTTTCTAAAAACAGAACAGGGGATTTCGGAGTCATTCCGACACTGTCTCACACAACTTTAAATATCTCTTTATAGAAAATTTCTTTGCTCACACGGTCTCTTTTACAAAAAACTAGACTAATTAAGCTTTGATTACATATTTTATTCAGCCTATAATTCCACACCAACAATTTATGGTGATTTTCTAAAACCACGTTACTGCTGCTGTCCTAAGCAAATTATTACAATTTGCTCTTAAATTTCCAAGTCCAAACACTTATGAACTTACCATTTGAGTTTAAAACATATCATGGCCACATCATATCTTATTAAATCAACTGATTATGTCCTATTATGATTTAATTTGCTCAACATTTAATCACTTAAAACTTACAAAGGAATCAAACTCAAATACTTAAGAACTTACTTTGTGTTGGGTAAAACGGTTCCAACTCGGCTACTCGATGTTCTTTGCTTTGCCCTTGCTTGATTCCCCTCCTTTAACCTCTTGAGCTTTCTACCTTATGCTTTTGGGCCATTTGGCTAATAACCATGTAATATCATTACTATCAATAATCCAATTACACATACACATATACATATTTGTATATTAGGTAACCACCCTTACTAACTACCCATTTTAGTCGATTTTATACAATCAAAGTTAATATCACAAATGGGCATACTTATATAGCCGAATGTGCTAAAATTAGATCTAACATCACCTATACACTTGAGTAAATGGCCGAATACCTATACTATCAATTATAGTATCATTTTTATTCTTTCAAACGCATAGTTTCCTCCCATGAACACTTGGCCGAATTTTTTTCTTCTAATCTAGCATAGCTTCACATCTATTTGTAACATCATATAAATCCACATATAACTACATTTCTACCTAAATCTTCTTTCACCTTCCTATTATTTCCCTTCACAACATCAAAAGCACCATACTCTTAGCATTTACCTGTCCCTAACCGTATGCCATTTAATTACTTATTTAGGTAGAAAATTAACATATGGGACATGATAAGACATTGGCTACTAGCTAGATTTTCAAAAAAATTTAACAAAACTAACATGAATCCTACCTTAATCTTCCCTTATGATGGCCGAATGTCTTAGAACATTTCTCCCCTCCTTCCCTAGCTCACGACACTTCAAGAAAAGAAAGAAGATGAAGGCTTTCTCTTGCTTTCTTATTTTATTCCCCTTTCTTTTTTTTTTTTGATCTATTTTAATCATTTACTAATAAAAGCATCATTAAAAATTCAATTTAATGGAAGAACCATCCTTGCTTGGCCGGCCACTACTTGAGGTTTGGGTGATTTGACATGCAAACCCAAGTTTCCTCACTTTGTTATCATTTGATCCTTACATATTCCCCTATCATATTTTCTTAGGTTCTCAACTAAGTCAATCACATGAAATTCACCTTCATAAGTCTAAATTAAAACATCAAATTTTCACACATGCACTAATATACATAGAGGATACGCAACCAAATTTTAAATAAATTTTGGGACTTGGTTTTGTGGCCCCGAAACCACATTCCGACTAGGGTCGAATTAGGACTGTCACATTTCTCCTTACAAATTATCAAAACATACACAATGTAACCCATTGAGCTCATGACCGAATGCTTCATGCATCACAAACACAAAATCACATACATGGGTCATTTTAGGAGCTTTAAAACCAATTCAAATTTCTCAAAATCCAAAGAAAAACATATGAAATCATACCTTAATTCCCACCAATTAAAAATGGAGACAAGAGAACACATTGTTACATGCATGTGTTGGCGGCCATTTGCATTCAAAATGGTCTAATTGACATGCAAGTCCACATTTTGAATACATGCTCTATTAGATCACTTTATATATTTACCTAATCTATTTTACCAATGTTTCACATAAGTCCCGTTTCAAAATTTCACATACAAATGGCAAAATAAATGCTTGAAATTTTTTACACATGCATTTACTCACCTCATGAACATAGAATATAACTTTCAATTATTTATAAAACTCGGTTTCGTGGTCCCGAAACCACATTTCGACTAGGGTCAGATTAGGGGTGTCACAATAAGTGTTGCATAGAGATGATAGTCCACGGTCTAATTACATTCCCAAAAAAATAATAATAATTACAACCAAATTTCTAGGAATCACAATTATAAAAAAATTACTTTATAAAAAAATAATAACATAGATTCATTCATTCACATATATATCCCAAAACATGCAAATAACTTTAAGAATGTCACATCTTATCAAAATTAATCACACATGAAGAACAGAGAGAATTTTGGTATTGATTTACACTATAAACATAGCACAAACCTAGCTCTAATACCAATTATTGGAAAAAAAAATCCAGTTCGAAAATGGTTTCCTTGAACAACGAAAAAATAAAAATTTTGAAAATCGAGTTGATTTTTTTATATTTATAACAATAAACTTTTCCTCAAAATAATACTTGTGCTTTGAACGAGACAAATCCTTTACGTTCCCAACTTTCAATTGAACGGCATTCTCCGCTATTCTTGTACCACGAATCAGTTTTAATGTGGGCTCAAACAATTTCGATCAAACATGGAACCAGAAATAATTTTCTTACTTTCAGTAGGAAAGTAGAACTCTTTCTTTTATAGAAACTGGTAGAATTATTATTCTCGAAAAATAGAATTTACACTTAGAAATAACTTCTTACTATTTTAGGGAAAAATAACAATATCTCAAAAGTTGTGTGTAACTTATTGTATTTTTAGCCCTATTGGTGCCATCTATTTATAGGGAAGGAAGTGAAACCCTTGTTGAATTAGTAGAATGCATTTAACACCTATTTAATAGAAAATCAATCCCCTAGTTGAAGTAGGAGAGAGGGAGACTAATTGGGTATGCCTCCACTCATATGTATTATGTTGGGGATTTGGGCCTCTCTTGTATTGGGTCCAATTATATGTGTTTTCTGAACTTTTAACCCAACACATTATAATTTAATCCAACCCAATACATATTTTTATATTTTCTCAAAATATACAATATTTATGAAATTAATTTTAATTAATTAATTTTCCAATTAAATAATTTTCTCAACCAGATTCTAATCTCGTTAAATCATGACAACATTACCGTAAAAGAATCTACGAAAAATATATTTAATTTCTAAATTCAACAAATTCACAATAATTTATTTCATTTTCAAACTTCAATTAATAAAATAATTATTCGAAAAACTTAAATTAATTCTCAAGTCATTTTCGTACTTAGTGAGAAACCACATTTATTTCTAAATGTAACCATTTTCTCTAACTTTATCATTTCTATCCATTTTTGTTCATTTGATTCAACATGCAATTCATTTCTGGTTTCAACGAGCTAGCGGAGGGATTGATTGGACATATGTAATTAAGGCTCAAATGATTTATAATTAAGTTGCTTTTCATCGATTAATTATAAATCCATTTAGTCACGAAGTCATTCCATTATAGTATCGTGATTGAGCTCTCTCTAATGACATATCATTACAAAAGCTACTCGATCAGTGCTCATCCAATGACATTGTCACAGGTGTGTTACCCTCATAGGATAACCTTAATCTCTTTGGGATAAATATGTTCTCACAGTATGATCATGTTTTATCTCATGGTAATCATTACATCTTCCTTCATGAAAAGTCAATTACTATCATATAGTAATTAAGTCAATCATCACAAAGACAAATAACTCGTGGCACGTTTACTTTTCATCTATCATATAATTCTAATGAGAGGATATCATTTACTCATGTCTTGGGCTATGAATTCCACTATGTAAATGATGCTACATACTGCAGATATCTTATACCAACGCATAAGCTTTCGATTCTTTATTTGTTTCCACTCAGGCTTTTACTTACATCAAAGTATACGATTCACGCATACATAATTCACCATCCACTCAGGATTAATGTATGTCACACTATGAACGTCATATGTGAATAAATCCAAAAATAGATTTAGGATCTTTTCAACTTGGGTCATGTCTGATGTACTGTCAATCGAGTCAGCCACATCTATGTCTTTATCTTTTGGGAGTCATCCACTCTGATACCCAATACAAAGCATCTCTCCAATTGGACTTGATAGACGACATATTAGTTTTTTAATCAGTTTGCTCATTTCTGATTAGACTACGGACATGTTTAGGTTCATCTACTAATATAAGTTGTCTTTTTTTTATTACAATCCGACCACATAATACCGTTTTTTATTAGTTAAACATTAGAAAACCAGTATGCTAATATTTGCTTTTATTTTTCTTTAGATCTAAAAACCATTGAGGAAAATATATAAACCAATCTATTCAAAAAAATACAAGGGTACATAGATGAAAATACTACACTTAAGGCGCCAAAATCTAACATTTTCCATAAGTGTGTTACCCTCATAAGATATCTTTGATCTCTTTGGGATAAATTCATTCTCCAAATATGATCATTTTCTATCTCATGGTAATAATTACATCTTCCTTTAGGAAAAGTCTGTAACAACCCATTTTTCAGTGATGTCGAAAATAGTGGTTCCGGCAAGTAAGCTCGTAAATTTTATTATATTTACGAGTCAAATATGGTTTTAAAAATATTTTTGAATTAATAATATATGTCTTATAATGAATTATGAGATTCGAGTGATTAAACCATAATTCAAGTGATTTTGGAAAATGAGGTATTGGGACCTCGTTTCTATAAACTGAGTCGTGAATATTTTTATAAGTATTTACAGAGTACCAATAAGGTGGTATTAAAGTTCCATTGAAAAATTTTAACATTTTGATATTTAATTAATTAAAAAGGACTAAATTGAAAAAAGTGCAAAACTTGCTAATTATAATATTTAAGAGATTAAATGGCTCAATTAATAAAAGAGGAAGGACTTAAGAAGAAAATATACCTAAGCTAAAATGATGAGGCAGCATAAGCATGGAAAATAATAAAATAAAAGGATTTAATGGCAAAATGGTAAATTGTTTGAAATTAAAACAAACAAATTGAATTTTAATGTTTCTATGCAATTGATCTTCTACCTTCTGCTTAAACCGACATGAGGGGATATCTTTAAGCTGGTTTTTATATTTTTGCTCCAGGTAAGTTCAATTTAGCTCTGCTTTCAATAATTTTTATATTTTTAAGATGGTTACAACTAGGTCTAGCTAACTCGTACCTTCAATTTTGAAACTGTTAAAGATTTTAAATATTTTCATTGATGAATCTATATGATTTTAGATGTTAAATTATGAATTTGAGATATTGGTTGATATTTAAAAGTATTTTGTTAAGTAATTTTGATAAATTTTCTAATTAGGGACTAAATTGTTGAAATAGTAAAAATACAAGGGTTTGTTGTGAAATTATTGTAAAAATGGTCTGTATTAAATGCCATGAACATTTAGATAGCTTGTATTTTTGTTAAAAATGGTTACTTTGCATGTTTTGAATTTAGGGACTAAATTGAATAAAAGTTAAACTTTAGGGGCAATTTTGTAAAAATTTCAAAAATGACTAAATTGCATGAAATAAATTATTTTATTGTCTAATTTAATATATTGAATGAAATTATTAATTTAGATCGAGCTCAGGGGAAAATCGAGAAAAATGGAAAATTACCAAAATGTCCCTAAACTTTAGTATTGTTGCAACATAGCCAGGTAAGTTCGTGTAACTAAATTTGTACATTTATATGTTTGAATTGAATGTTATGTATGTGAATTGTGTAATTGTTATGTATGAAAATCAATCACATATTCGATAATGTCCGACAAGTATTAAGTCTCGTTTGAACAAATAAAATTCGTTGGATACAGGGTTCCCAATTGGTTGTAATCCTACATGTGTTGCGGATACACCACAACTTTTACGAGCGTCCCAATATTTGGCTCTGACGAGCTTCCCGTAAATGGTTCTTGCGAGCTTCCCGATTCATGGCTCTCTTTTGAGCTTCCCGTTTATTGCTTTTCGGAGCTTCCCGATAAATGACTCTTATGAGCTTCCCATTAATGACTCTCCAGAGCTTCCTGATATTGGCTCACTTGAACTTACCGTTAATGGCTCTCCAGAGCTTCCCTTTATATGCCTCACATGAGCTTCTCGTTATATGGCTCACATGAGCTTCCCGTTACATGGCTCACATGAGCTTCCCGTTATATGGCTCAAAAGAGCTTCTCGATTTCATGCTCGTATGGGCATACCTGTATATGAATTGACGGTTTATAGAATTTTACACTTCGTGTGTACTACCTATGTATCCATCAAATAATGAACGATTCAACGGGAAAAGTTCTGGTATAAGATAATCTGAATTCGAGACGAATTATTACGGAAATAAATTTGAAATATATGGATATGATTTGTACATGTTATATGGACACGTAATGTGGAAAGTATATGTATATGTAAATTTGATTATTATTCAGTTCATACATGTTTCTTGGTATTTATACGAAATACATGGAAATAATGGTATATAATATATTGATATAATGAAATGAATGATATATGTTTATGAAGAAATGGTAAGAGAATGATATGTATCATGACATGTACATATATGAATATTTTGTATATAATGGTACAAGGAAATTATGTAAGTTGAGACGAGTAATAAACTCAAGTGTGACATGTCGAGAAAATAAATTTATCAGTGTTGAATTTATATGAAATATGTGCAAGTAT
Organism: Gossypium arboreum; assembly: GCF_025698485.1. Lineage (NCBI taxonomy): Eukaryota > Viridiplantae > Streptophyta > Magnoliopsida > Malvales > Malvaceae > Gossypium > Gossypium arboreum. The sequence goes on from NC_069076.1 coordinate 42,996,486, forward strand.
GGTAATCAGTGTTGTTGTTGATGCTTAGGCAAGTGCCAAGCTATTGGTTGAATGATAATATGTTATTTATATGATGCACTGAAATGGTAAGAACTCACGAGAAAATATGTTAGTGCTCATGAAAGAGTAGTAAGGTTTAAGTTCTACAATTTCTTATGAAATGACTTATCATGTGATTAATTCAAAAAAGGCTATGTTTAAATGCTCTAGCTTGTGGCTATGGTTGAATGATATGTTTATGACTGGTGTGTTATGCATACGAAATGAGTGTGGAAAGTAAAGAAATGCAAATGAAAATAAAGTTGTTTAAAATCCTACTATGCTAGGAATAATGTGTAAGTGATGTTGTGGATTTATTCACCTTGTGAGTTATTGAATATAACTTCACGAGTATTGCGGTGTCAAAATTGGATTATTCTTGATATGTATAAATTTCATATTTGAAATGAATTTATATGATTAAAGTTTATATAAGCTTACTAAGCATTCATTGCTTACGTAGTTGTTTCCTTTACTTTCCAAATTATCAAAAGCTCGATCGGGTTGGAAGCTTGTTGGAGATATATCACAATATCCATCGGTTCTATCAGTACTTTTAGATGTTTTGAATTTGGTTATAATGGCATGTCTAGGTATTCTTGTTAATATTGGCCTATATTTGTTTTGTTAAAATTAGTCACTTATTTGGCTTTCGTTTAAGCACATTTTTGTTTGGCGCATATTTACCTTATATGATTGATGTGTGATTTGGTTTATGATTGTATGGTAAAAGATAAAATGTTAGCTAAAAGTGCATTTATATACATGTGTTTTGGGATGTGATGAATTGATCAGGAATCAGTAGCTTAATATATAAGGTATAAATATATTTAAATACATTAGTATTTAAAATACATTTTGGCACTAGATGGTATGTTTTGGTAGGTAAGTGACTAGGTTTGAAATCATGCAAATTAGCTTGGTAAACCTTGGGTACAATTATGCATATACATTAGTTGTACATATGAATATATTGAATACATGAACACACATGTTATAATCTGTCGTCTGAGGTGCCCAAAGGAATATTGGTTGTATGTTAAGACATTATATATTTAAGGTTTGATTTTTACTTGTTTTGGATGCCATAATATGGCTTGTTTGTATGTATGATGATAACTATAGGTACATGCGTTGTTGGGTGAGAAAAATGGCTTATAAAATAGCCTATTTCCGTCCACATGGGAAGAGACACTAGCGTGTGTCTCAGCCGTGTGTCCCCTATGTCTTTTAAAGAGTACAAGTTAGTATATTTACACGGCCTGGCACATAGGCGTGTTGTTTGGCCGTGTGACCCAAGTCAGAAAGCTCATAATTTGGGACACAGGCTGAGACACAGCCATGTCTCCCTATTTCGAATGCCCACACGACTTGAGACACACATCCTAGCCACACAGGCGTGTGTCCCCTGCGCCAAGGAAAAATTATGAAGTTTTGCTAAAAATTGTCTGAGTTTCTGATATAGTCCCGATTTGTTTCTAATGCCTAATTTGGGCCTCGAGGGCTCGTGTAAGGGACAATATGTATGATTTTAATTGGTTTTTGACATGAATGCTATATGATATGAAATGTTTGAAATTTCTGACTATTTGTTCTATAAACTTTGGTAATGCTCTGTAACTCTATTCCGATAACAAATTTGGGTTAGGGGTGTTACAAAGTCAATTACTATCAAATAGTAATAAAGTCATTTATCAAAAAGAAAAATGACTCGTGGTCACGTTTACTTTTCATCTATCATGTAATGCTGACAAGAGAATATAATTTACCCATGTCTTGGGCTATGAATTCCACTATTGTGAATAATGCTACATATTGCAAGAGTCGTATACCCAATGCACTAGCTTTTGGTTCCTTACCTATTTGAACTTAGGCTTTTACTTAGATAAAAGTATACAATTACACACACCTAGTTCATCATTCACTTAGGATTAAGATATGTCACACTATGAACATCACAAATGAATAAATCCATAAATGAATCTATGATCTATTGTACTTGGGACCTGTCTGGTGTATTGTCAATCCAGTCAGTCACATCTATGTCTCTATCTTCTAGGAATCATTTGCTTTGATCCTCAAGGCAAAGCATCTCCCTCATTGGACTTGATAGATAGGATATTAGTCTTTCAATTGATTTGTTCATTTTAGACTAAGGACATGTTTAGGTTTATCTACTAATAGAAGTTTTCTTTTCATATTATAATCTGACCATGTAATACCACTTAGTATTAGTAAAGTTAGATAACCAATGAGACAATGTTTTCTTTCCATTTTGCTTTGCTTGCAAAAACAATAGGACAATGTACAAAGACTATTAATGTAATCAATGGATATTTTATTAAACCAATTTGTTCAAAAAAAATACAAGCATATAAAGACAAAGATACGCCACTTAGGGTACTAGATCCAATGTAGTCAACATCTTCTTCACCATCTCCTTGTTGGCATAGGTCCAAGAGCCTTGAGACTATTATTGATATTGGTGAAATGGTCAAACTTCTCCTTGATTCCTTTATTTGGTTTAGTTTTGAAGAGTTTTTAATCATGGGTGAGGAAGCCAATCTTTGACTCCTGGACTCTACTTGTACCTTCATGAGTGACTTCAAGTTTGTCACATATCTCTTTGGCATTGTCATACAAGGAGACTCTATTGTATTCATTAGGATCAAGGGCACAAAATAGAATGTGCATAGCTTTGGCATTTAGTTGCACCATCTTGATATCAACATCATCCCATTCATTTTCCTCCTTGGTGACAATGACACCATCAACTCTTTTCTTTGGAATGGATGGCCCATTTATAATCACCCTTCATACTTCATAGCCATTTGCTTAGATGAATAGTTTCATTTTTGTCCTTCAATATGAGTAACTAGTGCCATTAGATAAAGGAGGCCTCATAGTAGAAAAACCTTCTCCTAACATAGTAGATTATTACTCTAATTCCATAAGACAAACTTCTTGATTTCTTACTTGCATTTTGAGCTTCTTTAGAATCTTTTCTCTTCGTTGTTATACTGTCTTTAGAGATCAAGCTCTAATACTAATTGTTAAGCTTGATAATCACCAAAAGCGGGTGAATTGATGTTTTAAAAAACTTAACATTATACAAAAAACAATAGAGACTCAAGAATTTACAGTGGTTCGGCCCCAATTGCCTACTTCCACTACCTTAGCTTACCATAACTAAGGATTTCTCAAATTCAGTATATTTGAACTTTTTAATGACAAGATTTAACTTTTAGAGAACATTATCTTTTCACTAGGCAAGATAGAGCCACTTCCCTTAAGGTTTTCTATCCAAAAACCTTAAGCAAACCCTTGGAAAGATAAGAAATAAGAACCAGGATTAAAGACACCTCTCAAAAGAAGGTATTACAATGATAAAGCTCACTCAATGACAATACAACATTTGAAATGAATAAAAAAGATGGTTACCTAAGTGTGTGTATGAAGAACAAAGAGAATATCAATGAAAAGATTGGATTTTTATACAATTGGCTTTACAAACTTGTTTCTTCTCTTCAATATAGAGCTATTGACTTATATTTATACCTTCTAACAACCTTGGGGACATTTGGAGACATTAGGAATAAATTAGAGCCATTGCATTATTAAATTTGAGCATTAATTGCAAACTACTTGTATCGATACAAGTGGATTTGTGTCGATAGAAGTCTTCAAAAATGTGATCGTTGGAGCCTGATGTATCAGTAGAAAACCACTTGTATCGGTAGAAGTCTAAGGGTTTCAAATGTTCAAACTTGTACTGATGATTGTATCGATAGAAGGTGCAGAGGAACCTAAAAATGCTTAGTGACTTACTTGTATCAGTATTGTAATAGCCCAAATTTGCCCGGGCTTTAAAACTAAAGAATATATAAATGAATGTTTATTTTTAAACAGTCCATTTACAATAGCCTGTAGACCCAAAAACCAGAACTACCCAACAAACCCATTTACACCCGTAACCCAAAGAACCTAAACCCGTTTACATACCTAAAACTAACATCAGGCCCAAAATACTCTTTTGACCCAATAAACAAACACAGACCAGCTAGCCCAATCGGCCCAACCTACTTTCAGCTTCTGAGAAACCCTAGCTAGGGTTTGCGCCGCAAAGCTCCCTCGTAATCGCAACCGACATCAGCCTCGGATCATGGCGCAATCAATGCGTCTATTCATCTCACGACGTCCCAGCTACCCTCTATCAGCACTGTAAGCCAAGGCGCAATCAATGCCCGGATCTTCGCTACCATCGTCAAGCCTTCATCACCGCCGGATTTCTCGTCGCCACCTGCAAAAGAAGAAAGAACCAACAGCAACCAAGGAAATAGATTTGGAAAGAAATCAAATGATTTCTTTTCCTAAAATGTAGTAAAGGGTTATAAAAACCCCTCTTTTTCTAATCAGTAACACATGGTTTTTTTTTACAAAGTACACGTATATAAAAATACAGCGATTTATTGAAGAATAGAGGTGATACTTTTAATTTTTTTCCATTATTTATTTTCTTTTTTGATATAGGATATAGTAAAAATACATTATAAAGATAGTAGAGAAGTTACCCTTTCGATTCGCTGCTAAAAAACGGGACTTTAAAAGCCCTAACCGCCGGGCACGGTGACTCAAACGGTGGCGCGTGAAGTACGTGTGGCCGAAGGCTGTGATGCTCCGGAACGAGCCAGAATGGCCACTGGCCAGAGTTCTGAGAGAATTTTAGAGCTCTCTTCCCTTTTTTGTTTTTTTTGTTGAATGTTTAAAATGAAGGTTTAAAAGTTTTTTTACTTTTATAACATCAACAAAACGACGCCGTTTTAGCTTAATTCAATAAGCCTAAAGCGACGTCGTTTCAAGGCAAGGATCCGCGTGTTGACCCGATTACCCGAGGAGGATCCGCGTGTTTTTGTAAATTGGGATAATTCCCCAATTGGTCCTTCTTCTTTTTTATTTTCTAATTTATTTTATTTTATTTTCTAATTCGACCCTAATCTTTTTCATTTGTCTCAATTTAATCCTAATTGCTATTAAAATCCATTCTGAAGAACGACGTCGTTTGGAATTAGGGGTCAATTTTCCCAATGAGTCCCTCGACTTTCAGTGCATGTTTTAATCAGGTCCAAATATTTTTACTATTTTGCAATTAACCCCAGATGTTTTTCAATTAAATTCAATTTTGATTCGTTTTTGAATTTTTTAAAATACTTCATATTTTTAATATTAGTTATATAAAATAGTACATATTATTTTTATTATCCATTATATTATTATTATATTTTTAAATCTTTTTATCATATATTTTTATTATATATATATTTATTCCTTTTTATGTTATATATTTATGTTACTATATTTTTATATGAAGAATACTTATTACATTATTATTATTATATATCCCTTATCATATTATATTTCATTATATTCTATTTATATATATTTGTTACATATTATGTTTTATTATATATCATAATATTTTTTATATATTGTATTATATACGTTATATTATATATTTTTATATTATACAATTTATATTTTTATATATTTTAAAAAATTATGTTATATACTATATATTATACTATATTTCCTTACATTACCTTTATTTTATTATAAAATATACATCATTTTATTATTTATTAATTATATACATTTTTTAAAAAAATTATAAATAAATGTAATATTAATACTTAGTATATTTTTATATATAGTTATTATACCCTATAATATAACTTATATGTATGTATCATTTTTAAAAAAAAGGAGGGGTTCTCTTTTATCGTTCTTATATTATTCAATATATTTCTAAATATTTTTTATTGGATTTATATTTTATACATTTTAATTTATTTGTTTATTTTAGTTTTCTCTTATTTTGATATAGTAGGCTAAACTTTTACATATCATTTGTTTTCGTATATTTGCATGAAATTAATTATTTATGGTGATTTGCATAAGATATTATTATATATGTACATTGCGATTTTATATTTGTTGTATTCATTACTACATTACGTTTTGTATGTAACAATAATGCATGAACATTTAGGTTATTTATGATGATATATGCCTAAAGTGGTAATGTATATTGTGTAATTTATGTCAAATTGTATATCATGCATCATTTTTAAGTTAATTATTATTTTGCATGTTTATATGTTTTGCTTATCCATCTTCAATATATGCTAGGTGTATCTTTGTATGTATAATGTTATGTAATTTCAAACATGTATGTATCTAGTGTATGATCTTTGTATTATTGCGGTGTATAGTTTAAATGCATGTTTTATTTACTTATTATTGCAATATTTTATCTTATATGTTATAATGTATATATGATTCTTCATACATCAATAAAAAATGAGATTCCAAAGTTTTCAAAAATAAAAAAGGCAATGCTTGGCATTTGGAAGCTTCGAGAAAGGTAGTGCCCTAACTTACGGGGTTGCAACTTTTCTCGTTGAGTTCGAATAGTCAAGCATCCTTCTAAGTTTTTAAGGTTTTCAAAATACAAGCAACTGTATTGGAATTTCAAAGCGTTGTGTCCTAACTTACTGGATATGGCGTTTGGTCATTTCGGGATAGAGATTTTCAAAAAGGCTAGTTTAGCTTCGAATATCTTAAAAGCATTACTTCCTAACTTATTTGATGTAATATTGTGATTCATTTGATACAAGTGAACCCTAATTTTCAAAATTAAAATATTATAAAGAGGATTGCATCTTAAAAATTTTAAACTTCCGACATTAAAGACACTTGATAATCAATTAGGTACCAATTTTTAGGCGTCACGAGGGTGCTAACCCTTCCTCATACGTAATCGACTCCCGAATCCGTTTTTTCGATTTTCGTAGATCAAAACTAATGATTTTAAAACAAAATGTTTTAAAGGTGACCCAATCACACTTAAAAAGATTGGTGGCGACTCCCGTTTTCGTTTTTCTTAAAGTCGATTTCCATTTTCCAAAACTCGATTTTAAAAAAAATGGTTTCGACAAGTATAACTTCTCCCAAGTATCGATAGAGCTACAGATGTATCGGTAGAAGAGCCACCAAGTATCAATAGAAGTTTGGATGAATGCTTAGGATGCTCTCTGACTTACTTCTATTGATATAAGTATGCACTTGTATCAATAGAAGTGTCCCAATAAGGTAAAAACGATCTTGAATCAATATTTTTTTAAAAGGCATTTTACCATTTTAATCATTTTATGAGTTTGTAAGTACTTCAAAATAATTTTATAATGTTATATCAATTTATTTCAATTCTACTAAGTGAGAATTTAAAGTTTGACTTTGTTATATCAAAACATTTGAAAAAATAAGGCTAACTAATAGTAGCCAAAATGCTATAATTCCAAGCCCATGTATTGATACATTGACTATAGGTATTGATAGCTAGCCCCTGGGCAAGCTTGCCTACACTGTTTTGGTTGTTTTGAGATCCCTAGAGCTCGTACTTGACCCTAGACACTTTCGATCTCCCACAAAAAAAAATTTATATGATTTTTATCTTATTTATGTGATTTTATCAAATTATTTTAAAGTTTAAACTATGGCAAATCCCTTAACTTTCTTAAGCAAACAGATTTTAATATAAGTTAGGGGCTGCGCATATTTGTTTATGAATTGAACATATCCCTAGATGTATTGAACAACATAAAATGACTTTGAGTTATATCCTAACCTTTCTAAACGTGGTCAACTTGTGTTAAAGAAAAGGTATATGTCATAAAAGGCTACTTTTTTATAAAGCTCGATTTTGTATAAGCTAGAAAGTGACACTGTAGCATCTCATATTCGTATTGAATTGTTAGGACAGATAAGAGGTGTTACATTACTATTTTTATTTCTTATAGAAAATATTGATCCCTACAACCTATGTATCGGTATCTAAATTGCAGGATTACCTAGTTGGACCTCAAATTTAACCCCAATTTGACTTAATAAAGTTGCTTATGATTCGTGAATGCTTGTAATAATTATTAATGTCTAAATTAATATGTTCTAAAATTCTTAGTTGTGTGATTGCTCGACCGAGTCATTCCGATGACCAAAGTGGAACATCATATCTAGGTCGGATCACTGAATTGAACATGAGGTGTTACATGGCATACCTCGTGGATAGTATGATGACATAGCATGACACATCCACATTTATTTTACAAAAAATCCTAAGAATTTAAAAATTCTAAAAATATACGTCCAAAATAAACATGATGTTTTCTAGATTCATTTGAATCTACATCTCAAGTCCAAGTTAAATACTAAAAAAATTGTAAAATGGGTAAAAACCTAAATATAGTCATAAATAATTATTACAAAATTATAATAATTATTAATATCTATAAGAATATAAAAAGTATATCCGAATAAACTTAAGCAAATGGATGTCTCAGTTTATTTGAATCTAAACAATCATTTGTCTAGATTCATTCTAAATATATATTTTTAAATTATTATAAAATTATTAAATAATAATTATAAATTATAAAAATTATTAATAATTATAAATAGTTATAAAATATTATCAAAATTATTAAGAATTCTAAAAGTTATAAATTCTTTTTATATATTTTAGGCTTAAAATATAGAAAATCAGTCAACTATTATGCGTGTTTTATTGTTTTAACATGTTTATGTTTCTCTGTCGATTAATGCTCGTCTTCTATTGTTTTAACATTTTTTTTTATGAAATATGTACATTCATTTTTTTTCATTTATATGTGATTTAATTATAGTTGGTGATCCTTGGATGCCTATGCCCACAAGTAATTCCTTGCCGCTGGCACAATGCTAAAGATTTGGTCCACAACCTTGTACTCAATTTGTGAGTTAAAAGGCAAGCAATGCTTCCTCATCGCTCTCATATCCCTTGATTTTTGTCCCGACAACAAACGGACACACCGCCCACACTGTTTACATTTTCAAATACATATTGTGATTTGTGAGTTATATATATAACGACGATAATTTTAATTATCAATAATTCTTATAATTAGAGACGCATTTGTTCATTCAAATCATATTTTTTTATCATTTTATAATTATTATAATTTTCCTAAATAGTTATGAATATTTTTATAAATTTTATAAATTTTACAGTTTTTATGATATTTTAAAAAATATGTTCGAGATTAATCTAAATAAATAATTAATTCAAATAATCCTAAACATTCATTTCTCCAAATATACGTACTCTTTTATTTTCTTAAAACTAACAATTATTATACTTTTTAATAAATATCTATGATTACATTTATAATTTTTACAATTTTTTTAAATCTTTATAATATTTTATAATAGAAAATACATTTAGATTAAACATGAAGAGATGGACAAATTCATATAATATCGCGAAAAAAAAAATGAGAAACTATGTCATTTTTTTCTAAAATATATCGATCTATGTTGTTTTTTAGAGAAAGGAAAATGTGTCCTACAGAGCACGTTTTCACTGAACTGGCAGAGAAAGCGTACCATGTAGGGCGCGTTTTCCTCTCATCCAGAAAAATGCGTCCTACTTGGTGCATTTCTTAGGACGCATTTTTTTTATAGAATTTTTTTCTCGTTTTGAAATTAAAAATTTGTAAATTTATTTGGCATTTGATACATTTCTGAATTGTATGTAGGATGTGTTTTCTTTTATAGAATTTTTTTCTCGTTTTGAAATTAAAATTTTGTAAATTTATCCGATGTTTGAGATAAACATTGTTATAGTTTTAAAGTATGTTTGAGTTTACTAAAAGAAATTCACTTTAAAAAACACACAAACCATATACAACATTAATTTACTAAATTTTCATTTAAATCTTTCAAGAATTACAATGTTTGTAGCATGACCCGACATATTCAAAATCCTTAACTTAAAAACTTATGTACATGCATCCTAATTGTAGTAAACAAGATATATATATATATATATATATATATATATATATATATATTAAATAAGTGTAAATTGTGAATGTAAAACAAAGTAAATAACTTCGGAAAATTACAATTATACATAATCGTCGATCCCCCAAATGTGTGCCACAACTGAGTGCACGTTGGGTATGCCTAGGGTTCCGTCGCACAGTTTGGGTTGGCAACTCCATTGGGATTTCGGCCTCATCATCATATGGACGTCGAGGTTGATCTTCAGCCTCGTCTCTTCCCTCTATGGATGACTGCAACCGTGTCCCAACCACCTGTAGTGCATCCTCCCTGGCCGAGTTGGCATTTGCAAAGACTACCTAGCTTGGAAAAACAATGATGATAGGGGTGTTTACGACACTATCGGTGGACCACTATATGGTTTCACATGGGGCAATGGAGCATGGGGCGTGTAATACGATGCAGGGGGTGACGGTCATGCGAAATATATCACTAGAGGTGTCGGTGCAAGAAATTATTGTGCTTGTTGAGGTGCATGTGTTAAATAAATTGGTGATGATTGTGTTGGTGTAACAGCCTAATTTTGGGCCTAGTCGGAATAATGGTTTTGAGACCACAAATCTGACATAGTAAAATTCATTTTTATTATATTTTTTGGTCTAAAATTTTATGGAATTGTTTTGTGAAAATCTTGTTCGAAAATTTTGACGTTTGGGCACTCAATTTAGTCAAAAGGACTAAGTTGTAAATAGTGCAAAACTTGAGTTCTAGATGCTAGAGGTGTCAAATTGCTATGAAATCTTAAATTGGAGGTCCTTAAATGGTAATTAGACCATTGGTTAATTTGTTGGACAAAAATGGACATGAAATGGGTGAAATAGAATATTTTTAAGTTAGGGGCAATTTGGTCATTTAGTAATTAAATATTAAATAAACAAAATAAAAGCCAAATTTTGCTCATCTTCAACCCCTTCGCCAAATTTTTTAAAGACCACCATGGCTAGGGTTTTTTTCAAGCTTTCCAAGCTTCATGGTAAGTTCGTTCTTTCCCCGTTTTTAATGATTTTCATGTTTTTGAAATCCTTGTAACATGATCTACCTATTTCTACCATTTATTTAAGATATGATGAAAGTCTAGGGTTTGACCCATGTTATAAATTTGTATATTTTGATTTTTAATGGTATATTATGCATGTCTATGATTAGAGAAACAACTTTTGCTAAGTGATTTTCGGTGAAAATGCCTAAAATGACTAAATTGTAAAAGTTATAAAATATGTAGCAAAAGTGTGTTTTAATGAGAATTGTGGGCTGTTATCATTATGAAAATGATTCGGCTAGGCTTGTATGTTAAATAAATTGAATAAATTTCATGTTCCGAGCTTAGGGGCAAAAATATAAATATGTGAAACTTTAGGGGTAAAAATGTAATTTTTCATGATGTTATTGTAACGCCCTCACGCCGGAGACCGTCGCCAGAGTCGAGCTTGAGGTGTTACTAAACTTAATTCATTAATTTAATAGCTCAAATAATTTATTTTTAAAATTTCCAGACAAGCTGGCCAACTGCATCACAGTCGCTTAAAAATTCATATCTCGAGTTCTGAAACTCTAAATTAATATCTGTAAATTTTTCCTAAAACTAGACTCATATATCTATTTAATAATTTTTTTCTAGAATTTTTGATCAAGCCAATTAGTACAGTTTATTAGCTAAAGTCTCCCCAATTTCAGGGTTCGACTACTCTGACCCCTGTGTATTACAAATAAGATATCTCCCTGTACAGAGTTTCAATGACTATACTGTTTGTTTCTTATAAAACTAGACTCAATAAGGATTTCATACATGTAAGATAAAACTCCTAATTGTTTTTTTAAAATTTATAGTGAACTTTTAAAGTCAGAATAGGGGATATAAAGATCACTCTGATCACTCTGACCCTGTTCCACCAAAACTTAAATATCTCACAAAATATAACTCATATACCTGTTTTGTTCCATCCATATGAAAATAGACTCATCAAGATTCAATTTCATCACTTACTCATCATTTAATTCCATTTATACTATTTTTAGTGATTTTTCAAATTTACATCATTGCTGCTGTTAGATTCTATTTTATGGCAAATTTTACTTTACTATATATTTTCATGGACTAAATAGCATTTTAAACATACATAACATCAAATATGACTTAGATTGGTCATTCTAATGGCTAATCATTTACAAACCCTTTTCTTGCCAAACCATAGCCATATCATAAAATCATTTACACAAAGTGAGTATTTTGCCATACATGCCACATTCAAAACACACAAATCATTTTACCAATTTAGACCTTCGGATAGTGTGGACGAATCTTCGACCTATCCCGATTCTCAAGCTGGCTGGTCAACAACTACAATGAATGAAAAGAAGGGGTAACCATAGATGCTTAGTAAGTTCACATGCAAATAGCAAGTAACATAATCATGAAATTCCACATAAAACATCATTTGCATAAACAACACCAAGACATTCATGTTTCATTTGCATTTAATATCTTTCTACTATTTTCATCATACCAAGTTCTCAACCCGAGGATTTAAGCACGTACCTGTCAAATTTTCTCATTCACCACACTTACCAATATGTCACCTTCGTTTTAGGCATCCGTCTCATTCACTTAAGATTCACCCGTTGAACACATCGGAATATAATTCGAATACGCGGATTTCATGAACATAAGTGTCATACCCGCAGCTAGACAAACTCAATAGCCTGCGAAACTTATGTAGCCAAGCTACCATGTAACCCGCCCAAAAGTGAACTCGGACTCAACTCAACGAGATCTGGCGTTCGCATCCATAAGTGAGCTCGGACTTAACTCAACGAGTTCGGATGCCTAGTTACATCTCACGAACTCGGACTCAACTCAACGAGTTCGGAACTCAAGTATCCTAGTGACATGTCACTTGTATTCTAATCTATTCCTAAGGTTCAAAAGGGATTTTTCCTTGATCTCACATCTTTGCCGTCTTCCACGGAATATCGGAACCGATACTCGGTGATAGTTCATACTCATCAAGTAATTCACATAATTACATATTATTCAACAATAACCACAAAACATAACATTTCATGATAATAATAAGCATCATATCATATAAACAACATTAAATTGCTCAAAATGACAATTATGTTACTACATTTACACATGAACTTACCTCGATACAAAATATTAGCAATCGAGCCTATTCTAAGTAAACTTTGTTTTTCCCTCGATCGCGAACTGAATCTCATTTCCCTTGATCTATAATGCCAAATTAATCTTATTTAATACATATATTGATCAAAACAGCATTTAATACGAAATTTGACAAAATTACATTTTTGCCCCTAAACTTTTGCATAATTACACTTTTGCCCCTAGGCTCGGGAATTAAACTTCATCCCTTATTCTTATGTTTTATGACATGCTGATCATTTTTCCCTTCTATGGCAGCATCAAATTCACACTCTAACATGTACTTATGACTATTAGGTATTTTTACCGATTAAGCCCCTTTTGTTTTCGCTTAAAACCGAGTAGCACAAGTTGTATAACATAATTTAAAACATCATATTCTATCATAAAACACCAAAATACACAAATTTAACCTATGGGTTTTTTTCCAAATATGAACCCTAGGTTGAATTATTGCTAGCATAAGTTAATTCGAGCTACTGGGATTTCAAAACCATAAAAATCATTAAAAACGGGGCATGAAATCACTTACTATGAAGCTTGAAAGTTGAAGAAACCCTAGCTATGGGGAGAGATAAAATTCGGCAGCAACAATATGGAGAAGATGATCATTTTGTGTTATTTTTCCCATTTTATTTCATTTAATATACAAATGACCAAAATGCCCTTACTACTAAACTTTCCAAAAATTCCATCCATGTCCAATTTTTTGTCCATAGACTTAGAAATTGGTCAAATTTCTATTTAAGACCTCCTCATTAACATTCCAAAGAAATTTCATACTAAAAACTCCTAGAATGCAAATTTTGCAAATTATTCGATTTAGTCCCTAATTTCAATTTAAGCACCTTAGGCATAGGATTTCATCACGAAATTTTCACACAATCATCCAATCATATCATAAACATCAAAATAATTATAAAATAATTATTTTTATCTCGGATTTGTGGTCACGAAACTACTATTTCGATTTGGCCCTAATTCAGGATATTATAGTTATTTTTGCGTCACATTGAATAATGTGACTAATAAGTGAGCTAAATTTGATATTATAGATCAATAAAAATGAAGTTCGAGTCTAGATTGGGAGAAAAACAAATATTGGAAAAATAGGTCCTTTTCGCCATTGTCGCATTCGAGGTAAGTTCATGTGTAAATGATGCAATGTTGTATCATGTTTTAATACTTTATTAATGTATGAATTTTTATGTTTAATTTTTATAATGAGTATATGAACGATATCATGGTCAATGAGAATGACATTGTGAACGAGTTCGACGAAAATGTGACATCGAGAAAATCTCGTTTGAACCTTAGGAATAATTTAAGATACAATGTAACATGTCACTAGGAACTATATGAGTTGAGCTTATGAGATATGTGATATGTGTTTATGTGAATCCGGGTACTAGTCTTGTACGTTCTACTGGTGGCTAGGTAGGCTGGCATGTGTTACGGGTACCTGTCAGCTTGTGTGAGCTACCCGTGTAATTACGTCCTGACTGTCGGCTTGTGTGAGTAGGCCCATGATTAGCCCGAGAGCGAGCATTTATGTGATATGAAATATGAGGTAGCTTTGGCTACATATGTGGCACTCATATGCAAAGACTTTCCGTGTATCTGATTGGTATTCCAAGTGTTCAACGGGTAATATAAAGTTTATGTCAGATGTGAAAGGATATGATTATGTTACGAAATTGTACAGGTATGTACAGAAATTCAATTGAGTATGGAATTCATGAATGGTGAGTTCATGAGCATTGTGATAATGTTATTGTGTTAACCTTATGAATAATGGTATATGTGTATATATGTCTATATGTATGGTAAGAATTGTTGATGTTTATGAATTGGACTTTTAGGCCAAATTGAATTGAAATGTGGTATGTTGTATTTCACTTGAAAATGATTCATTGAATATGAGCAAAACGAAAAGATTGGCATGATTTGTATATATCTAATTAATGTGCAAGTTTGCCATGAAGTTTGAAATGATTTGTTAATTATTGTAACATATTATAATGAGAAAGATTACGATTGCCAGGCTAATGCCAAGACATGTTGAATTATGGTCATAAATTGAAAAGGGTAATCAAGGTGATTGAATAAATTATAATTACGAGACTTAATGAAATTTACACTATCTTGTGATCATCTTGTTGGAATGGTAAATTTATGGCATAAGTTGCTTATTATTTACATATGAACTTACTAAGCTATATAGCTTGCCCCCTCTTCCTTTCCCATATCTTATAGGGTTGTATGCTAGCTCGGGTTGGAGATCATTGGAGATGTTATCACACTATCAAGCTATCATCGTTGATAAAAATGAATACAAATCTCTTAAGTTTATGGCATGTATAGGGACTTAGTCATTTGTGAATGTGTCATTATGATTTAGCCAAAGGAATTGGCTTGTAATGGTTAAGGGTTTGATGTAATGTGAAGCCATGTAAATGGGCTTATATCGGTTAATTGTTTGTAAGCCTATAACTTTATTCATATGCATATGCTAATGTCTTTTGATGTGGCTTGTATTTATTTGATATATGATGGATTGCGGTTTATGGCCTAAAGACCTAATGGTTAAATATGGCCAAATAGTCTTATGATTGAATGTGATTTAGAATGAATTGAATTGGTAGTATAATGCTATTAGCAAGATGGATGTGGGTATGTGAATGAAATGTTATTGGTTGTTTTTGGTTGGCTAATGCATTTAAATGCTTAAGATTGTACCAAGGAAGTTGTGTTTTAGTATGTGCATGTGAGAGTAGCAAATGGCTTGGTAAATAGCCATTTTCTGGCCACACGGGCAGAGACACAGCCGTGTGAAGGACACGGCCCAGGGACATGGGCGTGTGCCCAGGGAATGTAAAGCCTGCACTAAATTTTCGAAATTTAATTCGTCACACGCCTAAGCACACGGGCGTGTGACTTGGCCATATGACCCTATTTTGCTGATGACGTCATAAATAGAGAGTTACACAGGCTGAGGACACGGGCGTGTGACCCTCCAAAATAAGAAAATTTTCTAAGTGTTGTAAAAGTTCTGAAAGTTCTTGGTTGAGCCTCAAACCATACCCAATGTATGTTTTGGGCCTCCAGGGCCCATATAAGGGACGATATGCATGTGAATGAAAAGTTTTAAATTTGGACAGAATTCATGTCTTAGTTTTGTATGATTATGTGAGTTTATGTTCGGTAACACCTCGTACCCTGTTCCAGCATCGAATACGGGTAAGGTGTGTTACAGTTGGTGCAAGGAATGATCGCGCATGCTGTAGTGCTTGTGTAAAATAAACTGGTGATAATTGTGTTGGTGCAAGGAATGATTGCACGTGTTGTGATGTAGGTGTAAAATAAATTGGTGTGTGTTGTGATGATGGTGTAAAATAAAATGGGTTAGTAACAGGAATAAATGAACCATACTGACCGAGAGGTTGCACGGGAACCGGGACTGCATGTGCATGTGGAGCAGATGTTGATTTGTCCGCGGCATGTCCTCCCAACCTGAGATTGATGGGCCCTCGTCTTTTCCTCTTACGCTGACGTTGACTACTCTCATTTCTGAAGCTGGAAGTAGATATGGCTTCCCGCGATGCCTAAACCAATCCATGTAATTCGAAGATGTCACCAACTCTGGCGTCAGATACGGTTCACGCGTTGGCAAGTAATCGTACTATGCTGCCTCAACTCGACATACTTCTTGTGGAATGTGGTCCAATCTTCATCCGGACTCCCCCGCATGTCAATCTTGTGCAGGTCATCGAGCTCCTGAGGTTGTTGTGGAATAAGTTTCGTACACCTGAACTATCGCATCACCCGATTAGATTCATGGATCTCAATCATTGCAAAAATGACCAATGGCACACTTTCACGTGCCAGATGCTTCGGTTGGCCAAAAATTCCTCCGGGACACATTCTTGAATCCTCAGATCCGCGTATAGCATCCATACAAACTGCATTACAAATTTATAAATTTCAACAAGTGGATAATATTTAATTTCAAGTGCTAGAATAAAAAATTGATAACTATGAAATTCATAAACTAACCTCCTCGATTTCTTAATCTAAAGCTAGTCGAATGTCCTCGAGCTCGGTCGATATACCGCTATGGCTCACGGGGTTGTTCCACCTATTTTAAAAAATTATATTATGTAACAGCCCGATTTTAGCTAAATCAGAACAGTGGTTTTGAGACCACAAATTTGATGTCATAAAATTATTTTAATATTATTTTATGTGTTACAGCATGATAGCATGTATGTGTGAAAATTTCATGAGCTAATTTTATCGTTTAATTGCTCAATTTGAGAAAAAAGACTTAATCGCGTAAAATGCAAAAGTTGCATTGTAACACCCCGAACCCGAGACCATCGCCGGTGTCGGACACGAGGGGTTAACAAGCCAAATCCACATATTGCACCCACCAATTTGACATTTCCAGACAGGCTGGAAATCTGCGTCACTGTCACCTTAAAAATCATATCTCGAATTTCAAAACTCGGAAACTGATTCCGTAAATTTTCCCTGAATTTAGACTCATATATCCATCCATGGATTTATTTTTAGAATTTTTGGTCGGGCCAATTGGTACAGTTTATTAGTAAAAGTCACCCATATTACAGGGATCAACTGCTCTGACCTTCGCGCGTTACAACTTGAATATCTCCCTGTACAGGGCTTTAATACTGGTGCCGTTTGTTTCTAATGAAACTAGACTCAAAATGGAATCTGCACATATAAGGCATGACTTCTAATTCTTTCTGCATAATTTATAGTAAATTTTTAAAGTCGCGACAGGGGACCCAGAAACCGTTCTGGCCCTGTCTCACAATAGCTTTAATATCTCTTAACATGTAACTCCTATGACCGTTTCGTTTCTTCCATATGAAAGTAGACTCATCAAGGTTCATTTACATAACTTATTAACTATTTAATACCATTCCTACAAATTTTGGTGATTTTTCAAAACCACACCACTGCTGCTGCCAGCATCTGTTTTCAAGGTAACCATTACCTATTTCATGATTTCCACGATTCAATTGGCCCTTTTGCATACATAGCACAAAGTGTGATCACGATTAACCATTCCAATGGCTAATCTTTTCAAACAATTCCATACCCCATAATGATCATCATACAAACGATTATAGAATCATACTAAAACGATATAAGCCATTTTCGCATGGCTATCCAAGCTTACACAAAACCAAAAGGTACATGACCTTCAACAATAGGGTAGTCCTATACATGCCATTTCAAAGTTCAACCAAAATTATACCAAAATGGAGGCTTTGATAGTGTAGATGACTTCGACTTTAATGATCCCGAATCCGATCGCTAACGAGCAAAATCTATAAAACAGAGAGCCAAAGCAACGGGGTAAGCATTTTTTTATGCTTAGTAAGTCTCAAGCAATAAAATCAGCTTTAACTAAAGCATTACATTCACATAGCCAAATGAATCATTTCATTAATACACATTCACATAATCATACTTACTTCACACTTCATCATTATACACTTTCACAAGATATCAACCAATTCAATAGCTGAAAACTCGTTAGTCGATTGAGCGAATGTTACTCAAACATATCGACTTTTCCAATGCACATATAAACATACCTTATTCTTTGGGCTTTTCGAGCATACTAATTAAATTTATTACAGCAACCAACGCTCACCTCCAGCCCAAGCTTCTTCGGAATACAACCGGATATAACCACATGCACGAATGCCTTCGGGTCTTAGCCCGGATAGAACGACTTGCACAAATGCCTTCGGGTATTAGCCCGGATTTAACAACTTGCACGAATGCCTTCGGGTCTTAGCCCGGATGTAGTCACTAGCACAATTGCCTTCGGGTCTTAACCCGGATATAATTACTAGCATAAATGTCTTCGGGACTTAGCCCGGATATCATTCAATTGCTCATGCACACATATACATCAATAATCATTACACATCCATATTTCATTTTCGTTACTAAGGCTCAAACACAAACATATCACTAGCATAATCGCCTTCGGGACTTAGCCCGGGTATCATTCAAATACTCATACACACATAAATCAATAATCATTACACATCCATATTTCATTTCACATAATTCGAGTAGGGTCATTTCTTGAGGACTTACCTCGGATGTCGTCGGACGGCTTCAACGGCTATTCGACCACTTTTTCCTTCCCTTTATCGGATTTAGCTCCCTTTGCTCTTGAGCTTAACGAATACAAGTAGAAGTATTCAATATTTTTATCAATAATGTTTACTTGTCAATCACATTCGCATCTCATATCATCTCGCTTTATTATAATTTATCATTCAACCTTTAAACCAAAACGCCATTATATGACCACATATACATACATCCATATATTTAAGCTCAAGAATTTTAATATAACATCAAGTGCTCAAATTACTCATGTGGTCGATTATACATGGTCATAATACACAAAAATCAAAAATAAATTCCAAGATTTTCACATCATATATGTACTAAGTCAATACGTTGGCCAAGTTCACATACATTCTTCAACAATTCCTTCTTTAAACAAACACATCTAAGCCTTCCTTTCATATTATCAATTCCAACCATATACATTATTCAAGTATAACATTTTCATATTCGCAATAGTATTACACATAATAGCCGATTCTTCTTACTTTGTATTTATGCATCTACTTGATCATTCGCTTAGTTCAAGCACCCATACACCAAGATTCATCAAGTTTAGCATGAAACATAACCTTAATCCTCAATAACCATTATGGCCAAAAGTTCTAGTCACCCCAAAATCACAATTTCTAACATGGGTCACCTAAAAAATACTTGGTAACTAGCTCAATTTCATCTAAAATTTCAAGGATTCATATGAATTTCTCACCTTATTTATGGCTTAAAACCAAATGGTTGCTCTCTTTTCTCCCTTAGAATCGCCAAGAAGAATCAAGAACAAAGACTTGTTTCTTTCACCCATTTCTAATTATTCCTTAAATCATAAAGGCAACAACCATTTCCCTAAACATCTTCCATGGTGAACACTTGTATTACTACCACCTTCAAAATTTTTGACATGGGCAAGTAAAGGACTTAGTAACTAGCTTCATATATGCAAAGATTTCAAAGACTAACATGGATTCCATACCTTAGTTCAAGCTCAAGTGACCGAATGCTAACTCTTCCCTTTTCTTCTTGAAGGATCGGCTAAGCTAGGAGGAAGATGAACCAAACTTTTTTTTTCTTTGCTCAATACACGGCAATGGGGAGGGGCAACCATACATACCCATTTTTTTTCTTTTCTTCCTACTAACACCAATATAATAACCATTCTAACATCAACCATTAGCAAAACATGTTGGAAACATGTTCCTTTGCCTATAATTTGTCATGGCCTACCACTAACCTTAGGAAATGGGATAATTGACATGCAACTCCATTTATTTCACTTCATGCATTATTAGGCCACTTAAAAATTCACCTATCACATTTTCAAGTCCTAACACATGGGTCCTTTCTTATAAATTAGCACCTAATTAATAAAAATCAAGACACGAAATATTTACGCATACAAATTCCACATACAATAAGCACAGAATATAACACCTAATTATTCTTGTGACTCGGTTTTGTGGTCCCGAAACCACTCTCCGACTAGGGTCACATTAGGGGTGTCACATGCATACTATTTGTTAAAGTGCTTAATTGGTAGTGTTAATGGACATTAATTGCCACGATTTATATAACATCCTTAACCCGTATCCATTGCCGGAATAGGGCTACGAGGCATTAGCGATCAAATATAGCATACAACATACATTTCTCATACATGAATCCGTTATTACATAAACATTAATCAAACATAATCATAATGTCCCTTATAAGGTTCTATGAGACCTTAAGACATGCTTGGAAGAGGTTTGGGACTAAACCGATAACATTGAAAACTTTGGGAAACTTAGAAAATTTTCATGCATGAAGGGATCGCACGCCCGTGTGAACAGGCCATGTGCGTCACACGGCCACTAGACACGCCCGTGTCACAAGCCATGTGAAAACAGGGCATACATACTGGCTTGTACCACACAGCCGGAGACACGCCCATGTGGCTAAACTCGAGGGTATACTGGCTTGGGTCACATGGCCAGCTACACGCCCATGTGCCAGCCTATGTGTCTAAGCTATTTAACTCTCTGACTTTTTTAACTAGGATTTAGGGGTCACACGGTCGTTTCACACGCCCGTGTGCTCAACCGTGTGGCACGAAAATAGGCTTTATTTAAACCATTATTTCCACCTATCATTCATGTACCTAAAACATTCATTTGGCATCATTTCACATGCAATAGGAAACTAAAATGACCATATCATGCACATTTCATGCCATTTAAAATCTTTCCATTTCACTACTCAAATCCACAGCCAAAATCATGTCAAACAATATGCCATGACCTTAACTTCTATATGTATTTTCTCACCATCTTATTAACTATTTCATACCACAAAATCTAACAATTCATTATCTTAAAACTAAGCCACAACATGCCATTTCTCAACCATGATATATCATTGATAATTTGCTAATTGAGCAACCATATAACCATCACAACAACCATACAAAACATGTCAAAACATAAGGCAATATATATACATCTTATATCACTTACTAAATTCATAAATCTAGCCAAATCAAATGGCCAAATACACACCAACATTTACATCATATACAAGCCAAATCTCATGGCTATATTATAACTCAACATATTATCATATCACTAGCCTATACATGCCATACACCATATTAACAAAGCATCCAAAAGTACCAACAAGTAGTCGATAGTGTGATGACGGTTCCTGATGATCCCCGATGTCCAAGCTAGCTTCGATAATCTATAAAACAAGGAATTAAAAGCTTAGTAAGCCATATACAAAAAAATCTTCTTATGAATCAACACCAATTCCATAAAATAGGCAAACATGAATAAGCACATATAAATTCACAAACCTTTCCCAATGTATACATATTAAATATCACATGTGAATTCATCAAATACTTCCTTTTTCAATACTCTTATGAATCTCGTACGTACTTGCGTCACTTAACTCATTCACACATTCTTTCTCGACTTGAATTTGCACGTTGAACCTTTCAGAATAGTTAAGGATACTTAGAAATCATATATAGCTTGTACAATGCCATATCCCAGATATGGTCTTACATGTTATCACATTATCGATACTAATGTCCCAGACATGGTCTTACACGAAATCATATAATGATGTCAATGTCCCAGACATGGTCTTACACGTAATCACAATACAATGCCAATGTCCCAGAAATGGTCTTACATGTAATCATATCTCAGTAATCCTAATGTCATGACATTTGTATCCTATACTATTCCTAGGTTTGTACGGACTTTCAGATATCATAATTTCATTGATTCTTGTTCGTATTTGCTCGTTCAAAATTCATAGCAATTCAATGACAAATAAACACTTATAAATAAATTTAAAGGTATTTATTTGCGTATGAACTTACCTCGTAGTTGAAATAGAGGGGCTAGATCGATTATTCAATAATCTTTGATTTTCCCCGATCTAAATCCGATTTATTTCGTTCTTCATCTTTATACATTCAAAATTAACTCATTTATTCATCAAATCATTCAATTTAGTCCAAAAACACATATTTGGGAATTTTTACACTTTAGCCCTTAAAGTTCCACATTTTTATAATTTAGTCCCTTTTTCACAAATACACAAAATTCACACAATTTAATCCAATTTCACCATAGTAAAATTTCACATTGGCCCCTAGCTACCCAAAAATTTCATTTATTTTACATTTCAACCCCTCAATTTACAATTTTCACAATTTAATCCTTAAAATACATTTTTAGCTAAAATCACTTAACAAAACATATTAATCTAACATTTATCTTCCATTTTTCATCATCAACCATCACAAAGCACATAGATTCAACAATGGAATTTTACAAAATCACCAACAAACTCAAAATTTAGGGCACGGGCTAGCTAGTACTCAAAGCAACGATCACAAAAACGTAGAAATCATTAAAAACTAAGCAAAAACGAACTTACAATTAGCAAGAGCAATGGTCAAACCTTCAAGCCCTAGCAATGGTGTTTTTCACCTCTTAATTTGGGCTAGATGATGATAATAAGAGGAAAATAGATTTTTATTTATTTATTTTATGATTAATTACTAAATTACATATTTAACCTTAAATAAAAACCATTTAAAACATCCATTTAATGCCATTTTTTTGTCAAATTCCACTATCAATGGTATAATAACATCATAAAGACCTCTCATTTAATAAACCCTAGCAATTAAGCACTTCAAACAAGTAGAATGCAACTTTTGCATTTTACACGATTTAGTCCTTTTTCTCAAATTAAGCTATTAAACGGTAAAATTAGCTCATGAAATTTTCACACATTTATAATCACATGTTGTAAACACATAAAATAATATTAAAATAATTTTTTGACCTCATATTTGTGGTTCCAAAACCACTATTCCAATTTAGCTAAAACCAGGCTGTTACAGTTTATATGTTTTTAAAGTTTATTAACTAAGGTTAATTTAGTAAAAATGTTAATAAACATAAATTAAATAAAACAAATGCTTAATTTGTTCATATTATCATCTTTTCAACCGAAATAAAAGGAAGAAGAAAGCCATTTTAGGGCTTAAAATATTCGGCCAACTCTTAGATTGATAAGGTACAGTTTTAGCTCAATTTTTGATGATTTCTAAGTTTTGGTAATCGTTGCAACTCAATCTAGCTAGTCTGTACCTTTAATTTTCAAATTATTAAAGATTTTGAGAGTTTCCATTGTTGAATCTATGAGTTCTTTAATGTTTGATGATAGATTATGAAAGCTTGATGATAGTTTTACATGTTTTATTAAGTGATTTTTGATGAAAATGCATAATAGGGATTAAATTGTGAAATATGCAAATTGAGTGGTTGAAATGTGAAATAAATGAAAGTTGGCCTGCTAGGGACCTATATGAAATTTGGCCAAGCTTTGGTTTTGTTGAATTGTGTGAATTTTGTGTATTTGTGAAATAGGGACTAAATTGATTAAATGTGAAAGTTTAGGGGCTAATGTGTAAAAATGCTCGAATGAGTAATTTTGGACTAAATTGAATGAGTATATGAATAAATAAGTTAATATTGAATTCATATAGATCAAGAAAAATAGAATTCGGATTTAGATTGGGGGAAAAGTAAGGTTGTCAAATAGTCGATCTGATCCGTCAACTTCAAACACGAGGTAAGTTCGTATGTAACGAGCTCTATTATAATTGTATTTAAATGCTTTGATTATGCATAAATTGTAATTACTAGACTACGCACTTGTTCGACCAAGATTCGACAATGATTCGATAGTAATTCGAAATGATTCGACTATGATTTGGTATTAAAAATTCCCGGTTGAACCTTAGGAATAGTCTAAGATATTAATGACATGTCATTAGGATATTAAGTTGCCTTCGGGCCATGATATCAGCACTTTGGGTGCGAGTTATGCCTTGATTTGGCTTCAGGCTATGGTATAGGTACTCTGGGTATAAGTTCCTTGATTTGGCTACAAGCCATGGTATAGGTACTTATCGGTTGAGATCCTTGAATATCTGACTTCTATTCCGAATGGTTCAATGGGAAAATGAAAGATGTGGATCAGAATGAGATTGGTACGAGTTGGTACAAGTATGTGAGTAAAGTTTATAAACATTGAATCCATGAAATGGATGAATTCTTGGTAAGCTAGTGAATGAATGATGAAATGACTTGAGATTTAATGTATTTGTGTTATCTTGTATTTATATTGCTTGAATTAGGAATGAATAGTAAAGTTGCTCATTACATTAATACGAACTTACTAAGCTATGAAGCTTACTTTGTGTTATTTTCCTATGTTTTATAGAAAATCAAGGCTAGCTCGGATCCGAGAATCGTCGGGAACATCATCGCACTATCAAACATCTAAGTTGGTACTTTTTAGTTAAGTTTATGGTATATGGCATGTTTAGGTTAGATGTGGTATTTTGGTTGTGATTTTAGCCATGAGAATTGGCTTGTAAATGATGTTAATATTGATGTGTGTTTGGCTATTAGAAATGTCTCATAAATGTATATGTTTTGGTTGTATTTATATAGCCATAAGTGATGGCTTATCTTGGCATGTTTGGTATGAATATGGTTATGGTTTTATAGTTGCTAATGTTAGATTGATTCATGGAGTATAATGTTTGAAAAACGTTTTTGATGAAGTATGATTTTAGAAGTTGAGTTGAATAAGTATTTGGCATTAATTTGAGTACTGAATTTGGTCGAAATGGATATAGTATAATTGTGCATTTGTTGAATGATTTTGGCTACCTATTTGTGTGAAGAAATGGTACCATTTAAGTGTTTTTAGGTATGTGTCCCCTGGTGATGACATTAAAATGAAGTCAATATGCTCCACACGGTCTCATGTATGGGCGTGTGACTGGCCATGTGGTACAAGTCAATATACCCCCTAATTGGTACACGGCCTAGCACACGGGCGTGTGACCTGACCGTGTTGCATAAGTCAGTATACCCTACAGTTTTGGTATGGCCTAGAACACGACCTAGCACACGGGCATGTGTGGCCACTTCGAAGGGCACACGAGCTAGACACACAGGCGTGTGGTTGGTCGTGTGACCCAAGTCAGTATGTATGCCCCATTTCTACATGGCTTAAGACACGAGCATGTCTAGAGCTGTGTGAGACACATGGCCTGTTCACACGGGCGTGTAACCCCTGTATGTTTGAAAATTTTCTAAATTTTCAAAATTATCATATGTTATCGATTTAGTCCCGAACCACTTCTAAAGCATGTTTAAGGTCTTGTAGGCCCTAATAAGGGACAATGTGATTATGTTAAATAGTATTTGAGTATAAATGCATAAATGTATGAGTTATGTATGCTATTTGATGTATATTGATCGGTAATGCCCCGTAATCCTACTCCAACGACGGATACGGGTTAGGGGTGTTACATGTTATTTCAAAATTACAATAATAAAAATTCAAAAAAGGTAAAATTATTATCAAAAGAATTTTACCATGTTACGAGTGGAAATTCGTAAGGGCTTGCACTCAGGAGCGTAGAAATGGTAGTCGATACCATGCCCATGATTGAAGAAGGAGCATGCAACCATCTATTTTAGCTTTTCCTAGTATCGTCACTCGAAAAATTTCTATGTATAATGTCACCAACACCGCCGATCCCCAACTAAGTCGCCCCGCTTCTCTCAAGTCGGCTAATAGTAGTAGTCACTTCAAGTGTACTAGATTTCAAGATTTATCTGACATTAGCAGACCCCCTATCAACCTTAAGATGAATGCATATGTGAATTTCTCCTTTTCAACTTTGCTCGCTGAAATCTCGATAATCTCGAAGTTGTCCCCCAACCATCTCATCTTGATCCGACTACCCCTAAACCTATTGGCACCTTTCCTAGCAGTTGTTCGCATGTTGCACTCCAATCGGCACTAACAACTGGCTTTGTAATGACATCCCCGTCGACCGATAGACCAAGTTGTAAACTGACGTCCTCGAGTGAAATTGTACACTCGCCACAGGAGAGATGGAACGTGTGCGTTTCCGGTCTCTATCTCTTAACCAAAGTACTAATGAGTGAGGGATTCGGTCTCTGTGTCTTGACCAAAGCACTAACGAGTGGGGGATCCAATTTAGTCCCTCGAGCATGCGAGCCAGGTATAAAAAGCATGCATCTCGCAAGTTTCCATGAATAACCTCCAGTGCACCTTTGCCTAAGTTGTTTATGTACATCTCTAAAATTCGATTTTCGGTTTGAGTATTTAAATATAAAAAATTATTAATCTGAATAGCATAATAATTAACTATTTAAAATTAAAAATTTTGATAATATGTTCTTAACATCATAATAATTGACCGGATTAAAATTAAATAATATTTTCTTACCATGTTGGAGATGTACTTGTCATCCAAACGAATAAATTAATATGCCATCGAAGAATTAATAAAATAAAATCAAAGAACTAAGAAATTAAGAAAAACTTTGGAATTAAAAATTTAGATTAAAAATCGAGAATTGAGAATAACAAATTGAGAACAAGAAAATTGAAAATCAAACTGTAAAAATTAAAAATTAAAAATCAAGAGTTGAAAAAAAAATAAAAATTTGAGGGTTTATATAAGAAAAAAATTGTTGTTAGAATCTCATAGCCGTTAGGATTTTTGGCCATTAAGAAAAGATACGTTGGATAAAAAATGCGTCATACAAGGCACATTTTTACTAAACCGGTAAAAAAAAAAGTCACATAAAACACATTTTTTTGAATGAGAAGAAAACGCATTCTACATAATACACTTTCTCTGCCAATTCAATGTGAGACGCGTTTTCTTGATAAATTTTAAAAAAAAATTTAACAGTTTTTCCTTTCTTTTTTTCCGCATATTTATATTAATTTGCCGAAGAGATGATTATCCAAATTTAAAAAAAGGACATATTTATCTCAGATTTATTTTTAAGGCATACATATTTTTATAGTAAGTCATGACATGCCATACGTCAAGTCTGTTATTCACATTTACAATGTTAGCAGTCAAACTGACCAATCGGAAATCTCCAGTAACCGTTTTTACAAAGAACTCAATAAGTGCACTGTTTAAGGGCAATTGTTTTTTTTTTTTTAAATTTTTACAAAGGAACTTTTTGACCCTCAAACCGAAAATTGGTTTATAAATGCACGGAAGCTCAATTATAGCATGAATTAATTTTGATAAATATGTACAAGGTTAATTGTTATAAAAATAACTGTACAATTTCAACGGATTACAGGTCCTCCACATGCACCAATAAATGGCATGTCATTATACACTCGAAGCCTACAGAAAAACAGCTTAAACCAAACATGACTGATGTATACCAAACAGATATGCAGACTCTGACCAATAACTTCACTTTGTGCGACTAAATCAGCAAACTTACCACAACATTCGACCATTTAGTCCAATTTGTAAGCCCAACCATGTTTATCTAAGTATGCTTGGACTGCTTCCTTCATTGCCAAGTTCGGTACAAGTTGGGAATGATCAAGCGGTTCGCGTGTGATTGGATCAAATTTACCAACCTGATTTCCAGCAAGTAAATGATTGATTTTAGTGTTCTTTTTCTTTCTTGTAAAAAAAATTATACTGCTAAACAACATCCAATATTTCCAGAGCATATCACCTTCTGAAGATGGTCAAGGATCACTGCTCTCTCATACGTAACTCCACTTGGAGTAATGACAGGATCACGGAAGATATCAAGTGTGATTTTACAACACAAGTAATCCGGCACCTGAAACTATTTATCATGTCTCCAAAACAGTACAAAAGGGCTTGTATAATTGACAATGGAAAGAACGCATTCTTACCTCACCAGGGATGTCAGCTTCACCAGCTTTCCTAAACACTTGCCTCAGAACCTCCAGTTGTTTCATATGAGAAATACCAGCCTCAACTAAGAAACCTTCTGGTTGAGAATCATCAAGAAAATGTTTTTCTCTAAGAGCAGCTTCACAAGCCTCCCTGCAACATAGAGGAAATAAATAATTGCATGAAGCAAAAATAAACATTAGGACCATTTCTCCATCAAAAATTTCCAGAGAGGTAAATCATTCCCCTCGAAGCAAATGTCTTAACTCACAGGGATGACATACTTCAAACTTTGCAATTCCCACGAACGCTTGGAAGATGCATGCTCCCATAGCATGTACTTCGCTTTTGCAAGCTCCTGCCAAATCTCATCTACCATATAACCCTTTGGATTTGCACCCCTTCCAAGATCCAAAGCCTAAATAAGCAGATCAGCCTTTCTAAGTAAAGAATCAATTTATAAATATAAAATAAAGGCAAGAGAACCCAATACCACTCAATAATTTATTCAACCAAAATTTCTTACAGTGAACAACATCTTTGCATGTGTATATAAATTCCAGGAAAAAGTTTTCTTCTGCAATATTTATAAGAAGAAAGAAACTGCATGCTCAAAAAGGATCTCCAGAAAAACTTGTACATTACAAACTGCAGCATTCAGCATTTCAAAACATTATCGGTTCATAACCCTAAAATATTAGGAACACTTACTACAATTACCAGACTTCAAAAGCCTGTGCCTAGTTCATTGGCTTAAAGCTTATAGGAAAATCATCAAATCAGACAAGAGTAAATCCCAAAATAGCCTCACTACATATTTTAAGGAAACCGCTTAAATCATCAATAGTTTACTCTATTGATAGTATTCATCCACTTATAAGCAAACATCTTTGAAACAGCAAAAACAAAAAGCACAGGCCAATAAGGCCTGCTCATTGTATTATTCACAACAATAATGACAATGAAGAAAAAAGTTGCACTAATACTAGAACCACTTTTCCACCCCCTTAACATAAATGCTCATTATGGTTAACGTAGTAGACCTCAAAGTCATCCACTTATCCTCTATGTTCCATGAGCTAAGATCAAGCTTGATAAATGTAAAAGGCAGGAAAGAATCCCCCAAAATATCTGGCAACACAAATGGCAAGAAAATGTTTATTGTGCAAAATATCTTTCACAAATTATCTTCCTCGTGAAATGATATTTTTTTCCCTTATTGCTTTGACTCATCCCTATGAAGAAATGGTGGAAAAAAAAAAAGAATAGCTCTCAGATATATCCTAAATCAAAATGCATTCAGTTGTCTTTTTCTTGCCAAACAACATCCCCCTTCCCTTCACAAAAATCTTTTTGTCAAGGATCCAAGTCTATATGATATACTACACCAAACGAAGCCATCATAGCAGACAAAAGTTAAACAAAAGCGAAAGATATTCTGTTTCTTATATATCATTTGTTGAAATGGGGTCCCTATGTCCTTTAAAAGTACAACCACCAAAGGAAAACCACAACATGGACCAGAATGAAGATGCATAAGACATTTACAATGAATATAAAACCCAGCAACCACCCATGCGACTGTTCAATAAGAAAATAACAGGAACGTCAGTAACATGGTGAAACACACGCATGCTACATGTGATGGTGAAAAAACCACAAAAACTAATTGAATGTATTGACTTTAACAACCTTCACTAAAAGAGATTAAAAGTTTCCAAATGCAACCCTAACAAAGTTATCATTTCTGATTCTTAAGAAACAAAAAGATTTATCATGTCATATGTACCTTTTGTAGTTCCTTGACCCCTTCATCTAATTTTTGCTTCTGAAGTAAGGCAAGTCCCAACATGTAGTGTGCCTATCAAGTAACCATATGTAAGTATACCCCGTCAGTTCTAAAGGAAAAGGTATGCACAATAAGCATACACTAAGCCAAACCCCAGTTTTTGATGTTCCTAAGGGAGGAACAAATGAAAATGAAAATAGCTAGGAAGTTAAAACTTGCAGTAAACAGGTTAGCAAGTTGGAATAAAAGAACATTACATGTGAAACCTCAAGCTAATAAAAATGAAAATTTTTAACCCAGTAGATAATTCAGATTTTGCATAAAAAATGGCAAAAACAACCCACATTGCAAAATCAAGATTGATTTTACTTGGGAAAAGAAGAAACTGCCAGAAAACCATTAGATTTTGCATGGGAAATTAAGTTAAACAACCCAAGACGCATGATTATCTCAACAGTTCCAAACCAGCTTTTGATAGGTTTATAACTAAAGACTAACATAGCTAGATATTTGCCACTTTAACTTCCAGAAGTCCTTAATTTTGCTTGAACCCGTCCCCAGTTCCAACCCTACTCAGTTTCCCAATTGGCGCTTGAAAGTCGACTAAACAACTAAACTTGACTCCTTTCTTAGGAAATAATCAAAGAGTTAAGGATGACCTGAAAATGTCAGGCCGGTAGAAGCTTCAATCACCTTAATACTCGCCTAAGAACTTATTTTATTCTGCTATACATGATTTAGCATTACATCCAAAAGGAAAAAAAAAAAGGAAAAAAACAAGACAACCAAGAAGAATCAAATTTCAAGACATGGACGGGTCAGGGGTGTGTGAAATGTCATGATAATTAGGCGCACAACAAACCCTAAAAATCAGCATAACGGAATAAGAAATGAAAGAAGATTACCTTGACAGAACTGTAGTCGAGCTGAATAGCTCGCCGGCAATCCTCTTCCACTTTCAACCAATCACTGCGTCAAACCAAGAAAAGAGACACCTTCAAAAAAATTTTCCTCTTAAGAAAAAAAGGCACTATTTTTACATAAAAATTCATTATAAAAGGATTGCGTACATACTTCCGTCTGCGATGGCAAAGAGCGCGATTCGTCCAATATACAGGAACATTGGGGCATAACGTAATCGCCTTTAAACCCAAAAAATTACATAATTTTTATAAAAAAAAATCAAAAAATTTAAGAAACTAATATAGCAAACAATAACAATTTTTTCTCAAAAAAAAAAAGGGAGGAGAGGAAGATTCTAGACCTCAGTATAAGCATCGATGGCTGCCCCAAAACGATCTTTCTTGAAATAAATGTTGCCATCTTTCCTCAATTGCTCCGCTTGTTTGGCTGCCGCGCTTAATGCCGAACCTGACACCATTTTTTTTCCTGAATAAAATCTGTTAACCGTGAAGCGTAAACCAACGAAATCTGCGATTTGTTTCTTTTTTTCCTCTTGAAGTTTAACTCTACAAAGAAAGGATTTTTTTTTTTTTTTTTGAATTTTAAATGTGGGAAATGAAATGAAGAAGGAAGCAGCAGCGCGACTTCGAAGAGGATTCAAGATTGTTCCAGGTGAAAGCAACCTCAAACAAAGAACCCTTGCAATTTTTTATTTTTTGGCCTTTTATTATGATTTTGGGCAGTGATGGCGTTACCTCTTGAGGATGCACTTATCTCACAGCCGAATAGGATTGGATGATACATACTTCAACTCCTAATTTTGGTCAATGCTGTTGGATTTCCTTGTTTTCTTGTATGAGTTATGGATTTGAGAATCATTTTTCTCATTATTTTTGGATATTTTTATATTTTAAAGTTAAATTTATTTATATTTTAAAAATAATTGAGAATCTGATAAATATAAATTTATTTATATTTATTGTTGAACCCAATTTATGTCCGCCCAATACACTTAAAACCCAAAATAATTAACTAAGTAAATTAAACCCAATACAAAACAAACCCTAATGACCAGAGCCCAAAGAAAAGTAAAGAAAAATGAAATCCTAACAGCTAACACCTTCATTACCAGAACTGTGGAAGTTCCCAAGCACCACACGCCACTCATCCCTCCGAAGTTGTGCGCGCCTCTACTAGGCCACATCGAGACGTGCTCGATCGAACCTACAAACAAGCAAGAAATGGTTGTAAAAATGCTATAAAAGTCTTCAAAACATTGTAAAGGGACTTTTTTTCCTTTTTGGTGGCCCCTGATAAGTTCAATAGCTGAAATAATAGAGAAGAGAGATCCATAGTAAATCAAAATCAAGTCTAAGTTTTGAAAGGTGATTTTTCATTCTTCTTCTGAAACTTTCTTTTGATTCATATTTTTTTTTCTTTTTTTATAAACCGATTTTAAGTAAAAAGAAAGAAAGGGGGCCTTCCTGGTCTTGATCCGTGAACCGACGGTGGGGTAGAGGTGCGTGGCACCGATGATCCTCCAGGGTGGCACAAGGCTAGGTTGGATTTCTAGCAAAAAAGATGAAGGAGTAGGGAAGAAGGAGCTTTCTGTTTCTTTTTTTGAAAAAACAATAGAAAAATGAATTAAAAAAAAGGGTTCTTTGTACAAGAAATGGCAGAATGCCATTTAATGGCCTTTAAATGGTAGGGGCCACACGTTTGACTCCAAAATAGGGAATTTTCGCGTTTAATCCTTTTCTTTTGCTCCTACATTCAATCAGACCCTATTCAATTTTTTTTATTCTTTTAAATTGCCCCGGATCTTGCGTTGTTCCAATTTAGCCCGCACTGGCACTGCGATTTGGGGATTCGCATATTTACGCTTTTGGTCCCGCGATTTATGTGTGTTTATGTTTTGGTCCTTAATGCATTTTTTCATGTTTATTAATTATCTCTTTGAGTCTGCTTTTCTTTCAATTGAATTTTATTTCGCTAATCCTAAGGTTTTAATTTATTTTATTTTTTATATATTTTTGTTAAAAAAAACTTTTATAAATACTTTGAATTAGTTGGGCCGTATGTCAATTTGTTTTGTTATTTTCTTTTCCTTCCTAACTATCTAATTATATATTGCTTTTAAAATTCCTTTTACATGATATTATTTCAAACTTTTCGTGTAATATTACATTTAAATAATTCTTATTTGTTATTATCGTATGTAATTTACGATAAAATCACTCTGTGTCAAATAGATTATTGCTTTCATATTATTCTATATAAATGTTCTCTTTATATTTATTTTATATATATATATATATATATATTTTTCTCCTCTTAAATTTATTATACGTTTTTCCTTTTTTTAGTTGATTCATGTACAATTGGGTTCTTTGGGATCCTATTTTGATTGTATATTTTGTTTGTTTTAAATACCTCTATTTTTATATTATTTATGTTTAATCTTTTATGCATGTATATTTTTTCTTTCCCTTTATTTTTTTTTTATTTTGCTACAATTCAAGCTTTCATTCAAATTATTTACTTTGTGATATTTATTTTAAAATTCATTTGTACATTACTATATGATATATCATTTCTTTTTTTCCTTGTTTATTCTTTTAAATTCTTACATCTATTACCTATTTAAAATTTTCTTATAGTTTATATAGTTATATTTCCAAATTTTCTTTTTCCTATTATTTATTTTATTTTATTTTAAAAAACCTTATTATATTTTATTTGTGTGATTTATTTGAGATTTCTTTTAAAATTGATTTCTTATTCATAAACCCCGGATATAAATGGTGGTACTTTCATAATATATGATGTGCTGTTATTGCATGTATTCTAAGTTGTTCCTTTGCATGTCCCTATTTAGATTATTCATGAGATGTTATTGTCTGCGTGTTTTATTCCTTATGTTACCAAGTTTTCTTAAATAAATACATTTAATTTATTTATTCCATTTCATTTGAAACTTTAAACAAGGCAATGTTCTAGTATTTAAAGAATTCAAAGGATCGTGCCCTAACGCATCGGGTTTCGCTTTCTTTGTCCGCTTTAAATATTCGAATATCCTTTTAAAGCTAAAACGCACGCTTTAAAGGCAATATCACATTTGAGGTCAAAATATTGTGTCCTAACGCATCGAATGTAATATTTTACCTTAAGGTGAGATGGTCTTTAATACACATTTGACCCACCTAAATGTTTTAAAAGCCAATTAAAAGAGGATCGCGTTTTGAACTCTGTCCAAATCTTTAATTTTCGACATTAAATAATTAATCAAGTACCAATTTTGGGCATGTCGAGGGTGCTAATCCTTCCTCGCACGTGAATCGACTCCGAACCGCTTTTCTATTTTCACAGACCAAAATCGTTGTTTTGAAATATTTATTTATTTATTAAAAACAACGGTGTTTTAAGGTGATCCAATCACACCCTATTAAAAACGATTGGTGGCGACTCCCAACTTTTCGTTTTCAAAAGTCGATTTCCCGTTTTCAAAAAAAGGGTTTCGACAACTTGGCGACTCCACTGGGGACATCAGAGAGTCGAGCTGTAAATTAATTGTTTTCTATCTTATTGTCAAAAATTAGAAATTTGGTTTTTAAATCTACGATCCTCTCATTGTATTTTCTGTGTTTTTTTTTCAGTTTTTATCATGTGGGTTTTACTTTATTGGTCGAGTCTTTCGATATATTCTTGCATCATTTTGCATGACCGTTGTGGTCGCACCTTTTAAGTGGGAGTGAGAAACCATGCTTTCGTGAGGTTTTCACCTCCGCATGGGCTAGGGGATCGCTTCCGGAATACATCTGTACTTATGTCTTCGTGAGGTTTTCACCTTCGCACGGGCATAAGGAAATGTATTCCCCTGAACCGAACTTGATCCATATGAACTTATAATGGGCGAGGGTCGAGGAATCTGCTGGTTCAGGTACCTTTACTCTAGAACTAAACCACATATAGTGAGCTGTAGGAACCTGTTAGGTAGAATTACACCTAGCCCTAGTGGTTTCCCGAATAGGCGTTTGATAATTTCTTGATTGCTTTGATTTATATTCTTATGCATGATTCTGACTTGTGCTTTTCCTTCTTTCTCTAATAGTGTTTGCATATCATTTTCATCATAAAAGGAGGTGTCGATATACGGTTCAGTTACTAATAGAAAGTTTTGCCATGAAGAACGAATTCCTTGATAAAGCAAAAGACAACGCGTTTGTCCAAAGATGGTCAGAGAATGCACAGTTAGAGAAAGGTGACAGTTTGACAAAGGAGTGCACGTCAGAGTTATGGGACTTTACTCAGATAATGCGGTCCGTAACGATCTTCGTGAGTTGAAAAAATATGGAGTCCTTTGGGATGATGAGATGAAGCAGCTACTCTCGTAATTATGGTGATATTCCTTACCTCCTCGATGTTAAGGTAGATAGGTTTTTGTTCCGCTATGGCTCAATTTTGGAATTCCGCCTACGCTTGTTTTACTTTCGGAATGGTGGATCTAGCACCTACTGTTGAGGAGTATACAGCCTTGCTTCGTTGTCCGAGGTTTCAAGTTGATAAGATTTATTCTAGAGCTGTCAATACCCCAACTTTTATAAAGAGGTTGATGAACATTACGGGGATGAGTGAACAGTGGGTTGAGGCTCGGGTCCAGCAGAAAGGTAGTGGAAAGTGTATCCCTTGGGAAAATTTGAGAGATCCGATCCGACTCACCGACATGAAGAAAAGAGTTGATGTCTTCGCCTTGAGCATTTATGGTTTGGTTATTTTCCTAAGGCTTTAAGGCATGTAATGAAGCATCAACGATCTATTTGACCGACTAGGTAAAGGAGTCACTCCAATTCCTGCAATCCTGACTGAGACTTTCAGATCTTTGAGTGTATGCCGGAGGTCAGGTGAAGGCAGATTTATTAGGTGTGTACAACTCTTGTTAGTATGGTTTCATAGCCACTTTTGGAAGGTAGAAAAGGCCTCTTACCGACCTTTTCTCGGAGATTACTCACCTTTGAAGGAGATAGTGACCATATCGAGAAGAGATGACATAACAGAGGAAAAATGGATGGCGATACTTCAAAATCTCCAAGAGGAGGATATCGAATGGAAAGCCCCTTGGATGGTTTCCGATGAGATTCTTTACCGATGTGGGAGTTATGATTGGGTCCCTTTGTTGGGGATTTGGGGAGCAGTTGGATACGCCCCTCTGCTTGTATTGAGGCAATATAGATCAAGACAATTTATACCGATGACGCAGGGGCTAGCTCAGAGTGGGTTCTCATATGGGGAGAAAGACTCCAAGAAAAAGAGTCGTGAGATTTATAATGCCTGGAACCAAACTTGCCGGATAAAGGGAGTTGCTGTGAATCCAATGGTAACTCCTGAATATAACGAATGGTGGAGTAGAAGGGTTAACGATAATATCCCGAGGCCAAATTTAGAAGAAGCTCGACCGATAGAGGAATATCTGCGAGTGGTCCCATCCGAATTGGAAATCATAAAGCAAGACTTCAAAAGAAAACCCTGAGTTAGAAAGGAAAATAGAGCGATTGGAGGAGGAAAAGTGTACTTAAAGCTGGATGTTGAAATTCAAAAATCCGAGGCTGAGAATTTGAGAAAAAGAAAGAGAGAAGTTGAGGAGGACCTAGACAGTCTAAAGACTGATTACAAGCATTGTGATAAGTCAATGAGAAATTTGGTTTGGGTAAAACGTCTAACAAAGGAGGCAAGAAATCCAAGAGGAAAGGGCTAGGGCCGATTGGTGGGAAAGAAAGTTCCACGATGCTCAGGCTCGAGAAGTCACTTGTAAAAAGAGTTTGGACGATAGCCAGAATGAAAAACAGATGTTAAGAGCTCAGGTGGAGGAGTTAGAAACGACACTACAGCAACATCGGTGTCGTAACTCAGTAATTGAATTAAGAGCTAGTCTAAGCAAGATCGAGAATTTGAAGGGGAAAATAGAAGAACTTGAAGCTACATTTCAGAACTGTGAGAATCGAATTGAATTATTGGAAGCAAATAAGGAGCAACTAGGGGAGCAACTTCACCGATCTCAAGATCAGGTCCGAGATAGGGATTACTTAATGGGTGAAGCTATAGCTCAGATACGAGAGGTGGCTGATCATTTACAGACTTTGGCGGTCCAAGCAGATGTGCTAGGAGTTAAATATGAGTTAGAATCGGATCGAAGTAGAGTTAGCCCCTTCTTAGGAAAGTAAAAGCTTTAGGTGTTAGGGCAAGACCGTATATGTAATTCGTTTTATGTAAAAGATTTTGTTTTTCAGTGAAGTTTTCTAAATGAAATTGAATTCGAATCGACGTCTCCTTTTTGCATTCATGCCATGCATTTGCATTACATTGCATCGCATAACATCATGTACACAAAAGAACCTTATTAATTAGTGGCCATTTATCTAGTTACCCTGGAACACCGTTACTACACACGAAGGAAGACAAAGGATATGGATCAGAGGTTTGAGCAAATGCAAAAGGAGATGCAAGAGCAACTGCAGCAGCTCAGATGCAAGAGCAAATGCTAAGATCCAAGCAGAAATGAGAGACCAAATGTCAGAGTCCCGAGAAACATGCTAGAATCACAAAATAGCATGATAAGCAAGTCGACACGCTTGTTTAAAGAAGGGTCCGACAAAAGAAAAGGCCCTATGGTTGACACGAGAAATGACAATGAGGATTCCGCTTGTCCTACAAGTTTTGCGCCAAGAACATGCAAACACAACCACCAAGAGTGTCTCATTAATGTCCAACCTCTTTATCAAACCGGTACCTCGGCACCAAGAAACTTCCCAGCGGGATCGAGCACCAACCCTAAGGATAATCTAGCAAACCCCCAGGTCCCTGACTTCGACGACGCAGCAGAGTTGGAAAAGAAAAGATGAATCGCCCAAACAAATGGAGGACCAATATAAATGGTTGGTGGAGAAGTTCGTATGCTGGAAAGTGTTGATAATCATCGGAATGGATGCCGAGAGTTGAGTCTAGTCCCAGATTTGGTATTACCTCCCAAGTTCAAAATGCCAGAATTCGAAAGATACAACGGAACTAGTTGCCCTAAGGCTCACATCACGATGTTTTGTCGGAGAATGACGGGTTATGTCAATAATAATCGCTTGTTGATTCACTGTTTTTGTGACGGTTTGCTTATTGGTCACGCCAAATGGTACAATCGCTGAGTCGCACTCAAGTTAAGTCATGGAAGGACCTAGCTCAGCCTTCATGAAGCAAAGACTGACCATATAATGAGATATAGCACCGGACCGGATCACACCTCGAGAATGTGGAGAAGAAGAAGCTTAAAGCTTCCGGCAAGATGCTCGAGAGATGGAGAGAGGTCACTACAGTGTCCAACCACCGCTGCTAGAAAAAGAAACAACCATGCTCTTCATCAATACATTGAAGGCGCCTTTCATTACTCATATGTTAGGTAACGCAACCAAGAGCTTTGCAGACATAGTAATATCTGGCGAAATGATAGAAAATGCCATAAGATCAGGTAAGATAGAAGTCGGGGAGAATACGAGAAGGTCAGCCCTGAAGAAAAGAGAGAATGAAGTAGGTAATGTGAGCTTAGGCTACGCAAAACCGGCCACTGTTAATCAGTCAAGGGCGATAGTCACAGGCCAGCAGGCCTCACCAAGGCGGGAGCCTAACATGAGACAGAATATAGAGAAGTTTCAATTTACTCCCATACCAGTGACATATAGGGAGTTGTACAAAAGTCTGTTTGATGCACATGTAGTGGCTCCTTTCCACTTAGAGCCGTTGCAGCCCCCATACCCTAAGTGGTACGATGCGAATGCTCAGTGTGAATACCACGCAGGGATTACAGGGCACTCGATAGAAAATTGTACCTCATTCAAAAGGTGCGTGGAAAGGCTTATCAAAGCAGGTGTTCTAAAATTTGATGATACACCTGGTATAGGAAATCTATTACCATCACCGATAAAGGGTAAACGCGATAATTAAGAATGTGGGGAGGAAAGTCAAGTTGAATATCGCGGAGGTGAGAACCCCATTGAAGCTAGTTTGGAATGAGATGCGAAGAGAGGTTTAGTCCGCAAGGGTTGGGAGATAAAATCAAGATACACGGAACTACCTGTGAGTTCCATCATGAGAAAGATCACGAGATCCGAATTGTATTGAGTTTGAGCCCTAGTACAGGGCCTAATGAATAATAAGGAATTGGAGTTCTTTGAGTCTGTCGAAGAGGAGGATGTATGCTCTCTAGGAGGAGAGTCGAGTGAAGAAGGTGGCAGAGCCAGTCGTCCAGTGATAATTATTTCGAAGCCCAGAGTTAGTGAAGTAGAAGCAAGAGTTACACCAAGAGTTATAATCCAGAAGCCAACAGCTTCCCCTTATAAAGATAGCCATAGGGTGCCTTGGAATTATAACTGTAGTATAACAATTTCAGAGAAGGAGGGTTCGATTAACACGTCAAACATAGAAGTCGAACCAGCAAAAGGGAAACTCGTCATGTTTAAGAAAGAAGCAGAGGATCGAATCACAAAGTTAATGAGCCAAGAATGGAAACTGAAGCCATGGAGTTTTGAAGTTCCTAAGACACACGAGTATAGTGTCGAGAACAACTACACCAACGAATCGGATCGTATATCGGTATTGGCTCATTGTTAAATTCGGAGGTCCACCGTAAAGCATTGATGAAAGTGTTGAACGAGACCTATGTTGCGGATGACATTTCGGTTAACAAATTAGACCGCCTCGCTCGGTAACATAAGCGCCGACAATTTCATCTCCTTCAATGATGATGAGATACCACCAAGAGGTAGGGGGTCTACTAAGGCTCTACATGTCACTACACGTTGCAAGGGGTATACGCTACCCGGAGTATTAGTTGATAATGGGTCCGCATTTAACGTGTTACCGTGGGCTACATTAAACCGCTTACCTATAGACAGCTTCTCATATGAAGACGGTTTAACATAGTAAGAGCATTTGATGGCACGAAAGGAAGGTAATGGGAGGATAGAAGTACCTCTTCAGATTGGCTCAAACACATACGAGGTAGATTTCCTCGTGATGGATATTAAGCCTTCCTATAACGTCTATTAGGAAGACCTTGGATTCATTCAACAAGGCAATGCCATCCTCGCCGCACTGAAGCTAAAGATGGTTCTTGAGGGTCGCTAATAACAATAAATGCGGAGGAGGACATTATTGCGTCGATTACGGTGATGCACCCTACATAGAGAATGACAACGAAGCAGTTCAATGTTCATTTCGATCATTAGAGTTTGTAAACGCAATGTTTATAGCTGAAGGAAACAGGATTCCGATACCTAGGATATTAGAAGCTACGAAAATGAGCCTGCAGTTGACAGTTGGGAAAGGGGAGTTACCTGGCAGAGGACTCGGGAAGCACCACCGTGGACAAGTTAGAGTACCAGTCTTGGTTGGCAAGTGGGATCGCTTCGGTTTGGGATTCAGGCCAGATGCAAGCCAAGTGAAGAAAAAGTTCGAGAGGAAATAGGAACAGCGGAGAGCGAGATTGAGTGGGACAGAAGTCAGGTGGGAACCGATGAGCTTCCCCCATATTTCCCAAACATTTGTATCTGGAGGGTTTATTCATTCTGCACATGAGAGGATAAAAGAAGGAAGGGTCGGAGATGTGATGGGAATTTGGAGCGTCAATGCCACATTTAAAGAGGAAGCAATAGAAAGGAATTTATCGGGCATTTGCCCGTATGAGCTCATGAGTGTTTTGAATAATCGGATCAGAAAGCGTAAATTCTCGTAATCTTTAGAGATAACACGTAATAATATTCAAAACCCACTTGTTGTCTTCTAGCCTAGGGACAATAAGAATCTTTTGTGAAATAGGCTCATGTTTAGACATTATTATTTTCAATAAAAATGCATTTTCATATATCGGTTCGAGCAATTATTCTTTCTTCCTTTTCATGTCATACACAATCATACCATACAAAGGAATTATTCATTCCGTTTTCTTTTGGTATTCTCTTATATTTATAATAGGCCCCCGGATGTCAACGTCATGAGTAATGCTAATACGAGCCCGGAATCTCCTTTTGAGCAAGATATGTGCTTTGAGGGATTTCAAGATTTTGAAGAGGACAAAGATCGTGGTTTATCTCCCGATTTGTTAATGATGGTGGAGCGAGAAGATGAACAGATCCTGCCACACAAAGAGACTACTGAGATTGTGGCCCTGGAAGAGGGGAAGGAAGTTAAAATTGGCACTTGCGTTAACGAGAAAACAAGATGAACCTCATTGAGTCATTGCAAGAATTCAAGGACGTCTTTGCATGGTCATACCAGGATATGCCTGGTTTAAGTACCGATATCGCAGTGCACCATGTCCCTACAAAAAAGGAGTACAAGTCAGTTCAGCAGAAGCTCCGAAGGATGAGGCCCGATGTAGCAATGAAAATAAAGGAAGAAGTCAAGAAGCAATTTAATGCTGGGTTCCTACATATGGTTAATTATTCAGAATGGGTGGCCAACGTCGTCCCTGTCCCTAAGAAGGATGGGAAAGTAAGGATGTATGTGGATTACAGAGATTTAAACAAAGCCAGCCCAAAGGATAACTTTCCATTGCCTCACATAGACACTCTAGTGGATAATACGGCAGGCTATTCACTGTTCTCCTTCATGGATGGGTTCTCCGGGTACAATCAGATCAAGATGCATCCTGAAGATATGGAAAAAACCACGTTTATAACTTTATGGGGAACGTTTTGCTACAAGGTGATGCCCTTCGGGTTGAAGAATGCAGGAGCCACATACCAAAGAGCCATGGTAGCCTTATTCCATGACATGATGCACAAGGAAATTGAGGTCTACGTTGACAACATGATTGCAAAATCCCGAACTAAAGAGGAGCATGTGCGAGTGTTGAGGAAATTGTTCCTGAGGTTGAGAAAATTCCAATTAAAGCTTAATCCGTCAAAATGCACCTTCGGAGCTAGGTCTGGAAAGTTACTCGGCTTTGTAGTCAGTGAGAAGGGAATAGAAGTCGACCCTGATAAAGTCAAGGCTATACAGGAGCTGCCTCCGCCACGAACTCAGAAAGAAGTCCGAGGTTTTCTAGGGAGACTAAACTACATCGCACGGTTTATTTCACAACTGACAGAGAAGTGTGACCCCATATTCTGTCTTCTTAAAAAGTACAATCCTGGGGTATGGGATGATGAATGCCAAAAAACCTTTGAAAAGGTTAAACAATATTTGTCTAGTCCCCCAGTGCTAACACCACCAAGCCCTGGTAGACCATTGATACTATACTTAACAGTATTTGATAATTCGATGGGGTGTGTGCTCGGCCAACTCGATGAGGCTGGGAGAAAAGAAAGAGCGATATATTACCTCAGTAAAAAATTTACTGAGTGTGAAATGAGGTATCCGCCAATTGAGAAGCTATGTTGTGCTTTGGTTTGGACAACACGAAGGTTGAGGCAATACATGTTGTACCATACAACTTGGTTAATCTCAAAGCTAGACCCTCTCAAATACATGATGGAGTCAACCGCTTTAAATAGAAGGATGGCCAGGTGGCAGATTCTGCTCTCCGAATTTGACATAGTCTATGTAAACCAAAAAGCTGTGAAGGGGAGTGCAATAGCAGATTTCCTAGCCAGTAGAGCTTTGGAGGATTATGAACCTTTGAATTTCAATTTCCCCAATGAAGATCTAATGTATGTAGCAATCACTGAGGGGGACATGCCTGAAAATCATTCCTGGAAATTAAATTTTGATGGAGCATCAAATGCCGTTGGAAATGGAGTTGGGGCAGTACTAATAGCCCCAAATGGAGGTCATTATCCATTCACTTGCAAGCTGGATTTTGACTGCACAAATAACATGGCAGAATACGAGGCATGTATCATGGGAATTCGGGCAGCTATAGACCGTGAAATCAAAGTATTAGAAGTGTACGGAGACTCTGCATTGGTAATTTATCAGCTTAAAGGCGAGTGGGAAACGAGAGATCCCAAATTGATCAGTTATCGAAAGTTAATCCTGGAGTTAATTGAAAAGTTTGATGATATTACCTTTCATTACCTCCAGCGAGACGAGAATCAGATGGCTGACGCCTTGGCTACACTAGCTTCTATGGTCAAAGTAAATGAACAGGAGGATATGAAGCCAATTCAGATGAGTATTTGTGAGGCCCCAGCTC
This sequence comes from Gossypium arboreum, assembly GCF_025698485.1. NCBI lineage: Eukaryota > Viridiplantae > Streptophyta > Magnoliopsida > Malvales > Malvaceae > Gossypium > Gossypium arboreum. The sequence continues at coordinate 43,039,978 of NC_069076.1, forward strand.
ACTGCTGTAATGTTAATGAAGAGGAAGAGAGAGATGATCATCCTTGGTATCATGATATCTTACAATATGTGAAGAGCCGTGCGTATCTAGATAAAGCAACCTAAAATGATAAAAGAATATTGAGGAGGTTAGCCAGTGACTATGTCCTAGACGGTGAGGTCCTATATAAGAAGAGAAAGGATCAGGTGTTGTTAAGATGTGTTGATGCTGTTGAGGCAAAGAAAATTCTAGAGGAAGTCCATGATGGTGTCTGTGGGACACATGCCAATGGTTTACAATGGCTCGACAAATCATGAGATTCGGATATTACTGGTCTACAATGGAAGGAGATTGCATCAATTACGCTAAGAAATGCCATAAGTGTCAAATTTATGGAGACAAGATCCATGTGCCTCCTTCACCCCTCCATGTTATGGCTTCCCCATGGCCATTCTCAATGTGGGGCATGGACGTCATTGGGCCAATTTCGCCAAAGGCTTCCAACGGACATCGATTTATTTTTGTGGTCATTGATTACTTTACCAAATGGGTAGAGGCCGCTTCGTACGCCAATGTCACAAAGTCGGTGGTCAGCAAGTTCTTGAAGAAGGAGATCATATGTCGTTATGGTATGCCAGAAAGAATCATATCCGATAACGCGTTGAATCTGAACAACAGCGCAATAGCAGAAGTCTGCAGTTGGTTCAACATTAAACATCACAACTCATCACCATACTGCCCGAAAATGAATGGGGTGGTTGAGGCAGCTAATAAGAATATCAAGAAGATTGTGGGGAAGATGGCGGAGACTTACAAAGATTGGCATGAAAAGCTCCCATTTGCCCTTTATGCTTATCGGACATCTGTCAGAACTTCTACCGGGGCAACACCTTTCTCATTGGTTTATGGGATGGAGGCAGTTTTACCTATTGAGGTCGAAATCCCTTCTCTCCGAGTTTTATCAGAGTTGAAGTTAGACGAAGCAGAATGGATCCAATCTCGTTACGATCAACTAAACTTGATTGAAGAGAAGAGGCTAAAGGCTATTCATCATGGCCAAATGGCCCTAGGGTGTTCCATGAGGGAGACTTAGTGTTGAAAAAGATTATCCCTATGCAAAAAGATTTTAGGGGGAAATGGATACCAAATTGGGAAGGACCCTATGTGGTAAAAAAAGCTTTCTCTGGAGAGGCATTGATACTAGCAGAGATGGATGGCAAGAGCTTGCCTAACCCGATAAATTCGGATTCTATCAAAAGATATTTTGCTTGAAGCACTCGAGGTGAAAACCCGTAAAAGGAGCCAAAAAAAAAAAAGGAGAGGCCAATGTGAAAACCCGTAAAAGGGCGCCTTGAGACCAAAGGGGTTTTGAGTTGAAAACCCGCAAAGGGCAATTCAAATTTCGATCCAAATTGGGGCAAGCGGTCTCACTACACTTGAATCGACAAAGAGGGATAAGCTACATCTTGGGGCATCAACAAAATGCTATAGATCCTCCGAGCGCATGCCAAGTTTAAAAAGGTCCTCGAGGAGTTAAATGCAGAAGCTCAAGCTGCAAATCTGGGGACCTATTCTTCCTTTTCATCTGCTTTTGTATCTCAAACAATGATTGCTTTTTTGTTGATACATCTTTCGCAAATTTTGACTCGAATAAATTTTAGTTCTATCTATTATTATAATCTTTTTCGAGTATTTTTATAATGATTAATGAACTAATAATGCTCTCAAAAGAAGGTTTTGCATATTACTCTGAAAGGTTTCTAAACAATACGAGAACCCAAACAGATGCTTATTTAGAACTCACTTGAGTGTAAAAGGGCTAGAAACGTATGAGAAATAAAGGATTAACCACATCTTCAAGTCCTCTTCTACCGAGCTGAACAAGAAGGCATATGTTAGGGATGTTACCTTAGTAAACAACGAGCGATGACAACCCAAAGATTAAAAATGGATCATTCTCATGACATTTTGCATTTTGTACATTTAACATCCATAATACATGTAGTTAGGAGCATTTGATTCATATTAATCATGGCATCCTAATCATCTAGCATAAGCATATCACTCTTCAAAGATAGATTCCCAATGGATAATGTAGCAGATTACGATATCATCACCTTATCTTCACCGAAAGGGAGTGGGAGCAGCTAAAACCAGATCTTATCTTCACTGAGCAGGAGTGAAGCAGATCGAATTTTGATGAATCTTATCTCCACGTACCGGCGATGGAGCAGATTCCAATCATCAGCCTTATCTTCACTGAGCAGGAGTGGAACAGGCTAAATACCAGATCTTATCTTCACTGAGCAGGAGTGAAGCAGGTCGAATTTTGATGAATCTTATCTCCACGTACCGGCGATGGAGCAGATTCCAATCATCGACCTTTATCTTCACCGAAAGGGAGTGGAGCAAAGCTAAATACCGATCTTATCTTCACCGAAAGCGAAGTGAAGCGGTCGAATTTTGATGAATCTTATCTCCACGCATCAATGATGGAGCAGATTCCAATCATCGACCTTATCTTCACCGGCGAGAGTGGAACAAAGCTAAATACCGATCTTATCTTCACCGAAAGAGGAGTGAAGGTGTCGAATTTTGATGAATCTTATCTCCACGTACCGGCGATGGAGCAGATTCCAATCATCAGCCTTATCTTCACTAAGCAGTAGGGTAACAGGCTAAAGTCTACAGATTTGGGCTCGCCAAGCAGTGGGGGAACAAGTCAAAGACTCGCCTTAACCCCCTAAGCAGTAGGGTAACAGGCTAAAATTACAGATCTTATCTTCGTTGAGCAAGAGTAAAGCAGATAAAGTTCAAATAAATCGTATCTTCATGAAACAACTATGAGACATTTGGAAGCAATAGGATGCAGTGGGTTGCGATAAGGTTACACCAAGAAGCCAAGATCTGTCAGGACCGGGCAAAATTAGCCTTTTTAATCTTTACTTCGTTCCCATTACATGGCAACGAGCAAAGAGGGCATTGTTGAGCCCAATTTATGCTCAGGCCCAATACACTTAAAACCCAAAATAATTAACTAAGTAAATTAAACCCAATACAAAACAAACCCTAACACCCGAGCCCAAAGAAAAGTAAAGAAAATGAAATCCTAACACTAACACCTTCATTACTGCAACTGTGGAAATTCCCAAGCACCACACGTTGCTCATCCCTCCGAGTTGTGCGCGCCTCTACTAGGCCACATCGAGACGTGCTCGATGAACCTACAAACAAGCAAGAAATGGTTGTAAAAAGGCTATAAAAGTCTTCAAAACATTGTAAAAGGGACTTTTTTTCCTTTTTGGTGGCCCCGATAAGTTCAATAGTGAAATAATAGAGAAGAGAGATCCATAGTAAATCAAAATCAAGTCTAAGTTTTGAAAGGTGATTTTTCATTCTTCTTCCTGAAACTTTCTTTTGATTCATATTTTTTTTCTTTTTTTTATAAACCGATTTTAAGTAAAAAGAAAGAAAGGGAGCCTTCCGGTCTTGATCCGTGAACCGACGGTGGGGTGGAGGTGCGTGGCACCGATGATCCTCCGTGGTGGCACAAGGCTAGGTTGGATTTCTAGCAAAAAGATGAAGGAGTAGGGAAGAAGGAGCTTTCTTTCTTTCTTTTGAAAAACAATAGAAAAATGAATTAAAAAAGGGTTCTTTGTACAAGAAATGGCAGAATGCCATTTAATGGCCTTTAAATGGTAGGGGCCACACGCTTGACTCCGAATGGGAATTTTCGCTTAATCCTTTTCTTTTGCTCCTACATTCAATCGCACCCTATTCAATTTTTTATTCTTTTAAATTGCCCCTGGATCTTGCGCGTTGTTCCAATTTAGCCCGCACCTCTAAGATCGCGATTTGGGGATTCGCACATTTGCGCTTTTGGTCCCGCGCATTTGCGTGTGTTTATGTTTTGGTCCTTAATGTATTTTTTCATGTTTATTAATTATCCCTTTGAGTCTGCTTTTCTTTCAATTGAATTTTATTTCGCTAATCCTAAGGTTTTAATTTATTTTATTTATTTTATATATTTTTGTTAAAAAAAACTTTTATAAATACTTTGAATTAGTTGGGCCGTATGTCAATTTGTTTTTGTTATTTTCTTTTCCTTCCTACTAATTATATATTGCTTTTAAAATTCCTTTTACATGATATTATTTCAAACTTTTCGTAATATTACATTTAAATAATTCTTATTTGTTATTATCGTATGTAATTTACGATAAAATCAGCTCGTGTCAAATAGATTATTGCTTTCATATTATTCTATATAAATGTTCTCTTTATATTTATTATATATATATATATTTTTTTTTTCTCCTCTTAAATTTATTATACGTTTTTCCTTTTTTAGTTGATTCATGTACAATTGGGTTCTTTGGGATCCTATTTTGATTGTATATTTTGTTTGTTTTAAATACCTCTATTTTTTATATTATTTATGTTTAATCTTTTATGAATGTATATTTTTCCTTTCCTTTATTTTTTTTTATTTTGCTACAATTCAAGCTTTCATTCAAATTATTTACTTTGTGATATTTATTTTAAAATTCATTTGTACATTACTATATGATATATCATTTCTTTTTTTCCTTGTTTATTCTTTTAAATTCTTACATCTATTACCTATTTAAAATTTTCTTATAGTTTATATAGTTATATTTCCAAATTTTCTTTTTCCTATTATTTATTTTATTTTATTTTAAAAACCTTATTATATTTTATTTGTGTGATTTATTTGAGATTTCTTTTAAAATTGATTTCTTATTCATAAACCCCGGATATAAATGGTGGTACTTTCATAATATATGATGTGTCTGTTATTGCATGTATTCTAAGTTGTTCCTTTGCATGTCCCTATTTAGATTATTCATGAGATGTTATTCTGCGTGTTTTATTCCTTATGTTACCAAGTTTTCTTAAATAAATACATTTAATTTATTTATTCCATTTCATTTGAAACTTTAAACAAGGCAATGTTCGGTATTTAAAGAATTCAAAGGATCGTGCCCTAACGCATCGGGTTTCGCTTTTTTATCGCTTTAAATATTCGAATATCCTTTTAAAGCTAAAACGCACGCTTTAAAGGCAATATCACATTTGAGGGTCAAAATATTGTGTCCTAACGCATGGATGTAATATTTTACCTTAAGGTGAGATGGTCTTTAATACACATTTGACCCACCTAAATATTTTAAAAGCCAATAAAAAGAGGATCGCGTTTTGAACTCTATCCAAATCTTTAATTTTCGACATTAAATAATTAATCAAGTACCAATTTTGGGCGTGTCGAGGGTGCTAATCCTTCCTCGTACGTAATCGACTCCGAACCGCTTTTCTATTTTCACGCACCAAAATCGTTGTTTTGAAATATTTATTTATTTATTAAAACAACCGTGTTTTGAGGTGATCCAATCACACCCTATTAAAAACGATTGGTGGCGACTCCCAACTTTTCGCTTTCAAAAGTCGATTTCCGTTTTCAAAAAAGGGTTTCGACATTTATATTTTTAATTTTTAATTTTTAATTTTATTATATCTTATAACATATTTTACATATTATAAAAATCCACAATGTATAATATAATTTTCAAATTAAAATGGATTTAAAAATATATGTATTCATTATTTGTTATTAAATTATAAGTGAATAATAAAATATTTGTATAGTTAATAATCTCTTACTCTAATGATAAAAATATTATGTTGTAAGTATAAAATTTAGATTTAATTCCATATAATTTCATACTCTATATTAATTATCAAAAATATTATTATTTTATTAAATTAAAAGTAAAATAATAAAATATTTATTTTAAGTTTATAATTCACACAAATCTTAAATTTAATTTCTGAAAACTTATGACGAAAACAATGCTTCTTAATTCTTATTCAAACTTGGACGTAATGGATAAGGTGTGTAAATGTTAAATAAGACTATCTTAGGCTTAGTTTGGATGTGCGGTGTGTTTACCTCCGGTGAGGTTAAAAACAGCGGTGGCGGTGAGATTGGTTACTGTAGCGGTGAGATTGGATACTGTAGCGGTGAGATTAGAAACAGCGGTGGAGTGTGTGTTTGGATTCAAACGCAGCTATAGCGGTGAGGTGAAAATAAAAAATGACTATTAAGGACATCAAATTAGAATTGATATACAATAAAAGTTTTTAAATTATTTTACTTATATAAAATTATTAAAATATGTAAATTTATAAATTCATTTAATAAAATATTAAAATTTATCTTCCAATATTTTATTATAAATATTTTAATGAATTATATAATCAATTTAAATTATTTATTAGATAAAATGATAATAATTTTAATTTTTATAGTTAAATATTCTTTTATAACAATGATAAATATTATTTTCGCAAATAGTAACATTATACTTGGATCAAATTTTGAAGTATCTAAACGAATGATTTTAATAAATATATATATATATATATATATATATATATATATAGTAACATAAGACATAACAAGTTTCATTATTACTAGAAATTAGGTTATGATACAAAATTATTTTTACAAATATTGATTCATTAAACTATTTGCAATGGTTTCCTTAACATTGCAATTTCAAGGTCACTTTCAATCGTTAGAAGAACTCGATTCACCTTTATCAAAATGGCTCAAGAGATTGGCATGTCGGTATATTCTCAAATTGTCGAAAATCCTCATCATTTGACCAAGCATGTCTTCGAATATAATTATGCAAAACCATTGTTGCAATAACTATTAAAACTTGCTTGTCAAATGAATAGCTTGGAATATCTCTTAATATTGGCCATTTTTTTTCCACACTCCAAATGTTCATTCAATCACAGAGCGTAACGAAGAATGGGCATGATTAAAAATTTATTTTTTTCCAGATGCTCGATGATTACCTCGATGAAAGTCAGGTAAATGATATCGTTCCCCCCTATATGGACCTAGAAAACCTGTCATTTGTGGATATCCTGAATCCACAAGATAATATTTTCCTACAAAAAAGTAAATCATAATATCAAGTTTAAAAAAAATTAAAAATTTTAATACTGTTTTTTATGTAAAGATTAATTAAAAAATTAAAGTTCAACCTGATGGAGGGTGTGGAAACTTTAACTCTTGTTGTGTAAGTGCTTGCAAAAAAATTCTACTGAAATGCAAAAATAAAGCACATGTTGAAGTCACAAACTACCATAATATTTTGAGTTAGTTCACCTTTTTGTCCGATATAAGGTATTTGACAAGAAGGCGAAATGCATGCTTTTATGTGTGTTCCATCTATGGCCCCTATACAATCCTTTAAAATAAATACAAGTAATGAGATAAAAGTTAGAAATAATTTATATTTTAAAAATATAAAGATTGTGTAAATTTTACCTTAAAGTGAGGCCAATATCTTGTATCATGTCGAATATGGTTCGGTACTTCCTCGAATTGACCTTCAGTGGGTTTAATCGTGTCTTCCATTCGAGCAAATATATGTAACATATCAGTAAAAATTCGACTAACAGTTTCCCCAGATCGTTGAAATCACTCTGGTGCATTTGAATTTGATTATCTATTTCCAAGAATATACAATGATAATGCTAACTTCTCTATCGCATATACATTCCCATGCTTTAAGCCATAATTGGTTTGCAAATCATGCAACAAGCTGTGAAATATATTTTTTGGCATCCTAAAACTATTCATGCAACGATCATCATGCCCATTTAATATTTCGTCCACCCACATTTGACCTATATAATTTGAATCCATACACAGTTGCTTAGTGAAATAAGTTTCATGGTGTAGCAATACACTGCTTAACACTTGTTCTTCCTCTTCATGATAATTGTTGTGCTCAACTTGTGTAACAATTGTGGCTATTCTTCGTTGAGCTTCTTCACTTAATTCGTGGGTATCATAATTCATATAAAAATTATTATACATATTGTTAAATTCATCCATAACCTGAAAAAGTAATCAAATGAAAATAAATTAATAACTTGTGACATTCCATACAACAGAAAAAATTGAATAAAAGCATAGCTAAAAATACCAAACATAAAAAATATCATACATTAGGTTTACCTATAAAAAAGTAGATCATACATTAGTTTTGCATATAAAAAGTATATCATACATTAGGTTCACATATAAAAAGTAGATCATACATTAGTTTTGCATATGAAAAGTAGATCATACATTAGTTTTACATATAAAAAGTAGCATAGTTATATTACAATAATAATTCTAAGGAGCTTATGGTGGAGGTGATGGATGGTATGGTTGGAAGGGAAAGGAGGATGTTGCTACCAAGGATGAAAACGATGCAATTGGATTTTGTTCAGCATACTCACGTCGAAGCCACCAAACCCTAACATCTGGATCTAAGTTCAAAAACACTTCTCGTTTCACCGATATTTGGAACATTTTGATGGCAAAATAGTACAGTTCATCTTTTTTTTGGAATTTCATCTCCCAAATCACGCAAAGCATCCATTGCATTTGAAATAGTATATTCAGAGTGAGGAAAAACAATTTCATTCACTGACTTCCTTGGATTAGCCATACTCTCACACAATTTCTCAATATGAGCAGCCAATGAATCTCTTGATGATTTTCTACTTGAACTTGATTTTTTTCCTTTGCCGTGTACAACCCCAAGTGTTTCCTTTCTTCGATTAGGAGTTTCACGAGGAGGGTTTGATGGTACCTCATTAGGAAGGATACTTTCATTCTCGTTACTATTTTCATCTGAATCACCAAATCCCTCATTAGGTGTATCATCTCTCATAGGAACCCCACTTGGAAGAACACCAGACGAAGGTGCCCATGTATTCTCTCTAGTGGCTACAATGCCACCAAACATTTGCCACATTAAATCATTCAATCGTGGTTCAATTCCTTTCTTCTTAAATCCTTTAAAATCAGGATTTTCCTACATAAAAGTTTAAATGTTACACTCAGATATTTATATTTGTAAATTATTAATTTCACTAAACTTTATGCATTAAAATAATGATAAAGTTAACACTAACCTGTATTTTTTCAGCCCACCATTCTCGGTAGCATCGACCGTCTTTTTAGATGGACACCATCCAATACCTGTAGATTCCTTAAGCAACTCCCTCCATAACCTCCATTCCTTTTTTAATGTATCCCACTTGTTTTTCAATTGAGGTTTTCCATAATTTTTTTGTGTTTTTGCTTGAAAAGAGCAATGACATTTTCCCATCCTTTTGAGTTTAGATGAGTTGTTGGTCTATTACCAAGATTGACTTCATTCATAAAGCTCACAAAATATCAACGTCACTCATCATCCCAAACACTTTTGTTGCTAAGGTACTATCTCCTCCACAAATTTTCGTGTCTTTACCATCTATTATTATTTTGATTTTAAATATCAACCGACATAAAACCATAAATATATAATTAGATATAATAATATAGTTTCATAAAAAATTATGAATAACACATCACAAAAAGATGAAAGCCATAAGATGAACAGTAAAGAAAAATTCTCAAAGATCCATGGTAAACAATTATGAGGATATAGAAAGGATAATTGATTATCATATGCTTCATAAAATTAAACAAAGACTAATTGTACTACATAACTTGTTTTGGAAATAAATTTTAGACTTAATATATCATTTGGTACCTAAGTTTGACTTTTTTTTAATGTAGCAGTACCAACTTTTTAGTATGTAATTCAAGTTTTAGGGTTAATTTGATAAAAATTAATTGCAAATATTATTAGATTTAAATTTTCATATTTTTTAATAAAATCATAACATTTCATTTCATCTTCAGATATCAAATAGTGACAGAACCTGCAATGCCCTTAAAGGTCAGAACTCAATAATTCTAAGAAATTACCAGAGGAGTACATCGTGTGCTTTTTAAAACGCTTAACACTGACAGGTAACTCGTGTTTAAATTTTAAGGTTAGTGTGCTTAATTAATTAAAAAGGATATGATTGCAAATTATGAAAATATTGAGGGCAGTTTTAATAGGATCGAATTGTATGTGGTTTTATTAATTAAAGTGTTTGCATGGTTATTAAACCATTTAGTGTAATGGACGGTAGAATAATAATTTAAATGGCATTATGCATGATTTTTTTTATATGTTATTTAAGGTTATTTTGGTAAGATAATTATTATTGTAAGTATTATAAAACATAAAAATTAGAAAGCCATGCATGCATTCATTTTAGTGCCGAATTGGATTGGTTTTATAAGTTTGAGTGCTTATGTTGTAAATTAACCTTAGACAAAAGCATAGACTGTAATTTGGAGATTGTTAAGATGAAATTATTAGTGAAGATTGATTTTAAGTACTTAATTCGTAAATAACCCTTTTAATTTTATGAGTGCCGTATATGTCCATGCTATATGTGCCGGTTTAAATTCAATTAGAAAGGCTAATATAGTAAATTAGTAATAACTCAAATATTGATAAAACAAAACACAAAAATGTTAGTGCTTGCATGTTCATCTTTTGGGGAGCCGAATGTTGGAGAAGAAAAGCTTTGAAATTTCGGCAATTTGAGATCAAAATTCAAGGTGAATTTCTAGTTAATTTTGTTACATTTTAGTAGTTTTGAACTCCTTGCTTAATTCTCTTCAAAACCCACTTGATAATTTTTGTTATAGTGACTAATTGATAATCTGCTATGGTTTAGAAAGCTATGGAATTTGAGTTTTTATGATAGAAATTTAGATATAAATAATAAGAACAAGAGTTTTTGATAAAATGAATTCTATAATTCTTAGCTTATTTGAAATTTTCTCGGGAAACAAACATAAAAGTACTGTAAACTAAACCAAAACACAATAAAATTAAAAGAAAAAAAACTTATTGCCATTTCTTTCTCTCTCAGCAAACTTGAGAAAGAATACCCAAATTTCCCAATAAAAAGAAGCTACTTTGTTATCAAATAATTTTTTAAGAACCCATGCCATTGATAAAGTTTGACCTTTCACTCTCTTCTCTTTTTTCTTTTGGGTTTTTTTTTATCTCTCTATAATAAAAATCTTTGTTCCTTCTTAGTTTCAGATTTAAAATTTTAATAGTACTTGTTGAATATAATTTAAATTGATAAATTGTTCTAGATGTGGTATATTTGGATTACTGATTGTAAATGTGAATTAAAAGTGCTGGAGTAATGACTTTTACTAGTGTTTCGGCTTATGAAAGTTAGCATGATCAGCTTAGAAAAGCATGAACTATGCATGTGAAATGACTTTTGTTTCGGAGTAATGACTTTCATTTGTCTGCATTTACATATGCATGAAGCGAATATAGTTGAATGGGCTCCTATCAAGAGTATTTTGAAGCATGACAATATCAGATGTCTTTAATAATGGTGATACTACTTGATAGGATTGACTTTTGTTTTGTTCTACAGAAATGGCTTAAAATTGTTGATATGTTTTCATTTTCAGGAGGCTGATGCATAAAACAGAGTTTACTTCAGACTTCACAGGATTTAAGAAAGATGGGGCACAATGGTTGGTTGATAACACAGACATCAAACTTGTAGGTAAGATTTTACATTTTTCCTCGCAGTTACACGATTTTAAACAAGTTTCACTATTTCAAATACATACCTTGCCTGCTTCTACACTAACAAATGAAGTAGGCACCTCAGAGCCTCCAACCTGCAAGACACAAATCATAAGAACAGAATATTGAATGTTGAACTAAGCTCACTTTTTTTTCTCACATTTCATAACAAACAAACAAAGAATTTATATAATTGTAAGGTTCATTTTCTTCTCACTTTTCATAGCAAACAAACAAAGAATTTATCCCAATGCACTTCTAAAAACTCAATCCCATCAACACAACAAGGACTTGTTTTTTTTTTCAGTTCCCATATATTTTTTCAATTAACCAAATTCAACTAAGTTTAGTTTTGGTGTTCAGGACTTCAAATTTGAGTGCCAAAGAAAATCAAAATAGGCTCATATGAAGAAAACAGAAATGGGAAAAGTTCATCTTGCTTTTCCTCATATTTATTAGCAAACAAACAAAGAATTATTTGTATGTACTTCCAAAAACTCAACCCCATCAAGGCCAAAGTCTATTTTCTTTTCAATTCTCCAAATTCAACTAAGCTCATTTTTTGCTGTTCAGGGTTTTAAATTTGAGTGCAATAATAACAAAACAGAAATGGTAAAAGTTCTTTTTTTAACCTCACATTTCTCAACAAACAGACAAGGAATTAACCAAATGCACTTCTAAAACATTAGATCATTAATCTACTGCTTTAACATCAATAGTCAAAAGGACTAACAACTGCGATAAAGAAGAGTAGAAGAAGCCAGAACTAGAGATAATAAGAAATTAATGAAAATACCTCAGCCACAACCAAGAACAAAGCAAAAAAGAAGGGAGAAATCAGTGTTAAAACATTGCTAAACCAAGAACAAAGCAAAAGAAAATGGTTGTTTTGTTCTAAAAAATAATAGTAATAATAATAACAATGTGACAAAGAAGAGTAGAAGAAGCCAGAACTAGAGATAACAAGAAATTAATGAAAATACCTTCAAAAAGCAGCCACAACCAAGAACAAAGCAAAAAAGAGGGGAGAAATTAGTGTTTTACTTCTCAAATATGAAAAAGAAAATGGCTGTTTCGTTCCCAAATCTGAAAACAATTGTGGCTGGGGAAGAAATTAATTTAAGTTTCAAGGCTAAAATGGTAAAATAATAAATAAAAGTATGGGTATGTTTGTCTCAAAAAAATACCTACAATTGTACTGGCCTTCACTGCAGCTGAATCCTCCAGCTTGTTTTCAGCATATCAGTGTGGCTGAAATAAGTTTTCACTGCACTGTGCTGTTGAACCAAATAGCATACTAGTGAGTTTACTATGCTGTTGAACCAAGTAGCATACTAGTGAGTTTACTATCCCTCACTGCACCACACTGGCCTTCATTGGTAAACCAAAGGAGGCCTTAGAGTCAGATAACATAAATACATCTGCACATATAAATATAATGATAGAATCCAATACATATTAAAATCGAAATCTCTAATAAAAATTGAAAAAAAAATTTACACCAATTATATATATATTAAAAATTATAAACATTTTTTTTTAACTTTTTCTTTGGTCAATTGATACCATAATGCTCCATGTAGCCCTGTCACTTGATAGATTGAAATTTTTAACATGCAAATTTTTATCACAAACTTTGAGAAAATATTGTACAATTTTGAGTCAAAAATTGATTTGGAAATTTAGATTCAAAATTTTATTTATGAAGTTTGAGAATAGTTACAATTACAAAGAAAAATTCCCATGGTTCTTCTCTTTGATGGAGATTCAACCCAAAGGTCGTGTAGACATGATTTTGGAAAGATGAGATTTGCTTCAATGTGTTGAAAAATATGTCCATATTATAGTAAATATGTAATTGTTATCTATTTATTTAAACGATGAATAAATAAATAAAATTAATTTCGCACATTATTATGTCTTTTGTATTTATGTCTTTTATATTTTACATGCATAGCGAAATTATGACAAACAAATACTAGCTCATTGATTGTCTAAAGTTCAAACTGAAGATAAGTAGCGTTGTAAAGAACGTTTACATTGCGAGAAAGGCAACTTACTTCAGTAAATAATCTAAATGGGTCTGTAATCCCATAAAAGAATCAAAGTGAGCATTTGATTCAAATATTTAAAAGGATTATTGTGTCGTATACAATTCCAATTGAGGAGATGGCTAGTCTTGACTATCGAAGTAGTTGACTCCACGAGTAGAGACATGAATGTATTCATTGGTAGAATGATACATTAGACAGGACCCAAGATGAATTAATTTTGAATCCATTTGTGAATTAATTCACTTGTGACGTTCATGGTGTGATTTACCTAAATCCTGAGTTAGTCACTGACCATGCGTATGCAACTCATGTGCTTTGATATAAGTGGAGGCTTATGTTCTAAAGATGATCGAGCCCATAACCGATATGTTGGGTATATGACTTGTGTATGGCATGACTTTAATAGCAACAGTGGAATTCATAGCTCAATTAAAGAGTTAATAATATCCTCTCATTGGCATTGTGTGGATTGATAAATATGGAACATGGCCACAGGTTGTTTGTTCTCAAACGAGCAACTTATCACAGTCATTTATTGACAGTGATCATATTAATCATTAAGAAGACACATATGAGGGTAACCGACACATGATGAGGCCATTGGACAAAGCAGTTAGATGAATTACTTTCGTAAAGAGTATACAATAAGGAGTTTTCAATCATGTTACTTTTTTGGACTAACTCCATGACTAAGTAATTATGAATTATTGGACTGATGCTTCTGGACATAATTGCAATCACTAGAGCCTAATTGTATATGTTCGATTAGTCCCTCCGCTAGCTCAACAAAAGTTCAATCGGACTACATTTTAATTGGAAGAAAATTTTACAACTTCGGGAATAATTTAATTGAGTTGATATATTCGATGTGGAATTAAATTAGGTGATCGTGGGAATTGTTCAACTAGAGAATTTGATTAAAGAATTTTCTTGAAAAATTAATTTGGAAAATCTAAGTGATTTTTAGAAAAATTAATTTGATCAAGTAAAATTAATTAATCAAATCAATTAATATGATATTTTTGGAAGTTAATTTTCAAGTTAGACAATTGGCATAATGGGTAATTGAATTTGAAAATTAGACCTGAAATTGTAAATTGGGCTCGAGAGTCCAAAACTGAGATCAAGACCCAAAAATTGGTTGAACCGGGCCTGGTATGTGAAAGTGGGCCGACGATCCAACCGGTGGCTAGACTGAACTGGTTAGGTCGTCATTGACCTAGACCGATTGGGTCATCTTTGAACCAAACTTGTGACAGCCTTAAAACGACCCTAGTCGGAATGTGGTTTCGGAACCACAAAACCGAGGCATAAAAATAATTTAATATTTATTTTGATGCCTATAATATGTGTTAACTCATGTGTGACATTTTGATGCTTTAATTTAGAGTTATAAATGTGAATTTCACTAGAAAGGACCTAGTAGAAAACTTTGAAAGTATGATGGGGAAATGTATGATGACTAATTAAAGCATGCATGCAAAACAATGGCCTTGCATGTCAAATACCCCTTTTACAAGTGATGGCCGGCCATGACAAGGAGTATGGGCTAAACATGTCATGAAACATGTTTTGTTGGTGCATTAGGGGGAAACAATAAACAAATAAGCATGGGTAGTAAAGAAAAAAAAAATGTGTGTGTGTGAGTGAAACCCCCCCATTGCCGTATATGGAAGAAAAGAAAAGAAAAGAAAAAAATTTTGCTCATCCATTTCATTCTCTCTTGACCGAAAATACTAGAGGGGAAGGGAGGAATTTTGCTTCATGCTTGGGTTGGAAGAGGATTAGGAAGAGGTTTGGCTATATTTGTATCAAGATTAAGGTATGTTTGATGTTGTGCCATGAGATTCATGCATATTTTTGGTTGTTAACTTGATGTTCTTATTAGCCCATGGTTCAAATCTTTGTTATATCATGGGGATGGTATTTGGCCAAGGTGGATTTTGAGTTAATGCCATTGCATGTTAAATATGAAGCTTGATGATGATACATGTGATGGTGGATTGAGGACTCTTAGATTTTCTTTGAGCATTTTTGAATGATATACTAAGTTCTTTGTGTAATCATGACCAAAATTATGGTATTGTGATGTATTCGGCCATGGCGCATCCTCAAGTGTGATTTATGCTCTTTGCATGGAGAGTAAGATTTGTGTTTCGAAATCATGTTCATGTTTAGTTACAATCAACTTGAGATTCGGCTCTAGCATACATATATGTATATATGTTTGAGCATGATGTATTGGTATGACGTATATACTATCTTAAGGTATATACTTACTTATGATTATGTTTTGGTTATGAAGGAAATGATAGATGTGTATTGAGTTACAATATGGAAAGGTATTAGTTAGTAAAATGTATGCTATTTTTGTGTGATAATAAGTGCATAAATGGCCTCAACATGGACATGCATATTCTACCACATGAAGGAAATTGGTGAGCATGTATTCGGTTAGAGGCAACCATATTGAAGCCTTATCTTGGCTTAGATTGTTGACTAAATGGGTAATAAGTGAGGATGGTTGCGAATATACAAACATACATATGCATGTGTAATTGAATTATGAATGTTTAGCGAGATGGTTAAACTAGTTGATTTATTGATTAAGCTTAAGGAGTTAAAGAAGGAGAATCAAGCAAGGGAAAGGCGAAGGTCATCGAGTAGCCGACTTGGACTATTTTACCCAACACAAGGTAAGTCATTAAGCATATATTTGATATTGCTTAAATGATTGTAATATCTATGCAATTGCGTTTAATGAGATGAAATATATACAAATGTATGTGTATGAAAAGATGATAATGTTGAACGTAAAAGAGATAGTGAAATGTGTAGGAAGTTTGTTTGACACTAAGTGTGCGAGAAATAGATGTGTACGGTGATTTAGATTGGCACTGAGTGTGCGAGCTTGTAATGTACGGCACTAAGTGTGGGAGTTTGGACTATATGGCACTATGTGTGCGGGCTTGAATCATATGGCACTAAGTGTGCGTGATTGAGTATTAAGCACTATGTGTGTGAACTCTACGCATATCTCCGATTGAACATTTATATGGAGGCGTGACTTTATCGAGATGAGTATGGACAGCGGAAAGAGTAAGTACCTTGAGTTCATGACTAATAGATGCTATGTTCATGCTCGGGGTGGAGTTGGTAAGATTTAAATCTATGTGATGATTTCAATTGCATTCCCGTAAATAAGGTATCGTGGAATAGATGAAAGTTCATTTGATTGCATGATTGTTGCGGAAATGAAATGATGTATGGAAATTGCTTCAAATATCCTATTGAACAAAGATATGAAATGTAAATGTATGACTTGGTATGAGATTGATCCGAAGATCTAAGGAACTATGGTATAGTTCGGTATGGTGGAACATTTGGCCTTGTTTCATTATTTCATTTTATGATAATTGTATTAATGGATGGTTGTGGAATGCTTATGACTTATTGAGTTATAAACTCACTCGGTGTTTTCTTGTCACCCATTTTAGGTTCCTTGGGCTCGTCTCCTTTTGGGTGTTCAGAATCACAACGAAGTCATCACACCCATGAGCAATCTTTGGTATTGTCTTCTTAGTCGACTTAGGAGAACATTTGGCATGTATGAGCTATTTTGTTTTGTTAAATTTTGGGTTGTAAACTTTAAGCCATGTGAAAATGGCCTATGTGGTCGCTTTGAGTGGGATGCTAGAATCTATAGCCACGAGTCTTAGAAACCTTAATTTTGATAAGGTGGCCATAATTTGTGTCACGATGATGGATGAGTAGTAAGGCTAAGGAAGGATTCATGAAATTGGCATAGTTCATCGCGAAGAATCGCTATGACAGCAGCAGTGATATGAGATCGAAAAATCACTAAAAATAGTAGAAGTGGAATTAATAGCTAAAAAATTACGCACTCAAGCTTGATGGGTCTATTTTCATATGGATGAAACAAAATGACCATATGAGCTTTATTTTAAGAGATATTAAAGTTCTCGTGAAACAGGGCGAACGGTTTCGGATCCCTATTCCGACTTTGGAAAATCATTGTAAATTAACCAGAGATAATTAGGAGTCATGCCATATATGTGTAGATTCCTCTGAGTCTAGTTTCTATAGAAACAAACAGAATCAGATTGAAGCCTGTCATGCAGGAGATATCCAATTCAGAACGCACAAAGGTCAGTAGTCGATCCCGCAATGGGGAGACTTTAACTAATAAACTGTACTAATTGGCTCAACCAAAATTCTAGAAAAAATCGTAGATGGACATATGAGTCCAGTTTCAGGAAAAATTATTAAACTGATTTTCGAGTTGTAAAACTCAAGATATGATTTTTGAAGCGACTAGTACACAGATTGGCGGCTTGTCCGGGAAATTCTCAATAAGTGGTTTGAAGTCTGTTAACACCTCGTGTTCGACTCCCGTGACGGTCTCGGGTTCGGTGTTACAATTTTATTGGTATCGAGCTATGGTTTAGTCGGTTCTAGGACTACCGTAGCTGCGTGTGAGTCTAGCTATACATGCCAATGTGTTAGTGCTTAAAAATGTGATGACTTGACGGTTGAAATTTTTGTTTTGATTAGCAAATGGAACCCGGTAGAGATCCTTGGCGGATGACGTTGAAAGTGTAGCGGCTGCTCTGCGCAAGGGACACCGCCTGTTGAGCCTCATCATCCGCGAATAATCAAGATGAAGGGCGAAACAAGCCTTCTTCACCATGATGAATGAGTGGGTCGCGCAATATGCCCGAACCAATCTGGCCGTCCAACCATTCCCAAATTTAAATAATCCACCCCAAGAGCCCGTAATGCCATCGATTGTCGATCCCGTGAGGTCGAGTAAACCACCGTGGACTTGATTAGGAAGCGCAATGAGGAGTTTAAGGCCATAGTTATCGATCTTTGAAAGGGCCGAGTTCGCTTGATAACACCATTAGAGTGTTTGATGAACTGTCATGCACACCGATGAATGTCTTAAGTGTGCTATATCCTTGTTGCGAGACTCACCTACTATTGGTGGAGGACCTTAATTTCCATAGTCCCAAAGGAACAAGTTACTTGGGATTTCTTCCAAACGGAATTTCAAAGAAATACATTAGTCAACTGTTCATCGATCAAAAGCGTAAGGAATTCTTGGAGCTCAAGCAAGGTCGATGACAGATCTGAATCTGAACATGAGTTCGTAAGACTTAGTCGGTATGCTCGGGAGTGTGTGGTGATGAGGTTGCTATGTGCAAAAGATTTGAAGAGGGATTGAATGAAGAGTTAAAGCTACTGGTGGGTATTTTGGAGATAAAAGAATTTGTAACACTAGTTGAACGAGCTCGCAAGGCGGAAGAGCTCGGAAGGAGAAGAGGAAGGTGAATTTGAAGCTAGAGATTATCGTAAAAGATCGACGGGCAAGGCTCCATTTTCTACGTAAAGAAGTTCGAGAGGACACAAATAAGTCGAGGGCGATGCGGGATTGCCATTAGAGCACGACCATCGATGGACTCACGAGCTACCTCGGTAGCTAGTGTGGGCAATAATCGTCAAGAAAAGCCCGAATGCCCCAATGTGGAAGACGACACATAGGTGAATGTTGGGGTAAGTCCATTAATAGGGCTGTTATGGATGCGGTTCGAGGACCACTTCATTAGAGATTGCACTGAGCTAGATGAGAAGAATAAGATGCAAGGTGCAAGATCTAGTGGGACGACGGCCAGAGGTAGACCCCGAGGATTTCAGGAGGTAGGGGTGGTAATCGAGAGGGTCTCGATACGGTTGTTCGATCCGAGACTCGTGCTCTCGCTAGAGCATATGCTATCCGCGCAAGACGAGAGGAGGCATCCTCCCTAACGTTATCACCGGTACTTTCACTCTCTTTGATACTAGTGTGATTGCATTGATTGACCCCGGCTCTACTCATTCATATGTATGTGAAACCTTAGCATCTAGTAAGACTCTCACCGTTGAGTCTCATCGAGTTCGTAATTCGGTGTCAAATCCCTTGGGTCGTTACGTCGGTTGGTCGACAAAGTGTGTAAGAAATGCCCCTAGTCATTCGAGGTTCCTATTTTCCGCGGACTTGATGCTTTTGCCGCTCGATGAATTTGATGTTATTCTTGGGTTGGATTGGTTGACCGTGCATGATGCGGTTGTGAATTGCAAAAGCAAGACTATTGAATTGAGATGCAAATAACGAGATGATCTCGAGTTGAGTCTACGGACTTGAAGGGGTTGCCGGTGTAATATCATCAATGTTGGCCCGAAATATGTAAGAAAAGGGTGCGAAGCATACCTTGCGATATACTTGATGATAAGGAGTTAGAAATAAAACCGAATCTCGCTTGGGTGGTTTGTGAATACCGGATGTTTTTCCCAAGAATTATCGAGTTTGCCACTGTTCGGAGATAGAGTTTGGTATTGAGCTTGTACAGGACCACACCGATTTCGATAGCTCAGATCGTATGGCACCAACTAATTAAATGAGTTGAAAGCTCGCTTGCAAGAGTTGGTGGATAGAGGCTTTGCTCGCCCGAGTTTTTCACCTTGGGGTGCACCGGTGTTGTTTGTGAAAAGAAGTACGGAACCATGAGGTTGTGCATCGACTATCGTCAACTTAATAAAGTGACAATAAAGAACAAATACCGTTACCACGATCGATGATTTGTTCGATCAACTCAAGGAGCCTCGGTGTTTTCAAAAATAGATTTGAGATCGGGCTATTATCGCCATGAATCCGAGATTCGGATATACCCAAACCGCCTCGTAGCGAGATATGGTCACTACGAATTCTTAGTGATGCCGCTTGGGCTCACTAATGCCCTCGCAGTATTTATGGATTTGATGAATCGGATCTTCGATCATATTTGGATCGGTTCGTAGTGGTGTTCATTGACGACATCTTGGTCTATTCAAGAGATGAGACCGAGCATGCGAGCACTTGAGATTAGTGTTGCAAATTTTACGGGATAAGCGGTTATATGCTAAGTTCAAGAAGTGTGAGTTCGGTTAAAAGAGGTTAGCTTCTTGGGTCATGTGGTATCTGTGACGGGTATTCGAGTCAATCCGAGTAAAATTTCAACTATACTTAACCGGAAGCCTCCAGAAATATTACCGAGGTTCGAGCTTTTTGGGACTTGCTTAGGTTATTACCGACGGTTTGTAAAAAGATTCTCGATGATAGCCACACCCATGACGAAACCGCTTGAAGGATGTCAAGTTTGAATGGACGGAAAAGTGTCGAAAAGTTTCGATCAATTGAAAACTCATTTAACGGAAGCTCAGCTTTTAGTGCGCAAACCGAATCGCAAAGAGTTTGTCATTTATAGTGACGCCTCCCTACTTGGGTTAGGTTGCGTATTAATGCAAGAAGGTCGAGTTGTGGCCTACGCGTCGAGACAATTAAAGCCACATGAGAAAAATTATTCGACCCATGATCTCGAATTGGTCGCCATCGATTCGCCTTTAAAGATATGGCGACATTACTTATTTGGTGAGAAGTGCCATGTGTATTCGTAACACAAAAGTCTCAAATATTTGATGACTCAAAGGGACTTAAATCTGCGACAAAGACGTTGGCTCGAGTTGTTAAAAGATTACGAGCTTGTCATTGATTATCACCCGGGAAAGGCTAATGTGGTTACGGACGCCTTAAGCCGGAAATCACTGTTTGCTTTACGAGCAATGAATGTACACTTGTCTATTCTACCCGACAATGTGTTAGTAGTCGAATTAAAGGCCAAACCATTGTTGACTCATCAAATTCGTGAAGCTCGTAAAGTTGATAATGAGTTGGTTGCAAACGGGTGAGTGTGTTCAACAAGGAATCGGAGTTTCATATTGGTGATGACGATTGTTTGAGGTTCGAAGTCGTCTGTGTGTTCCAAAGAATTGAACTTATTTCAATGATTCGAACGAAGCCCATTGTAGTGAATGGCAATCCACCCGGGAGTACGAAGATGTACAACGATTTGAAACGACGGTTTTGGTGGCATGGTATGAAACGAGACATCTCCGACTTTGTTTGAGATGTTTAATATGTCAACAAGTGAAAGCGAACATCAAGTGCCTTGAGATTACTTCACCGACACGATACCCTAGTGGAAATGGGATCGAGTCACAATGGACTTTGTGTCCGGACCGCCATTGTCGTGAGCAAGAAGGATGCGATTTGGGTTGTTGTTGATAGATCGACTAAGTCGGCTCACTTTATCCCCGTGCGTACGGATTTTTCATTGGATAAACTAGCTGAATTGTATGTTTCTCAGATTGTGAGATTACACGGGGTACCGATTTCTGTGGTATCGGATAGAGATCCGAGGTTCACCTCGCGATTTTAGAAGAGATTGAAAGAAGCTTTAGGTACCAAGTTGCATTTCAGCACCGCCTTTCACCCCCAAACCGATGGTCAATCCAAGCGGATAATTCAGATACTTGAGGATATGTTGAGATGTTGCATCCTCGAGTTCAGTGGTTCATGGGAACGGTACTTACCTTTGATTGAATTCGTTTACAACAATAGTTTTCAATCAAGTATTAAGATGGCGCCTTACGAGGCCTTGTACAGGCGTAAATGCCGTACACCATTGTTTTGGACCGAGCTCGGTGAGAACAAAATTTTGGAGTGGATTTGATTAAAGATCTTTGAGCAGAAAGTAAAAGTAATCCGTGAAAATCTGAAGATAGCCTCCGATCGTCAGAAGTCATACGCGGATCTGAAACGAAAAGACATTGAGTATCAAGTGGGAGATAAAGTGTTTCTTAAAGTTTCGCCTTGGAAAAAGATACTCGATTTGGTCAGAAGGCAAATTGAGCCCGAGGTTCATCGGGCCATATGAGATATCCGAACGAGTCGGTCCGATTTATGATCGTTTGATTTTGCCCCGAACTTGAAAAGATTCACGACGTCTTTCATGTTTCGATGCTTCGACGCTATAGGTCCGATCCGTCGCACGTAATTAGTCCATCGAGGTTAAAAATTCAAGCCGATATGAGTTATGAAGAAGAACCGATTCGTATCCTAGCTCGTGAAGTGAAGGAGTTGCGAAACAAAAGGGTTCCGTTAGTAAAAGTGTTATGGCTCAAACACGGATGGAAGAAGCTACTTGGGAACCCGAGAACTCTATGAAGGAGCGATACCCAAACCTATTTACCGTAAGATTTTCGAGGACTAAAATTTCTTAAGTGGGGAGAGTTGTGATGACTTTAAAACGACCCTAGTCGTAATGTGGTTTTGAACCACAAAACCGAGGCATAAAAATAATTTGATATTTATTTTGATGCCTATAATATGTGTTAACTCATGTGTGACATTTTGATGCTTTAATTTAGAGTTATAAATGTGAATTTTACTAGAAAGGACCTAGTAGAAAACTTTGAAAGTATGATGGGAAATGTATGATGACTAATTAAAGCATGCATGCAAAACAATGGCCTTGCATGTCAAATATCCCTTTTACAAGTGATGGTGGCCATGACAAGGAGTATGGGCTAAACATGTCATGAAACATGTTTTGTTGGTGCATTAGGGAAACAATAAACAAATAAGCATGGGTAGTAAAGAAAAAAAAATGTGTGTGTGTGAGTGAAACCCTCCATTGCAGTACATGGAAGAAAAGAAAAGAAAAAAAATTTGCTCATCCATTTCATTCTCTCTTGACCGAAAATACTAGAGGGGAAGGGAGGAATTTTGCTTCATGCTTGGGTTGGAAGAGGATTAGGAAGAGGTTTGGCTATATTTGCATCAAGATTAAGGTATGTTTGATGTTGTGCCATGAGATTCATGCATATTTTTGGTTGTTAACTTGATGTTCTTATTAGCCCATGGTTCAAATCTTTGTTATATCATGGGGATGGTATTTGGCCAAGGTGGATTTTGAGTTAATGCCATTGCATGTTAAATATGAAGCTTGATGATGATACATGTGATGGTGAATTGAGGACTCTTAGATTTTCTTTGAGCATTTTTGAATGATATACTAAGTTCTTTGTGTAATCATGACCAAAATTATGGTGTTGTGATGTATTCGCCATGGTGCATCCCCAAGTGTGATTTATGCTCTTTGCATGGAGAGTAAGATTTGTGTTTCAAATCATGTTCATGTTTAGTTACAATCAACTTGAGATTCGGCTCTAGCATACATATATGTATATATGTTTGAGCATGATGTATTGGTATGACGATATACTATCTTAAGGTATATACTTACTTATGATGATGTTTTGGTTATGAAGGAAATGATAGATGTGTATTGAGTTACAATATGGAAAGGTATTAGTTAGTAAAATGTATGCTGTTTTGTGTGGTAATAAGTGCATAAATGGCCTCAACATGGACATGCATATTCGGCCACATGAAGGGAAATTGGTGAGCATGTATTCGGTTAGAGGCAACCATATTGAAGCCTTATCTTGGCTTAGATTGTTGACTAAATGGGTAATAAGTGAGGATGGTTGCGAATATACAAACATACATATGCATGTGTAATTGAATTATGAATGTTTAGCGAGATGGTTAAACTAGTTGATTTATTGATTAAGCTCAAGGAGTTAAAGAAGGAGAATCAAGCAAGGGAAAGGCGAAGGTCATCGAGTAGCCGACTTGGACTATTTTTACCCAACACAAGGTAAGTCATTAAGCATATATTTGATATTGCTTAAATGATTGTAATATCTATGCAATTGCGTTTAATGAGATGAAATATATACAAATGTATGTGTATGAAAAGATGATAATGTTGAACGAAAAGAGATAGTGAAATGTGTAGGAAGTTTGCTTGGCACTAAGTGTGCGAGAAATAGATGTGTACGGTGATTGAGATTGGCACCGAAGTGTGCGAGCTTGTAATGTACGGCACTAAGTGTGGGAGTTTGGACTATATGGCACTATGTGTGCGGGCTTGAATCATATGGCACTAAGTGTGCGTGATTGAGTATTAAGCACTATGTGTGTGAACTCTACGCATATCTCCGATTGAACATTTATATGGAGGCGTGACTTTATCGAGATGAGTATGGACAATGGAAAGAGTAAGTACCTTGAGTTCATGACTAATAGATGCTATGTTCATGCTCGGGGTGGAGTTGGTAAGATTTAAATCTATGTGATGATTTCAATTGCATTCCGTAAATAAGGTATCGTGGAATAGATGAAAGTTCATTTGATTGCATGATTGTTGTGGAAATGAAATGATGTATGGAAATTGCTTCAAATATCCTATTGAACAAAGATATGAAATGTAAATGTATGACTTGGTATGAGATTGATCCGAAGATCTAAGGAACTATGGTATAGTTCGGTATGGTGGAACATTTGGCCTTGTTTCATTATTTCATTTTATGATAATTGTATTAATGGATGGTTGTGGAATGCTTATGACTTCATCGAGTTATAAACTCACTCGGTGTTTTCTTGTCACCCATTTTAGGTTCCTTGGGCTCGTCTCCTTTTGGGTGTTCAGAATCACAACGAAGTCATCACACCCGTGAGCAATCTTTGGTATTGTCTTCTTAGTCGACTTAGGAGAACATTTGGCATGTATGAGTTATTTTGTTTTGTTAAATTTTGGGTTGTAAACTTTAAGCCATGTGAAAATGGCCTATGTGGTCGTTTGAGTGGGATGCTAGAATCTATAGCCACGAGTCTTAGAAACCTTAATTTTGATAAGGTGGCCATAATTTGTGTCACGTATGATGGATGAGTAGTAAGGCTAAGGAAGGATTCATGAAATTGGCATAGTTCATCGCAAAGAATGGCTATGCGGACAGCAGAGTGATATGAGATCGAAAAATCACTAAAAATAGTAGAAGTGGAATTAATAGCTAAAAAATTACGTACTCGAATCTTGATGGGTCTATTTTCATATGGATGAAACAAAACGACCATATGAGCTGTATTTTAAGAGATATTAAAGTTCTCGTGAAACAAGGCCAGAACGGTTTCGGATCCCTGTTCCGACTTTGGAAAATCATTGTAAATTAACCAGAGATAATTAGGAGTCATGCCATATATGTGTAGATTCCTCTCTGAGTCTAGTTTCTATAGAAACAAACGGCATCAGTATTGAAGCCCTGTACAGGTAGATATCCAATTCAGTAACGCACAAAGGTCAGTGTAGTCGATCCCCGCAATGGGGAGACTTTAACTAATAAACTGTACTAATTGGCTCAACCAAAATTCTAGAAAACAATCTGTAGATGGACATATGAGTCTAGTTTCAGGAAAAATTACGAAACCGATTTTCGAGTTGTAAAACTCAAGATATGATTTTGAAGCGACTAGTACACAGATTGGTAGCTTGTCTGGGAAATTCTCAATAAGTGGTTTGAAGTCTGTTAACACCTCGTGTTCGACTCCGGCGACGGTCTCGGGTTCGGGGTGTTACAATTTTATTGGTATCAGAGCTATAGTTTAGTCGGTTCTAGGACTACCGTAGCGCGTGTGAGTCTAGCTATACATGCCAATGTGTTAGTGCTTAAAACCAGTCGGGTCGTCTTTGACCCAAACCAGTCGGGTCATCATTGACTCAAACCGAACTAGCAGTAGCCGAATCGGCTCGGGGTGCGGTAAGGGTGTCGCACTGGCATCACCGAACACAACGTTGTTGGTGGCTGGGATGGTAAAATCTTGGTGGCCCATGGTAGAGTCCAGGTCGTCGGCGGCAATTGGTCGTCAGTGGTTTAGCAGTGGAAGAGTTACACTCCTACTAAGACTCCACCAGATAATTTAATTTTAGATTAATTATTCTAAAAATAATAGTAGCTTAATAGTTTAATAATAAATTTAATTTAATACTTATCTTAATAGTATTTTATTAATTTAATATTAAAGTGATTATCTTAATATTTAATTTAATTTAATATTTATCTTGTAGATAAACATTCTATTATTTTAATAAGGTTTAATATTAAATTTAATCTAATATTTATCAAGATAAAGATTATATTAATTTAATATTAAAGTGATTAAGTTTAATCATAGTTGAACTCTCTAAATTCTCCTATATAAAGAGAGCATTGAGTCATTATTTACACACACTTTAATCCAATAGAAAGTTGTAGAGAGAAAATTCTCTAAAGAGATTATCCTAGAAAATTTCTAGAGAGATTTTTCTGATTTATAACTTGACCCAAAAGTTTAGAGAAATTGTAAAATTACCCCACTGATAATTTTTGTGAAAATTTTTTTGATTCGAAGCGAGTCCACACTCGACAAATGTGAGCTTGAGGATAGCGGAGAAGACTACTCGGTCGAAGCGTTCATCCTAGACGAATAAAAAATATATAATTTTGATTAAGTGTTTATTACTTTAGATATCATAACCAAGATCTTGTTTTGAAAAAATTTTAAAACTCTGGTTTTTTTCCTAAATTAATTTTCCGCTGCGTTTTCCAAACCCATTTTTCCAACATAATGATCGTCGAGACTTGATCTTAAAGTTGAGTTTGACAAGATGTTTGCTCGAGAATTTGATTGGATTAGATTCAAGTGCCTTTTAGACTTGATCTTGAATCAAAGATATACACTTTAAGGGTTGTTGAGACTTGATTTTGAAAATGAGTTTGTCTTTAATTAAATCAGGTTGAAAGGTGACTTTCTTCATAAATGGCTTTTGGCTTCCTCTCATTGGTTGAAAGGTGGCATACACATAATCTTTACTTTGTTCAAGGTTACAAATGGTCAATTTGAGTAATGGTTTTGTAAATGAATGAAATAGTTAATGGTTGTATATGACAGTGATGTTAATGTTTTGGAAATTGTTTGCTAAACAGGTTGTATAAATGTTAAATGATAATTTGAGGCCTTAAGGGCATCCATGTTTGCCATACGCTGGTTAGAGAATGTGTGAAATTGGGATGTTAGTAATCTTCCATGAAAGTCATGACTTTGCCTCTTATATGTACGACATTAATCCTTCTTATCGCGGCATCCTCTATCAAGGTTGCCACGATCCCTAGGTTGCGAAGCTTGGTTACTGTCTTCAATGTTACGACACCAAGCCTTAGAAGTCACGATACCCACTTGAAATGTCTTAAAAACTTTTCAGTTTAGTCCTAGTTCGACTCTGGGATGGTATTAAGCTTCCATAAGCTCGTATATAACCCAAAAATGATTTTATATAATGTTTTACAATTTTAATACATGTAATTTAATGATTAATGATGAAATTTGTTTGTAACCAATCGTAATTGCTCCGGAAACAAATATGGCATCTTGTAGCTTTGACTCGTCAATCAGGTCCGATATGGGGTGTTACAAGAAGAATCTACTATTTGTACCCTCGCAACATACCTAGGAATTTCTGGTTTATAACTACTCATAAGTGAATGTCGTTGCTAACCTGAACCACCCCTTGTTTGGTAGGACATACATGACATCTGATAATCATCATGTAGTGGACTAGGGAAATATGTAGATTGAAATTGGGCATGCGCATGGCCAACATGCCTCACAGGGCCACGTCAAGCCCGAAATAGGGCTTGGCCTCCATTGAGTAAATACGATTTACAGTATTCCTCTAACCAATCATTGTAAGTGGATGAACACTTGTAACTGCCTTGGCACAAAAAATTGTTACTCACTGTCTACTACCGGTTAGGCCATAACTTTATCCAATATTCATGGTAACTGGCCAATGGATTTCGTGCAGAATGCAATCTATTAATATTCATCAGCATTGCAAGAACAAGTTGATGGTACCCGAATTGTCTCATCACCCTAACATTCTGCCAATTTATTAATGGTGCACAAACAAGCTATAATTCTACAAAATTAAATATTTGGTTTGGTATGACCACCTTTATATGATCCTTTTTGTATGACTACAACTCAAACTGCATAAAAAACGAAATAATTAGTAACACAAAAACATTTAAGTTACAATATTATTAGATTTTTCAATCTAATATTTCGAAACATATTAAATGATATATTTTCCTCCGTTTCTGCACAATGCTCAAATTTTGTCCTGTACATCACTAATATCATTCTCCGGATGCTTCATCCCTTGGAAACAATGTGTTCATTGTTTCATATAGAACAACTTTTATTCCAATATTAAAAGAATTTTTAATTTCAATAATCAAATAAGTCATAAGTTTATACCTATTAACCAATGGAAAGTGGACAATAAGCCTAGTAACAGGAGTCAAGAAAGGCATTCTATAAAGCATCCGCCCATGCTATAACAGCCCGATTTTGGGCCTAGTCGGAACAGTGGTTTCGGAACCACTAACCCGAGGTCAGAGAAATTGTTTTTAATATTATTTTATGTGTTATAGCATGTTTATATGATTGCATGAAAATTTTGGTGAAATAATTTTGGCGATTGCATGCTCAATTGCGAAAAAGGACTAAATCACATAAGGGACAAAAGTTTTATTTCATTAGCTAAAGGTGTCAACCTAGATAACCAAAATTCAGAGTATTCAAAGAGAAAATAGCCCTTTATTAATGGCATGGCCGGCCATAGGGACAAAGAAAATCAAAAAGTCAAAAATTAGGTAAAATTTGGTGACCAATTTGACTAGATTTATAATAAAATAAAAAGAAAAAGATATCACCTTTCATATTCCTCCTCTCCACCGAAAATACCAGAAAAAATAAGGGTTTTGGAGCTTCAAAAATTTCATCCACTCTTTACCCTCACAAGTAAGTGATTTTAATGGCCTTTCTTGATTAATTTTGGAATTTTGGGACCCTTGTAGCCTAATCTAACTGATGAAGGGACTATTTTGAAAAATGGTTGAGAGCCTAGGGTTTTTCCATGATAGTAATCATGTTGATTTCTGAAATTTTATAAAAGAAGATGAATCATGGTTGTTAAATAAACAACTTTCGTGAAGTAGTTTTTATGAAAACTCTAACTAAGGACTATTTTGCATAGGTTATAAATTATGTGGTAAATGTGTGAAATAATTAAAATTGTGAGATGTTATAGGCTTAAAGTAGTTTTGGCTAAGCTTGGTTAATGAGGAAATTCAATAAAAATCGATTTACGAGCCTAGGGGTAAAATCATAATTTTTGTGAAAGTCTAGGGGCAAAATGGTCATTTTGCCAAAATATGAATTATGAAATGAATTGATTAATATGATGATTAAATTAGTGACTTTTTATCATTTTAGATCAAGAAATACAAAATCTGAGCCTAGACCGGGAGAAGGCCAAGCAAGTAGATTAAATTCAACTAGTCGCCCACTTTTTGTATACCGAGGTAAGTTGTACATAAGTAAGGCAACTTTATCGCTATTATGTGTTGAATGATCGATTTTGCATAATATGGTTGAATATGATTATGAATAATGCATGATGAAATCAATGTGGTAAATTCCCGGTTGAGCCTAGAAATAGATTAAATATTCATACCATGACATTTAGGTGATATGTGTGCTAATGTAAGACCATGTTTGGGACATGGCATCGGCCACGATATGAGAGCCAGTGTAAGACCATGTTTAGAACATGGCATCGGTAATGTAATGAAAGCCAGTGTAAGACCACGTCTGGGACATGGCATTGGCCACATTATGAGAGTCAGTGTAAGACCATGTCTAGGACATGGCATCGGTATTGATATGTACGCTAGTGTAAGACCATGTCTGGGACATGGCATCGGCATTGAGACTAGAGAAAGTGTAAGACCATGTCTGGGACATGGCATCTACCTCGACGTGTGAGCCAGTGTAAGACCATGTTTGGAACATGGCATCGGCAATTCACCCTCTTGTGTAAAGCTTGTCAAATATCCTTTAGTATTCCAAATAGTTTCACGGGTTATTTTAAAGCTTACGACAATGATATGGAATGATATAATCATGTTGTGAGTGGTACAGGTTCTTATTCAAAACTCATGAGATATGAGTCTAGTTATGATGTCTTAATGGTAAGAATAACATGAATAAGTTCTATCTATGAAAATGATTTTGAAATCTTTGGCTTATATTTGTGATGTATAAGTATGTGGTGATATCTACCCTTGTGCATTCAAGAATGTTGTGTTGATTTATTATATGCTATGTGTTTTAAATATGCGTGGTTGACATTGTTATTTATTTACATACAACTTACTGAGCTTTATGCTTACTCCTTCTCTTTTCCATTTTCTTATAGTGCCGCCAAGCTAGTATCAAGGATCAAGGGACGTCGGAGGCATCGATCACACTATCACCTGAAGCTTTGGTATAGCTAGCTTAATATTTTGATTGTGGCATGTATAGCGACTTGAATCTTTTGTTTAGTGCCTTTTTAGTTTAGCCACAAGTGTTGGCTCATATGATGGATGCGATATTCATTTTGTATAGGCCATTAATGTTGGCTAATATTGATTATTATTAAATGCATTTGATGCAAATTTCTCATGGTTGTGGTTGTTTTGGCTATATGTGTTATGCTTGGATTGGTTTTGGTTGATGTTGTGTAGGTTGGTGCAAGTAAGGGTGGCAAAAAGGCTTGGTAAATAGCCTTGTTTTTGTCCACACGGCCAAACACACTGGCATGTGTCTAGACCGTGTGCAACACACGGCTTGCCCCAAGGGCGTGTGGTAAAGCCATGTATCCCCTGTACCTAATGTTGGCAAAACAGAATGCCTACTAGTAACCACACGAACGGAGACACGGCCTTGTGTCCCAACCGTGTGGAGGACACGGCCTAGTATACGGACGTGTACCATGGCCGTGTGCCCTTAAAGGGTTGCTAAGGTTAGAAACAGAATGTCAAGGTTTTTGCACACGAGTTGAGACACGAGCGTGTCATGGCCGTGTGAGAGACATGGGTAATGGATACGGGCGTGTGCCAAGCTGTATGAAAACCCCTGTAAGTTCAAATCGAAAAATAAATTCCACAGGCTAGGGACACGGACGTGTCCCAAAAAGTTTAGGCCATGTGAGCCACACGGGCCTTCAACATGGCCATGTTAAGAAGACACACGGGCAAGTTACCCTTCTACACAGGTGTGTATGTCCCTGTTTACTTGAAATTTTACAAAGTTTTCTAGAGTGCACAGAATTGTCCCAAATCAACTTCAAAGTGTGTTCGGGGCCTCGTATGCCCATAGTAGGGACATTAGGGTATTGTTAAAAGTTTTAAATTTGAGCGAAATTTCATAACTAGTAAATGTATGTTTGTATGTGTTTAAGTCCGGCAACACCTTGTATCCTATTCCGGCGTCAAACTCGGGTAAGGGGTGTTACACATGCTTTAGTACTTGCTACTCGATGTTAAGCACATCTCCCGAAACAATGATGCAAGTATGGTTACTCCCCAACTATAATTTCCAGCATGTCTCAAATTATAGAGGCAATCGAAGTAATACTAGCTTAATCGATTATATGATTTATAAGACATCAAAATCTTCTTAAGAAGACGCATTATTAGTAATCAAGCAAAGAATTACATCTCCGCATTTGATGCAATCCGAGGTAGCATCGTCGAGAATATGTCCAACTAAATGTGCAAAATAAAATTGCCCTTCTTTGCACTTTGAGGGGGATATCTACCGAGCAATTGTAGGCAAACTTAGTCTAAATTTGAACTTGAATTTCTGATTAAAACTAAACCATTAGCCAGTAGACCAAGTTGTATAACAACATACTCAAGCATGATGATGCATTCACCACAAGGCAAATGAAACCTATGTGTCTAATGCTGCTAATAAATCCGGATAGATTTAACTGCCCTTAATCAACACCAAATACCTAAACCTAATTGTGTTTAGGTATGCTTGGACCCTTAAGTCAATAGGGCCAAAAAAGCAATGTTGCGTCTTACTTCGAAGTGAACTATCTATACGGTACATACAATTTATATAACACGTGTTAGTGAAAAAAAAAATACATTTTGTTGAAGACAAATTCGTAATATTTACCTCTTCTAATATTTCATTAGATACATGCAGATGTCATATCAATGTAATTTAGCTAAACCTGCTAATACAACCAAAACAGTAACATGTTGCTTATAATATATTATTTTAGGAAATTTATTAGGGTTAGGTGGGTAGTTTCAGGTTTTACATTAGTTGGGTGGTTTGGGTTTGAAATTTAAATTATTTTAAAAAATTACTTTGACCGGTCTTGATAGTTAAAGATATTCACTTTTCTAGGTATGGTCTAGGTTCAAGTCATATATCACCTCTTGAAGACTAAAATAACTTATAATAAGATAAAAAGGTTGCATGTGTTTACAAATAATCTCTTTAATGTAGCTTAATTGATTGTAACATTCAAAATAAAAGTCAACTTAAACGTATATTTTATACTTATAATTATTTTTCTTTTACTTGGATTGTCAAACTATATATTTTAACCTTCAAAGTAAAATCAATTAGCATTTAAATATTGCATTTGCTTAATGGCCCTTAGCCGTAACTAGAGGCTAAATTGGTTAGGGACAAAACTCGGATGAAAGGTCACCCTTTCGACAAGCAGTATTTGAAATAGTGTATATAGAAAAATATTTCGTATGGTATTCATTAAATATGTTATATTAGTATTAAACAAGCTGTTAATAAAAGGCAACTTTAATTATTAAATTAATCTATTTGCTTTATGAAAACTGATAAAATTATTTTACTTTAATTCCTTGCATTTCTCTACTTTTAATAAAAAAATGATAAAGTGATGTAATTTAAAATTGAACCCAAAATTGTATTTAATTATTCAGTCTCACAATTTACAAGAAAAGAAAAGCCAATTCATTATTCATCTACTTGGTAAGTATGATGTCTAAGTAAAAACCCTGTTAATCTTAATTAATAATAATAAAAATGGAGGGATAATAGTGATTATCATAATAACAATGGTGGAGTTAGGGTAAGTTCTTCATTGTTTTTGAAAAGTACTTTTGAAAAATGTTGTGGAAAAGTACTTTTGAGAAGTACTTTTGAGAAGTGCTTAAGAAAAATTTAAGTGTTTGATATTCTTTGTCAAAAAGTGCTTTTGAAAAGTAAAATGTTCATTTTAGACATGATATTATAAAGTAACAAATATGTATTTAAATAATGTTCAAATTAGTTAATATTATGATATTTTAGTAAAAATATAAAAAATAATTTATTATAACTTATTGTTAATATTTTAATATATAATATTAATTTTAAATATTTCTAAGTAATTAATATTAATTATTTATTAAATTTAATTAGAATATATAAACTATATTTAAATATTTAAATATAATAATTAAATATTTATAATTAGATATTGACACAATTATATTATTTTAAAAATATTTTTATTTTTAATTAATGCATTTAACACATTTGTAAAAATCATATTAAATAACCAAGAAAGAAAACACAAAATAATAGCATCAAACACATTTTAAGTCAAAAAGTAAGGTTAAAAAGGTAAAATAACAGCTAAAAGTGTTTTTTTGCTGAAAAAGCTAAAATTTACTGCTTTTTCATTTCTAAAAAAGCTCATATCAAAAATTAAAAAAATTACTCCAATGATATATGTTCTTCATTACTTTTAAAAGAAAAATATTTTTTCTAAAAAAAATTCATCCCAAGGGAGAACATCCTTATAAAATTGAAAAGGGATTTGGTTCACAAGGACTAAGAATTTGGGGTTTGAGCCATATATTGTTTTTATATACATTAGGAGTGTCCTGTTGTTTAACCATATTTCTGCGGCCACCATTTGCGAATATTCCTTGTACAAACAACTCCACATCAATTCTTTTAATTCCTTCCCTTCCCTCCTCCGAAAACTCCTTCTCCGATACTAATTGTGCCGGAATATACGGAGGTCGTTGGATTAGAAGAATTAGTTCCCAATCAATCCCCTTGAAATAATCGTGTCCCTTGATTCCCTCCAGTGTGATCCTTTGCTTTGGATCCTTCTCTAACAATTTCCTTATCAAGTTCCTCAACGGTGTCGGTTCCCCCATTAGCTCCGGCGATTTAGTTAGAATGCGGTAAAAAGTTTCTTTCCTGTTTGATCCCCTAAACGGTGTCGTGGCGTACAGCATTTCGTGTAGAACGATCCCCAGGGACCACCAATCCACAGAGAAATCATGACCTTTACCGGATATGACTTCTGGCGCCACGTATTCCTCTGTTCCAACGAACGAGTTGGATTTATTTACATAGCCTGACTCAATATGTTCCGAGTTGACGAGCGCTTGGTAGGACGAGTCGTAAGGGGCGATACCCGAGTTGAAGTACCTTTTAAAGGGAAAGAATCGATTTCTCTTGACAAAGTCCGGCGGTTTCTGAGTGACCGAATTGGGAGGTGTTGGAGAAAGTTTAGTGGAAAGATCGAAATCGACAAGCATGATATGGCCATTTTCTTGGATCATGATATTTTCAGGCTTCAAATCTCTGTAAACAATTCCTAAATTATGAAGATACTCCAAAGCGAGAACCAATTCCGCTGCATAAAACCTATGAAGAAAGAAATTATGAACAAAACAATTAACATGTGTTTGATTCCCAGGAAAATGATACATGAAATTACTTGGTTCTTACTTTTTTACCTTATAACATCGTCCGTAAACATTTTCTCAGTCTGTTTCCTTCTCAAAGAATTAAGATCACGACCGGGACAATAATCAATGGCAAAACCAACGACTTTATTGGTTGTTAAAACTCCTCGCAATCGCGGCAAAAGCCGGTGGTTAAAATTCATCAACACTTGCTGTTCAAGTCTAACCCTTCTATACTCGTTCCTTTCAATTCCATTATTACCCTTTACTCCTTTATTACTCTTCTCGATGGAATCTCTAGATATAACTTTCAAAGCTAAAATTTCCTCCGTCAATTTATCTCTGGCAAGAAACACCACTCCTTTCGCTCCTCGTCCTACAGCCGTCACTACTTCCAGGCAATCTAATTTGAGTGATGGTACTGAATGCACGTTGAATTGTTTAGCATCGACCATGGCGTACGGAGGCTGAACGGTTGGTTTTTAAGATTGGTTCCTGGGTGTTTGAGGGAGAAGAAGAAATACGAAGTTTAAATTGTATGAAAGATGAGAATGAGAATGTTGGTGGCGAGAATTTATAACAGAGGATTGGTTTTTCAATTTATAAGGAATCAAAAATTTGAAAAAACGAGTTAATTTGTATTACACTGGATTTGGACCACGTGAGATAATTTGGCTATTACGCGTGACGTGGCATCATCAAAGCGATTTTTAATTTTGATTTATTATTAACAAATAATTTTATTTATTTATAGAAACAAAGGGAGGAATCGGGTGATATGAGTGATTACGTATTGGTGTTGCTGTTCTGGAAAGCGTTACGGTTTTGTGGGTGAGGGGGCTGTTGCTTCAGCTGGTGGGTTCCCACTGAAAGTTACCTTTTAAAGTCCTTTTTATTGTTTCCTTTTTTTTTTTTTTTACGAGTGCAACTACTTTTTTAAACCTTTTTTCATAAGTAAGCTAATGCATGGAAGGGTGTGTAACAAACAATGCTTACCTTTCGAGGAGTTCCAATTAAGTAACTGTTATCACGGACCAAAACTCCTCGCAACGCTATGGTAATTGAACAAATCAAATTACAACTTTCCATTTTAATTCTTCTTTCTTAACTTATTTTTGATGGAGATGACAACTTATTTTTGGTTAATATCCCTACTTATTTTAATTTATACTTATTATTGAGTTTAATCACTAATTAATCAGATATCAATTCAGTTATAAAATTGTTAAAATATTATCTCATATACAAATTAAACTATACTTATGAGTATTTTTCAATGTTGTTTGAACCAGATCGGATTAGTAGGTCGAACATGTTGGACCATTTGAATCGATTGTCTCGAAAATCGATACAAACAGATTGAATTGAATTTTATTAGTTTTAAATTTTAATAATTTTTTAATTTGACCGGTTCGACCGCTGATTTAGTTTAAGAAACATTAGTAATTTTGTCTTTTACTATATAATAAAGAAATAAAAAAATTGATCATACTAAGATTTGAACCCAAAACATCATGTATAATGAATATAAATATTTATGTTTACCATTACAACCAAAACATCAATTAATTTTATATAAACTTTTAATGAATATTTTTATAACATAATTTTTTAACCTACATCATGGGTGCATCGTACCGTAAATCTAATTTCTTATTTGAGTTATCGGATATCAATTCACTTGTAAAAGTCACCTAAGTACCCTTATTATTTTTTTATACTTACAGAAAATTCCTTAATTTGAATTGGTTTTAATGAGTTAAAATTGAAAGAAGTAAAAGAAGTAGAGTCGGTAGTTATAGTACATAATGCTAATGGTTGAATTTGGGTTGGTAAGGGAGTGTTAGCTCAATCGATCAATTGTGATAGCCAAGAGGGGGTGAAATGACCTTTAAAAAATGTGGTAACAAAGAAAATAAAATGAAACAATAAACACAAAGAATTTAGAGTGATTCAACCCCAATTGTCTACTTTACTACCTTAGCTTTCTACCTCCAAGAATTTTTCCAAATTCTCTAATTTTATAAACATGATGAGAAGGTTTAACCTGACAACTTTCCTAAGATTTCTACCCAAATATTAATACTTAAACCCTCTAAAAGAGTAAACAAATGAGCAAACAAAGAAACAATCATTACAAGATTTCAGGCCATTCTTGATATTTTTGGGGCCCTAGGCATAACAATAAATTGGGGCCCTTTAAAAAAATTTTAAAATGTAAAACAATAAAATAAAAACATATACTAGTAATAAAATAAAAAAAATTTGGGCCCCTTCTATTTTTTTCCTTTTTCTTTATGTCTGCAATGAAGCGTCGATCAAAAGACTTAAAAGGCTAAAACTTTTTCCACGTTAAAAACTGAAGAAAAAACTTTTTTTTGGACCCCTTCCAACCTTGGGCCCTGGGCGGCCGCACTCTTAGACTACCTCTAAGGCCAAGCTTGATTAGAATGTTTGCCAATTAAGCACACACAAAATAAAAATACTTGAGCTAATAGAATACAATGAATGCTCACAAGTGTTTACAAGAAAAAGATAAAGAATTGAAGCACAAAAGGTTGATAAAAGAGTTATTTATCTTTCTTGATAGCTTTTGATTTCTTGTAATCTCTCTTATTATTGTAGAAGCTTTGGTAGCTAGTATTTATAGCCTTTGTCCAACTCCCAAGCATAGGTATCACTATATCCAACTCCCAAGGGATCCTCCAAGTCAAGACTGATGAGGATACCGTGATATCATTGATGAGGCAGAGAAAAAAGACTGTAGGGGCAGCCCTTGTCCAACTCCTAAACCAATCAAAGAAACACGCTTAGGGGCATTTTGAGTATAAAAGATGGGTTAGAAACACTACTAAAAGAAGCCAAAATTGGTTGAGAGAAGTGGGACTAGATAGACTTAGACATTTTTTATAACACCCCTAATCCGTCTCCGTAGCTGAATTAGGGTTACGGAGCATTACCATACAATAAAAAACATTTAAACATCATAATGTTCAATAATTTAAATATATTATAAACCATTTATTCTCATACATTTCGTCCCTAAATCGAGCCTTCGAGGCCCTAGAAATAGGTTGCAAACAATTCAGGACTACTTTGAAACAATTTGGAAAGTTTAGAAAAAAGTTGCAAAAATTAGAAACAGAGGCACACGGCTGTGTCCTCACCCATGTAACTCATTGAGTAGGGTCTCATGACCGTGTCACACGCCCATGTGCTAGGCTGTGTACCTCTCTAAATAGCCCCACACGCCCATGTGTCAAGTCGTGTGCTAGGCAATGTAACTCACTGACTTGAACCCTAAAAAACCCTCAGATGACAAACGACTGTGTCGCCAGGCTGTGTGCCTCACATGGCTGTGTCACACGCTCGTGTTCCAAGTCGTGTAAACCCAAAATTTGCCTAAAATTAAGCCATTTCATAACCAAACTATGCATGAATATACAATCTAATTGTGCACACTTTCAAGGGAGCTAATCATCATCTAAACACACCTAACATTGCCATTTCAGACAACCTAATTCATCTAACCAATATGCCATTCAAAGGCACCACAAATTGCATCCAAACGTCACTTACCTAAACATGTCCATATGCTTCATTTCATGCATACAAACCTAGTCCATATAGGTACTAAAACATGTCACAATAGGTTATTCTCAATACAACATCAACATACCAAAAATGACTGTAATAACAAGCATATTAAAGTACCTATTAGGAGAAATGAATAACAAACAGAATGACCAGCTCAGCTCATCCAATTCTCAACAAATTCCAGCTCACCAAGCTTAACAAATTCACCTTCCTTTGTCTCTTATGAAATTATTCCTTTACAAATTCTATTATATCCCTTGTATATAAGGAGCACTATGGCATCTTGTTTTATAATTAAGAGAACAATTTCCTTTTTCATCATTATTCTTTCATGGTATCAGAGTGAAATTTTTTTCACTTTCGGCCATAGATTCTGGTTCTACAGACTCTGTGATTGCGATTGCAAAGTTCTTTAATCTTGTTGCGTCTTCTTCTCAAAAGGTTGTCATTCTTGTCGATGATAGTAACTTCCTTGCCTGGAAGCAACATGTGCTTCTTGTTATCAAGATCCATCGCCTTTACTCTTACATTGATGGCTTGCTTACTATTCCACCTAGAATGTTGACTAGCGATGGTGTTTCTGTGGAGAATCCAACGTTCATTTAATATGTGCAGCAGGATTTTTCTTTCTCGACGTGGCTTCTTTCTACTGTTAGTGCCTTTTTGCACAATTAGTTAATTGGGAGTTCCTCGTTTACCTTTGAACTTTGAAAAATGCTAACTCGAATCTTTGGTATGCAATTTGCTACCAAGGCTATGTGTTATCGATCCCTTCTCTATAACTTCAAAAAGAATGATCTTTCCATGTCTGCTTATCTGGTCGGTATCAAGCATTTCTGTGACTCTTTAGCCAGTTGCAACCAACATGTTTCTTTGGTGGAACAACAGTTGGAAATTGTTAACGGTCTTCCACTGGAGTTTGATCACATCGTATATATCATCACTACAAGTCAGGTTCCCTTTGATTTACAAGGAATTACTACAACATTGTTGGATGCTGAGGCTCGACAACAGGCTCATTTTTCATAGATTTAAATTTCTATGAATCTAACTATGGGTAATTGATCTACCCCATCGCTTCCTACTTATACTAGTCATCCACTATTACAATTGTTTCACTCCAATTGGGTTACTAGGTTCTGTCGTGGTCGTGGTCGTGCATGATTTAGGGGGATGTCGCAACTGTAATGCCAGATTTGTGGCAAGATGGGTCACGTTGCTCATAGGTGTTTTTACAGATATGACTCCACTTATGATGATGAGGTTACTAACGTTTCGGGTTCTCTTTCTCTTGGATCCACAACCCATATAGGCTCAATGAAGTTTTCTGCCCACCTTTGTCATATGAATCATTTTTTTCTAAGCCTTACCCATCTAGAACTCATTTTGTGCCCTCTACAGTTTATCAACCCACTTTCCAACCATTTGTTGTTTCGAGTGAAGGAACTCCAACTGCTCTGCAAGCTTCTGTTGCTTCTACCATAGCCACAACTAGTATTGTTACTGATCCGCTATGGTACCCCGATAGTGGTGCTACTACTCACATGACTAATGATCCAGTCAAGTTCACCAACTACAACTTCTACATTGGTCAAGGTAAAGTAATTGTTGGAAATGGTAATTACACCTCTATTTCTCATATTGGTGAATCCTCTATTTCTTCTGGTTCTCACAACTTCTCCATTAACAATCTGCTCTATGTACCTGACATTCACAAGAGTCTTTTTTCTATTTCTGAGTTTACAAAAGATAATCAGGTGTTCTTTAAATTTCATCTTTCGTGTTGCCATGTGAAGGATCTGATGACTCACAGGGTTTTGCTCCAAGGCATTGAGTCTAATGGGTTGTACCAGTTGTTGCCCACGTCCTCTAACGAGTTTGCCTTTACTGCTTTTAATAACTAAACTCTTTCCCCTTTTATGTTTCGTCCAGTGGCTGTAGATCCAATGGTTCCAGAAAGTACAGTTAAGATTACTAGATGGCATCAACGACTTGGTCACCCCTCTACTGATGTGTTGAATCATGTCTTGAGTGCTTGTAATATTAGTATTCCTCATACCACAGTTTCGTCCCTATGTAATACCTGTGCACTTAGGGAAAGTCATAAATTACCATTTAAGTATGCTACATCTGTTTACTCTGTACCACTTGGACTAATTTTCACTGACCTTTAGGGGCTTGCCCCTTGTTTTTCTGCTGGTTATCAATATTATATCTCGTTTGTGGATGCCTTCTCATGACATACTTGGATATATTTTCTCAAATCTAAGTCTGATACCTTATAGGCCTTCCTAACCTTTAAGCAACATGTTGAGTTACAACTAGGAACTAAAATCAAGCAACTTTAATGTGATGGAGGAGGGGAATTTCGCAGTTTTGATTTCCTTCTAAAAAAATTTGGCATTTAGCATCATTTCTCATGCCCCCACACATCTTAACAAAATGGCTTAGTTGAACGTCGTCATCGATAGATAGTGGAGACTGGCCTTGTCTTACTAGCATAAGCATCATTGCCTTTCTCTTATTGGGTAGATGCTTTTACATCTATAGTCTATCTCATGAATCTGCTGCCTACTAAGTCACTTTATGGATTATCTCCTATGGAGAAATTATTCAATAAACAACCAGATTACAAGCCTCTTAAAGTGTTTGGCTACCTCTGTTACCCTCTGCTTAGAACCTACAACAAGCAAAAACTACAGTTTTGATCTTCTTCATAAATATTCTTGGGCTATGCTACAAATTACAGAGGATACAAATATGTTGACAAGACTGGTCGAGTTTACATTTCCAGACATGTTCAGTTTGATGAAGGTGTTTTTCCTTATGTTAGACTTTCTTCGGTTCCTTCAGTTACCAATTCCAATGGTTCAAAATCCTTGTCTACTTTACCAATTATTATAATACTTCCTCATATTGCTTCTCATCACTCTTTAGACAATACGACCATTGGTTTTGCCGTGTCTCCCTCGATTGCTGCTCATATTGAGAGTTCCCAACCACCATCTTCTATAAACTCAAATATTTTTGGTGACAATGATCTGTTTCCAAATCCCTCTATACCTGATGATCAAAATACGTCGTCATCCGATTTTGCTCCTTATCTCTCTCCTAGCAACACCCATCACATGTTCACTAGGAGCAAGGCTGGTATCTTCAAACCAAAAGTATACACTACTTATACTGCTTCTATAAACTCTATTGAACCAATCACCATTTAGGAAGATATGGTCATTCCTTTATGGAAAGATGTTGTTCATGATGAATTACAAGTCTTGATTCGAAATAACACTTGGGGTTTGGTACATCTACCTCTAGATTGCTCTCTTATTAGATGTAAATGATTGTTTAAGACTAAAGAACCCTGATGAGAGTGTTGCTCACAACAAGGTCAGACTCATCCCTCAAGCCTTCTCCCAGATTGTTGGCATGGATTATCACGAAACCTTTAGCCCTGTTGTCAAGGCTAACAAGGTAAGAACATTGTTTGCCTTAGTCGTGTCAAGTAAGTGGAAGATTAGGCAGGTTGATGTCAATAACGTCTTCTTAAATGGCTTGACTGAGGAAGTCTTTATGCAACAACCACCAGGTTTCGAGGTAGTAGATGAAAATGGTAATTTGTTGGTTTGCAAGCTGAACAAGGCCCTTTATAGCCTGAAACAGGCTCCTTGAGCATGGTTTCAAAAGCTTCATAATTTTTTAGTTCAACATTTGCATTTTAAGTCCTCTAGAGTTGATTCCTCATTGTTTTTTAAGAAGACTTCTTCTAGGGAAATGTGTTTCTTCTTGTATATGTTGATGATATCATCATCACCGGTGATTTTAATCTTGAAATTGAAAAAGCTGTTTAGTCTCTGCATAGTCAGTTTTCTTTGAAAGATTTGGAACCTCTTAGCTATTTTCTTAGAATTGAAGTAGCTAAGCATGGTGACAGTATGCATATTTCTCAGCAGAAGTATGCCCGAGAATTATTAGATAAGGCAGATATGGGAAATGCAAAATCAATTTCTACACCTATGGTAAGCTCACCAACTCTATCCTCCCTTGTTGGTTCTCCCCTACATGATGGCACCAAATACAGGAAGATTGTTGGAGGTCTCCAGTATCTCTACATGACAGGGCTAGAAATTACGTTATGTATTTGCCTTCTGATGTCCATTGGACTGTTGTTACAAGAATTTTGAGGTACATTTGAGGCACACTGGACTATGGGCTACTGTTTCAACCTTCAGCGGTTAACTTAATAAGATTTTTTGATGTTGATTGGGCTAGTTCCCTTGAGGATCGTAAGTCTACATTTGGATTTTGTACCTATCTTAGTGACAACCTGATTGGATGGTCCTCAAAGAAGCAATGAGTGGTTTCTTGATCCACATCAGAGGCTGAATATAGAAGCTTAGCAAATGGAACTGTATAAATCACATGTTTTCAGTCCTTACTCAATGAAATTGGCATGCCTTTAGAGCGAGCTTCAATGGTTTAGTGTGACAATTCTAGCACAGTATCTCTAGCAGTGAATCAGTGTTGTCTGCTCAAGTCAAGCATGTTGAGCATGATATCCATTTTGTACGAGACAACGTCTTGGATGGCAGGTTGCAAGTGAACTATGTCTCTAGACATGATCAAGTAGCTGATATCTTGACAAAACCATTGACTACTAGAAGTTTTTCCAAGTTTCGAGACAGGTTAAATGTTGTTGCTCTCAAAGAACTTCAACATCGCAATGCAGGGGGAATATTAGGAAAAATGAATAACAAATACAATGACCAGCACAACTCATCCAATTATCCATAGATTCCAACTCATCAGGCTTAACAAATTCACCTTCTTTTGTCTCTTATGAAATTATTTCTTTACAAATTCTATTATATCCCTTGTATATAAGGAGCACTATGGCACCTTATTTTATATGATTAAGAGAACAATTTCCTTTTTCATCATTATTCTATCAATATCGAAAATGATATAACTTGGTAAGGCATCAAAGTGTACCAAACCAACAGAGCTTTCAAAAGATTATACATGCCAAAACAACATCAACACATTCATCAAAACACCATTATAAATCACCCTATACATGCCATTATAAATCTAACCAAAATGCTAAAAAACTATCGAATTGATTGCTAGATACTGTGATAGATCTCCAATGAGCTTCCAACCAAATCGAGCTTTTGATAATCTAAAAAATATAAAGGAAAGGAAACTACGTAAGCAACGAGTGCTTAGTAAGCTCGTATAAACCTTATATATAACTTACCATTTCAATAATACAATACATAGATTAAATACAATTCAACACCAATGCCATAAGCTTAACAAAGCCTAATCAACATCACTAACTCACAAGTTAGTATGTATATCCATAATATAAATGAAATCATCCATAAGATATATAAATTTCCATATGTACAACATCATTTAATTCATCAATCCTTTCATTAAGTCATGATTCAATCCATTTGCATACTTACCATTTTGTTCCCTTTTCTT
Organism: Gossypium arboreum; assembly: GCF_025698485.1. Classification (NCBI taxonomy): domain Eukaryota; kingdom Viridiplantae; phylum Streptophyta; class Magnoliopsida; order Malvales; family Malvaceae; genus Gossypium; species Gossypium arboreum. The sequence continues at coordinate 43,084,049 of NC_069076.1, forward strand.
TCCTGTTGAATCATCTAGAATTACATCGGATACACGGGAAAGCTCACATGAAGTGTGCCTTTACATATAACCGTAACATTTCCTTTACAACAATGCTCACACATGAGTTGTGGGTTGGAATGTAAGCTATACGATGCTACTCACATGAGCTGTGGAGAATCCACAACAAATGTAGGACCTCAGCCATCAGTAGGAGATTCAAGACCAGCACCCGAAACATGAAATCCCTAATGACATGTCATTTGTATCCTAAGAATTCCTAAGGTTCAACCAGAACTCGATATCCGTCAATTCATCATAACATTGATACATTTATATATATAGTTCATTTATATCAAATCAACATAATGAACATTCAATTTTACTAGCATAAAAATGGTTACAGTTCATACGAACTTACCTCGACAATTAGGGCGTAGTGGTTAGATCGAATTAATCCGAAGTTTTAGCTTTTCCTCGATCTATGTCCAAACGTGGTTTATCTTGATCTAAATAGATAATTTCAATCAATTAACAACTTCTAGTATTCAATTTAATCCATATTTCATGAAAAATAACCACTTTGCCCCTAACATTTTAACTTTTCACGATTTAGTCCTTAAGCTTAGTCCTTAAAAATCTAACCATTTTAATATAAATACATGTTAATAAAAGATGCAAGGGACCTTGAAACAACCCATATTTACCATCATTTCACAATAAAACCCTAGAATTTATACCGTTAATAGATTAATCCATATTTCCAAAATTCATAAAAATCACTTAACAAAACTTGTTCATTTTTGAATAATGATTCATAATCTATCAATTAACATCAACACTCATTCAAAATAATCCATGGTAAGTCCCTCAACCTTTAACTTTTTTGCAAATTAACCCCCGGGCTAGTTAAATTAAGCTAAAACAGACTCGAAAACATAAAAAAATAAAAACGGGGCTTGGATACACTTACATGCAAGATCGGAAGCTTGACTGAATGCCTTATCTATTCTTCCATGGATGAATCGGTTTGAAGAAAAAAAATGAGAAAGATGATGATTTTTAATCTTTTTTATTTTAAGCTTATTTACCCTTTTACCTTTTTACCATTTAAAATCTATCAATATTTCATTTAAACCATGTTTATAAACATGCACTATCTCATTAATTGGTATAATTACCATTTAAGTCCCTTAGTTTAAGATTTCATAGCCATTAGACTCCTTTAACCAGTAGAATTTAACTTTTACACCTTTTACGATTTAGTCCTTTTTACTTAATTAACTATGTGAACTTCAAAATTTCTTAACGAAATTTTAATACGACCTTAATAGATTCTGGTAGACATTAAAACAATAATAATTTACCCGTCAGAATTGTGGTCCCGAAACCACTATTTTTGATATCATTAAAAACGGGCTGTTACATTTTTCATTAGTTTTAGCTAGTTTTTCATTCGTTTTAGCTAGGTTTTCATTCTTTTCATCTTCTAGGGTTTAGTTTTCTCCATATCTTAGGTTTTTTTTTGTTTATTTTATAGTGTTTCTTAGTTCATAGCTGGTAGTTAAGTTTATTAGTATTGTAGCTAGGTTTTAATTGTTTAGTAAACCTTCAAACTTTCTTGTACTTACATTTTTATCCTAATTTAACATTATTTAGCTTTCTTTACTTTATTCTATTAAAAATCATCTATTTTATGTTCTTGTTTATTATTCTTGCTTCCATTGTTGTGTAATCCAAGTTTTGGTAAGAAAGCTTGGATTTTTATCAATTTTCTTAGGGTTTAAGTTAGTGGTGTTTTTATTTAATTTCTTGTTATTAATGGGTTTTAATACAAGCATGAATGACTAAATATTTAGGGGTTGGGTAATTGATTTTTGGGTTCGAGGACTAAATTTTCTCATTCTCATGGCCGACCTTGAATGGGGGAAAGAGCGTTGATTGAATTGGTTATTTTTAGCTTTGTGCTAAAATAAGAAGCATGGTGTAACAACCCGTTTTTAAATAGTGTCGTAAACAGTAGTTTTGGGGTCACAAATTCGATGAGCGAATAATATTTACAAGTAATATAGCGTATTAATAAAAATTAATTGAATGATTTTTGTTAAATGGAAAAACAATTAAGTTCAAGTGGTAAGACCCTAAAGTCAAGTAGTTTTAGAAAATTAGATATCGGGACCACGTCTCTATAAACTGAGCTGTAAATATTTTATTAAATATTTGCAGAATGTTATTAAGGTCGTATTAAAATTTGGTTAAGAAATTTTAATGTTTCGATAGTTAATTAATTAAAAAGGACTAAATTGTAAAGGATGGAAAAATTAATCGCTATAAGTTTATTTGTATTAAATAGTTATAAAAGTATGAAATGAGGGTTTTAAAGTAAAAATATACCTAATCATTATGATGTACAGTTAGTGGGTGGAAAAATAAGATATATTATGTATTTAAAATGTTTTAATTAAAATATTTTACATGTTGAGTTAAAATAATGATAATAAAACAAAAAAAAAGCCAACATTTATAATTTTTTTTATGTCTTCTTCTTCCCCATAATCGAAACCTCCATGGAAGGATAGGGAGCATTTGGTCAAGTGTAGTTCCAATGCATGTGAGTGTTTTTCATTTTGTTTTTAATAATTTTTATGTTTTTAAGATCGTTACAATTAGGTCTAGTTAGCTCGTACCTTTGTTTTTGAAATTGTTAAAGATTTTGAATGTTGCCATTGATGAATCTTTATGATTTTAGAGGTTAAATGATGAATTTGAAGTATAAGTTGTTATTTATAAGTATTTTGTTAAATGATTTAAAAGTTTAGGGATTAAATTGCTAAAATAATAATTCAAGGACTTGATGTGAAGTTGTTAAAAATGTGGGTTGTATTGGAAGCTATTAACATTTGCGTGACTTTTTCAATAAAATTGGTTTATTTGCATGATTAGGACATAAAGACTAAATTGAATAAAAATGAAAAGTTGAGGGTAATTTTGTAAAATGTCAAAAAGACTAAATTGCATAAAATGAATTGGTTTTGCTGTTTGAATTAATGATTTGAATAGAATTATTATTTTAGATAAAAATGAGATGAAAATCGAGGAGAAGGGAAAATTACCAAATAACCCCTGTAATTAGTCATTGTTGCAATTTAGCCAAATCATCGAAAAGCTCGATTTGGTTGGAAGCTCATCAGAAATCTATCACACTATCCAACAATCAATTTCGATAGTTTTTGATGTTTTGATCAATGTTATAATGGCATGTATAGGTGGACTTGTGTTTGATGTTAGTTGAATGTTAGTTGATAAGTTCGGCATGTATATGTTATTTTGGGTTGATGTACTTTTGGTGCCATGTTGGTTTGTGTTAATATGACTAAGATACGATGCATGTTGAGTGACCAAATGGTATGTTTATATGGAAGTTCTAATGATTATAACCATGGTATGTTTTGGAAGTGGTAAAAAAGGTATATGAGTATGATTAAGATGTGGTAAGTGTACATGCTTAGGAATGATTGAATGATTGTATTTGAGGTGCCTTGTATGGAATATTGGTTGAATGTTAATGGTCTATTGAATTGGTTATTTCGTACATGTTTTAATAAGGTTTTGGTGCTTTGAATTTGGCACAAATTGCTTTTAGGTACATGCTTGTATTGGTGGTGGAAATGGCTTGAATTTAGCCAATTTCATGTCCACACGGCTTGAGACAAGGGCGTGTGACTCAGTCAAGTATGACACATGACTCAGTCAAGTGCAACACGACCGTGTGTCCCTTGTAGGTTTTAAGTTTTGCAAGTCAGGCTGTTACATGGCCTAGCACACAGCTTGGCACACTACCGTATGAGGCAATTTTGATAGTTACACAGCCAGGCACACGAATGTGTGGCTTGGCCGTGTGACCCAACTTCAAAAGTTACATTGGCATGAACACGAGTTGGGACACACTCGTGTATCCCTATTTCGATTCTTACACAGCCTGAAACATGGGTGTGTGTCTTAGCCGTGTGAGTCACACGGTCGGGCCACACGGTCGTGTGACCCTTACAGTTCAATTTTTTCCAACTTTTTCTTAAATGTTCCAAATGTTTTCAATTTAGTCCTAAATTATTTCTAAGGTGTTTTTAAGGCCTTAAAGGCTCGGTTAAGGGACCATATATATGTAAATGAATGGATTATGCTATGTTTATATTAATGTTTGGAAATGTATGTTTTTGTGTTATGTTTATACGGTAATGCTCTGTAACCCTATTTCGACTACGGATACGGGTTAAGGGTGTTACACATGGAAAGTAAAGGGGTTGGAGGGGTATTAAAGTGAATTTTTGGGCCTGTTTGCAAATTTCAAAATTAGCTAAAAATACCTGAATTGGGCAGCTATATGGACAGTTTGGGCTGCTGATTTTTCTTAATGGATCAGTACCTCCAATTAATTATTTCATGCCTCTTCCTTTCTTCACCTTTGAAGGGTTGAAATCTAAATTCGAGATGAATTTATTTGAACTTGTAGAGTAACTTTCCCTTGCTAATCTGGGCATGTAATATGTCCATCTTGCATGCATCGGCCAACTAACAATTTTGCTCCCCATGGTTGGTCATGCATGTCACCTTTTAGGGTCCAATCGCCTCAAAATTCATCCTAACCTGCATAGTTTCAATCAGGGAGTTCACCAATTGTTGATTAAGTAATAGTTCATGAACTTTGGGAATAAAATAATATAATTTTTTTTCCTATGAGTCTCAATTGAATAAAATAATATTTTCAATAAAATTTTGAAAATTAATTTCAAATCACCCAAAATTCACAAGAATTATGATTAAAAGAGCTTAAGACAACTCTATATTTTTTAGAGTTGTCACACCCCTAAAAATAATCCGTTGCTCGTCCCAAGCGATGACATATGCTAAACACACAAAACAAATTTAGTCCATATGGGTACGAGTAAGTGAAATCATGCTCTTTGACAAATTTATGCAAATAAGGAGCTCATGCTCAAGTATTATTCAAATTCTTCTTAACTTTCGAATGTTAATAAAATTATGAATTGAATGTGTCTTTTAGGAGCTATGTATGCAGTTCTTCCCATTTATTTCTTCTAAATTGATTTAAGTATCGTTCCTTAACTCCACCAAATAGGTCTTTATATGTTGAATCTTAATAAATCCTCTCCACCAATATAGTCGACAAAGTAATATAAATCAATAGGTTTTAACAAGGTTGTAACATTGTTAGGTTCAAGGTATGGAAAAGATGGATATTTTTGGGCGAAACATACTTAAACTTAACTTTAGTTTGGACCTTTGAAATATCTTCTTCACTCAAGAACCCAATTTTCCTTTGTCTTCAAATAATGCTCTATCTTTTTCGAACTTTTTTTGTTCGAAGCTTAAGTGTCAAAAAATCAACACAAACACTTTTTTTTTTACTCCCCCAAACTTAAACATAAAGCATATAAGGAATAGCTAAGTGAAAAATTTTGTGGAAGAATAGAGATAAATAATTTTAAAGAACATGGCTTGAAATTTAGGGTAATTTCAGGTTAATTAAGAAAATAGGCTATGTAACTCAAAATTGGGTGCTAATGGATAATTTCAGCAAGGTGGGTTTGAAAAGCTCAATCAGACCAAACAAAATGCCTATTTCATTTTTAATATTATTATGCCAACTAGGATTTCGCCTTAAGGATTTAGAAAAATCAATTCTAAAGACATAGACTTTCATGCTTACTTAGTTATTCTAAAAGAATTTAAATGAGCTGAGTTTTATTCATATTTACTAAATTGACATTCTTCTCATAATAAAATTAACATAGAAAATAAAAAAATAAGAAATTATACTAGAACTGGAGCTAACATAATATGCGAAATTTATTGACTTTGAGAACTTTTCCACTTACACACACCTCATGTGAGACTTGATTGAAAAAAAATCAGCATTGATGGACGAACGACTGACTCAGAATGTTCCCCCAAACTGAAAACAAACAATGTCCTCATTGTGAATAATTTAACAAATAAGTGAATGTGAACTGTACACCAGGTTGGCTCCTAGGAAAGAGAGGTGAGTCTAATTAGACTGCTTAAATACCAAGTGTTTCCTTGTCAAAACCAATCCTAGACATGTACATTCTCATTGTCACATTTTTGTTTAAGATTCATTTGAACTTAAAAACAATAAGGACAAAAGAAAGAAATTAGGGGTAAGTATACGAAATTATTATGCTGAAAAAGAAATATAAAAATAAAAATTCTAAAAGAAATAAGTTGTAAATCCCAAGAAAGAAAAACTCCCTTAATCTGACTCAGAACTTTTTGAAGTTGACTCAGAACCACATTCTTATTGTCTGGCTTTTGGCTTTCATGGTTCAAAAATAACATATACAAATTCAGGTAATCCATTGAAGTACTAAATTAAAATCCTCTACGTATTGGTCCAGATTGTGCCATCTCGAATCTTTGTATACTACCAATAAGTTTGTTATTACTTATACATGTGTTTCAACAAATCCCATATGGCTGACTGCTCTGATTGAACCTTGGGGTCGACAGTAGGTTGTGTATATGTTGAATAAGGCATATTGTCTGACTTAATTGAATTTGAAACTTCTGTAGGAACTTGTAAGTTTGGCTACACATTTGGTTCAGACATTTCATCTTCAATTTCTATTATCAACTTCTTCCCAGTATGATCACTAATTACTCTAGCAATGTCATTAACAGAAATAATTCCCTTTCTATAAAAATTTGTCAGTAATCTTCACATTTGGCACTCGTGCTTGACAACATAATAAAGTAATTAGTGATGGGAAATACACACTACCTATTCTTTTACCTACACATTCTTGAATTTCCTCAAGGACTATTTTTCCCAGGTTAATAGATCTCTTATTAATAGTGCAGTATAAAAGAATCATACATTCCATAGATATTGTGAAACAATTTGCAATGGGCATTAGACTTGACCGCATAAAGTAAAACCATACCATCGCTTCCCAATTAAGAAATTTGCGTCTGCATGTATAATTACCTTGCCTTGAGATGTTCTATTTAGTACCACGAATTGTAAAGTCTTTGAGCACGTCTTGAAGCGCTTCACTATCAATATCTTTGAACAAAGCTAAATAATCATCATGTTCCACATCAGGCAAATCAAATAGTTCATTTATCACTGATGGATTGTAACATCCCGAAATAAGGCTTAGTCAGAACAGTGATTTCAGAACCACAAATCTGAGGTCAAGGAATTATTTTAATATTATTTTATGTGTTATAGCATGACTATATAAGTGCATGAAAATTTTGGTGAATTAATTTTGGCGTTTGAGTGCTTAATCGCGAAAAAGGACTAAATCGCATAAAGGGCAAAAGTTTTGTTTTAATAGTCAAAGGTGTCAAATTTATAGAGAACCTTAATTGAGAGTCTTTAAAGTGAAATTAGGCCATTAAATAAGTGATGGCTGGCCATAGGGGGAGCAAAAGAGTTGAAAAGTCAAAATTTGGTATGGTTGGTATTTGATGACATAAGCAAACACTAACAAAATAAAATAGAAGTAGCCACCCTTTTTCTCCATCTTTCTTCACCAAAAATACCAGAAAAAATAAGGGTTTGGAAGCTTGAAATTTTGGCAAACTCTTCACCCTCACAAGTAAGTGATTTAGATGCTTATTTTTGATAATTTTTGTACTTTTGGAACCTTTATAGCTTAATTTAGCTAATGAAGGGACTATTTTGCAAAATGGTTGAAAGTATAGGGTTTTACCATGAGAATATTCATGTTGTTTGTTTCATTTTTATGGAATAAAATGAATCTTAGTTGTGAAATAAACAACTTTTGTGAAAGGTGTTAGCATGAAAACACCTAAAAGTATCATTTTATAAACTTTGTAAAATAGATAGTAAATGTGTGTAATTATTGAAATCTTGAGTTGCTATAGTTATGAAAATGGTTCGGCTAGGCTTAAAGAGTAAGAAAATTGAATAAAAATCATTTGACAAGCCTAGGGGGAAAAGCGTAATTTTGGCAAAGTTTAAGGGTAAAATTGTAAATTTTCTAAAATAAGATTTTTGGGTCAATTTGAATAATGTGAGTCCTAAATAGGCTATATTTAAATTCAGGCTTAAATTGAGAAAATACAAGGTTATGGACTAATGGTAAAATTGTCATTTTCGTATTCAAGGTAAGTTCGTATGACTAAATAAGCATGTTATCCATGTTATTGTTAATATACTTGAATCTATCTTGCTTCAGTTATATTGAATTATATGTTGATGATATTGAGTATGATAAAAGTGATGCCAAAAGTTAATAACATTCACATGATGGTAGAATACATTAGAAATTCAATGGAATATGATATCCCATAGAAACGAGTAAGTCGTATGTAAATAATATAACTACATCGTTCTTACACGTATTTGAATAGATATAGCATAAATTGCTTGATTGTGGAAATGATTATGTATGATGAGAATTGATGTAGAGGAACCTCCCGGTTGAACCTTAGAAATAAACGGATATTCATGCCATGACATTTGGGTGATATGTGTTTGCTAGTGTAAGACATGTTGTAACACCCCTCGCCCGTATCCGACGCTGGGACAGGGTTCGAGGTGCTATCGGACTTAACTCAAACATACGCATATAAAACCGGGCCATAAAATTTCTTTTAACTTAAAATTTCTCGTTCACATGCATTTTGTCCCTTAAATGGGCTTACGAGGCCCAAAACATGCATTAGAAACGGTTCGGGACTAAACTGAGAACTAAAAAAAACTTAGAAAATTTCATGCTTTAAGGCTCCACACACTCGTGTGAGTATAGAGCACACGCCAGTGTCCCGAACTCGTGTCCAAAGACCTGGACATTCTGCCAATTTGGTCATGAATATATTTAGGCCACACGGCTAAGGCACATGCCCGTGTCCTATGACCGTGTCCTTCACACGACTGAGACACATGGCCGTGTCTCTTGCCCGTGTGCATACTACCATGCATACTGACTTGAGAAACTTAGGTACAGGGGACACACGACTGGACAACACGCCCATGGGGGCGGACCGTGTGTCACACAAGGCCTAGACACACGCCCGTGTGTCTACCCGTGTGGACAAATACAAGGCTATTTTCCAAGCCATTTTATCACCCTCACAACACATACACGCATACTTATACAATAGCATACAACAAGGCATACATAGGCACTTAAACGTCCATAAACATGTTATGATCATGTCAATTTCTCATGCAATAGATATCATAGATTTTACTCACATCCTTTCCACATTCATGCCATAATCATTATAAACTCATCACATAAGACCATAGCACATGCACGCATATATAAATAGGTTTACAACCTCAATAGCTAATGTAAGCCAATGCATCTGGCTAAAACAAATGTCACACACTCAAATATTTAAACTCCTATACATGCCATAGACTCAAAATACTTGCAATTACTTACACCAATGGCGATAGCTTGACAGTGTGATAATATCTCCGACAAACTCCAACCCGAGCTAACCTGGCAACACTAAAGAACATGGGAAAGGAAGGGGGTAAGCTTTACGCTTATTAAGTTCATATGAAAATAATAAGCAACTCATTAACATGCTTTTATCAATGTTCCCAACCTATTCTCAAGTTCATAATAAGCTGTCTTCTTGTACAACACTCAATAAAATATTTATATCTGGAGCTACGAAACTCCAAATTAAGTTTCGTTAATTTTCCTTAAAACTAGACTCAAGTACCTTTCTATCATACAATTTCTAGAATTTTTGGTTTAGCCAATTAGTATAGTTTATTCCTCAAAGTTACCTCTGATTCACAGTCTTATAGTTCCGACCCTTTTGCACTAAAGTTTAATTATCTCATAGCACAGGACTCGAATAATGTCTCCATCTATTTCTCTTAAAAATAGACTCATTAAGGATTCTAAACATATAAATTATAATTCACTATTTTTGTACAATTTATAATGCTTTTCTCAAATCAGAACAAGGGATTTCGAAGTCATTCTGACTTTGTCTCACACAACTTCAATTATCTCTTTATAGAAAATTCTTTTGCTTACACAGTTCTTTTATAAGAAACTAGACCCAATAAGCTTTAATTCCATATTTTATTCAGCCTCTAAATCATTTTCCACTATTTTTAGTGTATTTTCAAAGTTACACCACTGCAGTAGCCTAAAACTGTCAAGGCTAATTTACTCATTCACAATTACTGTTCACCAAATTAATACAACATCATTTCATCCATCATGGTAATAACACATAGCTATGCATCATAAGCATGGACCCATAATCTCAATGTCATCAAGTATCAAAGACTTAGTCCAAATCATGCCATTTTTATAGTACTCACCAAATATTATATACATCATAGATTTTCACATATCAAGGCATTACTCATAAGCTTAGTGTACATACTTGTACAACTTGTAACATAACTCAAGAACATACCTGTACCAACTCGTAATAAAGTATATAATCATACCTTCTTTAACATGCCCTCCTTAGGGCTTTCATCACATCATCCATTTCATTACCCGTTGAACACTTGGGATGCTAAAGGATGTTCGAAATTATCATACACTAAATAGAATACCAAAGCCATGTCCCATACATGGTCTTACATGGATCCACATATCGTTGCCATATCCTAGATATGGTCTTATAATAGCATACATATCATCGCCGATGCCATGTCCTAGACATGGTCTTACACTGGCATACATTTGATATTGTGTCATGATACCAGAAATCCTAAGCATTCCTCAGAGTCACCTGGGATTTTCGAGATACAAAGCTATCATCACATTTTCATTGAATCATCACAAGTAAATTCCAATAAAGGCACATATCCACATTTTGTACAATATCAAGTATTAAGCACATGATAATGAAATTGATAAATTACTTTCGTACAAACTTACTTGTTTCAAAGAAACATCATATTCCATCAGACTTCCAATATATTAAATCATACACTTAATGCCATAACAATAGAGAATTTTAATTCAAGCATGATATTGCATTATTATTACCATACGAACTTACCTCGACACCAAATTGGTAAGAGAGGCCTAAACATCAATTTCTCGTTTTTCCTCGTTCTAAGCCCGAATCTCGTTTTTCATTATCTATAACATCACATTTAACTTATTAAAACAATATACTAATCAAATTAGTCCAATGACACATTTTGGCAAAATTTACAATTTTGCCTCTTTACTTTGCCAAAATTACCAAATTTCCCCTAGGCTCGTAAAATGATTTTTATCACATTTCTTACTCATTAAGCCTAGAAAAATCATTTTCATAACTATAGCAACTCATAAATTTAATTATTTCACACATTTACACTTATTTTACAACTTTGTAAAATAACCCTTTTTAGGTGCTTTCATGCAAACTTCTTTCACAAAAGTTGTTTATAACACTACCAAGACTCATATTCTTCCATAAAAACTCAGCAAACAACACATATTCTTTCATGGAAAAACCCTAGACTCTTAATCATTTTGCAAAATAGTCCCCTATTTTGAAAGCTCATGCTTTAGGGGTTCCAAAAATGTAAAAATTATAAAAAAAAATGCATTAAAAACAATTACTTACTAGGGATATATGTTGCTGAAATTTTCCAGCTCTCAAACCCCCCATGTTGCTGCCATTTTTCATGAAAGAGAAGATGAAGAATGAAAGAAAATGACAACTTTTTCTTTATATTATTTTATTACCAAAAAGTCACCTAATATCCCATAAATTTTGGCTTTTTGACCAATCTTGTCTCCCTTGGCCGGTCATCACACTTTCAATGGTCTAATTTCACTTTAAAGACCCCCAATTTAAGATTCAAAGCAATTTAACACCTTTAGGCATCAAAGCACAACTTTTACCTTTTACGCGATATAGTCCTTTTTCGAAATTGGACTAGTAATCGCTAAAATTAATATACCAAAAGTTTTATGCACCTTTATAAACATGCTATATCACATAAAATAACATCAAAATAATTTTCTCTGGCATCGAAATAGTGGTTCTGAAACCACTGTTCTGACTTGGCCAAAAATCGGGCTGTTACAATTCTCCCCACTTTAGAGATTTTCATTTCCGAAAATCTTACCAGAAGAAGTTGCTTTCAACTTCCATGAATCACTTTCACCTTTTTCTCATAATTTATAATTCATCTCAGTCTCATACATAGGATTCTCTTCCTTTCCATAATTGCGGTATAAACCTCAGAGCTCAATTCAAAATACTAAAGGCCGACATTCTTGGAACTATAAACTCAGAGACATATAACTCAGTCACATCTGTCGAATAATATATCTGTACACACTAAAATAATCGTGCGGACTTCCATCATCAATCTAACACAAACCAATTGGTATCTCTCCTTCCCAGAGGTGAGAGATATCCCAATATGAAATTCAATCAGTCTTTTCTCATTTTCTTTTCAATGTCATCATTGACAATAATAATCTCGAATACATTGGATATTCGGCTTAACCCTGAAGACAATTCAACATCTGTTGGGAGAACAGACAAGATGCTACAGTGAGCTCTCTACACAATTCACTGCATAACCCAGATTTTCTTGGTACTCAAATTTTACTCTGAAATAATAGTAACAGAAACCAGAAATCAAGTCTTCAACTATTTAGAGACTTTACTAACATGTATCAAACGAGTCAAACTTTACGAACGTGCTCTCTTTATCAATCAGAACAACTTTACTTATAACCACATCTCTCGAATGAGAATAGTCTAACTAATATGTTTCCACATCATACTTAAAAAAATACAATTTCTCCATTTCCAACTGCACGTTTACTTACTCGTAAATGCGCAACATTATTTCCGGACCAGAGAATAAACTTAAATGCACATAACTTAGTTTACCTTTGCTGATAATAATTCTCTATATGAAGATTAGAGAAATCAAAATATTAGAACCCCCACACTTCCATAGTTGAGCCATAAGCATAATCATAATAGATACTATTATCGCACGTCAAAGGATACACTTAAGGATAAGCCAGGTTTGATAATTCTCAAAATAAGAACGATAGGAAAAACCAAGATAAAGAATTCCAGATATAATACCATACCAGAAATTCGAGAATATAACCCCAAAGAAAATAATGAGGAAAATCTGAAAAATCTCTCAGAGAAAACCAGAAGGAAACTACCGTCTATACGCTTTGGAATTCCATCATAATAGAGATAATATATTTCTCGTATATATATAAAACCATAATCAATAGAAATATCAGAATGGTCTCACATAAATCTTTACTATCGACTCCATTCTGACATATCAGAATAGAATTTCGAGGAGATAAGAAATGTCGATTATAACTAACCGGATCAACAAAGCTTTCGTCTGATATCACAGTCGTTAACATCCTCATATACTAAGAATTTCACTGGAAATGAGCAACCATATATATTCCCAAGGATAAAGGAAAATACATAATACTCAAAAGAGAGAGATAGCTAAAATTTTACTTAATTGAATCCATCATACTCAGACATCTTTGCAAATCTGACATCATTCCTCTGATTAATTATGTCATCACTAATCCCATAATACTCCATTATTGCACTCTTTAGTTTCACATTTGCAAGCTTATGCAACATATTTCTCGTGAATTTTGTCATATAACTCTATTCTGGTAAGGCGGTGAAGATTGTAAAGCCTCTAAATTTTCGGCTCTCACACATATACACACTTAATAACAACACGGTATCATGCACATCTGATTCAAACATCTCAAATTTCCAACTTGTTATGAACACACTTTCATATATCTTAGTAACACATGCAACTTTATTTCATATGAATACTAGACAAACATCAGTGAATTTATCGCAATACAAATTTTCATTTCTTTTACTCGAATTGTAATAGTCCGGTTTTGACTCTAGTCAGAATAGTGGTTTCGGGGCCACAAATTTGAGTCTAAAAAACATTTTAATATTATTTTCTATGTCTGTGATATGTGACTTTACATTTGTGAAATTTCTGTGATTAAATTTGTCTGTTTTTGCACTTAATTATAAAAAATGACTTAATTACAGAGAATGCAAAAGTGGCCTTCTATTTGATTAAGTACCTAATTGATTTGTCTTGTTAAATATGAGGTCTTTAAGATGCAAATAGACCAGTGATATATTAAATGGACATTGTTGGGCATCCATGATAAGCTTAAATGTTTATTATACTAAGGTTAATTTGGGAAAAGGGACATTATAATGTTTATAATAAAATAAAACATGCTTTTGGATGAATCGTTCATCCTTATTACCGAAATTCACAAGAAAAAGAAAAGAGAAAAGCTTACCTAGGGTTCGGCCCTTGTTCATCTTGATTAAGATCAAGAACAAAGAAAATCGGACTTAGATCGGAAGAAGTCCAAATTAGTCGAATAGTCGACTCGTTCCGTCTGAAATCCGTCCAAGGTAAGTCAAATTACAATTACGTGTTAATTGAAATAAATTCTGCACATATAAACTGTAATCTGTATTAGATGGCCTTGAGTGCCGGATAAATATATTTGGAGTAAAGTATGATAATATGTTAGTATCTGAAAAGCTCTGTATGTGTCTAAGAAAAGTTGACATTTGTTTGAGACATCGTGTAAGACCGTGTCTAAGACACAGACCTTGATTGAGATTTACGTATAAGACCATGTTTGGGAAATTGGCATCGTATCTGATTTCATGTAAGACCCTATCTGGGACAGAGGCTTCGATATTGAATTACATGTAAGACCACGTCTGGGATGTCGGTATTATACTTGTTTATAAGCATCTGTATTGTTTCTGACCCGTCTGATGATAGCGTACAAAATCTGAGATTGAGTATATGAAATGTATAACCTATGCAGGTACGTTTGTATCGTACTAAATTTTTGAAAATGAAAATCTCTGTCTCTATGAAATATGTACGAAAATGAAGCATGACATATATGCAAACAAAGGAGCATGGTTAAGTTTATGAATTATTCTATGAAATGGTTATGAATCTTTATGGTTGAATTGTACTTATATGCTTTAGTAGTTAGACTAACTGTATTTGGCTTACTAAGCTCTTTGTAGCTTACTCTATGTGTTTACTGTCTGTTTTACAGTTATCGTAGCTACTGAAGGCTCGGGGATAGTCAAGGATCGTCACTGTACTATTAATCTCATTTTAGTACTTTTGAAAGTGTACATATTTTAAAATATGGCGTGTATAGGCTAGAAAGTCTATGTATATAAGTTTTGATGTGTATATATTATGCCATGGGAGTTGGCTATCAGATGAAATGTTGTATATAGTTTTGGTATTTGGTTGATGGTGCCAAATGATGTATGGTTGTAGTGTTATATGAGCTAATATGTTTTTGTTATAATGAAGCATGTTTTGAGCATAGAATTGGTTAGAAATTTTGGTATGAATGTTGTATATTATTTCTTATAGGATTGGACCCAAAAAGGGCTGGCAAATTTGGCTTAAACCAAGCCTGCTTGGTGCCATACGGTCAGGGGACACGGGTGTGCCTTGTGGCCATATAAGAAAAGTAGTATTCTTTTAAGAACCACACATTCTTGACACATAGGTGGGCTAAAGTCAGTAGCTAGCTAAGTATCACACGGCCATAGTACACGGGTGTGCCTATTGGTCGTGTGAAAAAGTCAATATAGGACCTATTTTTGGCACGGCTGGTTCACATGGGCGTGTCTTGTACCCGTGTATGACACACGGCCTAGTTCCGACCTTTCCTTAAATGTATGTTTTAGGTCTCGTAGGCTATATTTAGAAATGATTGCTTATGAAATGATGTTAAATAATATCTGTGATTCTGAATTGGTCCGAAATGTTCTATCTGTCTGGTAATTCCTCGTAACCCTAATCTGATGTCGGTTATAGGTTAGGGGTGTTACATTTTATTGGTATCAGAGCTATAGTTTAGTCGGTTCTAGGACTACCATAGTGTATATGAGTTTAGCTATACATGCCATATATCTGAATCTGTGATAGTGTGGTGACTTCTGACTTTGAAATGTGCTTTTATATAGTAAATGGATCCAGATAGAGCTGCAGCTGACGATGTTAAAAGCAATACGCCTGCTCTCACGTAAGGGACGGTGCAAGATGATTCACGACCGGCTATGAGTAGCCGTGATAGCGAGGCTAAGTAAGCCTTCTATCAGATGATGAATGAATGGTTCACCCCATACATTAGAACCAATCCGACTGTACAATAACCTCTACCCCCGGTTAATCCTTCTCAAACTCCTGATATGCCACGAGTGAATTTGGTATAGTTAAGTAGACTATCGGTTGATAAGATTAGAAAGTATGGGGTTGAAAAGTTCCGAGCTACAATGAATGATGATGATGAAAGAGCCGAATTCTGGTTGGAAAATACAATAAGAGTGTTTGATGAGATCTCTCTAAGTCCTGAGAAATGTGTTAAATGTGCCGTTTCACTTCTGAGAGATACGGCGTATCATTGGTGGAAAAATTTAATATCTGTGGTTCCGAGTGAATGAGTTACGTAGAATTTCTTTCAATCTGAATTCCAGAAGAAATATATTAGTTAGAGATTCATTAATCAGAAATGTAAAGAGTTTCTCGAGTTTAAATAGGGTCGTATGTCTGTTACTGAATACGAACGTGAATTTGTGAGAGTCAGTATGCCTGTGAATGTGTATCGAATAAAGCAATAATGTGTAAAAGGTTTTGAAGATGGACTAATCGAAGATATCCGTCTATTAGTTGGGATTTTGGAAATTAAAGAAATGGTAGTACTCGTTGAGCGAGCATGTAAAGCTGAAGAATTAAGTAAAGAGAAAAGAAAAGTTGATTCTGAAGCTAGAGATGTTAGAAAGAGATCTTCAAGTAGATCATTTCAGTCTATGTCAAAGAAATTTCGATATGATCAAAGCTGTTCAAATGCTAATGTAGGACATTCAAATCGAGATCGAGCTAGATCGCATTCAAGCTTCAGAGTCCCTGCTACTTCTGTTGCAAGTGTTGAGAATGTCCGATCTGAGAGATTTGAATGTAAACACTGTGGTAAAAGACATCTGGGAAATTGTAGATTGAATGACCAAGCCTGTTTTCGATGTGGATCTCTGGATCATTTTGTAAGAGATTGTTCTGAACCTGTTGAGCAAGAAAATGTACAAAATCTGAGATCGAGTAACACCTCAGCTAGAGGTAGACCTTCTAGAAATGCAAGAAATGCAAGTAGTGGTCAAAGAGCTACTGGAGATACTATTGTTGGATCTGACGCTAGAGCACCTGCTAGAGCCTATGCTATCCAAGCTCGTGAGGAAGCCTCGTCTCCAAATGTGATTACTGGTATTTTTACTCTCTATGATACTTCTGTGATTGCATTGATAGATCCTGGATCAATGCATTCTTATATTTGTATGAATTTAGTGCACAGTATGGCTTTTCCTGTAGAGTCTACTGAATTCGTAATTAGAGTATCGAACCCCTTAAGCAAAAGTGTCTTAGTTGATAAAGTCTACAAGAATTGTCCGTTAATGATACGAGATATCTGTTTTCCTGCTGATCTGATGCTTTTACCTTTCGACTATTTTGATATAATTCTGGGAATGGACTGGTTGACTTTGCACGATGCTATTGTGAATTACAAACGAAAAGTCATTGATTTAAGGTGTAAAAATGATGAAATAATCCGAATTGAGTCTAGTGATCTGAATGGACTACCAGCTATGGTATCTGCAATGAAAATACAGAAATATATGAAGAAAGGTTGTGAAGCCTACTTAGCTTATGTGTTAGACTCGAAAATGGATGATAAGAAAGTTGAATCAGTGCCTGTTGTCTGTGAATTTCCGGATGTGTTTCCTGAAGAACTACCTGGTTTGTTTCCGATTCGAGAAGTCGAGTTTGGCATTGAATTAGTACTTGGTACTACTCTGATTTCAATATTTTCGTATAGAATGGCTCTGACTGAGTTAAAATAATTAAAATCTCAGTTGTAAGAATTGACTGATCGAGGGTTTGCTAGACCGAGTTTTTCACCATGGAGTGCTCCTGTTCTGTTTTTGAAAAAGAAAGATGGCACAATGAGAATGTGTATAGATTACTGTCAACTTAATAAAGTGACTGTAAAGAATAAATACCCTCTACCTATAATTGATGACTCATTTGATCAGTTGAAAGGTGCTACTGTGTTTTCTAAGATAGATCTGAGATCGGGTTACTACCAGTTGTGAGTAAAGGATTCTGATATTCTGAAAACTTGATGAATTTTTAGTTATGCCTTTTGGTTTAACAAATGCACTTGCTATATTTATGAATTTAATGAATAGAATTTTCAAACTGTATCTAGATCAATTTGTTTTTGTATTCATTGATGATATTTTGATTTATTCACGTGATGAATCTGAGCATGCTGAACATCTGAAAATAGTGCTACAGACTCTGCGAGATAAACAGTTGTATGCAAAGTTTAGTAAATGTGAATTCTGATTGCGAGAAGTTGGTTTTCTTGGTCATATTGTATCAACTTCTGGTATCCGAGTTGATCCGAGCAAGATTTTAGCTATTCTGGATTGGAAGCCTCTGAGGAATGTATCTAAAGTCCGCAGTTTTCTGGGACTTTCTGATTACTACAAACAATTTGTAAAAGATTTCTCTGTGATAGCAACTCTGTTGACAAAGTTGGTCCAGAAAGATGTGAAGTTTGAATGGTCTGAGCAATGTCAGAAAAGTTTTGATTAGTTTTAAGCTCTATTAACTGAAGCTCTGGTACTGGTACAACCTGAGTCAGGTAAAGAGTTTGTTGTTTACAGCAATGCTTCGTTGAATGGACTCGGTTGTGTTTTAATGCAAGAAGGAAAAGTTGTTGCTTATGCTTCGAGACAATTAAAGCCGCATGAGAAGAACTATCCAACACACGACCTTGAGTTAGCTGCTATTGTATTTGCTTTGAAAATCTGGCGTCACTATCTATTTGGTGAGAAATGTCACGTGTTTTCTGATCATAAAAGTCTGAAGTATTTAATGACGCAAAAAGATTTGAATCTGCGATAGAGAAGATGGTTAGAATTGTTAAAAGGTTACGAACTTGTGATTGATTATCATTCGGGCAAAGATAATGTTGTTGCTGATGCTCTAAGTAGGAAATCATTGTCTGCATTGCGTGCTATGAACGCTCATTTAGTACTGTTTGATGATACCTTGGTTTGTGCTGAACTGAAAGCAAAACCTTTGTTTATACAACAGATCTGCGAGGCCCAGAAATATGACAATGAATTGATAGCAAAACGAACTTTGTATGATTCTGAATTCCGGGTTGATGTTGATGGTTGTTTGAGATTCAGAAATAGACTTTGTATTCTGAGAAATCTTGAGTTGATTCAAATGATTTTGAGTGAAGCTCACAGTAGTAGATTTTTTGCACATCCGGGAAGTATGAAAATGTATAACAGTTTGAAACAACTATATTGGTGATCGGGAATGAAAATAGATATTTCTGACTTTGTTTTGAGATGTTTAATCTGTCAGCAAGTTAAAGCTGAACATCAAGTGCCATCTGGGTTATTACAACTGATTATGATTTCGGAGTGGAAATGGGATCGAGTGACCATGGATTTTGTTTCGGGTTTGCCTCTGTCACCGAAAAATAAAGACCCGATTTGGGTTGTAGTTGACAGATTGACGAAGTCAGCCCATTTTATTCCAGTACGATCTGATTTCTCACTTAATAAGTTAGCTGAGCTTTATATTTCTGATATTGTGAGATTGCGTGGTGTACCATTGTCGATTGTGTCAGATAGAGACCCAAGATTCACATCGCGATTTTGGAAGAAATTGCAAGATGCTCTGGGTACTAAATTACAGTTTAGCACTACTTTTCATCCGCAAACAGATGGTCAATCTGAATGGATTATTCAGATTCTCGAGGATATGTTGAGATGTTGTATTCTTGAGTTTAAAGGTATATGGGAACAGTATCTACCCTTGATTGAATTTGCTTAAAATAACAGTTTTCAATCGAGCATCAAAATGGCACCGTACGAAGCTTTATATGGTAGAAAGTGTAGAACTCCGTTATACTGGTCTGAGCTCTGTGAGAATGAGATTTACGGTATTGATTTGATAAAAGAAACATAACAGAAAGTGAAAGTAATCCGAGATAGTCTGAAAGCTGCCTCTAATCGTCAGAATTCATATGCAGATTTGAAAAGAAAAGATATTGAATTTAAGGTCGGTGATAAAATATTTCTGAAAGTATCTCTGTGGAAGAAACTGTTCCGATTTGGAAAAAAGGGCAAGTTGAGTCCAAGGTTCATTGGACCGTATGAAATCATCGAGCGAGTTGGACCGGTTGCTTATAGATTGAGGCTACCATCTGGGTTAGAGAAGATTCATAATGTGTTTCACGTATCGATGCATAGACGATACAGATCTGATCCCTCACATGTAATTTTACCGTCTGAGATTGAAATTTAGTCCGATATGACTTACGAAGAAAAGCCGATCCGTATCTTAGCTCGTGAGGTTTAAGAGTTACGAAACAAGAAAATTCCATTGGTTAAAGTGATGTGGCATCGACAAGGTGTTGAAGAGGCCACGTGGGAGTCTGAAGATTCTATGAGACAACAATATCTGAATCTGTTTAACGGTAAGATTTTCGGGGACGAAAATCCCTAAGGGGGAGAATTGTAATAGTCCGATTTTGACCCTATCGGAATAGTGGTTTTGGGACCACAAATCTGAGTCCAATAAATATTTTAATATTATTTTCTGTGTCTGTGATATGCGAATTTACATCTGTGAAATTTCTGTGATTAAATTTGTCTGTTTCTATGCTTAATTATAAAAAAAGGACTTAATTGCAGAGAATGCAAAAGTGGCCTTCTATTTGATTAAGTACCTAATTGATTTGTCTTGTTAAATATGAGGTCTTTAAGATGCAAATAGATCATTGATATATTAAATGGACATTGTTGGACATCCATGATAAGCTTAAATGTTTATTATACTAAGGTTAATTTGGGAAAAGGGACATTATAATGTTTATAATAAAATAAAACATGCTTTTGGATGAATCATTCATCCTTATTACCGAAAATCACAAGAAAAAGAAAAGAGAAAAGCTTACCTAGGGTTCGGCCCTTGTTCATCTTGATTAAGATCAAGAACAAAGAAAATCAGACTTAGATCGGGGGAAGTCCAAATTAGTCGAATTGTCGACTCGTTCAGTCCGAAATCCGTCTAAGGTAAGTCAAATTACAATTACGTGTTAATTGAAATAAATTCTGCACATATAAACTGTAATTTGTATTGGATGGCCTTAAGTTCCGGATAAATATATTTAGAGTAAAGTATGATAATATGTTAGTATCTGAAAAGCTCTGTATGTTTCTAAGAAAAGTTGACATCTGTCTGAGACATCGTGTAAGACCGTGTCTGGGACATAGGCCTCAATTGAGATTTACGTATAAGACCATGTCTGGGACATCGGCATCGTATCTGATTTCGTGTAAGACCCTTTCTGAGACAGAGGCATCGATATTGAATTACATGTAAGAGCACGTCCGAGACGTCGACATTGTACTTATTTATGAGCATCTGTATCATTTCTGACCCGTCTGATGATAGCATACAAAATCTGAGATTGAGTATATGAAATGTATAACCTATGTAGGTACGTTTGTATCGTACTAAATTTTTGAATATGAAAAACTCTATCTCTGTGAAATATGTATGGAAATGAAGCATGACATATATGCAAACAAAGGAGCATGGTTAAGTTTATGAATTATTCTATGAAATGGTTATGAATCTTTATGGTTGAATTGTACTTATATGCTTTAGTAGTTAGACCAATTGTATTTGGCTTACTAAGCTCTTTGTAGCTTACTCTATGTGTTTACTGTCTGTTTTACAGTTATCGTAGCTACTGAAGGCTCGGGGATAGTCGAAGATCGTCACCATACTTTAAAATATGACATGTATAGGGTAGAAAGTCTATGTATATAAATTTTGATGTGTATATATTATGCCATGGGAGTTGGCTAGCAAATGAAATGTTGTATATAGTTTTGGTATTTGGTTGATGGTGCCAAATAATGTATGGTTGTAGTGTTATATGAGCTAATATGTTTTTGTTATAATGAAGCATGTTTTGAGCATGGAACTGGTTGGAAATTTTGGTATGAATGTTGTATATTATTGCTTGTAGGATTAGACCCAAAAAGGGGTGGCAAATTTGGCTTAAACCAAGCTTGCTTGGTGCCACACGGTCAGGGGACACGGACGTGCCTTGTGGCCGTGAAAGAAAAGCAATATTCTCCTAAGAACCACACGGTCTTGACACACGGGCGTGTCATATGGCTGTGGGCTAAAGTCAGTAGCTAGCTATGTATCGCATGGCCATAGTACACGGGCGTGCCTATTGGTCGTGTGAAAAAGTCAGTATAGGACCTATTTTTGGCATGACTGGTTCACATGGGTGTGTCTTGTACCCGTGTATGACACACGGCCTAGTCGCAAGGGCGTGTGACTTTAACAGTTTGAAAGAGTTAGTTAAGTTCTGAAAATTCTGAATAGGTTCAGTTTAGTTCCGACCTTTTCTTAAATGTATGTTTTAGGTCTCGTAGACTATATTTAGAAATGATTGCTTATGAAATGATGTTAAATAATATCTGTATTCTAAATTGGTCCGAAATGTTCTGTCTATCTGGTAATGCCTCGTAACCCTAATCCGATGTCGGTTACGGGTTAGGGGTGTTACACGAATTACCATTAATGTCTAATCAAGTTTGAACACTTAGCCTTAATTTACTTACCAACCTTTATCAAATTAGAGAACGTCTTATGGTCTTGAGTACATCGTTTACTTGATGCCATAGTCCAACTATGGTCTTGTATTAGCTCTTGTCCATCTGTGTCGATGCCGTGTCCCAGACAGGTCTTACACTGACACATATCAAGTCGATGCCATGTCCCAGACATGGTCTTACACTAGCTTTCACGATGTGGCTGATGCATCTCCTAGACATGTCTGTGTCGACACCATATCCTAGACATGGTCTTACACTGACACATCTCGTAGCCGATGCATGTCCTAGACATGTCTTACACTGGCTTACGTCTCAAGGCAGATGCATGTTCGAAACATGTCTTACACTAGCACTCGTCTTAATGTCGATACCATGGCCCAGACATGTCTTACACTGGCGCACATATCACCTTCACTGCCATGGTCCAACCATGGTCTTATCCTTCAATCCATAATCGAACGATCGTACTCAATTCTAGCGTTCTACTCTTTAATCTTTCATTTTAGTTTTCATGCTATCATAACATTTATGACATCTTTAATTCAGAGATTTAAACATAAATGTCAATTACATGTACATACTGATTACACATCATTAAATAGAAGTACTTATACATACATTTTTCATTTCGAGTAAAGTTTTCTTTTCATAATCACTAGGTCAAATGAGTTAGGCACGTAACATCGTATGCATACTAACATGCATGAAAGAGCTTATCACAACTTTCATCATCATAGCAACATCATCAAAATCATATCATTCATTTCAGACAGACCGATATTTATATTCGTTTTATGCTAACTTTCCAGTTATCTCATTTAGACAAGTATACTCATACATGTACTCTATGAATTTTGAGTAACTTTACTTATCCCATTTATTTAATCAAACCAGTCATGTACATAACACCATACGAGAGCCAACAAATGTGAATAAGTATATTCCAATTTGTACTTTCATTTCACATCATTGTATGCATATCATTACAAACATGTAAATCAATCCAAGTAATTTAACACTTATACTTAGACTATGGGAATTTGCCAACCATATTCATTCAAATAAGTATACATGAACATTCTCTCTACCTATATTTTTTAGTAATTTATCTAAACACAATTTTTTTTTCACTCGAACAAATCAATCATGTACACCATGGGATTATCAATCAATCATAGATAAGCCCATTATACCATGTACACATTCTATTTTATGTTCCTCATATCACAAATATATACATATACATTTCACGAATTCTTGTTCGTACCTTTTTGAGTTTTAAATCTTCATAACTATACTTTACTGAATAATTTAGCATCATTATCTATGTGATCGGGTATAGCTCGGTTGAAGAGTACCTTGCCTACACAAGATAGTTCTCATTTGTGCCGGGAGACATCACACTATCACAAACTTGTGGCATGTATAGCTAGACTCTTACATGTGCTAGGTTAGTCTGAGAATCGACTAAACCATACTCTGATACCACTAAATGTAATACCCCTCGCCTGTATCCGACACTGGGACAGGATTCGAGGTGCTTCCAGACTTAACTCAAGCATACGCATATAAAATCGGGCCATAAAATTTCTTTTAACTTAAAAGTTCTCATTCACATTCATTTTTTCCCTTAAACGGGCTTACGAGGCTCAAAACATGCATTAGAGACGGTTCAAGACTAAATCGAGAACTAAAAAAAATTGAAAAGTTCATGCTTTAAGGCTCCACATGCCCGTGTGAGTATAGAGCACACGCCCGTGTGCTAGGGACACGCCCGTGTCCCGAACCCGTGTCCAAAGACCTGGACATTCTTCCAATTTGGTCATGAAAAAATTGAGGCCACACGGCTAAGGCACACGCTCGTGTCCTATGGCCGTGTCCTTCACACGGCTGAGACACATGGCCGTGTCTCTTGCCCGTGTGCATACTACCATGCATACTAACTTGACAAACTTAGGTGCAGGGGACACACGGCTGGACAACACACCCATAGGGACAGACCGTGTGGACAAATACAAGGCTATTTTTCAAGCCATTTTATCACCATCAAAACACATGCACACATACTTATACAATAGCATACAACAAGGCATACATGGGCACTTAAACGTCCATAAACATGTTATGATCATGTCAATTTCTCATGCAATAGATATCATAGATTTTACTCACATCCTTTCTACATTCATGCCATAATCATTATAAACTCATCACATAAGATAATAGCACATGCATGCATATATAAATAGGTTTACAACCTCAATAGCTAATGTAAGCCAATACATCTGGCTAAAACAAATGTCACACACTCAAATATTTAAACTCTTATACATGCCATAGACTCAAAGTACTTGAAATTACTTACACCAATGGCGATAGCTTGACAGTGTGATAATATCTCCGACAAACTCCAACCCGAGCTAACCTGGCAACACCAGAAAACATGGGAAAGGAAGGGAGGGTAAGCTTTACGCTTAGTAAGTTCATATGAAAATAATAAGCAACTTATTAACATGCTTTTATCAATGTTCCCAACCTATTCTCAAGTTCATAATAAGCTGTCTTCCTATACAATAGTCAATAAAATATTTATATCTGGAGCTATGAAACTCAAAATTTAGTTCTGTTAATTTTTCTTGAAACTAGACTCATGTACCTTTCTACCATAAAATTTTCAGAATTTTTGGTTTAGCCAATTAGTACAGTTTATTCCTCAAAGTTACCTCTGGTTCACGGTCTGAAAGTTCCGACCCTTTTGCAGTAAAGTTTAATTATCTCATAGCACAGGACTCGAATAATGCTCCCGTCTATTTCTCTTGAAAATAGACTCATTAAGGATTCTAAACATATAAATCATAATTCGCTATTTTTGTACAATTTATAATGCTTTTCTCAATCAGAGCAAGGGATTTTGAAGTCATTCTGACTTTGTCTCACACAACTTCAATTATCTCTTTATAGAAAATTCTTTTGCTTACACAGTTTTTTTTATAAGAAACAAGACTCAATAAGCTTTAATTCTATATTTTATTCAGCCTCTAAATCATTTTCCACTATTTTAAGTGTATTTTCAAAGTTACACCACTGCAGTAGCCTAAAACTGTCAAAGCTAATTTACTCATTCACAATTATTGTTCACCAAATTAATACAACATCATTTCATCCATCATGGTAATAACACATAGCTATGCATCATAAGCACGGACCCATAATCTCAATGTCATCAAGTATCAAAGACTTAGTCCAAATCATGCCATTTTTATAGTACTCACCAAATACTATATACATCATAGATTTTCACATATTAAGGTATTACTCATAAGCTTAGTGTACATACTTGTACAACTTGTAACATAACTCAAGTACATACCTGTACCAACTCGTAATAAAGTATATAATCATACCTTCTTTAACATGCCCTCCTTAGGGCTTTCATCACATCATCTATTTCAATACCTGTTGAACACTCGAGATGCTAAAGGATGTTCGGAATTATCATACACTAAATAGAATACCAAAGCCATGTCCCATACATGGTCTTACATGGATCCACATATCGTTGCCATATCCTAGATATGGTCTTATAATAGCACACATATCATCGCCGATGCCATGTCCTAGACATGGTCTTACATTGTCATACATTTAATATTGTGTCATGATACCAGAAATCCTAAGCATTCCTCAAAGTCATCCAGGATTTTCGAGATACAAAGCTATCATCACATTTTCATTCAATCATCACAAGTAAATTCCAATGAAGGCACATATCCACATTTTGTACAATATCAAGTATAAAGCACATGATAATGAAATTGATAAATTACTTTCGTACAAACTTACTCGTTTCAAAGAAACATCATATTCCATCAAACTTCCAATATATTAAATCATACACTTAATGCCATAACAATAGAGAATTTTAATTCAAGCATGATATTACATTATTATTACCATACGAACTTACCTCAACACCAAATTGGTAAGAGAGGCCTAAACATCAATTTCTCGTTTTTCCTCGTTCTAAGCCTGAATCTCGATTTTCATCATCTATAACATCACATTTAACTTATTAAAACAATATACTAATCAAATTAGTCCAATGACACATTTTGGCAAAATTTACAATTTTGCCCCTATACTTTGCCAAAATTATCAAATTTCCCCTAGGCTCGTAAAATAATTTTTGTCACATTTTCTTACTCATTAAGCCTAGAAAATTTATTTTCATAACTATAGCAACTCACAAATTCAATTATTTCACACATTTACACTTATTTTACAACTTTGCAAAATAATCATTTTTAGGTGCTTTCATGCAAACTTCTTTCACAAAAGTTGTTTATAACACTACCAAGACTCATATTCTTCCATAAAAACTCAGCAAAAAACACATTTTCTTTCATGGAAAAACCCTAGACTCTTAATTATTTTGCAAAATAGTCCCCTATTTTGAAAGCTCATGCTTTAGGGGTTCCAAAAATGTAAAAATTATCAAAAGAATGCATTAAAAACACTTACTTACTAGGGAAATATGTTGCTGAAATTTTGCTGCCATTTTCGGTGAAAGAGAAGAAGAAAAATGAAAGAAAATGTCAACTTTTTCTTTATTTTATTTTATTACCAAAAAGTCACCTAATATCCCAGAAATTTTGGCTTTTTGACCAGTCTTGTCTCCCTTGGCCGGCCATCACACTTTCAATGGTCTAATTTCACTTTAAAGACCCCCAATTTAAGATTTAAAGCAATTTAACACCTTTAGGCATCAAAGCACAACTTTTACCTTTTATTCGATTTTGTCTCTTTTCGAAATTGGACTAGAAATCGCTAAAATTAATATACCAAAAGTTTTATTCACCTTTATAAACATGCTATATCACATAAAATAGCATCAAAATAATTTTCTTCGGCCTCGAAATAGTGGTTCCGAAACCATTGTTCTGACTAGGCCCAAAATCGGGCTGTTACACATGTCTGGGACATGTATCGGCCATATTATGAAAGGCTAGTGTAAGACATGTCTAGGACATGCATCGGCTACAAGATGTGTCAGTGTAAGACCATGTCTAGGACATGGCATCGACACGGATATGTGAGAGCTAGTGTAAGACCATGTCTGGGACATGGTGTCGGCCTCGATTTCGATAGTCAGTGTAAGACCATGTCTGGGACATGGCATCAGCATTATACCCTATGTTAAGGCTTAGTGAATATCTGATAGCTTTTCGAATGGTTCAACGGTGAGAGTTACGGTTTAAGCTAAATGAGAAAGGTTATGACCATATTGTGAGTGGTACAGGTACTTACATGAAGTTGATGATATGTGAATTCAATTCATGTTATATGATTTGTAAGGAATGAATATGAGTATGTTGAGTAACACAGGTATGTATGCCAAGCTCATGAGAAATGATTTCAGTTTATGATGCATATTTAGTGAAGATGTAAATAGACAATTCATGCTTCTGAGAATGATTTTGTGATGACCTTGTGATTATAGGTTTATACTTATGATGTATGAATATGTAACCTAACTAATGTGGTGAAAATGAATTAGTATGGTGTGATAAACGTAGCATCGTTAATTTACATTAAAACAGTTTTGGACACCGGCCATAGTTTGACTTTAAAAATCTACCAAAAATTTTGGAAATTGAGTTAGAGGCTGAATAAAATATGAAATTAAATCCTAATGAGTCTAGTTTCACATAGAAGAAATGGTGTAAGCAAAAGAGCTTCATATTATAAAATATTTTAATTGTTGTGAGACAGAGGGAGAATGACTTCGAAATCCCTTATTCTGATTTTAGAAAATCATTGAAAATTTTTAAAAAATATTTATGAGTTATAGTTTATATTATTAGAATTCTTAATGAGTCAATTTTCAAGATAAATAGACGAGAACATCATTTGAGTCCGGTATTATGAGATAATTAATTTTTAGTGAAGAGGGGTCAGAATTGTCAGATAGTGAAAAAGGGTAACTTTAAGGAATAAACTGTACTAATTGGCTGAACCAAAAATTCTAAAAATTTTAGGGTAATAAGATATGTGAGCCTAGTTTCAGGGAAAATTAGCAAAACTTAATTTTGAGTTCTGTAGCTCCAGATATAAATAATTTAGTGACTGTGACTCGAGAAAACAGCTTGACTTGAACATGAGTGAAAATGCAAATAGGGCTATATTACCATGAGAAGAAAGTTGAAAAATTGCTTATTATTTTCATACAGCCTTACTAAGCTATAAAGCTTACTCCCTTCCTTTCCTTTCCTTTAGTGTTTTTAGGTTAGCTCGGAGTTGGAGATCGTTGGAGGCAGCATCACACTATCAAGTCGCTATCTTTGGAATAATGAAGCATATATTAGAAATTTCAAATGAGTGGCATGTATAGGGATCTAGTTGATTGACATGTATTATTTTGCTTTGGCCAAATGTGTTGGCTTATATTGAGTTATATGTTTATGGCCATGAAATATGGCTCATATTGATTATGGCTTGTAAGCCTAGCTATTCATGTCATGTCTAATGTTTATAATGTGATTATGTTTGTTTTCCATGCACGGTTAGTAATATGACATGTGTGTTGGATGTATGCTCTATGACCAATTGAGGTGGTCATAGCCATATAGTAATTGCACGTTATAAACACAACGTGATAATGATTGAACATGAGTGCTTGATGAATAAGTTGGTAACCATAGTATAATGATAAAAGTGGTCATCAAAATAACAAGTCTTATGAATATGAAATAAGGAGTCTAGACTTAGTATTGCACGAGTAGATGCATTACTTGTAAGAGGACATCTTAATGTTTAGGATGTGTCTTAATAAAGAGTGTTTAATCACTAAAATGATGCCATGATTTGCGATTTTGATGTGCATAAGGTTGTAAAATATTATGGGTAACATGAAGGCTTGGAAAATAGCCTAAGTATTGGCCACAAGGCCGTGTGTCTCAACAGTGTAAGGGACATGGCCTGGAGACATGGGCATGTGGCCCAGCCGTGTGGTTTGATGTGCATGTTGACATCATACACATAGAGTTACACGCCTGAGGACACGGGGGTGCCAAAGGCATATGGGCGTGTCCCTATGTACACACGGGCGTGTGACCTTGTTTCATGGGAAAATTTTCTAAGTTTTCCTGAATCTTCTTAAAGTTCTTGGTTTAGTCTCGAATCTATTCTGAAGAATGTTTTGGGCTTCGTAGACCCAAATAAGGGACGACATGCATGTGTTTGAAATTTTTTGAATTAAAAGAGATTTTATGGCCCGATTTTTGCATGAATGTGTATGTTTAAGTCCGGTAATGCCTCGTACGCTATTCCGGCGTCGGACATGGGTAAGGGGTGTTACATGGATTTAGAGGAATCCTTCTTCTACGCACTTAAACTAATAAAGCTTCTGATGATGTTAAATTAGAATAAAATTCCTGAACAACATCATCACTAGGGATGGATTGAACATCAAAGAATGAATTCCATTTTAGCTCTTCATTGGTTTCTCTAACATATTTTGACACATTCTCTTCATCATCATTCGCAAGTAGGAAACCTTTCTCTGGAAGCATCAATTTCTTTTTCAAGATTGTCTCATAACATTCTCTTATGGTCTCATTATAAAACCATGGCTAAAATCTATCATTTTGCAAGGCTGAACTTTTCTTCTTATGTGACATAATGCGTGACCGAAAGATTTTTTCAACAGAACACAAATTAGCAACAATAAAAACTGACAAATGCTAAAGTAAAAGTACATAGGAATCGATAACTTCAAACATGGTTGCTGCTTCTTAGGGGTGGTGCAGTAGGGTGACTTCATATGGTGTTAACGAAGTGTGGCGACTAAACACTATTGACTAGAAGAGTTGTTGATGGCTAAGTGTGGTGGCTAAGGAGAGCTGTCGGCGACAAATTATGGCCAAGAACCACAAATGGCTGACGATTTTGGGACAAGATGGGAAGAGAAAAAAAAAAGTAAGGGATGACAAGAGGGTTTTTAAGAGAGGAAACAATTGTTGATGCGTTTAAAGTAAGAGGGTGGTGTATTTATAGGAGGGTGGAGGCTAAAGAGATAAAGCAACAAAATTTTAATTAAATTAAAACAAGGGAGTTTCTTCAATAATTTAAACACAAAAAAAAGATAATCAATTTTAAATAAATTTAAATAATTGATAATTGTTAACTAAATAAACAAATTTAAAAATGATTTTGGCTGCCAACAATATAAAAATAAAATTCAACCATTATTTCAAAACAATTAAAATACCTATTTTTAGAAAAATTGCTCATTGGCCCAAAATTGACCATTTATTCCACAAATTCCCATATTAATGGGTTACTCGAAAATTAATTCCTAGAAATTTATAATAGAATAGATTCCCAGGAAAGATTTGAGGATTATAAAATGGTCTTACATAAAGTCCAATCTCCTAGACAAAATTTTTTCTATTGTAGTGATCTCTGATTTATTGTCTAAGTAAATTATTTTAATTCAAAGTAACACTGATGGATCCAATACAGTGAGCGAATTCTCATTCTGTTCCATTTTATTATTCCAATAGTGTTTAAGACGCTAACCATTTACCTTAAAAGTTCCTCTTTTTCCATTATGCAATTCCACTACTCAATATGGATACACTCGGTGAATCATGTAAAGTCCAGTCCATCAAGACTTAAGTTTTTCAAGAAATAATTTCATCCTAGAGTTGAACAATAAGACTCGTTGACCTACTTTGAAATATCAAAACTGAATGTGCTTGTCATTCAATCTTTTTACCCTTTCTTTGCAAATCTTTCCATTCTCATACGAAAACTTAATTCTTTCAATTCATCTACTGAAACTTCCGTTTGTCCAGATTGAGTTGTTTGAAAGCTCAATAAGATCTGTGTTCAAGCTCTAAAGATAGATGACATGCTTTTCCAAACACCAAACGATATGGAGACATCCATAACAAAGTTTTGTAAGTTGTTCGATAAGCCCATAGAGCGTCATCGAGTGTTCTAGACCAGTCTTTTCGATTAGGTCTCACCACTTTCTCAAGAATGTTCTTTATTTCTATGTTCGCCAACCCTTCTTGCCCATTCGTCTATGGATGGTAAGTTGTTGCAATCTTGTGCTTCATGTCATATTTATCGAGTAACCACTTAATCTATCTATTCACAAATTGAGACCCTTCATCACTTATTATGGCTTTTGGGGTTTCGAACCTAGTGAATATGTGCTTATGCAAAAAGTGCATAATTGTCTTGGCATCATTTACTAAACAAGCTTCTGCTTCGACACACTTAGACACATAATCAACTACCACTAAAATGTACTTGTTTCCATACGAGGAAGGAAATGGATCAAAAAAATTAGTGCCCCACACATCAAATAATTTTACCTCCAGGATATTATTTAATGGCATCTCATTCCTCCTTGATATATTCCCTACTCTCTAACAACGATAACAATTCTTCACATGGGCATACGAATCCTTAAATAGGGTTGGATAAGTGATGATACGTTAATCGATTAGAGCCTAAAATGATAACTTGGTCATTTTTAGATAGTGGCCGGATAAGTGTTGGTATTATCTACAATAATGTTAATTTTAATTAATAATTAGATTAGATGTTTATATATCGTAAAATAGTGGATGGAAAAAGGGAGTTCATTTTTCTTTCATCCTCTCCATCACCTTTTTCTTCTTTATTGAGCTAGGAAGGTTCGACCAAGTTTTGTGCTCTTGCATGGTAAGCTAATTCGAGCCTGTTTTGCATGGACTTTGTGTTTTTAATATTGTTATACTTCAATCTAGCTAACTGTAGTGTTCGTTTCTAAAACTGTTAAAGATTTTATGAGTTTGTTATTGTTGAATGCTTAAAACTTTGGTGTTAAATGATTAGATTAGAAGAGATGTTATAAAAGAGGATCACTTGTTAAAATGAAAATTTGTGATTTTTGAATATCAGTTCTAAAGTGTAGGTATTTCGAAACCAATTTAATATTTCTATAAACTTTGTTATAAAAGGGCTCAACTATATAGTGTGTTAGGTTTAAGGGAATTTCGAGTGATAGAATTGAGCTGATTATATGATTCATAAGCTGATGAGTGATATTGGTTGATGAAAAAATTTAATTTAATTATATTATAAATCAAAATTTGAATTCATTGAGAGAAGATCACGGGAAAGGGAATGTTGTTGAGTAGACTCCATTGTGGTGTGTTATCATTTCGTCGGGTAAGTTCATACAATATAAACATTGTTTAACTTTCTTTTATTTTTTTCTTTAATTGTATAATTGAAAATTTTGCAAGTCAGATTCAGTTTGTTGAGTATATAGAGAGAAGATATTAAATCATGACACAAAGGAATGAGAATGGGATTATAAAATGAAAGCATCCCGATGAACTTGGTAAAATACTTATACACAAGGTTACAAGTTATTTCTTCATGATTCCGAGATCCAACATTTTTTACGGGCTTGAAGATACATGTGACCCAACATTTCGTTTTAAAGGTTTAGCATGCACTGGTAACCTTACATGGAAGACTTGATTATTAAAATTGGCGTCCGTAGTAGTGAAAGGAATGAGAATGAATCAAATATGAAAGTGTTAACATATTATGTTGTGCACTCGATATAATGCATGTTGATAATGTATACTCACTTACCTTGTTGACAATTTGTGTTGGTTGATAGGTAAACTATGTTCGAATATTTTAATTATCACATAATTATTATGTGAGGTAGGTTACTATTGAATTTGTATGAGTTTACTGAGTATTCTTAATACTTACGCCTAGGTTGCTTTTATCTTGTAGATTTTGAACGTTCAAAACATTTCAATCAGATAACAAGAAGTTCACACTATCCGCCTTGAGTTGTGGTAGACTTTTTATTTGATCTGGTTTGATCTAAATGGCATGCATATAAATAGTTGGTTATTTTGTAAACAAATATGTTAAATTTTGAAGGTGATTATTTGGGACCCTCTTAATGTATGTAAATAAAATGAACATAAGTTCTATTATGTTATGCATTATAAGTTCTTTTGGACCTATCACAGTGTGGGATATTCGCAAAATATTTTTCCATTTCGATGTCCTTAGAAAATTACAAAATTAGATGTCTGCCTTACTTTCCATAATATTTGTGTTTGGGGGATAGTTCGTAGCTTAGCCATCTGCTATCTAATACGCAATTGGACTACCTTCAGGATCAGTCTGCGACATATCAGTCTGCGGCATGGTCCACCATGTATGTGTCAAGTATATGTAAGTTATGTGAGCCTCATGTGGTAACATCCTGTAACTTAGGTCTAACGACTGGACCGGGTAAGAGGTGTTACAACTTTAAACTTGACAACATGTGTTGAGTTGTTTAAATAAATTTATTAGGATTATGTTTACGGTAAACAATGAATATTGATGACATCCATGAACTCAATGACTGAGGGTGTCATGTTTATGCATTTATTTAGATTAGGTTTATGGTTACCTATGAAATATTAAATACTTGCAAAATCAACAACCATATATGTTGAGATTCACACACTTGTTGTATTAAGTTTAAGTAAAATATTTAAAGTTTGAACATCCCTTAACTCCAATTGTAACCTTGAACTCAACACCACTTGGGATCGAGGAATTTTAATTATTATATAATTATTATATAGAATACTTAGAATCTATTGGGACAATAAAAAATTTACAGATCAAAATTTTCTATAGAACTCAACACCTAATTTTCTATAGAATTCAACACCTATGAATATCAAAGTAACCTTCCAAACAACATATTTCGAAAAATAAATTTCCCACTTACACATATCAATAAATAATATGAAATTCATTAATGTTAAAGTAAAAAAAAAAAAAAAAAGTCTTAAGTCCTTTAAATAGGTGGCTAGAGCTCAGGACTGTATTACTGTGGAAAAAAAGAGTAAAATTGCATAACTTGGTGCACATTTACGAGGTATGCAACATTTTCAAGTGGTGTGGTTGAAATTTTTGAGAGTAAAATGCATTGAAACTGTGTGCAGGTGAAAACAGCTTGGCCTTAAAAAATAAAGAGTTCAATACCTGGAAACAATATTAAATTCTTGTCTTCAACAAAAAAATGTATTATCTACAAGTATATTTTGTTTTAACAAAATGTTTACAAATATGCAATATATACTACCTAACAACAAAATTAAATATGCATATTCAATCAAAATACCAAAACAAACTAACAATCAATTATACAACCAACCAAACTACAAAATAAAAGCATAATATAGCTATAATAATATTAAAATAACATTTTCAAACTTAAATAGAATTCTAAAACAACTCATCTCTTAATTATAATAGTTAATTCAATAAATTTTAGTTAACAAAATCATGATTGTTTATTTCAATAGATTAATTAAAATTTAACCGAATTAGTATATATATATTCCTCTTAAAAATCATAATACACAGCTCCATTCTCCCCTTTATATTCTCTCTTACCGAAATAATCAAAAGCCAAAATTAAAAATGGGGTTTCTCTTTTCTCCATCTTGGATTCTATTGTTTTCTTATTGCGTCATTTTAATCTCACCCACACAATCATTGGTTTGTTCATCATTAAAAATTCGCAATAGCAATAAAGAATACGCCAATTGCATCCAACTCCCAACGTTTAACTCCACCCTACATTTCACCTACAATGTCATCAACTCCTCCCTTTCCATTGCGTTTTCAGCCACTCCGTCCGACACCAATGGTTGGATCGCTTGGGCCATCAACCCCATGGGAATAGGCATGGTTGGTTCTCAAGCCCTCGTTGCATTCAAAGACAAAGGCTTCGTGGTAGCTAAAACCTACAACATAAGCTCTTACAGCTCTATTGTTGAAGGGAAGCTATCTTTTGAGATATGGGACCTGGAAGCTAGGGTTGCCAACGACGGGAAGATGGTTATATATTGTTCTTTGAAAATCCCGGCCGGTGCCAAAAAGTTGAACCAAGTTTGGCAGGTAGGAGCGGCGGTGTCTAATGGTCAATTGATGAAGCACGAGCTTGGTAAAGCTAATCTGGGTTCAATGGGAGAATTAAACTTGGTGGAGACCGTAAGTTCGATTTCCACACCCCCTGAGCTTGAGCCTTTTCCAAAACTACAACTTTCTAGAAAATATTCGGGACATGGATCCAGGGTTAATGCGGGAATGTGGATCTTCGGTTTAATTTCCTTACTCCTTTTTATGTGATTTTAAGGATTACACTTATAATAACACTTTGTATTAGAGGGCAAAAGGTGTTCATGGATCAAATTGCTTTTTAGATTTTCCTTTTTTTTTCCAGAAAAATCTAAATTTTATTAGGATGGATCCAAAACTCTAAACATTAGTCGTAACATAAAATAGTAATATATATGTAAGTTATACCAATATTTCTATTTTTAAAAGTAAAATTTAAATAATTTTATTATTAAATAATAATTTTCAATTTTCAATTAAAAAGTTAAAATCATATATTAAAAGATTAAAACATTTAATATCCAATGTCATCTCAACCTAAAGTTGAGTACACCCTCATTTTGTTATCTTCTTCATTTAATAAAGTTTAATATTGCTTTTCTTTTTTAAGTGTTGTGAAATTTTTTAGTATTTTGTTAAAAAATACTTGTTGAGAAATAAATTTTAATTTTATGAAGTAAAATATATATCTAAATAATGTTTAAGTTCATTAATATTATGATATTTGAATAATAATATAAAATAATTTATTCTAACTCATTATTAATATTTTGATTATAAAATATATATTTTAAATATTTTAAAGCAATTAATATTAATAATTTTAAAATTTAATTTGAATATATATATATATAAATTATACTTTAAATATTTAACAAATAATCATTACAAATTTAAATATATATGTTATAAAATTATACTAGTTTTCTTTACTCGTGTGATGCATGATTGATTGTATATATTATTAAGTTATATTTAATTATTTCTTAAATTTTTATAATCTTTCGTTAATAATATGGTTACAAAATTAAAACATATTTGTAAAAATAATGAAAAACTTAAAAGTACTTTTTAAATGATTTTAAGGCTTCTGTGATTTATTATGTAAAATTGTAAATTGAATTATTTTAAACAACTTGGAAAATAAACTCATATTTCAATTTTACTTTTAGAAAATTATTTGTTAAAATTTTAAATTTAAAATATTATACATTTACAAACATATTTTTAAAAAGGAGCAAATATTAGACCTAATCGGGTAGCCCGACCAAGGCTCGCTTGAAAAGTGAGAGGGTTTGAGCAAAAATATAGGTTTAGAAAATGGACTTGGACAAAAATAAAGCTTATCTTCTAAAAAGGCCAGGCCTCGACTAAGCTTTTTTTTTTCTCAAGCATGACCGACCAGAATTTCTAAAAAAATATTGTTTTTTTACTTTTTCATTATTTTGCTATCGTTTTACTATCATCTCGCTATTATATTGCTACTATTTTGTTATTATTGTTTGAATATTGTATAACTCTTGTTTTATTATTAATTTTCTTACTATTTTAGAGATATGTGTTTGCTAAGTTGCACCTATCTTAGTATTATTTAAGTTTTTTTTTCCATTTGTTGGGAAATATTTATTTTAATGTTTTTAGTGTATTTGATGTAGTATATTTTTTTAATTTATTTTTATATAAAAAATTTAATACGGGCAGACCAGGTCGGCTCGGTTTTAGCATTTCTATCTAAGCCGGGCTTGAGTGAAATTTTAGGCTCATTTTTCAGGCCGAGTCTGGACTTAAATTTTTTATTCAACCTAGCTCGAACTCGACTTGACCCATAATCAGCTTTAATAAATATCCATGTACAATTATTAAAAAAAAAAGACAAAACTGTTGGAAAATTATTTACACTTTTTCAGAAAAAAATGTTTTTAAAAGCTTATTATAAAACTATGATTGAAAACATATTTATTTTAATTAATTTTATAATATTTAAAAGTTCTAATTTAGATACTTTCTAATATAATTTAATTTGGATTATAGGAAATGCATTTTAATTAATAATATTGAAAAGAATACTAAGAGAGTTAAATTACCTTATTGTATGGTTTTAGAAAGTACATTTTTAACTCGTGTGTTATGTTAGTTAACTTTTAAACATAATTCAGTAAAATATGTTTTATTTTTAAAACAAATGTAAAAATTTATAAAAATAGTTTTAATTTTTATATTTTTAATTTTAAGTTATTTTTAACATTGTATTTAAATTTTAAATAAATTAACTGAAAATATAGATATTTATTAAACAGATTTTAAAAATATAAAAAAATTATATGTTAAAATTCTTTTAAGAATTATCATTTAATTAATATTGTTGTGATTTAGCAATTAATTGGTAATGCTCTTATCGCCTACAATAATACAAGAGTTTCAAAATGAAACCCAAATTTAAAATCAATGGCCTTTATTAACTCAAATTCGAGATGTTGAAAGAATTGTGAATTTTCATGTATTTTTTAACATTAATCTTATTATAATTTTTATTATGATATCTACTATTTTGATATAATGCTTATAGAAAGATAATGCGCTTCAGTGTACTCCAACTCATGTCTTTCTACACTGACAATAATGTCAATACCAATTAAACTAAAACTTGATTGACTTATATATATATATATATATATCACTTCAGGTGGAAGCAAGATATATTATGTAATTGTTGATATTTTAATATTAATATATAATTCAAACTTAACAAACTTAAGTGATATTTTGAGTAAAAATATAAGCTTGAAAAATATATTCTAACAAAAAATAAAGCCCGTTTAAAAAATAGGCCGAGACTCATGTAAGACTTTTTTTACTCGAGCTCGGCCTGAATATGCAAAAAAAAAAATTGCAGCTCTTTTTCCTTTTTTAAAAAAAATTATTTTGTTGCTATTTTCTTTTCTTTTTTTCACAATTTTGCTATTATTTCATAATTATGTTACTACTATTTTGTTATTATTATTTGGATATTGTATAACTCTTGTTTTATTATTAATTTTGTTACTATTTTAGAGACATTTGCTTGTTAAGTTGCATATATCTTAGTGTTATTTAAGTATATATATATATTTTTAAAATTTATTTTCAATTTGGTAGGAAATATTTATTTTAATGTTTTTAGTATTTTTAATGTATTATATTTTTATAAAAAAATAATAAAAAATTGGACAGAATTTGAGTCAAGCCAGATTTTAGCATTTTTATTTGATTCAAGATTGGGTAAAAAATTAAGCTCAATTTTTAAGCTGAACTAGACCCATGGCCTAACAAATAGGCCTAAAATTTTGATTGAGCTCGGTCTATGAACACATCTTCATGTATATATGTGTGATATTATTTTTTATATAGTGGATTATCTTTTATGTTTTTTAAATGGTTATATATAAAGGATAAACGTGGATTGTATTCTAGTAATTTAAAAATAAAAGTTGGTGATTATAATTTTAAATTATCTACTATGAATTAAAAACATGAAATGGTGAATTATAATTTTAAATTAATATATTTTATTAATTTAAAATAAAAATAATTATATAAAAGATTGTGTTGTCGCATGTCAATATATATAATAGGTAATTTAAATATTATGTTATTACATATACAATCGTTTGAGTTCAAAAACACTTGAAATATTTTTAGATTTAGAAAGCACATTAAATTTCAAAAAAGATTGTTTATGATTAGAAAAACACTTATTATTATTATTATTATTATTATCCAAAAACACATTTTTGAAAAATAAATATAATTTCTTGATATAACAAAGTAAATTTATTGTGAGGTCAAATTCTATTTTGCTATAGCTATGGAAATTTTAAAATTTAAAATCGTAAGACTCTAACATGATTTGGCTTTTTCTCAGGACTTTGAGAAAATAAATTGATGGCGTCAAACTTTGCCACCTTAAATAATGAAATAGCAACCCCATGACACCTTCATCTTCATTTAACATCTTTATCATATTCTTTGAAACCCCACTCTGTAGTAGAGGGATGAATTCCAGAATTGTGAAACAACTTCACAGAATGATAAAATAATGGGAATAGTACATCTAAGAATGCAAATGCAGTCTTATTTCGTAAACATCTCAAGATCAAAAATAAGCACCAACCCCGCCACCAGGGAAGAGTGTAGAATAGAACTGGAAGTTGAAGATTGTGGTGTATATTTATCTTGCACAGCAGGAGAAGCCCTCCTTGGGTGTGTTAGCCCCATCCTTGACAAGGTTTACTCGATTAACAGACAACTCCGCCTTATATGCCTCAGAATTCAGGGCTTTTCGGCATACATTGTTGTAGATTTCTCGGATAACAACCTCGAAAGCAGTCTGAACATTGGTCGATTCGAGGGCAGATGTCTCCATGAAGAATAAGTCTTCTTCTTCAGCAAGGCTTTTGCCTTCCTCCACACTCACATCTCTAATATTCTCCAAATCACATTTGTTACCTACCACCATTCTTGCCACAGCTGTATCACAATGGGCTGCAATGATTAATTACAATCAGGTTAAAGATTAATTACAAAAATGGAGAAAATGGAATAAAGAAACAAACTTACTGGAAAGTTCATCAAGCCAACGCTTAATGCTATCAAAGCTACTCCTTCTAGTAATATCATAAACAATAAGAGCGCCAACAGCTCCTCTATAGTAAGCAGAAGTAACAGCTCTAAACCTTTCTTGGCCAGCAGTATCCCAGATCTGAGCTTTAATTTCTTTGCCATCGATTTCAACCACTTGGGTCTGAAACTCTACTCCAATGGTAGCCTTGGAGTTGTTGTCAAACTCATTTCTAGCAAAACGTGAGAGAAGATTGGATTTCCCCACAGCAGATTCGCCTATAAGCACAATCTTGAACAAGTATTCCTCACCTCCCTCCTCTTCTTCCCGCCCACCCATTCTCCAAGCAGCTCAGCTTAGCTTTAACTAAGAGATCAGTTAAGTCTGTTGGGGTTGTTAACTTCAGTTATAGTGTTACCAACCACTGCTATAAGCTGTGCAAATTTCTGATCAATGATGAGTCTTTCAGTTTATTGTTTTGCACGCACTTGTTTTCTCGTTAGTTTCCTAACAGCCAAATAGCTTTGATAGCTCGTAGCTATAGTTTCACACGGCTGCTTTGGTGTCTCAAATGTGAAGTGCGTTTTAAATGGGAAGGAGTAGAAAATATCAAGCCACGGACTAGCTGCGTAACTGGCGGGGGTTTTACTGCTCATATTTCATCGGGTTTTGAGATTTATTGACTAGCTGCGTAATTGGCGGGGTTTTTGAGATTTATTGACTTTTTTGGTTCACTAAAATTGAATATTTTCAGTTCTGTTGGGTATTATTCCATTTTACACCTGATATTCAACAGTTTTCCAAAAATTCCTATTTATTGTATTTTTCTCAAAATATGCTCATTAGTTTTCCAATTACGGCCTGTCTTGGCCCTCCCAAATTTATATACTGAAAGAAATAATTGGGCGTCCAGTGTAACAGACAATCTGGATTAAGTTGAAGGCTTAAAGAAATGAATGTGAGGCAGCAACAAGATTTGTTTAGGATATATGTGACCAATTAGTGTTTATTTATTTGTTTTGGTAACTAGGTTTTTGAGATAAGAATGGATGTAAGTTTTAAGAGCTTGTGGGTTAGATTTTAAGATAAAAAGAGAATTGGTTAGTTACTAATTCTCTAGTTTGGGTATTCTCTAAAGAGGTAAATAGTTAGCCTCTTGAGTAAAGATTACACTCCTGATTACATAATTAAGAGATGAGGTGAATTACTACTACACCATATCTCATAATTGAATTAGATTTTTATTTGCCGATTATAGATATTATTAATATATTTATAGATCTATATAACTGGGTCAGACTCGGGCCAAAAAGATTTTGTCCAAGTTCCAACTCAAAAATAAAATCAGGCCTATTATCTTATACAATTTTTTTTTTATCTTCATCTTTTTGTGCAAACCTTCCTAAATTTCAAACCAACTTTTGAATTTGGACAAATAGCCTAACTCTTTTATAGGTTTACTCCATATTGGTTTGGTTTGTTATGTAATGTTTAAAATTTATAACAATTTTCTTTTCCATTTTATAATTTTCTTTTTAATATTAATATTATTTTTTCTGGAAACAAAAGTTATTAATTTATTTAATATGTTGAAAATTGAAACAATTCCTAAAACCCTATTCTGTTGTGGCTTTTACACATGCCAAGTTATTATTGCACGTCTATACAGTGCCTCAGGTAGTTCTTAAGAAATAGAAAAACTTTAAATGAACGCTTAATCCCTAAGAAAACTGTAACACACACAACTCTTGATGCTAAGAAAACTAATCCTAAACAATCTCTTAAAAAATCTTACAATTTTCTTTAGAAAAAATTCCCCTTTCATGCATCAGTACCAGATCCAAATTATTGTTGGATTTCAACCAAGTGTTTGGCTTATTTCTCAAATTCTATTACCCAGCCCCTCTATGTTCCCTGAATTCATCGGAATATAACCCATATCATGTAACACCCCACACCTATACCTTACGCCGGGATAGAATACGAGGTGTTACCTAACTCGGTCACATACATTCACACATTTCATAGTCATCAAAATTTGGTCAAACTTAAAAATTTTCCACTCTAAATCAAAAACTTCATAATAAAGGCCTACTAGGCTCTAAACATTCATTTAAAACCATTTGGGAATGATTCGGGTCTTACCACGAACCTTGAAAAATGTGACTAGCCACAGGGGCACACGCCGGTGTGGGAGGGGCAACACGCCCGTGTGACCAATTCGACATGGTCGTGCTGTTGGCCCATGTGACTCACACGGCCTAAGCAATACAGGGACAAGCTCGTGTCCCTCACATGTGTGGAATTAATTCTAAATTCACACCTACAGGGGTTTTCGCATGGCCTGACACACACCCGTGTTCCTGGCCCATGTCCCTCACATGGCCATGACACACCCGTGTCCTAGCCCGTGTGCAAAAACCTGGAAATTCTGTTTCTAACGTCAGTAATTATTAAGGGTCAAACGGCCAAGACATACACCCGTGTGCTAGGCCGTGCTTTTCACACGGCTGAGACACACGGTCGTGTCTCTGCCCGTGCGTTTACTACCATGCATACCGACTTGCAAATTTTACGTGCAGGGGACACACGGCCGGACCACAAGCCTATATGGTGGACCGTGTGTCACACACGGCCTAGACACACGCTCGTATGCCTATCCGTGTTGACAAAATAAAGCTATTTACCAAGCCTCTTTGCCACTCTTATTTACATAACCTGCATAAAATTAATCTCTACCAAACAAGGGCACATCATATAGCCAAACTAACCATGATGGACAACATTTTATTTGTGCGTTTTACTCATCCATGAAAATAATATCTTCTATATAGGTATCAAAATGAGCATTGACTATTATCCATGGCCTTATACAAAATAAATGTATTTATCCCAAGCCAACACATTTGGCTATTTCTCAATGACACAAAACATTAGATTCTAGCCCTATATATGCCATACACAAAAATAAGAAATCTAACTTTACCGAGTGCTTCGAATGATAGTGTGATCGTGGCCTCCGACGTCTGTTGATCCTGGAGCTATTTAGGTGACACTATAAGAAAATGGAGAAGAGAGGGAGTAAGCATAAAGCTTAGTAAGAAGTATGCAAACACATAGCAACAACTATACCATTCATCAACATGCTTTTGATATAATTAGGCATAAACACAACATACTCATCACAATCCAATACTCATCATATAATATATATTGAACTCACGTATCACACAGATTAAATAGGTACCTGTATCACTCACAACACGGTTATACTTTTCTCTTGATTTTAAACCATAACTCTCATCGTTGAACCATTCGG
Source organism: Gossypium arboreum (assembly GCF_025698485.1). Lineage (NCBI taxonomy): Eukaryota > Viridiplantae > Streptophyta > Magnoliopsida > Malvales > Malvaceae > Gossypium > Gossypium arboreum. The sequence continues at coordinate 43,127,767 of NC_069076.1, forward strand.
AACACTACAGGATATGCAATGAGCCTCAATATGGGGTAGGATGTCGATGCCATGTCTAGGACATGGTCTTACACTAGCTCAACTCGTAGTCGATGCATGTCTCAGACATGTCTTACATTGGCTTACGTCTCGAGGCTGATGCATGTCCCAGACATGTCTTACACTAGTTCTCGTATCAATGCCGATGCCATGTCCCAGACATGGTCTTACACTGGCTCTCGTAATGTGGCCGATGCATGTCCCAAACATGTCTTACACTAGCTCACAATAACCTATATGTCATGACATGAATATCTGATTTATTTCTTATTGTTCAAACGGGAATTCTACTATTTAAATTATCATCATGCATTCTCATTTCCAAAATCAAGTAATTCGTGCTAAATTAACTCATCACATATAATGACAATGTAGTTGTATTATTTGCATACAACTTACCTCGGTTACAAAATATAGTGTCTAGTCGGTCAAATCAATTTGCTTGGCCTTCCCTCGGTCTAAGTTCGAAGTTTGAATTTCTTGATCTATAACAACAAAAATTCACAAATTTAATCACTTTATCGATCTAGGCACTCAATAATCTATACTTGGGAAAAATGACCATTTTGCCCCTAGACTTTTGTAAAATGACCATTTTACCCCTAGGTCCGAAAATCAATTTTTTTGACTTTCCTAATATCAAAAGCCTAGCCGAACCCCTTTTTCTCTTATGTAAAATACAAAATTTCCACTATCTCACACATTTATCATCAAATTTTTAACTTATGCAAAATAGTCCCTATTAGGGTTTTCATGAGAAATCCCTTCACAAAAGTTGTTTATTACACATCTATACTCATATTCTTCCATAAAATTTCAGAAAAATACACATGATTTCATGGCAAAACCCTAAAATCTCAACCATTTTGGAAAATAGTCCCCTTAATAGAAAGCTTATGCTTCAAGGGTTCAAAAAATGTAAAAATCATCAACAAAAAGTATGTAAATCACTTACTTGCAAGAGGAACAAGTTGCTGAAATTTTTAAAGCTCAAAACCATTTAAAATGGATAAAAAATTGGTGGTAGTGAAGAAGATGAGAATGTGATATCATCTTTTTCTTATTTCATTTCTATTTTAGTCAAATTAGCCACCAAACCTACCAAACTTGGATTTTTTGACCAAATTGTCTCCTATGGCTGGCCATGCACTATATTAGGGTATAATTGTCTTTTAAAGACCCTCCATTTAGTTCTCTAGCTATTTGGCACCTTTAGCTATTAAAATAGGACTTTTGCACTTTATGCGATTTAGTTATTTTTTGAAATTAAGCCCTCAAACGCTAAAATTACTTCACCAAATTTTTCATACACCCTTATAATCAGGCTATAACCCCAAAAAATTAATAAAATAATTTTCTCAACTTCAAATTTGTGGTCTCGAAACCACTATTCCGACTATGCCCAAAATCGGGTTGTTACACATCAAACCCATTTCCAGACTCAAACCCTTCAACATCGATCTCCTTCATAAACCCCTTCTATCCCCGACGATGAATCTTTCCACTTCCTTTAGGAATTCTTCTATCCAGTAAATTGGGCCATCGTATTGGTGACCTTTCGCTTCTAGCACATGTGCTGCTTCATTGGTGTAATAACCCATTTTTCAATGATGTTAGAAATAGTGGTTTTAGGACCACGACTTTAATGTATCAATCCATAAATATTAATTACTTAAATTTTACAAGGTCATTAGTGTCGTATTAAAAATTTGGTTAGGAAATTTTATCGTTTGGATAGTCAATTAAGTAAAAAGGACTAAATTGTAAAACCTATAAAAGTTTGTTTCTATTAGTGGAATGTGTTAAATGGCATAAGAAAGGTATTGTAAGGGTTTTAAATGGTAAATATACCATTTAAGATTTTATTGGACGGTTTAGGTTAGTTTGAAGTTGAAATTTCATTAGAAATTAAAAGTTAATTTAGTAATTAGACAAATCAATTAAGTAAAATAAAAGCTAACAAAAATTAAAAGGTAACATCTTCGTTATTTCTTTCATCCAAAACGAAACTCCATTTCCAAGGGAGAAGCAAGCTTTCAGTCATTTAAGGTTGTTTGATTTGGTAGGTAAATCTTGCATGTTTTTATTAATTTTTATGTTTTTGAACTCGTTTTAGCTTGATCTAGCTAAATCGAGGACTAATTTGTAAAAGAATCAAATGTTAAAGGAATATGCCGTTGATTATTTTAGTATATTCTTGAAGTTCTATAGTAGATTATTAAGCTTGGTTGTTAAATAGGACTACTTTGTAAAGTTATTTTTAGTAATTTTAACGTTTAAGGACTAAAATGTGAAAATAGTAAAATTACTTGTACTTGTTGTGAATTAATAGTAAATTTGGATTGTAGTGAGGTCCTAAATAGTTAGGCTAAGTTGAGATTTAGTGAATTGGTTAAATTGCAAGTTTTGAACTTAGGGACTAAATCGCATAAAAGGTAAAATATTAGGGGTAATTTTGTAAAAAATGCATAAAATGACTTATTAGCATAACATGAGTTAACTTTTCTGTTGGAACTGGTTAATTGAATGAAATTATTATTCTAGATCAAGAATGAGTTGAAAATCAAGGAAAAGAGAAAGTTGCTGAATAGTTCCTAAACTTTTGTCATTACTATAGTTTAGTCGGGTAAGTTCGTTCGTTTAATTTAATTCATTTTTTATGCTTATCTTGTAAAATTAATTTGTGAATGTTAGTTTAATATAGTCAAGGCTAAGGTAAGGAGAATTATATATATGATTTGTATATACCGTTGATTTATAATGTGAACTCCTATGTCGGATGAACGTACGATAAAGTACGACTGGCAAGCCAATAGGTTATAATGCGCGTTGTACGAGATTGATATGAAATGATATGATGATTCATTTATATTTCCTATTCACTAAATATATCGAAGTCCTGCATTTGTTACGGACTATCATGTTATATTACAGTGTTTTCTGGCATGTTACTGAGGGTGGATGTTAGTCTACAGGCTATGCACTTAGTGCCGAGGCATGTTAACGGTTGGATTGGCTTGTATGAGGGTTGGTGTGTTTCTGGATGGTTAACTGTGTACTCATATCCATATATCATTCATCAGGCAATGTTCTAGGGAAAACGAATTGTTATTGAATTGTGAAAAGTTTGCTCATAAACTCCTGATAGCTTTATGAATCAAAAATGAATAATCGAATCCTTATTTAAGTATTACTCACCTGTTGTTATCTATGGTTGACAGGAACTCTGTCTATTAATCTTGTTATTTGAATTATTATGTTTAATTCAATAAGCTTCGTCATTTTAATTGTTGAACTTACTAAGCTTTATGAAAGCTTACTTTGTTTTGTTTCCTTGTAGATAGTGTTTTGTGGAAATCGGGAGATCCTTTTGGTAGATTTTGGTAGATTTTGAATACAAACTTGGCTTATATGGCATGTAATAGGAGGATTTGAATTTTATTTGTAATGGTTCATAAATACTCACATTGTAAAACTTGTTATGCATGATGTTGTTGTGTGGAGTAACCATTTGAGATATGCATGCTTAGTACTAGTTAAAGCATAAGTGGATGTAGTTGAATTTGTATGAAATGGTAAGCTTTGATACTAGTAGTAGTACATACTTATGAGTTGAAAGTATGTATTTGAATTGTGGTGTCGGTAACACCTTAAACCTAGCTTAGATGAGAAGGCTAAGTTTAGAATATTATGTTGTCTTACCAGAACACAGTCATACTTAAAGCGAGCCTTTCACCAGTGTTAAGTTATAAAAACATCCAATATCTGGAACATAGTCAAATTCTAGAAATTAAAAAATACAAAATTAAAACATAGGTTCACACACGTATATAAATATGATAGATGACCGAGTCCCACGTCTGCCGGCTGCTTATTCCTAAGAGTTTCCTGAAATTTATTCAAGTAGTTAGTGTGTTGCATTGTACAACTTAACATAAACAGACTAGCCCATATGCAAGAACTCAAATATTATTGAATATTCAAATAACACTTCAATATCCTCAGTAAGATTTACAACCTAAAATAGATCTAGACACATAGACCTGGTACATAGTAGATGAGTACAGTTCTACATATAACACAAATACGATTAGGTGCATGTGTCAGATATTAGTGTGTCACGTGGCTTGGGCACTCGCCCATGTACCTCACACAGCTCAGCACGCCCGTGTCCCTTGCCCGTATAACTCTAAATCTAAACTCAAAGAGTTACACGATATGGACAGACGCCCGTGTCCCCTACCTGTGTGACTTCAAATCTGAACTCAAGGAGTTACACAGCTTGGACACACGCTCGTATGTCCTACCCATGTAACTTCTGCACATCGTTTCTCACACACGATTTAACACACGTCTGTGTGACCCCAAATTCAAACTCAAGGAGTTACACGATCCCTCACACGGGCTCTCATATGGCTGTGTGACCCATATAGCCTGCACACATGCCTGTGTGGCAGCCTTGTGCCATCGAAAGCCCTATTTTTTACAAAGAAAAACGTAGAAAAATAAAGGGGTTTCAATACCCATTTGTTATCTGACACTGTAGAAGCACCCAATTGCAACTTTTAAGCCTAAAATAAGTTTCGAACACTCAATTCAACATTACATTCGCAAAACACACAAGTATTGACAATCAAATTCTATCGAAACCTTCGACTCCCTACACGAAACGAGAAAAAGTTTACTTACTGCGGAATCCCAGTACACGTTCAACTCCTAAGTAAAACGGGAGGTGTTAGACGTCTCTAGAGTCTCCCTTAGCGCACAAGAACAGAACATACAACAAGATTATCAATCCTTGCGACATTTCATCAAACACTCGTATCCTATTCTTGAGCCAAAACTCAGCTCTCTCAACATCATCATCAGTAGTAGCACGAAACTCTTCAGCCCCATATTTTATAATTTTATCAACCGGAGGCTTACTCAATTGAATCGTATTCACAACTTGTGGCATGACAGGAGCTTGTGGAGGATTATGTGGGGGTGAAGGTTGTGGAGCAGCCATATTAGTTCTAATATACTAAGTGAACCACTCATTCATCATCTAGAAGAAGGCTTGCTTAGCCTCTCCTTTGTGGTTACTCGTAAGCGGCCTAGAATCAGTCGGCGCTGCCCCTTGAGTAGGAGCAGGTGCATTACTTTCCACATCATCAGCTACGGCTTGACGGGGATCCATTTACCATATGATAAACACATTTTAACTGTCGGGAATCATCACACTATCATAGTTTATATATATGGTATGTATAGCTAGACTCTCACATGCTACGTTAGTCCTAAAATCGACTAATCTGTAGTTCTGATACCAATTAAATGTAACACCCTTAACCCATAACTGACGTCAGAATAAGGTTACGAGGCATTACCGAAAATCACACACAATTCACATACATACATTCATAACCAAAATCTATTCATATCAATCACATTGTCTCTTGTAAGGTCCTATGATACCTTAAAACATGCTTAGAAGAGGTTCAGGACTAAACCGATAACATTCACAAACTTTGGGAAACATAGAAAATTTCAAAGATATAAGGGTCACATGCCCGTGTGAACAGGCCGTGTGCTTCACACGGCTACCAAACACACCCGTGTCATAGACCGTGTGAAAACAGGGCATACATACTGACTTGCACCACACGGCTGAGGACACGGACATGTGCTAGGCCGTGTGAAATCTAAAAGGGTTACTGACTTGGGTCACATGGCCAACCATACGCCCATGTGTCTAGGCCGTGTCAAAACTGTAGGGTATACTGACTTTAATTCGAAGGGTATCCAAAGGGACACACGGCCGTGTAACATGACCGTGTGTGGCACACGGCTGAGACACATACCCGTGTCTCTACCAGTATGAGCAAAAATAGGCCATTTGCAAAGCCAATTTGCGACCCTAATCTCAAGCACACAAAGTAACCAAATTTGGTATCATTTCATCACATATATAGGCATTCAAAACATGCAATTTCATATACATTTCATGCCATTTATACATCATCTTTTTCACTACTCAATTACACAACCAAAAACATGCCAAATCAAATTGATACTTTAACTAATATCTACATTTAAACACACCCCAAATCATCAAGCAATTACTAATCCAAAATGGCATCCAAACTTCATATTAAATTATACCAAAATTGACCATTTCTCAAGCATAACACATCATTAACAATTCACTAAATACTTATTCATCAACCCATCAAAATAACCATATCATATCTACCAAAACATAAGGCATCATAAATGCATAACATATCACATATTAACTCATAACATAAGTCAAGTTCAACTTTAACAACAACACCATTTACAAGCCAATTCACATGGCTAAATTCAGAGTTCCAAAACATACCAAAATGACACTAGCCTATACATGCCATATACCATATATAAAAAGCTTCAAAAATACCAACAAGAAGTTGATAGTGTGATGACGTATTCCCAACGATCCTCGAGTTCGAGCTAGCTTCGATAATCTACAAAAGCATGGAAAGAACACACAAAGTAAGCTTTAAAAGCTTATTAAGCCATATACAAATAAATCATTTTATGAATCAATATCATTACCATCAATTAAACTAGATATAAAAAAGCACAATTTAATACACCTTCAAGATCACAAACCTTTCTATTAATTAATTTATACTTCTCAAACATATCGATTCATCAATTACCTTCTCTTCTCAAAGCTCATATGAATTTCGTACATACTGAATCACTTAGCTCATTCACATATTCTTTCTCAAATTGACTTTTCCCGTTGAACCGTTTAGAATCGTTAAGGATACTCAGAAATCACATAAGCTCGTGCAATGCCATATCCCAGATATGGTCTTAAATGTTAACACATATCGATGCCACTGTCCCAGACAGGGTCTTACACAAAATATATTAACGATGCCAATGTCCCAGACATGGTCTTACACTTAATCTCAATACAATGCCAATGTCCTAGACATGGTTTTACATGTAATCACATCTCGATAACCTAATGTCATGACATCTGTATCCTATACTATTCCTAAGGTTCGTACCGGACTTTCAGATGTCGAAACTCTGTCAATTCTTGCTCGTAAGTGCTCATTCAACATTTATAATAATTTAATGGCAATAAGCACATATAATTCAATTTAAAAGCATTCATTTGTATATGAATTCACCTCGTAATCAGAATAAACGGATGGGTTGACTATTCAATAACTTTTGTTTTCCTCCGATCTAAATCTGATTTCTTTCGTTCTTGATCTATAACCCTTTTATTCATCAACACATTCAATTTCATCCTAAAAAACATATTTGGGCATTTTTACACTTTATCCCTTAAAATTACACATTTATTCAATTTAGTCCCTATTTCATAAATACACAAAATTCATAAAATTTGACAAAACTCATGCTTAGCCGAATTCTCTATAGGTCCCTAGAAGCCCATTATTTTTATTTATTTTACAATTTAACCCTTTCAATTTAGACTTTTCACAATTTAATCCTATTTAAGCATTTTCACTAAAAATCACTTTACAAAACATAGATATCTATCATCAAGCTTTAATAATTCATCACCAAACATTAAAAAACACATGAAATCATCAATGGAAACTTTCAAAATCACCAAAAAATTCAGAAATTAAGGTACGAGCTAGCTAGTACTCAAAGCAACAATCACAAAAACGTAGAAATCATCAAAAACTGAGCAAAGAGCATACCTTAATCAAAGATTATGCTCGTCGAATATCAAAGCCCTAAAATGGTTTCTTCTTCACTTCATATTCGGTTGAAAAAGATGATAAAATGTCAAATTTTAACTTTGTTATATTCAATTAATCTTAATTGCCAAATTACAAATTTAACCTTAAATAATACCACAAAAAATTCATGATATAATTCCCATTAATGTCCATTAACATTTTCAATGGGTTAATAACATCATAAGGACCTCATAAATAACAAACCATAGCAAATAAACACTTTTAACTTATAGCACGCCACTTTTGCATTTTACGCGATTAAGTCCTTTATCTCAAATTAACCACTTAAACGAGAAAATTAGTACACGAAACTTTCACACGTACATATTCACATGTTGTAAACACATAAAATAATTTTAAAATAATTTTGACCTTAGATTTGTGGTTCTGAAACCACTGTTCCGATTTAGCTAAAACCGGGCTGTTACAATCTCATTTGATTGGTGATATGAAAATCATTTTTATATGCAAAATAATGTGCTTGCTGAAATGAGCCTAAATAATGGCTAATTATTTACTTATAAGTCTGTAACACCCCATACTTGACCCAATCATTGGATTCGAATTATAGAATACTACATTCCAAATTACTCAATTTCACGTATACTTTCAAATTTTATTATCTGCAAAAATAAAATAGTGAAGACAATAACACAATTGATATTGCTGCCAAGTAAATTCAAGAATTAAATGAATCTATGTCATTAATAAAATTTTAAGTGAATATACAATAGTTTTACCAAGTAAACTTCACTTATTTAAAATGATCACTTAATATTTTGACTACCTAGTTTCATTTACAACAAAGACCTTGAGACTCCGCCTCTGGGTTGCCCCGTTGTGTGCAAGTTACAACTAAGAAACAAATATGCCGCTGCATAGTAAACTCTAGCTTGGTCCCTTCTCAAACTTTCACTAAAACATCCCACACCCAGCCTAGACGTTATGGCCGAATCTTGAGAAGTTACACAATCTCATTTAAAACTCCAAATTTCTTTTTAACTTGAAAAGTTGGGGTTTCGAAAATATTAATTTGGCAAATCTCTTACAAGTTTTTAGAAAATTTCTTGTTGAAGATATTTATTTTACAGAAAACATTTAAGTGGTTACTTTATTTTATAGTAGAAATTTCTAAGTTGTTAATTTTGAAAAATCGTGGTTCTAGTTTGTGAAATCGCGCAATTTTATAGTTTAACGATGCTAACTATATCAAAAAGTCTAACAAAATAAACCAAAAACCGAAAAATAAGTCCAAAAGTACCAATTGTCTAAAAAGTCCATATTAAACAATAAGACTCTTAAAAACCATTGTATTACTGAGAATCCAACCCGAGCTTCCGCACACTGTCTGATCTTAAGTTTCTTGATTACTTGAGAAGAAAAATAATTAGGTGGGCTTACAAAGCTTAGTGTGCAACTTAACCCTTACATACAGAAATCATGAATCGAACAACTACAAACATGACATATCTCACGATGCAACATGGTAGACAGATTAGATACAAATGGCATGGCATATCATGTAATGCAACATATTTCACATATTAGATACATATACAGATACAAATACAGACACAAATCCTACCCCCATCCGCTACAGGCTATCTTCGTTCATCCTTACACACCAATTAAGGTAATAAATACCCATCCAACCCCACACACCAAATAAGTGATCGTAAGTCACTATACAAAATGGGCAGACAAGGCTGCCAGAAATAATGTAGTAATCCGCCCGAGTCAGACAAGTGTGGTCAAGCCATCATAATAGATATGTTGTTAAACAACCAGATAGGGCAGATCATTAAACTGTCTACACTTCTTCCATCACATAATGATCCCACCCCAATGCACATACTTAAACAAAATACATACACAAATGCTCGCAAATGAATCATGCTCTAAGATATTTCTCAAATTACATATTAGATGCAAAACTTACATTACTGACTTGCTTCAAACGTTACACGTACAATATCAATATCAATATCACAGACTTCATATATAGAAGTCATACAAATCACATAACAGACCTTACAAAGTGGCTAACCTTAAAACGTACATCAAACACAACCCTAACTAAATTTTACTGAAAATGGGCCCACACATTGTGTGGTCCACATGGTCTTTTGGCACACATGGCCTAGAACACAACCGTATGGTTTTTGACTTTGCACCATTCACTGATTTTCGGGATTGAAGATACACACCTGATCGATTCTGAATAGTGAAGTAATGACACAATTCCAGTCCCTAAAATAGTATTCAAAAAAACCAAATTAACAATAATATACTAAAATTCGAACACTTTTTTTTTTGCTACAAGCACTAACTATTCAACCTTAATACCAATATTCGACCTTAAATAGGGCATTAGTCACTTACCTTTGAAAGAAACAACAACTTCTACCGACACCTAGATCGTCAGAGGAATCTTTGTCACCTGATATTCACCTAAATAGATTCAAAAACAAATAAATTGAAATTTGTAAACTAATCCACACACTTCGTGTCATATCACTAAAGAAAAAATAAACCAAAAATACTTATGAAAACAAACCTGTACTAAATTGAAGTGCCTTGATCACAATGATGAAAATCAAAATCAAACGTAGAAGTAAAGAAGTGAATGAGCAAAACGATATGAAGAATTTTGTGAAAGGGATTCGAAAAGAAAAGAAAAGAGGATTAGGGAAAAGAACAAAAAATAGAACGTGAGAGAAAGGGAGAAACAGAGAAAGTGAATGGTTGAGGGAGATTTTTGGGGAGAGGTTTTTTTATAATTAAAAAAAGGAAAAAAACTACCTATATGCCACCAAATCCCATTAATTAACCACTTATAAGATTTTACAAAGTTTGAATTTAACTCAACTACTAACCACATGGGTGGCACGCTTAGGGAGAAGTAAAAAGAAGTCTGCCTTTATGCACAACAGATTCGAACATGAGACCTCTGGGTAAGTTAATGCCTCACCAACATTCTCATTCTTGTCCATAAATACACAAAATTTAAAGTCAAGGTAGAAAGGCTAAGTCAAGGGTTGAGATAAAATTAAAAAATTCAAGGGAAAAGATTCGAACACAAAACTTCATGCACATAAATAGAACTGAAATAGATTATTTTACATGACGTGATTTAGAAATTTAAATCTAAGAATTTTAGGGCGTTACATTCACAATTCCCTAGTTAGCTACAATATAACAACACAACTAAGTTTCGAAGAACTTTATGAGTTTCCATACCTTACTAACATAACATTGTCTCGTTTGCACACCGTGACTGTGTTGGGGTTATATGCCATTCTCATTGTCACAAGAAATAATTTCTTGGTGGTTTTCACTTATTAAATTTATTCTCTTAAATTGCCTTTGTGGCTCCTTTTGCATCTATTCCCTCGAGAGGGAAATCCTCCCAGACTCTTACTTGAAACTGCTTGTAAAAGATAATCCATCTCTAATTTCTGTAACACGCCTTGCACTAGTGACTGCAAATATGCATTTAAAACTATTTTTTGGCAAATAATTACTATTACGAACTTTTAATAGTGGTTTATCCTACCGAACTCTAACTATTATTGTGATCTTCCTAGATTCATAAGGGAAACATTCTTGTAGCTTAATAAAGAAAGTTTGCTCATCCCTATCAAATGGACAGGTTGGATGGTACATTTCACAAAATGGACTTCGACATTAGATCGTCCTAACGGACATGCACATTTATGGTAGTTCCATGGTCGTAGACTTCCATTTGTCATAGTAAAGGCTCTCATATGTTCCCCGGGAGGCTCTAAAACATCCCATAAAAGGCTCTTACACGTCCTACATAAGGGACTCCCATATAAAGGTGCGCATTGAGTCTCTATATCATTTAATATCCTTTCTTGGCTCAGTCCAACTGAACCTCCTTCAAAGCCACATAGATAAAATGCATATGCAATCCCGTGTATGGCAATTCGAACCTGTACAAAGCCACATAAATATCATACATAACATATACAATAATTCGCCAACAAATACTGTTTATTACACGACATATAACACGTCGATCATACCATTATGGAACATAATTACATTTACTACCAATCATTCATATCAATTCAATTCACAACACAACATCATATCGTGCCTTTTATTTACTTAACATAAAAAACCCAGTACCATACAATTGCATCTTATTATGCAACATATACCACGCCAAACATATCATTTATTCATAATGATCAGACTCATAACCAAGAGTATTTGCATGTCAACACTACATGCACACATAAGACATCAACACTTCACCATAACTGGATTCACCATTTGTAAAACACCTATTCATCATATTCAATGTTAATGACACAGAACACATACATAGTTAACTAAAAACTATATCAGAATCCAACTAAGACCATTAAAAACCATAGTTAACTGAAATCCTTAACTATCTTTTTTTTCTTAAATCTGCTAAGGCAAAAAGATTAGAAAACTTACCAACATGCAAGATTTCCAATTTTTGAGACTTAAACCTCAGTCTCACCCTATCATGCACAAACGTTCCATAATCTTTCTCTTTTCCATGGAAACCATAGAAAAGATGCAAAGAAAAATAAAAGAATCATATCATCGGAGAAGAATGCTTCTTCTATATATATATATATATATAGTCCTTTCGACCCATAGCACCAAAACCAATTTATAGCCACCTGGAAATACCAAAATCATAATGTCTCATATTAACATATACTTAGTTCAAAACTAATGGGAATATGGTTGAAACACAACTAATAACTCTTAAAAAGAGTTATATTTGAAGCCTCTAGATTAGATTAATTGTTTGTAATTAAGTAAATATGTTTGAATTCTTAGATATTTTTAGGACATTACATAATAAAGCTTGGATTGTACTATACATATTATTATTTGTTACATCAATTATTGGGGAAGAAAGCTGTTGTTTGTAGTTGGAAGCAAGTGCAAAATGAAGAAAAGAAGAGAAAAAGGATAGGAAAATAAAGGAAATGAAATATTGCCATGATAAAATGTTGGTTAGATTGCCAAAAAAAATGACATGGCAATTCCAGGAAGATGATGCAGCACTCAGTTCACATCACTCTCAACCAGTTGTACTTGTACCAGATAAATCACCCTGAAAAAGAGGAAGCAAAAGGTATGTGCTGAAAGGGAGGGACCTACCCTATAAATAAGAAGAAAAAAAGAGAAAATATGAGTATCATAGAGAGAAAAAGACAGAATAACGGTTTCTATCTCTCTGAATCATTTTCTCGTGTATTCTCAGAGGGAGAGTGAAAATGGTAGCAACTTACAGAGCATTGGACTTACAGATTCAAGGAAGGGGAAGAGAAATCTGCCCTGAGTTTTGTATCAATTCTCATTATTATAGTGAAAGCTGGAGTAGTAAAAGCTTTCTGCAATTTTGCCTTTATTTTTTATATGAGATTGTGATTTGTGAATTTAAACAATGACGTTGAATGGTTCTAGTATGAACTCTAATGTTCAACCTATGAGCTAATTTTCTTTGGGTTGGAATTATTTTGTGTGAATTTTTATTAACTTTTAATGCCCATGGTTTGATTTTGAGTTGAATACTGTTTCATTCGATTTGAGATTATTTTTAATGCATGCATGCAAGCTCTAGGCATAGATGACTATGTAGCATGTTATTAGATTTAATTTAAATCTAAAAAGATAAATTAGATTGAATTATAATGGTTGATAAAGGCAAGTATTCGAAAGAATAACTATAGCACTCTAGACATAGAAGTTGCAACCTGTACATGGAAAGAGAGAAAAATCTAGATATCATTCTTGAGTTTGTAGACATACAACAACTCAGAATGATATCTCAAAGTTTGTCTTTCAAAAGAAGTAGACTGCAGTATTGATTCCCTGAGCAGTAGAATGATCAAGATTTTGCCATGACATTATTATGTTATAGAAATAAACCCAAATATTTTCAGCCTTTATCATCCAATAGTACACTCTCTTTCCCTCTTACTTTTTGGAATTGCCACAACATTTTAATTGCTATAGCATATTTTTAGTCATAACTGATTTTCTTAATCCTTCATTTCATCTCTTTAGCAATTATTCACTTGTCCCTTTTACTGAGTTCAATTAGTTAGTTTCATAGTAATAGCATAACTAATTATTTTAGTCAATTCCGATCCCTGTGGAGATGATACTCACTCATCATTTTATTACGTGATTTGACATGTATACTTGCACATTCGCATTACACAGTCACACGCGACAAGTTTTGTAATAGCCTGAATTTTCAGTGGTGTCGGAATAGTGATTCGAGATCACTAAATCCGACAAATGAGTAGAAAATATTAATAATTTAGTGAATATAAGTTAAGTGTGAAGTTAGGAAAATTTTGAAATAGCGAATAGTGTACTAGAAATAAAAAATTAAATTAGAATCGGAAAGCGAGATATCGAGAGTTTGAAAATTTTAAAGCGAGCCATAAATATTTTTATAAATATTTATGGAGTGTTAATAAGTTAGTATTAAAGTTTCACAAGAAATTTTAAAGTTTCGATAGTTAATTGAATAAAAGGATTAAATTGTAACAAATGTAAAATTATGGGAAATGATTAAATAGCTTAAATGATAAAAGAAAGAGGGTTTAAAAGGCAAATAGACCCCAGGTTATTTGGGCTGGACGGCAAGGTGCATGAAATCAGCAGGAAAATTGATGAATTAAGGGCAAAATTGGAATATTGCAAAAAATTATTTAATAAACTAGGACTAAAGTGGAATTATCTAGAATTCTCATTATTTTTCTGCATTCTCATCAGCAAAAACACCATAGAAGGGTTTTCTTAAGCTGGTTTTTCATATTTTTACTGCAAGTAAGTTCAATTCTTGATTATTTCTTGAAATTTTGTGTTTTTATGACTTTTACAACTAGGTCCACTTGTTGAATTCATTAGTTTTGATTCTATGAAAGAAATTGAAAGTTGATATGAATATGTGCTGGAATTATATGATGATTTAGCATGGAATTAGAGTTTTAAATTGTTTATATGCTGATTTTATTGAAAGAATTGAATAGAAAGTGAATGTTTGGGATCTAAAGGTGAAAAAGTTTGAAGTTAGGGTTTTATGTGGAAATTCTGAATTTAAATAATTGTGAAATAACTTATAATGTTAAGGTAAAGCATTAATTGGGAAGAATTAGCTTCATTGAGGGATTAATTGAGCAAGGACTGAACTGTATGAACTGTGAAATTTGGGGCAAAAATCGAAATCAACATTTGCACTAAAACAGTTTTGGACAGTAGCAGTAGTATAACTTTGAAAAATCACCATAAATTGTGTAAATCGAATTAGAAGATGAAAAAAATATGAAATTAAAGCATATTGAGTCTAGTTTCTCATAGAAGAAACGGTGTAAGCAACGGAATTGTAGATCATGAGATATAATAGATTTTGTGAGATAATGTCAGGATGATTTTGGGATCCCCTGTTCTGACTTTGAAAGATCATCAAAAATTGGAGAAAAATAATTAGGGGCTTAAATTTATATTTTTAAAATCCTTAATGAGTCTATTTTCAATAAAAACAAACATGGACATCATCCGAATTCTGTACGAAGAGATAATTAATTTTTAGTGAAGAAGGGTCGGAATTGTCAGACAGCAGAACATGGGTGACTTTAAAGAATAAACTGTACTTATTGGCTAAACCAAAAATTCTAAAAATTTTATGATAAGAGGATATATGAGTCTAGTTTTAGATAAAATTAGCGGATCCTAATTTGGAGTTCTGTAGCTAAAGATAAAAATAATCTAGTGACTATGACACCGATGGACAACATTGGAATATACATAAGTAAACAATTAAATTATAGATAATATTACTTATAAGCGGGTTGAAGATGAAGTCAATACTGATAAATGAATGATTTTACAATGATAGATCGAGAACCCGAAGCAAGTCGAGGAAAAGAAAAAGTAGTTGATTAGTCCCTGAATTTTCACAAATTTTACAAATCGACCCAGGTAAGTTCATATGGTTGGAGTTTAATGATTATATGTTAATTTTATGAATTATATAATCTATGATGAAATATATTTATTGATGAATAGAAAATAAAATAACAACCTGAAAATCGAATAAATGATCAAATTGAGTGGAATGTCGGATTTGAGTACTTCTGATCAGTGACAAGTGATAAGTGGTAGCCTCACTACACTTATCGATCGATGATAAGTGACAAATGATAAATGGTAGCTTAGCTACTCTTATCGATCGGTGACAAGTGATAAGTGATAAGTGGTAGCTTTAGCTACACTTATCTGATCAGTGACAAGTGATAAATGTGATCAGTGTAAGACCGTGGCAGGACTATGATTTTAAAAAGTGATAAGTGATCATATGCAAGACCATAGTTATACTATGGCAAAGTGAAAGTGAAGTACTCAATTTTCCTTTACCATTCCCTAATTTGGTTAAAGAATGATATATGACAAATGGGCCCAAAAGAATTAATGGAAATGGATAAGTGGTAGTGAGTTTATATAGGGAACTCACCAATGACCTGTAATTGACAGGTGAACTTAATAATTGTGTATATAGTATAAGTGTATAAATATTTGGTAAGATTTATGTTTTATGCCTATGAACTTACTAAGCTTTTATAAGCTTATTTGAGTTTATTCAATGTCTCTTATAGATTGACGTGGAAGTATACGGAGGATCGGATCAACACAGAGGATCACACTATCCAGATTATCTCCGGTAGCTTTTGTAAATTTCCTTTTTGATTTATATGGCATGTATAAGGCTTGGTGATTATATAAATATTAAGACTTGTTTAATGAATATACATTAAAGTAAAGAATGATGAGTAAGTTAAATAGTATAATTATAATAGAAGTATAATTTTGTATTAAATTGATTGAAATGAATTGGTTGGTTGGATTGGTCTCGGTTTTAAAAATTGCAGGGAAGGTTAGATATTTATAAAGGGGTTATATTGAGCAAAAAAAAAACACTTTGGGATTTTGCGAAAAATTCCCTATGGTTTCGATTTAATTCTAGTCTGGTCTCGAAGTATGTTTTAGGCTTTGGAGGCCCATCTAAAGGACACCATGACATGTTTTAGTAAATAAATAGTTTTTAACTCGTATTAACAGAAAATTAATTCGGTAAACTCCGGTAATGCCTCCTACCCTATTTCGGCAATGAATACGGGGAAGGGGTGTTACATTTAGTGGTATCAGAGCTCGGTTTAGCCGGTTCTCGGAACATGTGTTATGTGTAAAGTGTTTAGAAATACATGCCATATAAATCTGTGATAGTGTGATGTGTATGATCCGATCTAATCTTTGTCATTTTTATAGATACTCTCCGATTATAAAGATGTCAGATAGACCTAAACGTACTGAACAGGAGGAAGCTAACAGTAGGGTGCAGACTCCAAAACAAGGAACAAGTAGTGATATTCCAATCTCTATGATGCGAGAGCGAGAACTTAAAAATATGATTTATGGAGTTATGAATCAGTGGTATAAGGAGATGATACAAGAAAGAAGTCAGTCTCAACCACCTCTTGCCCCTACTGCACCACCTATGGTACCTCCGGTTGCTCCTCCACCTCTTTCAATAATTGAAACTAGTAAACGTTCTCCGATCGAAAAGCTTAGGAAGTTTGGAGCTGAGGAATTTCGAGGGAGATCAGATGATGACCCTGTAAAAGTTGAGTATTGGCTACAAAGTTTGGTAAGAATTTTTAAACAGATGACTTGTTTTCCGGAAGATTATCTACGATGTGCCGTTTCATTGTTAAAAGAAGAAGCATATAATTGGTGAGAAACTGTGGAAGCTATAGTACCTGCAAAAAAGCTTACTTGGGAATTTTTCCAGAACGAGTTTAAAAAGAAATATGTGGGGAAAAGATATCTAGATAAGAAAAAGAGAGAATTTCTTGATCTACGGTAGGGAAATAAGTCATTCTTAGAATCTGAAGAGAATTTGTCTACCTCAGCAAATATGCTCGAGACATTGTACCTACCGAAGAAGAAATGTGTATCAGATTTGAAGAAGGGTTAAATGATGAGATTAGAATGATGATTGGGGCTAATGAAATACGAGTTCGTTGTTACATCGGACCGTGCTCAAAAGCTTGAAGAAGTATATAACAGAAAAATGCAAAGAGATCGGAAAAATAAAGAGTCATTTAAAAGAGGTGCTTCTAAGTCATTTTCAGATTTGCCGGTGAAGAAATCTAAAGAAGAAATTAGTCGAACTACATCCGTGCCGGGAAGATTGGGTAGAGGTAGATCAAGACAATCTGATTTCAAGGTATTTGATAGACTGCGACAAGTGTGGCGGTGTTCGAATACTCCCGCCTAAGTGTCAATCTTGTGGAAGACATCATTTCGGTGAATGCGAGGACTAAGATGGGGCTTGTTATAAATGTGGGGCTCTTGATCATCTTATTCGAGATTGCCCCCAGCTGCAAAAAGATGAAGTGGATCAGAAAGAGATACAGAGAACCACTCCCCAAAGAAGTAGACGTTCGGGCCAGAGCAGTGCTACAGGGGCTACCCGTTCGAGTATAAGAGAACCAGTTAGTCAATCAGAGAATAGAGCACCAGCATGTACCTATGCCATTCGAGCAAGGGAAGAGGCTACGGCTCCTGATGTAATTGCTGGTATTTTCTATCTTTATGATGTTATTGTTTATGC
This sequence comes from Gossypium arboreum, assembly GCF_025698485.1. Classification (NCBI taxonomy): domain Eukaryota; kingdom Viridiplantae; phylum Streptophyta; class Magnoliopsida; order Malvales; family Malvaceae; genus Gossypium; species Gossypium arboreum. Next base: position 43,146,268 of record NC_069076.1, read on the forward strand.
ATTAAAAGACCCTGGGTCTACTCATTCATATATTTGCACTATGCTAGCATCTGAAAAGAAATTATCTGTTGAGTCCACTAATTATGATATACAAATCACTAATCCATTAGGTCAAAGTGTGATGGTTAATTTAATATGTCGTAATTGTCCACTGAAAGTGAAAGGCTGTGAATTCCCCGCTGATTTGATGTTGTTACCCTTTCGGGAATTTGATATTATTCTGGGAATGGATTGGTTAACAAAACATGACGCTGTAGTGAACTGTCGAGAGAAACGGATTGATTTGAAAAATCAGACAGGAGAAATGATTTCGGTTGAGTTTGGAAATATGAAAGATAATGTCCGAATTATTTCAGCCTTTTCAGCTCAGAAGCTAATACGGAAGGGTAATGAAGCATATTTAGCTTACATTCTTGATATTCGGGATTCTGAATCAAAGTTGAAACAGTTGCCAGTTGTTAATGAATTTACTGACGTGTTTCCTGAGGAATTGCCGGGTTTACCACCAGATCATGAAGTTGAGTTTGTGATTGATGTGATCCCGGGAACAGCTCCAATATCTGTAACACCATATAGAATGGCACCGACAGAATTAAAAGAGTTGAAGACTCAGTTACAAGAATTGTTAGATAAGGGGTTTATTAGACCGAGTACATCTCCTTGGGGTGCACCTGTTTTGTTTGTGAAAAAGAAAGATGGCTCGTTGAGATTGTGTATAGATTACGAGAGGTTAAATAAGGTTACAATCAAGAACAAATATCCTTTGCCCGCATTGATGATTTGTTCGATCGGTTGAAAAGTCTTCTTTGTGTTTTCAAAATAGATCTTGATCTGGGTATTATCACTGAAAGTTAAAGAATGTGACGTGCCAAAAGCGCCTTGAACTCGGTATGGTCATTACGAGTTTACGGTAATGCCATTTGGTTTAACTAATGCTCTGCTGCATTTATGGACTTGATGAATCAATTTTCAACCTTATTTGGATAGATTCGTGGTTGTATTTATTGATGATATACTGATCTATTCGAAGACCGAGCCTGATCATGCACAACACTTGAGAAGTGTGTTGCAGACCTTGAGAGAGAAGCAGTTGTATGCAAAGTTCAGCAAGTGTGAATTTTGGCTACAGGAGGTTGGATTTCTGGGTCATATTGTTTCAGCTGAAGGAATTCGAGTAGATCCAAGTAAAGTGTCAGCAGTGGTGAATTGGAAAACACCAAAGAACGTAACAGAAGTGCGGAGTTTCTTAGGATTAGCGGGATACTACTGCCGATTTGTTAAAAAATTTTCAATAATTGCCTTGCCGATGACTCGACTACTTCAGAAGAATGTTGAATTTGTATGGTCTGAAAAGTGCCAACAAAGTTTTGACCAGTTGAAGAAAATGTTGACAGAAGCTCCCGTGTTAACTCAACCAGAATTAGGTATACCATATGTTGTGTATAGTGATGCATCTTTAAATGGTTTGGGTTGTGTTTTAATGCAGTCAGGGAAAGTAGTGGCATATGCTTCTCGGCAATTAAAACCACACGAGAAAATTACCCTACCCATGATTTGGAGTTGGCCGCGATTGTGTTTGCTTTAAAAATCTGGAGACATTATTTATATGGGGAAAAATGTTATGTGTATACCGATCACAAAAGTCTGAAATATTTGATGACACGAAGAGCTAAACTTGAGAGCGAGAGCGGTGGCTCGAACTATTGAAAGATTATGATCTTGTTATTGATTATCATCCAGGGAAAGCTAATGTGGTCGCTGATGCACTTAGCCGAAAATCATCATTGTTTGCACTTCGAGCAATGAATGTTCATTTGTCTATTAATGAAGATGGTTCTGTAACACCCCAAACCCGAGACCATCGCCGGTGTCGGACACGAGGGGTTAACGAGACAAGTCCTCTTAAAGTACCGACCAATTTGGCATTTCTGGACAGGCTGGAAAACTGCGTCACCGTCGCCTTAAAAATCATATCTCGAGTTTCAAAACTCGGAAACTGGTTTCGTAAATTTTCCCTGAATTTAGGCTCATATACCCATCCATGGATTTATTTTTAGAATTTTTGGTTGGGCCAATTGGTACAGTTTATTAGTTAAAGTCACCCATGTTACAGGGATCGACTGCTCTGACCTTCACACGTTACAACTTGAATATCTCTCTGTACAGGGCTTTAATACTGGTGCCGTTTGTTTCTAATGAAATTAGACTCAAAATGGAATCTGTACATATAAAGCATGACTCCTAATTCTTTCTGGATAATTTGTGGTAAATTTTCAAAGTTACGACAGGGGACCCAGAAACCGTTCTGGCCCTGTCTCACGAGAACTTTAATATTTCTCAGTATACTGCTCATATGGTCGTTTCGTTTCGTCCATATAAAAATAGATTCATCAAGGTTCAGTTCCATAATTTACTCACTATTTAATTCTACTTCTACTATTTTTAGTGATTTTTCAATCTCATCTCACTGCTGCTGTCCGCAACAGTTACTGCAGAGACTATGCCAATTTCATGAATTTTTCCTTGGCCTTAATCATCCATCATACATGACACAAATTATGGCCACCTTATCAAAATTTGAGTTTCTAAGACTCGTGGCTATAGGTTCTAGCATCCCACTCGGCGACCACATAGGCCATTTTCACATGGCTTAAAGTTTACAACCCACAATTCGACAAAATATAATAGCCTATACATGCCAAATGTTCTTCAACAACAAAAACAATACCACAAGATTTCAGCCGGTGTGATGACTTCAACGACGGTTCCGAGCACGCATAACAATACGAGTCCAAGAGACCTAAAATGGGTGACAAGAAAACACCGAGTGAGTTTACAACTCAGTAAGTCATAAGCATTCATCAATCCACCGATAAAGTTACTACTACATGTACAACAAATGAGGCTAGGTACTCGTCCATATCGAATCTATACCATAATACCTCGGACCTTTCGTTCCAATCTCGTACCAATTCATACATCCACATTTCATATTCTACACAACAAGATAATCGAAGCATTTTACACATTAACTCATTTTCCAGCACAACCATACAATTTCAATCATCACATAGATTTAAGGCTTACCAAATTCAACCCCAAGCATGAACGTATTCTCTATTCGTCATGAGCTCGAGGTACTTACCGATCCGCTGTCCATACTCAATTCAATGGAGACACACCCTCCATATATATAGAGTACGCACACATAGTGCTTACTACTCGATTTCGCACACTTAGTGCCACGTAATTTAAGCCCGCACACACGATTGCCATACCCTCCGAACTCGCACACCCAAAGGTCAGTATTTTTCCAGCTTGCACACTTAGTGCCATATATTTCCAACACGCACACTTAGTGCCGATCTTGTCACCGTATACACGTATTGCCCGACACTTAGTGCGAAAGCAAACTTTCTACACATTTCACTATTTCTTTTACATTCAACAAATGTCATCACTCCATACACATACATTTTCATTTATATATATATCATCCCATTAAACACAATTGCATAAATTTTACAATCATTTAAGCAATATCAAATACGGGCTTAATGACTTACCTCGTGTTGGGTAAAATAGTTCCAAGTCGGCTACTCGATGACCTTCGTCTTTCCTTGCTTGATTCTCCTTCTTTAACTCCTTGAGCTTAATCAATAAATCACTAGTTTAACCATCTTGCTAAACATTCATAATTCAACTACACATGCATATGTATGCTTGTATATTCGGCAACCATTCTTACTAATCGCCCATTTGGTCGATTATACACCTAACCGAATATGCACCAAAACTTGATTCAACATTACCTACATACTCACTTTAATGGCGAATATATATATATATGTACAATGTCAACTAACATCTTTTAATCACCTAATTTCATCTCATGAACATTTAATCAAATTTTCCCAATCTAGCATATATTTTCACATCCATTTGTAACATCATGTACAAACACATATGCACATATATCAAAACACAAATTTTACCTATCATGCAACAAGCATAAATCGCACTTATGAGCATGCCATGGCGAATACATCCCACACCATCCCCTTTCAATTTTTGGTCATGGTTAAACAAAGAAAACTCCATGTCTTACTCAAGAATGCTAAAAGAAATTTCAAGAGTAGTCAATCCATCATTACATGTATCATCAACAAGCTTCACATTTAGCATGCAATGGCTTTAACACAATATCAACCTTGGCCAAATACCATTTCCATGGCATAACAAGGATTTGAACCATGGGCTAACATGAACATCAAGTTAGCAACTAAAACATGCATGAATCTCATGACACAACCTCAAACATACCTTAATCTTGACACAAGTATGACCAAATCTCCTTCTAGTTCTCTTCTAAACCAAGCATGAAGCAAAAATCCTTCCTTTTCCCTTAGTATTTTCAGCCAAGATTTGAGAATGGATGAACAAATTTTTCCTTTCTTTTCCTCTACTCACGGCAACAAAAGGGGGCATCCATGCTCATTTTTTCATTTCTTTATTTTTTCTACATAATCCACTAACTAAACATGTTGGAAACATGTTCCCTTGCCCATATTCTTGTCATGGCCGGCCACTCTTCCCTTTTTTGGGCAAATTGACATGCAAAACCACTCTTTTGCATGCATGTACTATTAGACCATTGTAAGATTAGCCTATCACCTTTCAACAATGTTTCATACAAGTCCATTTTAATAAATTCACATAGAAATGATCAAATTAATGCATGAAACTTTCACACATGCATTTACTAACATCATAAACATAGAATATAACTTTTAATTACTTATAAGACTCGGTTTAGTGGTCCCAAAACCACTTTCTGACTAGGGTCAAATTAGGGATGTCACAGGTTCAGTATTAGCAAAATTGAAAGCAAAATCTACATTCCTTCAACGGATCCGTGAATTACAGAGTGATGATCCAAAACTAGTGCTGAAACGACAAACGGTTCAGGATAATTTGAGTTCAGAATATAGCGTTGATGATGGTGGTATGTTGCGTTATCGTAATAGAATTTGTGTTCCGAATAATTCAGAATTGAAAAATGATATTCTTGCTGAAGCTCATAATAGTAAGTATTCTATTCATCCGGGTAGTACAAAAATGTATTGCGATTTAAAAAGAATGTACTAGTGGCCTGGTATGAAACGAGAGATTTGTGAATTTGTTGCAAAATGTCTAATCTGTCAACAAGTGAAAGCAGAGCATCAAGTACCAATGGGTTTATTACAACCTATTATGATTCCTGAATGGAAGTGGGAACACATTACGATGGATTTTGTATCAGGATTGCCTGTGACTCCGAAAAAGAAAGATTCAATCTGGGTTATCGTTGATAGATTGACAAAGTCGGCACATTTTATTCCAGTCAGATCAAATTTTTCATTGGAGAAGTTAGCGAAATTGTATATTTCTGAGATTGTGAGATTACATGGAGTTCCAGTATCTATTATTTCGGATCGGGATCCGAGATTTTCTTCGAGATTTTAGAATAAATTACAGGAGGCTTTGGGCACTACATTAAATTTCAGCACAGCTTTTCATCCTCAGATAGACGGGCAGTCAGAGCGAGTGATTCAGATTTTAGAAGATATGTTAAGGTGTTGTGTACTTGAGTTTGGCGGCAGCTAGGAAAGGTATTTACCTTTAGTCGAATTTGCTTATAATAATAGTTATCAAACTAGTATTAAAATGGCACCATTTGAAGCTCTGTATGGAAGAAAGTGTAGAACTCCATTATATTGGTGCGAATTAAGTGAGCGGAAACTAATGGGAGTGGACTTGATTCGGAAACCAAGAAAAGTTCAGATTATTCGAAATTGTTTAAAAGCGCCTCCGATCGACAAAAATCATATGCGATTTAAAGAGAAGAGATATAGAGTTTAATGTGGGTGATCGTGTATTCTTGAAAGTGTCACCGTGGAAGAAAGTTTTGCGGTTCGGTAGAAAGGAAAACTCATTACGATTTATTGGGCGTATGAAATCATTGAAAGAATCGGTCCGGTAGCTTATAGATTAGCTTTGCCCCGAACTTGAAAAGATTCATAACGTGTTTCATGTGTCTATGTTGAGACAGTCTGATCAGATCCGTCACATGTAATTCCTCATACGGAAATAGAGGTCCAACCCGACATGACTTATTCAGAAGAACCGGTGAAAATTCTAGCTTGGGAAATTAAAGAGTTAAGGAACAAACAGGTACCGTTAGTAAAAGTGTTGTGGCATCGACATGGTGTGGAGGAGGCATTGGGAAACAGAGGAATCAATGAGATCACAATATCCGAACTTATTTTCAGGTAACAAATTTCGAGGACGAAATTTCTTAAGAGGGGGAGAATTGTAATAGCCTGAATTTTCAGTGGTGTCGGAATAGTGATTCGAGATCACTAAATCCGACAAATGAGTAGAAAATATTAATAATTTAGTGAATATAAGTTAAGTGTGAAGTTAGGAAAATTTTTGAAATAGCGAATAGTGTACTAGAAATAAAAAAATTAAATTAGAATCGGAAACGAGATATCGAGAGTTTGAAAATTTTTAAAAAGAGCCATAAATATTTTTATAAATATTTATGGAGTGTTAATAAGTTAGTATTAAAGTTTCGTCAAGAAATTTTAAAGTTTCGATAGTTAATTGAATAAAAAGGATTAAATTGTAACAAATGTAAAATTATGGGAAATGATTAAATAGCTTAAATGATAAAAGAAAGAGGGTTTAAAAGGAAAATAGACCCCAGGTCTATTTGGGCTGGACGGCAAGGTGCATGAAATCAGCAGGAAAATTGATGAATTAAGGGTAAAATTGGAATATTGCAAAAAATTACTTAATAAACTAGGACTAAAGTGGAATTATCTAGAATTCTCATTATTTTTCTGCATTCTCATCAGCAAAAACACCATAGAAGGGTTTTCTTAAGCTGGTTTTTCATATTTTTACTGCAAGTAAGTTCAATTCTTGATTATTTCTTGAAATTTTTGTGTTTTTATAACTTTTACAACTAGGTCCACTTGTTGAATTCATTAGTTTTTGATTCTATGAAAGAAATTGAAAGTTGATATGAATATGTGCTGGAATTATATGATGATTTACCATGGAATTAGAGTTTTAAATTGTTTGTATGCTGATTTTATTGAAAGAATTGAATAGAAAGTGAATGTTCGGGATCTAAAGGTGAAAAAGTTTGAAGTTAGGGTTTTATGTGGAAATTCTAAATTTAAATAATTGTGAAATAACTTATAATGTTAAGGTAAAGCATTAATTGGGAAGAATTAGCTTCATTGAGGGATTAATTGAGCAAGGACTGAATTGTATGAACTGTGAAATTTGGGGAAAAAATCGAAATCAACATTTGCACTAAAACAGTTTTGGACAGTAGCAGTAGTCTAACTTTGAAAAATCACGATAAATTGTGTAAATCGAATTAGAAGATGAAAAAATATGAAATTAAAGCTTATTGAGTCTAGTTTCTCATAGAAGAAACGGTGTAAGCAACGGAATTGTAGATCATGAGATATAATTGATTTTGTGAGATAATGTTAGGATGATTTCGGGATCCCCTGTTCTGACTTTGAAAAATCATCAAAAATTGGATAAAAATAATTAGGGGCTTAAATTTATATTTTTAAAATCCTTAATGAGTCTATTTTCAATAGAAACAAACATGGACATCATCCGAATTCTGTATGAAGAGATAATTAATTTTTAGTGAAGAAGGGCGGAATTGTCAGACAGCAGAACAGGGGTGACTTTGAAGAATAACTGTACTTATTGGCTAAACCAAAAATTCTAAAAATTTTATGATAAGAATATATATGAGTCTAGTTTCAGATAAAATTAGCGGATCCTAATTTGGAGTTCTGTAGCTAAAGATAAAAATAATCTAGTGACTATGACACCGATGGACAACATTGGAATATACATAAGTAAACAATTAAATTATAGATAATATTACTTATAAGCGGGTTGAAGATGAAGTCAATACTGATAAATGAATGATTTTACAATGATAGATCGAGAACCCGAAGCAAGTCGAGGAAAAGAAAAAGTAGCTGATTAGTCCCTAAATTTTCACAAATTTTACAAATCGACCCAGGTAAGTTCATATGGTTGAAGTTTAATGATTAATGTTAATTTTATGAATTATATAATGTATGATGAAATATATTTATTGATGAATAGAAAATAAAATAACAACCTGAAAATCGAATAAATGATCAAATTGAGTGGAATGTCGGATTTGAGTACTTCTGATCAGTGACAAGTGATAAGTGGTAGCCTCAGCTACACTTATCTGATCAGTGATAAGTGACAAATGATAAGTGGTAGCTTAGCTACTCTTATCTGATCAGTGACAAGTGATAAGTGATAAGTGGTAGCTTTAGCTACACTTATCTGATCAGTGACAAGTGATAAATGTGATCAGTGTAAGACCGTGGCAGGACTATGATTTTAAAAAGTGATAAGTGATCATATGCAAGACCATAGTTATACTATGGCAAAGTGAAAGTGAAGTACTCAATTTTCCTTTACCATTCCCTAATTTGGTTAAAGAATGATATATGACAAATGGGCCCAAAAGAATTAATGGAAATGGATAAGTGGTAGTGAGTTTATATAGGGAACTCACCAATGACTGTAATTGACAGGTGAACTTAATAATTGTGTATATAGTATAAGTGTATAAATATTTGGTAAGATTTATGTTTTATGCCTATGAACTTACTAAGCTTTTATAAGCTTATTTGAGTGTATTCAATGTTTCTTGTAGATTGACGTGGAAGTATACGGAGGATCGGATCAACACAGAGGATCACACTATCCAGATTATCTCCGGTAGCTTTTGTAAATTTCCTTTTTGATTTATATGGCATGTTATGGCTTGGTGATTATATAAATATTAAGACTTGTTTAATGAATATACATTAAAGTAAAGAATGATGAGTAAGTTAAATAGTATAATTATAATAGAAGTATAATTTTGTATTAAATTGATTGAAATGAATTGGTTGGTTGGATTGGTCTTGGTTTTAAAAATTGCAGGGAAGGTTAGATATTTATAAAGGGGTTATATTGAGCAAAAAAAAAAAAAAACACTTTGGGATTTTGCGAAAAATTCCCTATAGTTTCGATTTAATTCTAGTCTGGTCTTGAAGTATGTTTTAGGCTTTGGAGGCCCATCTAAAGGACACCATGACATGTTTTAGTAAATAAATAGTATTTAACTCGTATTAACGGAAAATTAATTCGGTAAACTCCGGTAATGCCTCCTACCCTATTCCGGCGATGAATACGGGTAAGGGCTGTTACAAGTTTTTTACGCAATTATCGAGGATCGACAAAATTTTGATGAAATATTTTGTGTGTTATTACCTCTTTAATTTTGTTCGTTTAGCTTAATTAGTTGTTTTGATCTTTTTTTCAGGATTTTATTTTGTTTGTGCAAGAGTAGAATTACTCCAACAATTGAAAAGTACTCTTTGATCCAAAAATTGGGAGAACCTTAAGAAGAAAGAGAAAAGAATTGCGAGAAATGGAAATAATTAGAAATGATCAAGTTAGAGAAGAGCAATTACATCAAGAAAGAAGGGATGCTGATATTCCTTAAATAATAGATGACAGAGACAGACCCATCAGAGAAAGAAAGAAGCCTTATATTCAGGCTCAGCATTTCGAGTTAAAGTTGGTAATGTTTCAAATGTTACAAACAGTGGCGAAATTTAGTGGGTTGCCTATTGAGGATCCAAGGTTGCATTTAAGGCTTTTTTTGGAAGTTTTTGATTCATTCAGGCAATAGGGTGTTCCTGAAGATGCCCCTAAACTGAAGTTATTCCCTTATTCCTTGCGAGATCATGCCAGAGCATGGTTAAATGCATTACCATTTGGTACCGTGACATCTTGGAATAAACATTGTCAGAGGTTGCTACTGAGATTTAATCCTCTAAAAATGAATGTCAAACTAAGGAATGATTATACATCTTTTTGGAAATTTGAGGATGAAATATTATATGAAGCATGGGAATGATTCAAAGAGTTAATCAGAAAATGCCCGATGCATGGTTTCCAACATTAGATACAAATGGAAATATTTTATAATAGATTGAATTTGCATACAATGATGGTGGTTGATGAATCTGCCAATGTGACTTGGCTCAATAAATCTTATAATGAAGCTTATAAAATTATAGAAAGGATAGCAAAAAATGATTATCAATACCCCACTACCAAAGTAGGGGCCGGACGAAGAGTTGCTGGAGCAATGGAACTTGATACGATCACTTCCCTAACAACTCAAGTATCATTTTTAACGAATATGATTAAAACACTGAAAAGACTAGCTGCAGTGCAGGAAATGAAAGCAGCTGAGTTAGCATATGTTTATTGTGGAGAAGATCATGTTTTTGATGAATGCCCATAAAATCCAGCCTCATTTTATTATATGGGAGATTTCAATCGCAACAAAAACAACCCATATTCCAACACATATAATCTGGAGTGGAAGCAACATCTTAACTTCAGTTGGAGTATTCCAGGGGAGGAAATTCTAGCAATGTTATTCGACGGAATGCTGCGGGTGCATCACCTGATACAATCACCTTATACCACGACAAAATGTTCAGCAAAATCCAGCCTCGAGTTATTCATCGATGGAAGATTTATTGAAGGAATACATGACAAAGAATGATGTTATCATCTAAAGTCAAGCTGCATCTTTAAGAGCTTTAGAGAATCAAGTAGGGCAAATTGCCAAAGATTAACACCAAAACCATAAGGAGTACTGCCAAGTGATACTGAAAATTCACGATCTCAAGGAAAGGAGTAGTGTGAAGCTATTCCACTCAGAAGTTGCACGCAACTATCAAAAGGTTTTAATGACGCCACTATTAAAGAAAGTAGTTCAGATTTCACATAAGAAGAATCCAGAACCAATAGTGGAGTAAGCTACAAAAGAAAAGAGTAACTAGAAAAATGTTGAAACAGATTCACCGTGCATTACCAATAAAATGTCACGACAAAATAATCGCAAAAAATGGAAGGAAAGCCACTGCCACTTTTTCCTTAGTGTTTCCAAAACTCTAAGTAAGATTTCCAATTTAAGAAATTCTTGGATGTCTTGAAGCAACTACAAATCAACATACCGTTGGTGGAAGCATTTGGAATAAATTCCCAATTATGTGAAATTCATGAAAATTATCTTATCAAAGAAGAGAAGGTTGAAAGAGTTTAAAACTTTTGCTCTCACTAAAGGGTGCATAGCAATGCTGAGAAACAAATTGCCACCAAAATTGAAGGATCTAGGGAGTTTTACTATACCTTACTCTATTGGAAACCATTATGTAGGCAGAGTACTATATGATTTGGCTGCAAGTATAAATCCAATGCCTATGTCTATTTTCAAGAAGCTGGGAATAGGGAAAGCAAGACTTACAATTGTAACTTTACAACTTGCTAATTGTTCATATGCACGTCCAGAAGGTACAATAGAAAACGTGTTGGTAAGAGTTGACAAACTTATTTTTCTAACAGACCTTTTCTAGCAACTGACAGAATATTAATTAAGGTTCAAAAGGGTTAATTACTATGAGAGTTAATTATCAGCAGATAACTTTTAATGTTTTCAATGTTATGAAGTGTGCAGATAAAAATGAAGAATTCCATGTTGTGGAGATAGTTGACACAATAGTTCAGGAAAAAATTGTAGATTTTTATCATAATAATTGTAACGATGATGCAGATTTACTTGAGTTGATTGAAGCAGAAATGATTGAAGGGCTTGGTGAACTGATGGACGTTAAACAACTCAAGAATGGAGTGACGAAAAGTTTTGAATCATTAAATTTATCAAAAATATCTTTTAAACCTCCTCGAGCATCCATAAAAGATCCTCCTCTATTGGAATTAAAGCCTTTGTCAGCATATCTGAAGTATGCTTATTTGGGAGATAACAACACATTGCAAGTAATTGTTTCTGTGGCATTGAAAGTAAATCAAGAAGCTCATTTATTGAAAGTGCTGAAGAAATCCAAGAAAACATTGGGATGGACGATTGCAGATATCAATTGAATCAGTCTAGCAATCTGTATGCACAAAATAATACTAGAGGATTACCATGGCAAATCTATCAAGCAGCAGAGAAGACTGAATTCTATTATGAATGAAGTTCTTAAAAAGGAGATTATCAAATGGCTGGATGTTGGAATCATATACCCAATCTCGGATAGTTCTTGGGTGAGCTTTGTTCAATGTATACCTAAAAAAGGGGGTGTCACCATGGTAAGTAATGATAACAAAGAATTTGTTCCTACTCATACTGTCAAGGGATAGAAGGTTTGTATAGACTATTGGAAGCACAACAGAGCCACAAGGAATAACCATTTTCCTCTACCATTTATCGATTAAATGCTAGATCGATTAGTGGGGAAAGCCGTGTATTGTTTTCTGCATGGTTATTCGGGGTATGACCAAATTGCTATAGCTCTTGCTAATCAAGAGAAGAGCACATTTATATGTCCTTATGGAACTTTTTCCTTCCGAAGAATGCTATTTGGATTATGAAATGCCCCTACAACATTTTAGTGTTGCATGATGATAATCTTTTCAGACATTGTGGAAAAACTCTTAGAAGTATTCATGGATGACTTCTTGGTGTTTGGTGATACATTTGAAGATTGTTTAAAAATTTTGGAATTAGTTCTTTGTCGATGTAAAGAAACCAAACTTATTCTAAATTGGGAGAAATGCCACTTCATGGTTTGTGAAGGCATCATTCTAGGGCAAAAAATTTAAAAGCAAGGAATTGCAGTCGACAAGGAAAAAATAAAAGTTATTGTGAAAGTTCCACCACCCTCCACAATTAAAGGTATTCACAGTTTTTTGTGCCATTCGAAATTCTACAAATGATTCATCAAGCTTTTCTCAAAAATATTAAAACACTTTTGTACATTGTTAGAATACAATAGACCTTTAAATTTTGATGATCAATGCTTATAGGCGTTTGAGGAGTTGAAGAAACGACTAATCACAGCACAAATAGTCATAGCACTTGAGTAGAATTTACCTATTGAACTTATGTGTGATGCCAGTGATTTTGCCTTAGGGGCAATGCTTGGGAAAAAAAACAAAGTCTTCCATGCAATCTACTTCACATGTCAGACGTTGACTAATTCACAACTAAATTATACTACCACCGAGAAGGAGGTATTAACTGTGGTATTTTCCTTTGACAAATTCAAGACTTATTAGTAGGCCCAAAAGTGATAGTTTATACGGATCACTTTGTCATTAAATACTTGGTGACAAAGAAAGATGCCAAGCCCAGATTGATTCGATGGATATTGTTATTGTAGGAATTTGATCTAGAAATTAAAGAAAAAAAAGACACAGAAAATCAAGTGGCTGATCACTTGTCTCGATTTGAAGCAGGACATGAAGACGGTCATATTCAATGCATCTAGGAGGATTTTGTAGATGAATAGTTATTAGTTGCCATGGCATTACCAGGGTATGCTAACATTGTAATTTTTTTTCTTAGTGGACTGCTGCCACCTAACCTCACAAATCGATGACAGAAAAAATTTCTCCATGATGCCAAGCAGTATTATTGGGATAGGCCATTTTTATTCAAACACTGTGCAAACCAGATCATTCAGAGGTGTGTTCCAAATGATAAGATTCAAAGTATTTTATTTCATTTTCATTCAGCACCATCCGGAGGGTACTTTGGGGGCATAAGAACTGTAGCAGAAGTTCTCCAATCTAGTTTTTATTAGATGAGAATGTTTAAAGATGCTCATGAATTTTTCCAATTTTGCTATCACTATTAAAGAATTGGAACTCTATCGAGGAGGTATGAAATACCCTTGCAAACTATTTTAGAAGTAGAACTATTTGACGTTTTGGGAATTGATTTTATGGTACCATTCTCACATTCTTGGGGGAATGCATATATACTTCTAGTTGTTGATTATGTCTCCAACTGGGTTGAGGCTATTACTTTACTAGCAAATGATGCCAAATCAGTACTGAAATTTCTCCACAAGAATATTTTTACCAAGTTTGGTACTCGTGCTCTAATTAGTGATGAAGGTTCACACTTTGATTGCAAATTAGTTGTTAATGCTTTGAACAAGTTTGGAGTTAAGCATAACATTGCCACGACATACCATCCCTAGACAAATAGGCAAGCGAAAGTCTCTAATAGAGAGATTAAACAAATTTTGGATAAGGTAGTCAATCCCAACCAAAAAGATTGGTTATCCAGATTGGATGAAGTTTTATAGGCATGTCACACTACATTGAAGACGCCATTAAGGATGTCGCCCTTTAAGCTTGTTTATTGGAAACCTTGCCATTTGCCTGTTGAGCTTAAACATAAGACATATTGGGCAATTAAAAAATTGAATATGGATTGGCATGTTGCTGGTACCCACAGCCTGTTGGAGTTGAATAAGATGGAAGAATTTTGAGAACAAGCATATGAAAATATCAAGTTATACAAAGAAAAGATTAAGTGATGGCATGACAACAAAATTTTTCCACGCAATTTGCACCTGGACAACAGGTCCTAGTATTCAATTCCAGACTTAAATTATTTCTGGGCGAATTGAAATCTCATTGGTTTGGTCAATTCAAGGTAGTACATGTTTACACTTATAGAGGTGTAGATGTTAAAGACAACAAGACTGGTTCCATTTTTAAAGTCAATGGCCAACGACTAAAGCACTACTTTAGATCCCCTATAATCTATGATAAAATTTCCATCAATTTTTTAGATGTTTAATATTTCTTTCTTATTTTATTCATTGTTTTTAAATTTTATGTTTTGTTTCTTCAATAAGTTTATTTACTTTTTTTTTCTACAAGCACACTATGGCCCATGATTGTAGGCATTAGCCCATTCATCACATTAATTTTTTTTTAAGAAGCACTTTACCAGACCCATGCCTCCATTCTCTGATTTTCCTAAGGAATTGTTGTTGGAGCCTGAAGAGGATGATGATGATGGTGAAGAACCTACTGCAGAGAAGTAGACCACCGAAAAAGAAGGAAAAAAAAGAGAAAATCGAATTTGTCCATGTTGAATTTGAAAAGGAGGATGTTGATGTGACTCAAGCTACTGCACCTGCAGACACCATGACTACGCTGACTATTGTACCTATGACTGAACAAGAATGCACAGTTCATCAACTGATTGATGATCTCACGAAGTTATACACTAATGATAAAGAAGAGATGCCTATTACCCGGCTAAAACAGAAGTATTACAAGCAAACTGTTGGAAAATATGTCCAAGATGATGTTGGTGAAATAGAAAGAAAGGAACACTACAAACATGCAACCAAGAAATCCACCCAATCCAAATAGAGTAACCTTAATTCTATCTAGGCTTTTGTTTCTTTTCTTTGATTTTATACTATATGTTTCATGCATTCATATTTAGGGTCATGGCATTCTTATAATTGATAGTTATTGTTTTTGCATTTTTCCATATTTCATTATTCATGCATTGAGGACAATGCATCCCTTAGGTTTAGGGGTGTGTTGTATTGTACATATAGTATACTGTAGATAGATGCTTTAATGTTCATGCATTTTTTCATTCATTTTTCCATTACAAACAAATGTCAAATAGCTGATAAATTATAATGAGTATATTGTTATAGGTGATATTCAATGAGGATAATAACTCTTCGACTAATTTAGAAACTTGTGAACGTTGATTAAGCATGTTTAGCTTAGGATAATTGTTTGAAAAGTGATTCCTAAAAGTAGAACAACTTAAGTATCAATGCAATTAAGTCTGTAGTAGGATTGTTTTAATGCATCTAGAATTTCTTAATCCTAAATTCAATAATTTGGTTATGAATGATAAGGAATACCTTAGCAATATCTTTTCACTTTAATGTTTGAAACTGTTGAGTAGGTTAGTAATGTTTTGTTTACTCCGTCGTATTATTAATCAAAAAAATAAGTTCAAATAAGAGTTAAAAAAATAATTTAATAATAATTTAAGGACTCTCTACTGTAGTAATAGGTCGATTAGCTAAGGAGGTAGTTGTTTGCTCCATCCATCTCTTTAGTTAAAAACCTTAGCTTTATGATTGAAATATATTCAAATTGTGGCATGATATACTACCTGGTAATCTATTGTATGCTCCATTGAGATTGTCAAGTAAAAAAATTATGCGATAAGATGAATTCCCTATAGAAAATAATATTTGTGATTAAAATCTTGAAATGATTGAATAAGTGAGAATAGTGAAATTGAGTTTAGAGGAAAGATATTTTAAATATATTAGGAGAGGTATGCTATAGGCATAATTGTATAATTAATTAGGAACTTTTATTTTTTGGAAACATTTTTTGCACTTTCTTTGCTAAACATTCTTATAAAACTTGAACCAATTTTTTTTCTTGTAATTTAGAAGCCTACTGAGAATGGAGGTATTAAATATACTTCACATGGTTCAATATTGCATATGGTAACTATGCATTTTGTAAAATATTCATGCATTCATGCATACTCATATATATTTTACTTGAGGACAAGCAACAATGTTTCCTCAACCAGCCAGCTACTTGTTCTTATTTGCAAAAAGAACCTGCCATATTAGAGGACCTTTCAATTTAGTATGCCAAACTTTTTTGCTACGTAGGACTTTAAAAATTAGGGTGTGAAACTCTCCCACCCTAAAAGAAAATTTCGTCCCCCAAATTTCTTGTAATCGAGAAAATATTATTTGCAGTAGGGCGACATTTATTAACTCCATACAAGGTACTTGAGAAAATCTTCATACCCAAATACCTGGTGGATTAATCGTATTACCATGTGAATGCATGCACGCGTGCCCATAAAACTAATCATTTTATAAAGCAAATTTAAAGTGCGGTTTTACTGCAAGTGTGCAAGTCAGTTGTAATATTTATAGTTCTGATGAAATACAAAGTATTTCAAGGGGTCAAACCCAAAGGATATGGCAATTGAGTGATAAATAACCTATACTACAGAGTCTAAGCGGCTACTGGTATGATTTTATAGTACGACAAATCATAACAAGAAAGTTTTGCAAGAAAATTATATATGCTAATCTAATGACCAAATTGTATATAGTACTAAACTATGAGATTAACCAATAAATAACTAATGGTGGTTGGTTGATTTCAATGTGGTTCATTAGTCTTTGAATGAGAGACTTAATTTGCTTAAATTACTAAGTGGTTCAATTTTATCTCTTGATCTCAATTTTACCAACTGAGACAAATTAATCATATTTATCTTTCGACCCCACCGGTTAATTTGGGACTAATGAATTGGTGCACAACAAGATTACCTCTTAGTCTCACTTGTCTAGATATTCCCTTAGACGTGTCAATTCCTAAGTTTTTAGGCCTATTCGATTTAGTTCAATTTATTACGATTTCATCCATTTTCCAAAAAATCAACTTACATACTTCTCCATCAACCAACCCCCTTTAAGGTTTAACTACACATGCTGAAAATAAAACTAATGGACAGGTAAATGAAAAGCAAAGGAGCCATTAAAGTAAATCTTAAGAAAAATATAAAAATTTATATTTTTATGCAAGAAAACTTAAAGAATATGAAACTAAAGGAACTCAACAAAAAAACTAAAGCAATAAACATAAAAGGAATAAACTTTAGTCGATTTAAATTAAAAGAAACTGAAATACATTAAACTAAAATTAGAAATGTCTTACAACCAAGGTACATAGACTGAAAGTGAGAATAAAACTAAGCTACATTGATAACTAACTGAACTAACACTAAGAATACTAAGAACAAGAAAAAATTGTAGAAATATAAACTCTAAAACTAAGAAAGAAGAAGAGAAAAAAACCCTATAACAGTTGAAGAAAAACTAAGAGAAAACCAAGAGAAACTAAAGCTTAAACTAAAATAATGTGTGTTTCTCTCTCCTCAGCCAAAATTGGCTATTTTAGGCTAATAGTTGATGAAACTTAGTTGCCAAAATTTCCCCTACACAAGCCTTGTGTTATTGGTGCGTTGGGTGGACAATGACTACCTTTGTTTGTCCAACTTTTTCCCCTCACAATATTGGTATCGCGATACCCTGGTCAATTTCAAACTTGGGGGTCTTCTTTGAGGGTGTTATTATGATGCCCAAATTGGATATCACGATACCATTGAAGGGTGGTCTCTAGTCTTCAAGTTTGTTGGAGGTACGATTCTAAGGTTTGGATATCGCGATACTCTTTCCTTTGGTTCCATTTTCACTCGTTTTCAATGTCCAACACATCTCTATACCACTCAACCACACGTTAGGGTCCCCAATGGCACTATTGGCCAAATTAGGTCACAAAAATGAGTAAAATAACGACATATACACTTATTAACTTAAAATATAAAAATTATCAATAACTGCATAATTTTCCATATCAAATCATGATAGATCAAGCTCCCCCACACTTAACTTTTTGTGTGTCCTCAAGCAAACACACTAAACATGCAAAAAAAAAGGCAACTCTTGGATAAATCAGACAATTAAGTCACATAGTGGTAAACATCAAACTCATACGAGAACCACCTCATGTGTAACTTAAGAGTGGTATCTAGATAACTTGTTTATTCCTAATGCAAACATAATTAGTTCACTAAGTTAAAATGTTAAAAGATGTAGAGATAATAGAAATGGACATATGTACAAGTGTTATCCATCAAAATAGATCATTAAGATTGCTCATAGATAGTTAAAAAGAATTTCTCATATTCATTCAAATAAATGCAAGCTATTCATAAATTAATGTGTAGGTGACTTATTTGGATCCTAAAGGTCTTCTAGGCTTGTAGCATTCTATAACAGCTCGGTTTTGACCCTAGTCAGAATAGTGGTTTCAAGACCACAAATTCGAGTTAGAAAAATATTTTAATATTAATTTTCGTGTATTTGGTAAGTGAATTGGCATGTGTGAAAGTCTCATGTGAAAATTTAACTGTTTGTGTGCTTAATTTGTAAAAAGGACCTAATCGCATAAAATATAAAAGCTGTGTGCTAGATGTTTAAGTGCTTATTTGAGTTGGCTTTCTAGAGTAAAGGTCCTTATGTGGTTATTTGACCATTGGAAGTTTGAATGGACTAATAAGGGCATGTGTTAGGTGAATTTATAATTGTTTATAAAAGGGCAAAATGGGAAAATGTTTATTAAAGTAATTTATATGAAAACAAGTTAGAAAATCATGTCATTTATGTGTTCATCCACCAAAATTGAAAAACAAAAAGAAACCATAAAGTCTTTTAGGTTTTGGCACATTGGAAGCTTAATTTGGGTATGTTTTTACTTCGGTTTTTGATAATTTTTACGTTTTTGAGATTGTTGCTAAGTGTACTATAAAGCCCATGCCTCAATTTCTGATTTTGTTGATGATTTGAAAATGTGTCATGGATGAATTCATGAGTTTTGTGTTGTTAAATGGTGAAATATGAAAGCTTGATGTTGAGTTTACATGTTTTGTCTTTGGATTTTAGTTGGATTTGAGTAAATTGGGCTAATTTGTGAAAGTGTTATTTTGAGGGACTAAAATGTGAAATAAATGAAATGTATGGACTAGTATGAGTACTAGAATAATTTGGCCAAGCATAAGCATATGCAATTTATGTGTATTTTGTGATTTCGTGAATTAGGGACTAAAGTGTCAAAATGTAAAAAATGAGGGTTAAATTGTAAAATGCCCTAAATATGTATTTATAGATGGAATTGTATTAATTGGTGAATAAAAGGGTTAATTTTGAAAACCTATAGATCAAGAAAGGAGGAATTCGGACTTAGATCGAGGAAAGTCAAAGGTTATCGAGTAGATAGTCCGAGTCGACAAATTCTGAGTACGAGGTAAGTTCGTACTTAAAATATGATGTTAAGTATGTTTTGACGTCTTTATTATACATAGGTTGTATATAATTGAATTGGATAATATGGTGATGAAACGGAAGTTGTGGCACTAAGTGTGCAATTTAAACTAGCTTGGGCACTAAGTGTGAGATTTAACTAGCTTCGGCTATTTGAGGCACTAAGTGTGCGATACCGACTTAGTCTCGGTTATTTGATATGGCACTAAGTGTGCGGAAATATTTAGCTTCGGCTAACCTTATAGCACTAAGTGTGTTGATGTATAAAATACTAATAACCTATGGAAAGTCTTATAACATTCAACATGAGGTAAATACAAAAGTGAATAAGTACAGAAAGCTTCAGGTATGTATAATGCCTAAGTGGTAGGTGATGTTATGTATATGAATCTCATTGAGTTGATATAGTTATATGGATTGAAATTGTGCAAATACTCATAGGTTATCATTTTATGTTCATATACTATGAATGTTTTGAGTACAAGCTTACTAAGCTTTTGAAAGCTTACTCTGTGTGATTACTATCTGTTTTACAGTTATCATAGCTACTGAAGGCTCGGGGATAGTCAAGGATCGTCACCACACTATCGACCTCATTTTGGTACTTTTCAAAATGTAAATATTTGAAGTATGGCATGTATAGGCTAGTAGTTGGGAAGTATGTTTTGTGATGTATATAGCTAGCCATGAGATTTGGCTAATTTGTGTTTGAACTCATATTTGATAGTGGCTTATGATATGTGCTGTTAATTTGCAATTATGGCATGTCTTAATTGGGTAAAGGAGAAGGTAAGTTTGGTGAGTTCATGGTATGAGAATGGATGATGTTTTTGATATAATCTTACATTATGTTTTAGCATAAAGAATGGTTGATTGGGTTGTACATATATGCTTGATTCCTTTTTTTTAGGTTGACCCATAATGGGGTGGCAAGCTGGCTTAAACCAAGCCTGCATTGTGCCACACAGTCAAAGGCCACAGGCGTGCTTTGTGGTCGTGTTTGTTTGGCAGTAACCTCTTAAAAATCACACGGCTTTGACACACAGGCGTGTTATATGGTCGTGGGCATAAGTGAGTAGCTAACTAAGTATCGCACTGTAACACCCCTCGCCCATATCCTTCACCAGAACAGGATTCGAGGTGTTACCCGACTTAAACTCAGTCAATCACACAAAAACCGTGCTGAAAAATTTCAATCAATTTAAAACTTTTCTTTTCACATGCAATCTATCCCATATATGAGCTTACGAGGTCCAAAACATTAAAACCCTACACATGCCATAGACTCAAAATACTAGGATTTACTTACACCGATAACGTGAGCTCGACAGTGTGATAATATCTCCGGCGAACTCCAACCCGAGCAGGTAACTGAAGTCAACAATCTATAAAACAGAGAAATGTAACAACGGAGTAAGCTTTCATAAGCTTAGTAAGTCTTAAGCAGATCGATGATATCGATGAGATTGATATTCAAATATTTCTTCTTAGAACGTATTGATTTGAACAAATAAACGCAGTTATACTTCGATTATTTAATTTCTTAATAGACCAAATTCTAGGGATATTGCCATCTGGCCGAATATACACAAGCACATAATGCACATTCCACATTCTTATCACACTTAATCTGAATTCATATAACATATTTAAATCAAATACCCTCACATACTTTCACACCCTGACCAGGTGTATCATGATCATAGGTATAGTTTTAACATTTATTCACATACGTATCACATTACTCCCTTATGATTCACTTCAAATCAAACTCACATATGAGTACATACTGCGTACCTGGCCCACTTTACGTATTAAATGTATTCATTTGACAATCTAGCACGGGGTACCTTATTCATAGGCTTTTCTCAAATCACTGGCATTGTAGCCTGCTAGGCTCGAGGCCCGATATCATTTCACCGGCTTTATAGCCTGCTAAGCTCGAAAGCCCGAATAGTATCTTACCGACATTATAGTCTGCTAAGCTCAAAGACCCGAATAATCAAATCAACAAGTTCCATATAACATATTCATATCAAATGAGTACTAACATCATTCGAACGTATATATATTTATACATCTCAAACACTTTTCTTTCATCTCATTTTCACACTTAACATTTGATAGCTTATGCATAACATTTCACTCACATTCATTTCAAACTTATCATTCGATTATAAAAGCACATTGCATATTTACCAACATGTTATACTTGCCATTAGGCCATATAAGCATGATACAATACACTATCATTTCATCTTTAACATTCGCTAAACCCTTATCTTACAAGGAACACCAAATTCACATAACATATCATTTCACCAAAGACATTACGCACGCTAGGCACGAAGGCGAATACACATCACCGCACGACGAAGCACGCTAGGCACGAAGGCGAATACACATCATCAAGCATGAAGCCTTCTAGGCACGAAGGCGAAAACACATCACCAAGACGAAGCTGCTAGCACGACGGGTCGAATATAATACCAAGACTAGGCCTGCAGGATTTATCCCGGATATAATACCAGCACGAAGCCTGTGGGATTTAACCCGAATATTTTACCAGCACGAAGCCTGCGGGTCTTTAAGCCCGGATACACATCAAATATCATGCATATTTAATTATATATTAACACATCTCATTCAACATATCACATTTCCATTTCAACATTCAAACTTAACCCATAGTGACCATTCGACTATAAGTCATATGCATAAATTATTTATCGCGCAACTTAGTTCAAGTAGAACCAAAAGGTCATGATTCATCTAATATATACATATTGCTCATGATTACACACAACCTTTCAAATTAGCAATTATAAGATGGTTCCCACATAGCCCATCCTTATCGATAATTTACGATGGTTTTACCCTTACTTACATATATGTCATAGGCATTTTACCTATGCTTCTCAATTCACATTCATGATTCAATTCCAATCGATTTAACATGCCTAAGTACATATCGCATACCTGAATAATTTACTTTACGGAACGAATCCACATATCGTATTAGCCCATAGTCTTATAGCACCACACTTTTAATGGTTTACCTCATCGAAGTTCACATTTAATCACTTTAGTGCCAAGCCATATTCGGCTATCACAAAGGACTAATAATAATAATTTTATACACATCATGGTTTCCTTTAGGTATTTAATAATCACAAATCGTGATATCTCCACCAGCACATATACGGCATAGTTTATTCATTGTAACACTCATTTAGTGCATCAAATTTCCAAATCCAATTCAACTTAAGCATAATAGCCATAATCGGCTTATAACCTTAAATCATTACATATTCGGCACATTAACTAAATAAAATTTACATTCCCTTTACCATATTAATTTAACTCTTGGGCATATAAAAAGGAATCAAGCTTAAACACTTAAGAACTTACCTCAAATGTTGCCGAACGATTACAACGGCTATTCGATTACTTTCTCTTTTCTTTTATCCGAATTTGCCCCTCTATGCTCTTGAGCTTAAAATTTAAAGATTTTAAACTAGTCATTATTCGACTATTCAAGCATCACTTTCAAAATATAATATATATATATATTCAACTTTCACACCTACTGATCATAGTAAGCTTATAAGAAATCAATAAGCAACTCATTAACAAATTTTTGTCAATGTTTACCACATAATCATAATTTCACTGCAAGCTGTCTTCCTAAGCAACAGTCACTAAATCATTTATAACTGGAGCTACGAAACTCCAAATCAAGTGCCGTTAATTTTCTATGAAAATAGACCCATATATATTTTACCCATAAAATTTTCAGGATTTTTAGTTTGGCCAATCAATACCAGATTTTTCTTAAAGTTTCCCTTATTTCACTGCTTGACTAATCTGACCACTCTTCACTACGAATCAAATTTCTCATTGTACAGAATTCAAAATATGTTCTCGTTTATTTCATTTGAAACTAGACTCATTAAGGAGTCTAAGAATATAAACTTCATCTTATAACCATTTTTTTACAATTTATAATGATTTTATAAAAATAGAATAGAGGATCTAGAAGTCATTCTGACCTTGTCCCACATCACTTCAAATATCTCATCATCGGAAATTCTTTTGCTTACACGGTTTCTTTTATAAGAAACTAGACTCATCACATAATTTATTCAGCTTCTAACCCATCTCTCACAATTTATGGTGATTTTCAAAAATCACGTTACTGCTGCTGTCCCAAGCAGATTTATTACCAATTCACTCTTTCACACATACCTTGCATGCATGTTATTTAAACATGCATATCACAAATCAATCATCACATACCTATAACTTCACTTAAGCATAATCTTCCTTTCATCATTTTAAAGTACAACATTACTCAATATTATCCAAGTTCACATTCGGCAATAATACACATAACATGTTAGCCGATTTTCCCCCCTTAGCATCTAAGGCACATGCATGCTCATTTGCTTGGCTCAACTTCATCTATTCTCCATTTTTTATCAAAAGAACATGTTTCTCTCATTTCCATTCATGACCGAATGCTCACAACACAACCAAAAATCAAAAATATGCTTCATGGGTTAAGTTAGAAACAAGAAAAACCCATGAACATCAAAATAGAAGCAAAGCACCATGAACTCACCTTGGATTTTCTTCCCCAAGTGACTGAACATTCAAGAGCTCTTTTCCTCTCCTTTCTCTTCTATTTTCGGCTACCATGAACAAGGATGGACAAAACTTTTCCCTTCCATCATTTTGTTATTTTTAGTCTTTATTTTATGACATAAAATGACACATATCAATTAGTACCATAACTTCATGTCTTAAATTATTATTATCTAATGCACATGTTGCTTCCCACCAACATCATGGCCGGCCACTACACATAAAATGGGGAGTTTGACATGCAAATCCTCCCATTTACACTACAAATTATTTGCCCACTACAATTTGGCCTATAGTATTTTCAGAAATTTTCACATAGGTCCTATTTCATAATTTTACTCTCAAATGAAAAAATCAAAGCATGAAATTTTCACACATGCACTTTCACATATAATAAACACAGAGTATAACATTTAATTATTTCTGTGACTCGGTTTTGTGATCCCGAAACTACTTTCCGACTAGGGCCAAATTAGGGCTGTCACACGCACGACCATAGTACACGGGCGTGCCTATTGGTCGTCTGAAAAAGTCAGTATAGAACCTATTTTTGGCACGACTGGTTCACATGGGCGTGTCTAGTGCCCGTGTGTGACACACGGCCTAGTCACACGGGCGTGTGACTTTAACAATTTGAAAGAATTGGTTAAGTTCTGAAAATTCTGAATAGGTTCGATTTAGTTCCGACCTCTTCCTAATGCATGTTTAAGGTCTCATTGACCTAAGAAAGGGACTTATATTGATGTTTGACTATGATGCTATGATGTTTGTGAAATGAATACAAAGTGTTTCAATATGTTTGATAATGCCGCTTAACCCTAGTCCAGCGATGGATACGGGTTAGGGATGTTACACATTCTAAGGCTTAGAACGAATCAGAATTCAAACAATGGGTACTCAAAATGGGTTCAAGTACTAGAAACGGCTAAGCACATGACATTGTTCCCTACTCATCCCCAATTTATTTCCAAGCTGACCTCTTTATTTCTCCAAAATGTTAGAAGGCATTTTAAAAAAATTAGGATAGAGAAGGATTGAGTACTAGACTCATTTAGGCTCGAGGCTTTACTATTAAAGCTTATAAGAAAACAGTACTCAAGGATCAAAGATATGGGTGCTAAAGGTATATAGCAGAATGTAAGCTTGTAAGCTCTAGGCTAGTTCAAAACATGCTTAAGGTATTTCCTGTATCAATCACCTAATACCAATTCTTTCAAGCATAAATTTATGTAAATGAAAAATTAACAATTCAAATTATTTATGTAACATTCTGATTTAGGGCCTAGTCAGAACAATGGTTTTGAGACAAAAAATTTGAAGTAAAAATAATTCTTTTATGATTATTATGAGGTCTAGGATGTGAATGCATGCTTGTGTGAAAAATTCATAAATAAATTCTATGCCTAAGGTGCCCAATTTATTTTTAAGAGCTAAATTGAATAAGTTGCAAAACTTGAGTTCTAGAAGCTTTTAGCATGGAATAGAGTTGGATTATTAATTAGAAGCCCTTAAATAGTAATTTGACCAAGTTCTAAAATTTTGGACAAAAATGGGCATGCATGGATAAAAATTCAAAGTTTAGTAAAAAGGGCATTTTGGTCATTTGGTTAATTAAAGAATAAAAAGGGAGAAATCAAGCAAAAATGTTGTTCATCTTCTCTAAGGGTGCCGAAAATTTGGGAGTCTCCATATCTAGGGTTTTCAACATTTCAAACTTGATTGTAAGTGCTCCCTAGCCACGTTTTTAATGTTCTTTGCATTTTTGAGACCCTTGAAGCTTAATCTATCTATTCTTTCCCATACTTTGAGTTACGGTTTATGTTCAAAAACTTACCCATATGTGACATGCATGTTCTTTGATGTTTAATGGAGGAATATGAAAGTTTGGTGTTAGATAAACATCTTTTGCTAAGTGGTTTTTCATGAAAACACCTAAAAAAGACTTGTTTGTAAAAAGGTGTAAAATGAGTAGTAGATATGTGAAACAAAAGAAAATGTCGGCTGTTATGAGCTAGTATATAATCTGGCTAGGCTTGTGTAA
Organism: Gossypium arboreum; assembly: GCF_025698485.1. Taxonomy (NCBI): domain Eukaryota; kingdom Viridiplantae; phylum Streptophyta; class Magnoliopsida; order Malvales; family Malvaceae; genus Gossypium; species Gossypium arboreum. The sequence continues at coordinate 43,172,851 of NC_069076.1, forward strand.
CCAAGAAAAATACATGCATTTCATTTTACAGGCCTAGGGACCAAAGTGTAAAAATGTGCAAAGTCAGGGGTAAACAGGTAATTTTTCCATAGAGTGAATATTTGGGCTAAAATTGATGAATGTGATACATTAATAATTTAAATTGCTTATATAGACTCGGAAAGACCAATCCCGGAAGTAGACCATGAAAAACAAAAGGTTTTGGAATAGCCGGAATTCAAAATTGAAACATCATCCAGGTAAGTTCATGTAACTTCATTGAATATGTAAATATGTTGATTATAATTGTTGTGTGGAATTGAATGTGTAATGTAAGAATATTGAGTTATGTGAAATTATTCATAAGTTAAGAATTGATTGAAAAGGGATTGTAATCCATTTGAATTTTTGAATTCCGATGGTTAGGTTATTCCTTAAACAAAATCGAATCCTGCATGTGTTGCAGAAAGGATTTAGCCCGGAAGGGTAATCCCGAAATGAGCCTATCAAATATATGTTTTAATTAGGATTTAGCCTAGACTGGTAATCCAGATTTGACTTTATAGGGAATTCTTTGTAATATAAATGATTTAGCCTGGACTGGTAATCCGACAAAGCCCTTAGAGTATATGGTGCAGCTAGAATTTAGCCTAGACTGGTAATTCTGCTATAGGATATGTGGCTCGAGAGTGTACCAAGAAGGTAGTACTAGATATGAATTGGCGGATGAAACATTCATCGAGAATTTAGTAATTCAATGGATGATATATATATATAAGACATGAGAAACATGAAATAGAATGTGTACATGATATGATGAGCTCATCTATGCATCTTGTATTATTTGAGACTAACTTATTGATTAAGTGCATGTGTTTATGGAAAATTATCCAAAATTTATGGATAGTATAGCTTATTGAGATTACTTGTTTAAAATGACCGGTAAGTTTACTTTCCGTTATACGAACTTACTAAGCATGTAATGTGACAGCCCAAAATTGACCCTAGTAGGGAAGTGGTTTCGGGACCGCTAAACCGAGTCACCGAAATGTTTGAACGTAATATTTATTGTCTAGAATATGTATTTATGAATGTGTGAAAATTTCAAGCTTTGATTTAGTTGATTGCATGTGAATTCAGTTATTAGGACTTGTGTGACACTTTTGAAATGTGATAGGCTAATCTATAAGGACCTAATAGTGCATGTAATCAAAAGGGAGGACTTGCATGTCAAATTTCCCCACCTAATAGCTAGTGGCCGGCCATGACAAAGGAGGATGGGCAAAACATGTCATAGACATGTTTTGTTGGTGCAATATGGGAAGAAACATTAAACTAAGGTGAGGAATAAAGAAATGAAAAAAAAAAAAAAAGAAGGTGTGTGATCCCCCCATTACCGTGAGTTGAAGAAAAAGAAAAAAAAAATTTGTTCATCCTTTCTTTGAGCCAAAACTTGGAAGAAAAAAAAAAAGAGAGAAAAGAAAAGCTTCATCCTTTGGTTCTTCTTGGCCGGTTTGAAAGGAGAAAGGTTGAAGATATTCGGCCATATTTGCATCTAAGTTAAGGTATGTTTGATGGTGTTCCATGAAATTCATGCATGTTTTTAGTTGCTAGCTTGATGTTCTTATTAGCCCATGGTTCAAATCCTTGCTATGTCATGGGGATGATATTCGGCCAAGGTGGATTTTGTGTTCATGCCATTGCATGCTAAATATGAAGCTTGTTGATGATATATGTGATGGTGGGTTGAGGACTCTTGGATTTTCTTTTAGCATTTTGAGTGAGACATTAAGTTCTTTGTTTAACCATGACCAAAATTGAAGCGGTATGGTGTTGTGGTGTATTCGCCATGGTATATCCATAAGCATAATTTATGCATATTGCATGGTAGGTAAGATTTGAGCTTTGGATATATGTTTATATTTGGTTATAATCAACTTGAGATTCGGCCCTTGCACCTACATGTATATATGTTTGCACATGATGTATTGGTATGACATATATACTATCTCAAGGTGTATATTTACTTATGATGATGTTTCGGTTATGAAGGAAATGATAGATGTGTATTGAACTACAATATGTAATGCATTAGTTAGTAAAATGTATGTCGTTCATGTGTGGTATTAAACATGTAATTGGCCTCAACATCAACATGCATAATCGGCCACATGAATGAGTACATAAGTTGATGTGTTGTTCAGCCATAAGTAAGCATGTTGAAGGCTTTATTTCGACCTAGAAAATTCGGCTAAGGAGAGTACTAACTAATGTGTTGAGTTTGATGCATGATTTCACATGTATGTGACTTTAATGTCTAATGTATAAGTGTGGGCTAAGTGCCTTGTGTTCCTCTTTTCGATGCTCAAATGATTAAATCGATTTGTTTATTTAATTAAGCTCAAGAGCAAAGGGGATCCAAATCCGATAAAGGGAAGGAAAAAGTGGTCGAATAGCCATCGAAATCGTTCGACAACATCCGAGGTAAGTTCTTGAGTAATAGAGCTTAAATTATGATTTGATTAGATCATGTCTCAAGTAAATCGAAATCATGCTCTTTGTGTGTGGATATTGAACCGAAATGTGCAAGAGTGATAAGTGTATTGTATTTGAGTTTTGCTAATGAAAATGAAATATGAATGTGTCATGATTTAGTGTTAAATGTGCATGTTTATTCGAATGGTGTCCGGGCTAAGTCCCGAAGGCTTTTGTGCTAAGTGACTAAATCCGGGTCAATTCCCGAAGGCATTCGTGCGAGTTACCAAAACCGGGTTAAGTCCCAAAGGCATTCGTGCGAGTTACTAAATCCGGGCTAATTCCCGAAGGCAATTGTGCGAATCACTATAACCGGGCTATGTCCCGAAGACAATCGAGCGAGTCGCTATATCTGGTTAAATTCCGAAGGTACGTGATTCGAGAATGAGCAATCTTGCTGTAAAAATTTCAGTTAATACGCTTGCAAAAATTCCAGCAATGAGGTATGTTCGTATGTGCTTTGAATTAGTTGATAAACGAGCTACCGGCCTTTGGCTAAGTTGATCTTTTGTGTATGAACACGAGGGTTGGTAATGTGAAGTAAGTATGATATTGAGAATGTGTGCATCTGAAATTATCCGTTTAGCTATATGAATGCTATGCTTTTGTTGTGCTGGAATCCCTTGCTCAAAACTTACTAAGCATAAATTGCTTACTCCGTTTCTTTGTTCTCTGTTTTATAGATTTTGGCTCGTCAGCTATCGGACTCGGGATTTTTGGAAGTCGAAGTCTCCCACACTATCAAAGCCCCCTTTTGGTACAATTTTGGTTGAGCTTTGAAATGGCATGTATAGGACTACCCTTTGTTGTTTTTCAAGTACTTGTTGTGATGTATGTGTGTACAGCCATGCGAAAATGGCTCGTAGAAGTGGAGTATGGCATTAGACCATTTGTGTTTATGTATGTATATATGGTTTCATGATGTGACTATGGACTGGAATGGAAGTGTTGGGCAATGATCAGCCCTTGGAATGGCTAAATATGATCATAGGTGGACCTATGTATGACAAAACTCTAGTTGGTCCATGGAAACCACGAAATAGGTAAAGTTTACCTGAAAACAGATGCTGACAGCAGCAGTAGTGTGGATGTGAAAAATCACTAAAAATAGTAGGAATGGAATTAAATAGTGAATAAATTATGTAAATGAACCTTTATGAATCTACTTTCATATGGAAGAAACGAAACGGTCATATGAGTTGTATGTTAAGAGGTATTTAGGTTTTCGTGAAACAGGACTAGAACGGTTTCTGGATTCCCTGTTCCGACTTTGGAAATTCATTGTAAATTAACCAGAGATAATTAGGAGTCATGCCATATATGTATAGATTCCTCCTTGAGTCTAGTTTCTATAGAAACAAACCACATCAGTATTGAAGCCCTGTACAGGGAGATATCCAATTTGTAATGCGTGAAGGTCAGTGTAGTCGAACCCTGGATTAGGGGAGACTTTAACTAATAAACTGTACTAATTGGCCCGACAAAAAATTCTAGAAAAACAAATGTTGATGGAAATATGAGTCTAGTTTCAGGGAAAAATTACAAAACTGATTTTCGAGCTTTAAAACTCAAGATATGATTTTTAAGGCGACAGTGATGCAGTAACCAGCTAGTCTGGAAAATTTTTTAAATGGACTGTGAAAACAATTAAGTCTGTGTGCACCTTGTGTTCGACTCCGGTAACGGACTCGGGTACGGGGTGTTACATGTAATGCTTACCCGATTTCCTTTCCTCTATCTTATAGTGCTCATGGACCCGTGAAGGTTGGAAGACAATTGGAGCTTTGATCACACTATCAAAAATTTTGTTTTGGGTATAAAAGAAATATTCATTTTGATATAATGGCATGTATAGGGTAACTTATCTTTTGGCATATGTGTCATTTAATTTGGCCAAGTCTGATGGCTTTTGATGATTGATAAATCATTTTGTATATAGCCATGTGATATGGCTAATATGTGCTTATTGAGTTGTAACTCTAATTAATTATGCATGTATGAATTGAGTTACACTCATGTTATGCATGATGGTTACTTGTGTTGACTAGGGTGATGAATGTCATTCATGTTTAGAGAAAGAATTATAATCAACAGTTGTAGCCACAATCTTGACAAAATGGTATAAATGAGGAGTAGGTTATTGCCAAAGATTTGTTATGGAATTTCTGTGGAATGACATAAGTCACTAGCTAAATTGAATATGTGCTAAGTGAACTCCGTATAGTCCTATATTAACGACATTTTGAGCAAAAATCAAGCCATCTTATAAGCCTTTGAAACTATGCTTGATCATGTTCAAAGGAGTGTGGCAATTGGCTTGGAAAATAGCCACAAAATTGTCCATATGGTTAGACACACGGGCATGTGTCTAGACTGTGTGTCACACGGTCTACCCCATGGGCGTGTTGTTCGGTCGTGTGCCCCCTGCACCCTAGTTTTACAAGTTAGAATGCCCAGTAGTAAACACACGAGCTAAGACACAGGCGTGTGCTTTGGCCGTGGGAGAGACATGGCCTACCCACATAGGCATGTACTCTAGCCGTGTGAAGTCTGCACTATTTTATTAAAAATCATTTAATTTTTAATTGACCACACGGTCTGGCCCCACGTGCGTGTGATACAGCCGTATGACCTTGTTTTGGTGCTGACATCATAAACAGAGAGTTACACAGCCTGGGGACACGGGCGTGCCTAGGGCACACAGGCGTGTCCCCTTCATCACATGAGCATGTGACATTATTTTGATGAAAAATTTCCTAAGTTTTCCAAAGATTCCGACTTAGTCTCGAACCATCACCAATGCGTGTTTTGGGCCTCATAAGCCCATATAAGGGACAATATGTATCTGTATGAATGATTTTAAATTAGATGAAATTATGATCCTTTTTTATGTGAGTATTAATGTAAATGTACGGTAACTCCTTGTGCCCTATCCCGGCCTCGGATACGGGTAAGGGGTGTTATAATTTATCTACAAGGATCTGTATACTTAATTCATCCTATGGTACACTTTATACATTTTGATTTAGGTTATTTCCTCTAGCCTATTATACACATTAACTAACTGAATTAATCAGTCTACAATTAAGAATAAGAAATTATCTGGTATCATTAACTAACTTATTCAATATTTACAATTAATGACTTATTACCTAATTATAATCCAAGCACCATGCAACTACACACAACAAAAGCAAAAAAAAATGCAAAATATTTTTTTGAATTTTTGAAATTTTTTAAAAAAGGTCTAAAAATGAAAATAAACACACTAAACAACATAAAAACAAGAAAAAACATGTACAACTATGTGCGTCCCCCCCACACTTAAACTACACATTGTCCCCAATGTGTTCTCAAAAAAGATAAGAGGTTACCGGACTTAGCTAGAATGGAGCGTTAGACTAGCTCGAGGGTCCACCTCCTCCTGGAAGCTCAAGAATGTTGTGTAGTCTTGTAGGGTAAAGCGCTACACATAGAACAATCACACAAACAAAAACAAAACAACCAAACAAAATATGAAAAATAGAAACAACAAGAACAAATCTAAAAGTAGTTTATAGTTTGCATGTTGCACAAATAAATAAAAATAAATAAATTGCCAAAGAATGTAATTAATCTAAGTCATCAGAGATCAATTCTAGCTCCACAAGGTACTTCCCTTTTTCTCTTGGCTCAAGAATTCGTAACGTCGGCTTAGTCTTCTCCAGGTCCTTCTAAAAGGATCCCTCCTCTCATCAGTCACACGGAGATGAACATTACTCTCACTATGTTCTAACTTTTTTGGGGTTTGTTGTTCCTTATTTTTTTTGTTCCTTTCTTTCCTTCTATTCTCTTGGTATTCCATCCCACTCCTTTCTTGAACCTGAGATCTTTTTTGTTTCATTGGCCAAGCTGGCTTTTCTCCCCCATGGTTACTTGTACATCTTTCCACATGCAACTTCATAACTTCAATCTTTTGGGAGTCGTAACATCTCGACTCCTCTAGCTCGTCAAGCCATTTTGAATTCCTTCCAAATTGTTTTCTATTTTTGTTTTTGTTGGGTACGATTATGTCCACTCTTCCCCTTTCTTATGTCTTCATGCCCATTTGTCACGTTGCTCCTACTAGAGTGCATAGGTTTAGAAATGGTTCAAGCAACTCTATAGGCACTTCTGTAGCTTTGCATAGGTCTATGACTAGATGTGGGAAGAAAACCCCGACTTCGTCTTAGATCACACAACGTAGCATAAATTTGTAGATCCATGTCCTACACAAATACGTTTTCTCTAAAAAAATGAAAGCCAATAAAATGGCTCGAAAAGGATCAATAGTTCTAGAACTAGGGTCAGGGCTAATTTTTGTGTAGGGAAAATGTATCCAGAGTTTGGATAATGGAGTGAGTTGGACCGGATTAAACGAGAGAGGTAGATTCATATAAATCTCTCGTTCCCACTCTCCTCGAACTTCCGTCAGGTAAATCATTATAGAGTCCAAATCTATGCCATCGAAATTTCTTAACCCGAATAGTTCAATCTCATCATTTTCATAGAAATGAACCTTATAATACTTTAGGTAAGCATAGATTTCAAGAACCACAAAGGGCACTACATGCCTTTAAGGCCGAAGGAGAAATTCACGTCTCCCGTCAAATTGCACAAGGTCCAAAAATTCATCTTCAAAAGAGCCTTTAGAGTCAAACATGCATTCATGCATGAACGGTCGTCCATGAACTTCATAGAAAAATATTTTACCTCCATCGACAAAATTTTTCAATTTCTATGTTCAATGGACTCAGTCAAAATATTGAGAAGTCCCATCAAGTTTAACCTTCTAGGATGCATAATGAAGGAGTCAAGAGTATTAATGTAGAATAAAGAGAGTATAATATAAATTTTATAGTGCAATAAAACAAGAACGATACACCCGTAATAATGGTAGATAAAGTTGTTCAATAATGGTGAAGAAGAATTTGCAAGAGATTTGTGAGAACTCTTAAAGTAAGTTAGAGTAACAAGAAAACCATAAAAAAAGGGGTCAAAACCTAGAAAGAATTGATAAGAGATTTGTGAGAACTCTTAGAGATAAATGGTTAAGAGGTAAGGGTGGTATGTAGCTAGGGCATAAAACTGAGGGATTTAGGGCATTTTATGGTATTATGGGTTTAAAAACATTTAAAAACATACAGGTCACAAAAATATGATTTTTTTTAACTCTTTTCAAAATCAAGGGTCACCTAAGTGGAGCTTCAAGTTGCAACACTACATATTTACAGAATGGGAGTTACATACGCACAAATAGATTTAAAGCATTATTTTTGGATGATTCATCATTCCACGGAAATGAAATTTCTACAAAGTCCTAGAAACTTTAACCCTTCGCTTGTTAATCATTAATTTGATCAAGGCCTCTTTCAACAATTGCACAAGTCAATCCTATCTTAACTCAGGTCTTTTCAATATGTTCATTTTGAGCCATTTCTCATCAAAATCGAATCCACTCCATTAAACTTTCCGAGGGATCATCAATGATGGAATTACAAACTCAACTTCTTTTGACTTTTCTATCTTTATTTGAATGTTCCTTTTATGGGGCACATCTTCGGTCAACTTGTGATGTGGGATCTCGTCTACGATGTTCAAAAAATGTGGTGGCTCCTCTACACTTACCTTATTAAAACTGAGGGTCTTTTCGGTATCACCCAATACTTTACTCAATGCTTAGATCTCCATCTCTTGTTGAAGATCAACCTTCAAGTCATGCGATTCATTATCCTTATCGGAGGCTTCCTCCTCAACTTCGGTAATGGTTGACTCGACACAATTTTCCACTAGGACACTCTTCCCAACTCAGAGTCTGACAACTGCTAACTTGAGGTCTAACTAATACTGTATGGGTTTCATGTTTTCCTTGCATTCAAAAATGTCGTTCTCGAATGAGCTCCCCCTATTCGGTTGCTAGTGGTCCTCCTTAGGTTCTTTCTAATATGAACTATCATCCTTGAACGGATATGAGGGATAAAGTTCATCCCAACCACTTACCCAACCTTTTATCATCCCAACTAAGCATCAAAGAACCATCTGCTTCAGACACTAACGGTCCTTCGGGCCACCTATAATTAGTATTAAACATGACCCTCACTCAACCATCAACAAGAGAAAGTTAAGAAGCTCATTAAAACATAAATACAACACTGCATCTATACATCCTACTTTTGTTACTTATCTCTACATAAAGGTGCACAACTAAAAATTACTCAATCTTGCACCGTCTTCCTGGAAATGGAGCCAACAACTTGACCGCGTGCACATAAAATAAATGATTTTATAAAGAAAATTTAAACTGCAGTTTTACTGCAAGCATACAAATTAGTTGTGATATTTATAGTTCTGATGGAACACGAAGTATTCCAGTGGGTTGAACCCAAAAGAGATGACAATCGAGTGATAAAGAGCGTACACTATAGAGTCTAAGCGACTACTAGAATGATTTTATATTACGACAAATAATAACAAGAAAGTTTTACAAGAAAATTAATTATGCTAATCTAGGGACCAAATTGTAAAGACTACAAAACTACAAGATTAACCAATAAATGACTAATGGTGGTCAGATGATTTTGATGTGGTTTGCTAGTCTTTGAATGTGGAGTTAAGTCACTTAAATTACTAAGTGGCTCAATTTTATCTCTCGATCTCAGTTTTACTAACTTAAACAAATTAATATGGTTTATCTTTCGATCTCATCAGTTAATTCAGGATTAAAGAATTGGTGCACAACAAGATTAACTCTCGGCCTCATTTGTCTAAATATTCCCTTACAGGTGTCAATTCCTAAGTTTTTAAGTCTACTAGATTTAGTCCAATTTATTATTATTTCGTCCCTTATCTAAAAAACCAACTTACCCACATCACTATCAACCAACCCCCTTTAAAGTTTAGCTACTCATGTTGAAAATAAAGCTAATGGACATGGAAATGAAAAGCAAAAAAGCCATTAAAGTAAAGCTTAAGAAAAATATAAAAGTTTGGATCTTTATTCAAGAAAACTTAAAGAACATGAAATTAAAGGAATTCAACAAGAAAATATAAAGAAAAAAACATAAAAGGAACAAACTTTAGCTAATTTAAAGTAATAGAAACTGAAATACATTAAACTAAAATTAGAAATGTCTTACAACCAATTTATAGGGATTGGAAGTTCAAATAAAACTAAGCTATAGTGATAACTAACTAAAATAACACTAAGAACACTAAGATTATGAAGGAAGTGCAGAACAATAAACTCTAAAACTAAGAAAGGAGAAAACAAAACAAAACCTAGAAAAGTTGAAGAAAAACTATGAGAAAACCAAGAGAAAATAAAGCTAAAAACTACACTAATTTTGTACCTTTCCTTAGCCAAAATTGTTTGTTTTAGTCTGATGGTTGATGACATTTCGTTGCCAAAATTGCCCCTATATAGGTCTTGGGTGATTGGTGCGTCGGGTGGAAAAAAAACTACGCTTTTTGTCTAACTTTATCCCCTCATGATATTGGTATCGTGATAGCTAAGTAGATGATAGCACGATGCCTGGGTTAGTTTTGAACTTAAAGATCTTCTTTAAGGGCAGATCTCATAATACACAAAGTGGATGTCACGATACCCTTTCTTTTGATGTCATTTTTGCTCATTTTCAACCTCCAGCATGTTCCTATACCAGTGAACCACACATTAGGGCCCCCAATGACACTATTTGCCAAATTGGGTCATAAAAATGAGTAAAAATGAGGTATTTACACTTATTAACTTAAAATTTAAATATTACAAAAAAAAAACAAGAAGCTACATTGCTTGAGAATAAGGTCTTTAAGTGTACTGAGAAAGTCTACTTGTCCATATGAAATTATGGTAGATCCCATGCAACTGGCAATCTATAATCCTTGCATGGATGCTCTTGTGAAAAATCGCATGGGAAATTGTATTACAATCGTATCATGCAAATAGTCTATATGACGGATAGTCTCGTTAAAAAGACATAAGATAAGATACCATGGAGAGTAGGAACATATATCCTTAGCGGATAATGACTTCTTAACATCTATTCCTGGCGGATGCCAAATGGAAGAACCATAGCTTACCGGATGCTTAATTTCAAGGGCTGATTTGTTAGATATTCCCACATTTCTAAATCGCAAGGGTTTTTGGAAAAACCCCAGTAAGTCACCAACAATTGTTAAACGTAGATTAGGGAATGTGAATAGCTTATTACCATTTGAACTTGAAACTTCTAGAAGACTTTTGCCTTATATAACTAATCGTAGAGATAGTAAATCATTACTTCTCAAATTTTTTTTCCAAATTTCTCGTCTCTAGAGTTTCTTCTGAACCCTAATCCCTCTTACTTGTTTTCTCCGTCTATTTCTTTATTTCATCATCTGAGTACTTTTCGTTCTTGACCAGAATGCATCCCAACCTAAAGGTAATCTTTAATCTCCATGATTCTTTGTATCTTAATATTCTTTAAATGGCTAGAGTCAAGGTGGGTTCAAGGATTAGAATTAGTGGTCGTGCTGGTTGGAATCAAAGGGGTCGTGGTAGGGGATCTATTTGTGGTGGTGGGAACGAGCCACGAAATTGAAACGACTATGCTTTGGTGGAAACCTCGTTCTTCATATGTACAACTGCCTAGAAAGAGATGGTTAGACACTTGGCCACTAGAGGATTTTGTCACCCCAACTTCGCTTATGATTTTAAAGTTGTACATGAGGGGTGTTATTTGAGTGACTGGAGTAACGGTTTCATTATCCCTCTCTATCTATTGGAAGCAAGTTTCCACCTTCTACTAAACCCCTTCTTCTACACCGTACTAAACAAATATGAGATTGCTCCCGACCAACTCACGAGTCAACCTTCGTGGTCACTGGTGGCCTACTTCATCGATAGTTGCATTCGGAACGAGCCACCATGCTTAGTGTATTCTAACATTTCTATCAGTCGAAGGTCACCTCCCGCAGATCCTCAGCAGGATTGGTACATTTTAGTACTTGCTAGGGTCATGAGCTTATAATTAAGAAATAGGCTTCTCATCTCCATATCAATCGTAAAATATATACTCGGGTGAAGAGAAAACTTGATGGTGATCTCGACTTTCCCATAAGCTGGTCCATTCTGAAAGAAGCTATCTATCGTCAACACCAATTTGTCAATTTTGATATTGCGAATGCTCAACACAAAAGGTTGAAGGTAGGCCACACTTTAGAGTTAGAGAAGCTTCTAATAGTTAGAAACAATTTCTGCCACTGCTTGAGCAGGAAAAGTCCAAATGGTAGCTGAATAGTGGATCTTATGTATGATGCAGATCCTAGAAGTGTGATGTCTAGTAATAAGCATGGTCATATAGGGTTGATTTTAGTTAGCCCTAATCCTAACAAGAAGAAGAAGGGAACATAAGAATTATTTTTATACAATTTGAAAGCTACCTTTGTCGTTGGTCTTCTATACCGGCAGCTGGTCAATGTGAGTCCTCCTGTACTACCTTTGTAAATAGTGAAGTTGACTCTTCTATTGCTACTGCAGGCTTTACTTCTACCAGTTTTTCAAACTTTCTACAACCTGAAATGGATGTTGAATAGTTAATAGACATTTTGCGAGAGGAAGAAGATGCTGCCCAATATGTAAGGGCCAGCAGTAGTGGCCACAAGAGGCCCAGAGAAAAGGTTGGGTCCCCAAGAGTCGATAATAAGAGTGATGAGCTATTGGTTTGTCACATACTAGGGAAAGTGCCCATGATATCCAAGGAAAGAACCGTACTTCTTGATGTCCCTCTACTCCTCGATTTTTTACTAGAGCTTGCCAATCCCACGGACATGCGTGCACCTAAAACAATGCCAGTTCCTGTGAAACCTACCTTTGGCGCCACCCACTCCTTTTCACAGTTATCTCTCTTCTACTCCCTACAACTTACTTTCTCATCTGACAAGGTATAGACCTTCTTCTCTTGGAGGGACCGTCTCCAAGCAGGTCAGTGCTACGTGCAAATAACTAATGCAATTGTGCAGTGTACACATCATTCAAGTAATAAAGTGATAAGTAAGTATCGTCTCCATAGGATCGAAAATTGGTAAGAAATTGAGTAAGTTATTATAATCCTATTAAATACGCTAAATAGCAGGAAATACTCTCAGGTTGAATAGGATGTTTGTATAATAAATTAATAAAATCAAATGCTAAAAATAAAGAATTGGTATAGAAATTAAAATCTAGTGGCAAGTTACAGATAAAAGCAAGATTAATTATGTTGTTGAATGAATAGGGTTGGAATTATTCAGGTGAAATGCTCATATCAAAATAATGCCATGGCAAAATATTGTCTAATCAACTGCTCAGAGAGTCACTACTGTAAACTGTCTCTTTTGATAGCTAGATCTTAAGCTATAAATTACAATTACTATATGTCTACAGAACTATGGATTATTAACTACAATAAACATTCTTCTCTGCACAACTCGCAACATCTATGTCTAGAGTGCTATGACTATCCTGTCGAGTATTCGCTTGCATCAAACGATTCAAGATCTAGTATATTTAAAATAAGCATAAATCGAATGAAATAGTGGCATAGACAATCTCAAATCATGAGCATTAAAGATGATAAAACATTCACCCAAATAACTCCAACCTAAAAAAGATTTAATTCATGGATGGAAAAGTTAACACCTAAATAAAATCATTCATCAACATTCTAAAAATATGTTTGAATCACAGAAATCAAGAAAACAAAGGCAGGAATGTACAATTTCTTGCCACACTCCAACTTCTCTTTTATCTTTCGATTATACATGAATCTAGGGTAGATGTCTCTTCGCTTTCTTCACTCATGTGATATGCTCTCTTAGTTGTTACCCTTCTCTTTCTCTGGAATTCTCTAATGGAGTTCTGCTCTACGTAGAGAAAAAACTGTTGTCACCAATTTTCCTTTCATACTCATTAGAAAAAACTGTTGTCACCAATTTTCCTTTCATACTCATTCTCCTCTCTCTTTTTTCTTCTTCTCTCTCCTTTTTTTATTGGGTAGATCCGTCCCACCTCAGCACACATTTTTCATTCCTCTTTTCAGTTTGGTTTTTTTTGGTACACTCACAACTGGCTGAGAGTGACGTGGATAGATTGCTGAGTCATCTTCTCAGAATTACAATGGAAATTCTATTGGTAATCAATCTTACTATTTTCCATGGCAGTGTTTCACTTTCCTTATTTTCCCTCTTTATCTTGTTCCTCTTCCTACACCTGTGTTCACACAAAACCACACATTCTCTCCCCAAGTGATAAAAACAACAAATAATGATCATTATACTGCAATCAAGCTTTTTTACGCAATGTTCTAAAATATCCTAAAAATTCAAATCTGTTTACTTAATTACGACTAATTAATTCCATTTAAAGGCCTTAAATATAACTCTTCTCAAGAGTTATCAGTCAGTATCCCTACTCTCCTAACAAGATTAAGTAGAAGTGGGAAAGGGACCTATCTCTAGATTTGAGAGATAGTGTCTACCCCTCTTCTTCTTCTTTTAACCCCAAACATTCACTAAAAGAGTTGATGGGTTTTTTCAAGCTAATGGTGGCAGAATGTGGACTTTTTGATTGGGCAATTTTTGAAGTCTTTAGAGAGAAACAATTAAATTGTGGATTGTCTTGCGGGCAAAATATCCTATGGACTTCTATATTGTGGAATGTTAAACTAAAATGTATTTAATCCTATTACATAGATGCATATCCAAAAACGGACTAATTCCCCCTTCATTTACAACATCAAAAGATAAACATAAATAATGTGGAATTTGACAAGTTCACATACTCATAGCCACCTATATACATCCCACAACCCAACTAAATAAATCAAGTCTACCAAATCTCTGAACAGATAGTGTGAGCTTATTGCGGATTCGATCGATACGACTTGAATGTCCAAAACCTACAGTAAATGTAACAACATAGGAGTAAGTATTATGAATACTTAGGAAGCTCATACAAGATCAACCATCAACTTTCATCAACCATTGGCAGATTCAAATCTTGATCTATAACATAATTTAATTTAATTTTAATCAACCAAATATCATTCATCAACTTATTATGCATATGAGTCAGTTCAATTTAATCACTCTCAATTCTTTTAAACCTCACACATTATATAGTTGAGCCCTATTATAGCAATGATAATAGAATTCTCAAATTGGTTTTGAAATATTTACTCTTAAGTCCTAATATTCGAAACTAACAAATTTTCATCTTACAAAGTGGTCATTTTTCATAAGCCTTCTTCTAACCTAATCATTTACCACCTATATTTCAAGCATTCAATAATGAAAATCTCATAAATCTTTAACAGTTATAGAAATAGACACAACTATTAGCTAGATTGAAGTACAACGATCCCAAAAACACAAAATCCATGTAAAATAGGCTCAAATTACCTTACCATGCAAGAGCACAAAACTTGGCTAATAGTTGTACTTGGCTCCATCCACTATGTCCCTATATATATATATAATCTAATTATTATATAAAATTAACATTATTCTAAATAATTCAAACACTTAATCAGCCACATCCTATAAAGGAAATGGCTAAATTTTCATTCTAAACCCTAATTGATAATGTAGTGTAACACCCCAAAACCCAACCCAAAGGTTTTAACTAGATTCTGGAGGTCAAATTGGCCACCAAAATGGATACAAAACAAAACACCGTTCAAATTTCCAAATTTCTTTTTTAAAATCATTTTTTTCTTATGTTTAACAAAAACCTCGTAATTACGCAATCTTACATTACCAAACATTTGATTTCTCGTACCATAAATAAATTTAAAACCAAATTACCTTTCAGAATTGAGCAAATTATTAATCAAAATTCCAAAATTAATTTTGCAGCAAAATATCTAATGTTTTACTATTGGTTGAAATTCATAAAGTTGACACTTAAAATTTAGTCAATTATTAAAGAAGGAAAAAATAGTTAATTGACCAATGCTCTTGCATGAGATTGTTGATCTAAATCAATAGCTAAAACCATACCATAGTTCATATAACTTATTTACAAATCCGATTGAAAATTGATAACCATATCTAAAAATAAACTTTATTAAAACCAAATTGAGACAAAAAAATTTGAGACCTCCGATTCACTGAGTCTGACACCTAACCTCGCAGATTACTTGAAAGAGGAAAACTAAGGGCGAGCTACGAGGTTCCATGTGAGTCTTAAACTAATGAAAATAAGCAGAGTCGTATAATAGCAAACAATGTAGTGACAATAATTGAATAGTCACAAACAGTCAATTCCTAATCATATTAAAACAAAACATTACATTATGTTATCACAACCAAATCAAATTATATTAATGCAATTCATGCTCAAATGTAACCAATACCAAACCCAACCTATCAAACTGCTGCACACCATCTCCAACCATCCGACACACACCAAATAGGGTATGCTAGACCAGTCCATCCTCTACACACCAAATTTTGGGTTATGATGGACCCATCCAACCGGAACACACCTTAACGTGGTCATTTGCTACTTGATTTATTGTAGGTTTACCACTACTTAATATCAATGCAGTTTAACTGATGAATCAAGTTTCCTTCACTTCATAATCAAATTCCAACCAATATGCACATGCAAAACATTTATTACGTACATATAAATATATCAAATCAAACATACTCATATCCAATCACAAAATAAATGTAGCACAATTTCCAATAATTACAATTAGTCATTTTGTACACCAAGTATTGCACACAATGTCATGTCATCAACTTAAGCAAATAACCAAAATTAAATCTTAGAATTTCATATGTATAAAAATATTCTAATAGAAATACACCTTTCATAGACCTACCACAACTAAGAGCTTAATCCTGCAAAGGAACACTCAAGTACTAAAACGAATCATTTAATGAATAATGAGTAAAAACTGCAAAAACAGGACCACACGATCGTGTGGGAAGGTTCAGACATTTGACAGAGGTACACGATCGCGCGGTTGAGGAACATGCCCGTGTAACTGAGATACACGGTCCTATGGTTGAGAGACACATCCGTGTGACTGACATACATGGTCATGTGGCTGAGAGACACGCCTTGTAACAGCCCATTTTTCAGTGAGATCGAAATAGTGGTTTTAGGACCACCAATTTGACCCGAAAATAAATTTATTTTTATTTCATTATATGATCCGTATTATAATAGGCATGTCGTGTGAAAATTTTGATACAAAAATTTTATTGATTAAATGCTTAATTATGAGAAGGATTAAATCGTATAAAATGCAAAAGTTGAATTCTAGTAGCTAATAGTGATTAAATAACTATGGAAGTCAAATCTAGAGATCCTTATATGGTAATTAGACCATTAAGAAAAGTATGTAGATTTTTCTTGATGACTCATCCATGGAAAAATTGGAAAAGGTAAGGACTAAATTGGAAATCACTAAAATTAAAAGATGGTAATTAAATAAAAAGAAATAATCATCTAATTTCATATCATCTTCCCCCCAAAATTTCCATGTAAACCCTAGGAGAGAGGAAGACAACTTACCAAGCTTGAAAAGGTATGAAATAAAGTCTCGTTTTTAATGATTTTTTTATTTTTGAAACCGAGATAGTTTAATCTCTCTATTTAAGGGATTAATTTGAAAAGTTATCAGAGTATGAAATGTCAGTCATGGATGAATATGCTTAAAATTAGAAATTTATGGTAGAAAATAAAAGTTTGTTTATAAATGAACAACTTTTATAAAGTGATTTTCGATGAAAACATGATTTAGGGACTAAAATGAAAAGTTTTAAAATTTGATGAAAAATTATGAAATTTTATGAATACATATGCTGAAAAATTTGTAATGGGGCTTTGGTTAGGTTTGGAATAGGGAGTAATTTGCACAAGTTTCATTTTTTGAGCCTAGGGACAAAATCAAAATTTATGGAAAAGTTAAGGGTAAAATGGTAATTTTGCCTAGGTCTGAATTAAGTCCATTTAAATATGAAATTTGTGAAATTTATAGTTAAATTCATTTATATAGATTTGGAAAACACAAATTCGAGGTTAGATCGAGGAAAAGAAAAGGTTTCAGATTAGTAGACTTTTTACGCGAACAAGTGTCGAGGTAAGTTTGTCTAACTTAATCCGGCATGTAATTATGTTAATTGAATGTTGTGTTGGTATGTAATGTGATTTATGTTGATGTGCTTTACTTGTATGCTATGATGGAAAATTGATACATGCTTGAAATGGTGATAAAGGGATTAAGTCCTGATTGAATGTTGAATTCTGATGATTATATGCGCTTTCCCAAAACTAATAAGGTCCAACATTTGTTGCAGATGGGATTTAGCTCAGACGAGTAATCCCAATGACCTTGTTATAAAAATGATTTAGCCCAGACGGGTAATATCGATATAATACCTCTCAAGCATACGTTATGATTAGGGTTTAGTCTGGACTGGTAATCCTAATCGAGTTCCTCTAAGCTTACATTATATAAAGATCTTAGCCTGGACAGGTAATCCTGTTATACGATATGTGGCTCGAGAGAGTGTTTCTTGGTTAAGTGTCCTAATGGGCACCCTTGAATAAGAATTGACGGATTATTGAATCGTACACCCCGAGTGTAATACTTGAGCAACCATCGGAATTAAATGGTTCAATGGACATATAACTCATGACGTCGCATGAAAATCTTGAGATGAAATGATAATGACATGGAAGAATATTGCTTGATGAGCTCATATATATTGCTTGATTGATATGAAGATTTTGGTGACTAGCATGTTTGATTGAATGTATGTGATTAGGCAATTTAGCCAAATGGATGGAAACATATCATTGCGTGCCTAGATTTAATAAGCAAGATTGGTAAGTTTAGTTTCCGTTATATGAACTTACTAAGCATGTAATGCTTACTCCTTTTTATTTTTCCCCTATTTTATAATCCTTGGAAGCTCACGAGGGTTGAAGATCAGTGGAGCATCGTCATACTATGAACTAGTCATTTTGGGTATACTTAGTAAAATCATTTTGGTATATGGCATGTATAGGACAACTTGGCCAATTTTGACTTGAAATGTTATTTTGTAACCTAGCCATTGGAATGGATAGTAATGGTTTATTTTGGTGTGATTAAGTAGGTTATGATGATATATTTATATGTGATATGTTATGTATATGTGATCAAATGTTGCTATTGCTTAAGTTATTCCAAAGCAAGCTTATAAACACATATGCATGTAGTGATATACCTTGTTGAATGATGAGGATTTCCTAATTAAAATGCTTGAATTGGTTGGTTTTGGATGTGTGTTTCAAGTGCAGGTCTTGGGTGAAATTTTGGGTGAGAAATGAAGCTAGAAATGACTTCATTTTGTCCACAAAGGTAGACACATGGGCGTGTATCTAGACCGTGTGTGACACACAGCTTGGTAGCACGGGCATGTGGTTAGTCGTGTGTCCCCTGTACCTCTATTTTGAGAAAGAGAATGCTCAGAATTGAGCACACGGGCAGAGACACGAGTGTGTGTGTCAGTCGTGTGTGCCACACGGGCGTGTGTCTTAGCCGTGTGAAACCTGCACCAAATTTTGAATTGAATTAATTAACCACACGGCCTAGCACACGAGCGTGTGGCATGGCTGTGTGTACATGTCAGATAGTTACACAGGGTCGAACACGGCCTCCAACACGGGCGTGTCCCTTGGACCATACAGGTGTGTGAGCCCTACACCTTGAAAAATTTTGTAATTTCGCAAAAAATTCTTAGAGGTCCCGATTAAGTCTCAACTCGATTTTAATGCTTGTATTGGGTCTTGAGGGCCCAATTAAGGGACGTTATGAATAATCTCGGTAAATAAATAGTAATTTATTTAAGTTATTCGTAAATGTTTCTGAATGTTCTGGTAATGCTCTAAAACCCTATTTAGCGACGGATACGGGTTAGGGGTGTTACATTTTGTTGTATCAGAGTTACGATTTAGCCGATTCTCAGATTTGACGTAGCAGACACAAGTTTAGCTATACATGCCATTATATAAATTGTGATAGTGTGATGACTCCTAATCATTTTAAATGTATTTTTCATATAGTAATGTCATCCAACTGAGCTAAAGCTGAGTCCGAGGAAGCTGAGAACAATGCTTCAGCTTTAGTTCAAAGAGTTGCGTCTGCATCCAGTAGTGAAAGGCCGGTGTCTGAGGGCCAAAGTGAGGAGGCAAAATAATTTTTCTTTCAAATGTGAATGAATTGTTTACCCAGTACTTGAGAACAAACCCTGCTGTACAACGACCTCCCCCACTTGCTCCCAAACCGATTCCTGAGGTACCACAGGGTGTTGAATCTGTTAGAATTGGTAAGCCTCTGATAGATAAAATCTGCAAACATGGGGCAAAAGAATTTAGAGCTACCGCTGATGATGATCCGAAAAGGGTTGAGTTTTGGTTCGAAAACACTATCCGAGTTTTTGATGAACTATCCTGCACACCTGTCGAATGTTTGAAATGTGCAGTATCCTTACTGAAAGATACAGCTTATCATTGGTGGAATACCATAACCTCAGTGGTACCGAGGGAGAATGTCACATGGGAATTCTTCCAGGCTGAATTCTTCTAGGCTGAATTCAGGAAGAAATATGTTAGTAACAGGTTCATGGATCAGAAAAAGAAAGAATTTCTAGAGCTCAAACAAGGAAACATGACGGTATCTGAATATAATCGGGAATTTATTCGGTTGAGCAAGTGTGCCAAAGAATGGGTTTTAACTGAGGCTGAAATATGTAAATGCTTTGAAGAAGACCTAAATGAATACATCAAATTGTTTATTAGAATTCTCAAGATAATGGAATTTGTAGTGTTAGCTGATCGAGCACGCAAAGCTGAGGAACTGAGTAAAGAAAACAAACAAGCTGAAAGAGAGGCTGAGGTTTCTGGGAAAAAATTATGACTAAGTCACAATCATTTGCTTCTAAGAAATTAAAGAAGTATTATGATCATGTTACCACCTCTACGAGATATTCTGGAAGAGAGCGGGGCTCTCAACATTCTAACTCGAGGTCTTCATCTCCTTTTGTGACCAGTGTGGGTAGTGTTGGTAACCCCAAACTAAAATGTAAACATTGTAACAAATTTCATCATGGGGAATGTCGGTCTAGAAGTGAAGCTTGTTTTAGATGTGGTTCACTTGAGCATTTTCTCAGAGATTTCTAGAAAGAGTTGAAAAGGAGATAGAATCAGTTCCAAAGCCTAGTAATCCTGTCTCGAGGGGCAGACCAACCCGTCATCCCCGCAATGCTGGTGATAGTCGAGGTACTACCAAGGATACTCCAGTTAGATCTGAGGTACGAGCACCTGCAAGGACATATGCTATTCGTGCTAGAGAAGATACCACTGTGCCGAATGTCATTACTAGTATATTTTCTCTACTTGATACTGATATTACTGCATTGATTGATCCTGGTTCCACACATTCATACATATGCATGAACCTAGTTTCTGTTAAAAATTTACCTGTTGAATTCACTGAATTTGTGGTTAAAGTTTCAAACCCCCTAGGCCAGTGTGTTATGGTGGATAAAGTCTGTAAGAACTGTCCATTAATGGTAAAAGTTATTGCTTTTCGGTTGACTTGATGTTATTGTCATTTGATGAGTTTGATGTGATCTTAGGAATAGATTGGTTAACCTGATATGATGCAGTGGTGAATTATAAACAGAAATATAGTGTATTGAAATGTGAGAATAATGAATTGCTAAAGTATCTGAGTCAAAGATTCAATTAGTGCCAGTAGTATGTGAATTTCCTCATGTATTCCCAGAAGAACTACCTGGTTTACCACCTGATTGAGAAGTGGAATTCTCTATAGATCTTGTTCCAGGAACGACACCGATATCCATAGTACTTTATAGAATGGCTCCTACTGAATTGAAAAAGCTAAAAGTACAGTTGCAAGAATTAATTAATAGAGGCTTTGCTCGACCTAGTTTCTCACCTTGGGGTGCGCCAGTTTTGTTTGTAAAGAAGAAGGATGGATCGTTGAGGCTGTGCATTGATTATAGACAGCTCAACAAAGTTACGATAAAGAACAAGTATCCATTGCCTCAAATCGATGAATTGTTTGACCAGTTAAAATGTGCCACTGTATTTTCGAAGATTGATCTTTGTTCTAGTTATTATCAACTATGGGTAAAAGAATCGAATGTACCAAAGACAGCTTTTAGAACCAGGTATGGACACTATGAGTTTCTTATTATGCCATTTGGCTTGACCAATGCACCTGCAGTGTTTATGGATTTGATGAACAGAATTTTTAGCTCGTATTTGGACCAGTTTGTGGTGGTATTTATAGATGATATCTTGGTTTACTCTCGGAATGAAAATGAGCATGCTGAGCATTTGAGAATAGTGTTGCAAACTTTGCAAGAGAAACAACTGTACACCAAATTCAGTAAATGTGAATTTTGGCTATGGGAAGTTAGTTTTCTTGGGCATATAGTATCTGCTGAAGGTGTCAGAGTAGACCCGAATAAAACTTTAGCCGTTGTTAATTGGAAGCCACCGAAGAATATGTCTGAAGTCCGAAGTTTTCTGGACTAGCTGGTTATTATCGAAGATTTGTAAAAAGTTTTTCAATGATAGCTTTTCTGATGAATCGTCTGCTGCAAAAAGATGTAAACCTCGAGTGGACTGATAAATGCCAGCAGAGTTTAGATAGATTAAAGGCTTTATTGACAGAAGCACCTGCGTTAGTCCAGCCAGAATCGGGTAAGGAATTTACAGTTTATAGTGATGCGTCATTAAATGGTTTAAGTTGTTTTTTGATGCAAGATGGTAAGAAAGTAGCCTATGCTTCACGACAGCTAAAGGCACATGAAAAGAACCACCCGACACATGATCTCAAATTGGCAGCCATAGTGTTTGCATTAAAAATTTGGCGGCATTACTTGTTTGGAGAAAAATGTCACATATTCACCGATCATAAAAGTCTGAAATATTTGATGTCACAGAAAGATTTTAATTTGAGACAGCGCAGATGGCTTGATTCGCTGAAAGATTATGATCTTGTTATTGATTACCATCCGAGAAAAGCTAATGTAGTGGCAGATGCTTTGAGCAGAAAATCTCTGTATACTTTGCGAGCAATGAATACCCGATTATCATTGTCTGATGATGGTTCAATCTTAGCTGAGTTAAAAGCTAGACCAACATTTTGCAATAGATCTCTGAAGCTCAGAAAAATGATAGTAAGTTGCAAGCAAAACGGGTACAAAGTGAATTGACTCTTGACTCAGAATTTCAGATCGAGACTGATGGTTGTTTATTATTCAGAGGAAAAGTATGTGTGCCTAAAATTTTAGAATTAATACAGAAGATTTTGAATGAAGCTCACAATGGTAACATGTCTATTCATCCTGGTAGTAATAAAATATATAATGATCTAAAAAAGATGTACTGGTGGTCGGGAATGAAATAAGATATTTCTGAGTTTGTATCTAAGTGTTTGGTATGTCAGCAAGTAAAGGCTAAACATCAGTTGCCTTCTGGACTATTACAGCCAGTTACAATACCAGAATGGAAATAGGAAAGAATTACTATGGACATTGTAACGAGATTACCCTTGTCTCCAAAGAACAAAGATGCCATTTGGGTAATTGTTGATCGGTTGACAAAGTCTGCACACTTTATTCTGGTACGTATGGATTATTCCTTGGATAGATTGCATGAATTATATGTTTCTGAGATTGTCAGATTACATGGAGTGCCTATCTCTATTATTTCAAATAGCACTGCATTTCATCCCTAGATAGATGGTCAATCTGAACGGGTAATACAGATCTTGGAAGATATGCTTCGGTATTGTATACTTGAGTTTGAAGGTAACTGGGAAAGGTATTTTCCTTTGGTTGAATTTGTTTATAATAACAATTATCAGTCTAGTATTAAAATGGCACCGTATAAAGCCTTGTATGGTCGCAAATGTAGAACTCCATTTTACTAGACAGAACTCAGTGATAAAATGTTACATTGAGTTGACTTGGTCCGAGACACCGAGGAAAAGGTGAAGGTAATTCGAGACAGCTTGAAAGCAACCTCTAATCATCAAAATTCCTATGCTGATTTGAAACGAAAAGAAATAGAATTTCAAGTCGGTGACAAAGTATTCTTGAAAGTGTCGCCTTGGAAGAAAGTTCTTTGGTTTGGACGTAAGAGAAACTAAGTCCACGCTTCATTGGACCATAAGAGATTACTGAAAGAATTGGACTAGTTGCTTATCGGTTAGCTTTTCCACTAAAGCTTGACCAGATTCATAATGTTTTTCATGTGTCTATATTGCGACAGTATTGATCCGATCCTTCACATGTTATCTCTCTGATAGAGGTAGAGATCCAGCCTAATATGACATATAGTGAAGAACTAATCAAAATCTTAGCTCGAGAAACAAAAAAGTTAAAAATAAAAAGGTAGCTTTAGTAAAAGTTCTTTGGCAATGACACGGTATAGAAGAGGCTACTTGGGAGCTGGAGGATACTATAAGGAAGCAATACCCGAATCGTTTTACTGGTAAGATTTTCGAGGACGAAAATCCCTAAAGGGGGAGAGTTGTAACAGCCCATTTTTCAATGAGATCAGAACAATGGTTTATGGACCACAAATTCGACCCAAAAATAAAGTTTATTTTTATTTCAATATATGATCCGTATTATAATAGGCATGTCGTGTGAAAATTTTGATATGAAAATTTTATCGATTAAGTACTTAATTACGAGATGGACTAAATTGCATAAAATGTGAAACTTGAATTCTAGTAACTATAAGGATTAAATAGCTATAGAATTCAAATCTAGAGGTCCTTATATGGTAATTAGAGCATTAAGAAAAGTATGTAGATTTTTCTTGATGACTCATCCATTGAAAAATTGGAAAAGGCAAGGGACTAAATTGAAAATCACTAAAATTAAAATATGGTAATTAAATAAAAAGAAATAATCATCTAATTTCATATCATCTTCCCCAAAATTTTCATGAAAACCCTAGGAAAGAGGAAGACAACTTACCAAGCTTGAAAAGGTATGAAATTAAGTCTCGTTTTTAATGATTTTTATATTTTTGAAACTGGGATAGTCTAATCTCTCTATTTAGGGGATTAATTTGAAAAGTTATCAAGGTATGAAATTTGGTTCATGGATGAATATGCTGAAAATTAGAAATTTATGGTAGAAAATGAAAGTTTGTTCATAAATAAACAACTTTTACAAAGTGATTTTTGATGAAAACATGATTCAAGGACTAAAATGAAAAGTTGTAAAATTTGATGAAAATTCTAAAATTTTATGAATACATGTGCTGGTAAATTTGTAATGGGGCTTTGGTTAGGCTTGGAATAGGGAGAAATTTGCACAAGTTTCATTTTCCAGGCCTAGGGACAAAATCAAAATTTATGAAAAAGTTAGGGGCAAAATGATAATTTTACCTAGGACGTAAATTGAGTCCATTTAAATATAAAATGTATGAAATTTATAGTTAAATTCATTTATATAGATTTGGAAAACACTTATTCAAGGCTATTTCTACAGCAGATTTGTGAGGCTCAAAAATTTGATAATGAATTGCAAGGAAAACGAGCTCAGTGTAAGTCGACTTCTGATTCAGAGTTTCGAATAAGGCCTGATGACTGTTTGATGTTTTGGGATAGAATATGTGTACCAAGAAATTTTGAGCTCATTCGGAAGATTCTAAACAAAATACACTGTAGTTGTTTATCAGTACATCCGGGAAGCACGAAAATGTATAACGATTTGAAACAGCTTTATTGGTGGCACGGCATGAAACGAGATATCTCAAAAAAAAATTCAAAATGTTTGATTTGTCAGCAAGTCAAAGCTGAGCATCAAGTGTCGTCAGGTTTATTACAGCCTATTATGATCCCTGAGTGGAAGTGGGATAGAGTAATAGAGTAATAATGGATTTCGTATCGGGTTTGCCCTTATCTCCGAAAAAGAAAAATGCGATCTGGGTTGTTGTTGACAAATTGATGAAATCAGCTCATTTCATTCTGGTACGTACCAATTTCTTGCTTGATAAATTAGCTGAGTTGTATATTTCTGAAATTATGAGATTACATGGTGTTCCCCTCCTTATTGTTTCAAATAGAGATCCAACATTTACTTCACCATTTTGGAAGAAATTATAAGAAGCTTTGGGTTCAAAGTTGCATTTTAGCATTGCATTTCACCCACAAATGGATGGTCAATCTGAACAAGCTATTCAGATACTTGAGGATATGTTGCGTTGTTGCATTCTTGTGTTTGAAGTTAGTTGGGAGAAATATCTACCGCTGATTGAATTTGCTTACAATAATAGCTTCCAATCGAGTATAAAGATGGCACCGTACGAAGCTCTATACGGTCGTAAATGCCGAACACTGTTGTACTAGAGTGAGCTCAGCAAAAATAAGATTCACGAGGTTGATCTGATCAAAGAGACTGAAGAAAAAGTGAAAGTAATTCGCGATAGTTTGAAAGTAACTTCGGATCGACAGAAATCGTACATAGACTTGAAATGGAAAGATATTGAGTTCTAGATCAAGGAGTGTTTTTGAAAGTGTCGTCATGGAAAAAGATATTGCGGTTTGGTCAGAAAGGGAAATTGAGTCCGCGATTCATCGGACCATATGAGATTACTGAGCGAGTTGGGCCAGTGGCATATCGACTATCTTTATCGTCTGAGTTAGAGAAAATACATAATATGTTTCATGTGTCGATGCTTCAACGATATCAATCTAACCCTTCACATGTCATTTCCCCGATCGAGGTTAAAATTCAGTCTGATATGTCATATGCTGAAGAACCGATTCGAATTTTAGCTCGTGAGATCAAAGAGCTGAGAAATAAGAGAATCGCATTAGTGAAAGTATTATGGCATAGACACAGGGTTGAAGAAGCTACATGGAAACCTAATGATGCCATGAGAAAACATTACCCGAACCTATTCATTGATAAGATTTTCAGGGATAAAAATCCCTAAAGGGGAGAAGAGTTGTAACAGCCCGATTTTGGCTCAATCAGAACAGTGGTTTTGGAACCACAAATCCAATGTCAAAAAATTATTTTAATATTATTTTATGTGTTTACAACATAATAGCATGTATGTGTGAAAGTTTCATAAAGAAATTTTACTGTTTGAATACTTAATTCGGTAAAAAGGACTAAATCGCGTAAAATGTAAAATGCATGTTCTATTAGTTAAAGGTGTCAAATAGCTTTGGCTTTTAATTATGGTGGCCTTAAATGGTAATTACACCATTAAAATGGTGGGTGGACAATATTGGACATTAATATGATGATTTTAAATGGTTTATAACAAGGTTAATAATGTAATTTAGTATTAAATGATGAATTAAATTAAAAAAAAAAACAAGCTATCACCTTGTTTTCTTCTTCACTTAGCCGAAAGTAGGAAATAAAACACCATTAAAAGGGTTTCAAAGGTTCGGCACATTCCTAACTTGATTAAGATCAAGAAAGAAAGAATTCGGATTTAAATCGGGAAAAAAGTAAGGTCATCAAGTAGTCGACCCAATCCATCAAATCCAAATATGAGGTAAGTTCGTATGTGATGATTACATTATAAATGTATGTTAAAATGCTTTAATATTGCATAATTTGTTAAAAATGGGATTATAGATAATGTATGAATTGTGAAAATGACTCTATGAATGCATTCGATAATAGAAACGAAAAGTGTAAAAGCTCGGTTGAACCTTAAGAATAGTTTTGGATACTATTGACATGTCAGTAAGTCATACGTTAAGTTGGCTTTGGGCCATGATACTAGAACTTCAGGTGCATATTTTACCGATTTGGCTTCTGGCCATGCATATCTAATGATTTGGCTTCAGGCCATGATAATAGTTCTTCGGATAATTTACCTTGATTTGGCTACGGGCCATGGTATAGGTACTTATCGTACAAGGCTCCTGAGTATCCGATTTCTATTCCAAATGGTTCAACAGGTGAACGAACGATGTGGCTGAAAAAGAGGTTAGTACGAGGCAATACAAGTATGTACAGAACCTATTCGAGTATTAAATAGTGAAAGTTTGATGAGATGATATTTGATCATGTTTTGAGACATGAGAAAGGTTTGTAGTTAATGTGTATATGGCTTTGTCATGTGTAATTGGTTGATTTGCATTGATTCGATGAATTAAGTTATTCACGTACGAGCTTACTAAGCTATAAAGCTTACTTCGTGTTATTTTTCTATGTTTCATAGTGAATCAAGGCTAGCTTGGATCCAGGAGTCGTCAAGAACATCATTGCACTATCAAACATCTAAGTTGGTACTTTTAAGTTAAGTTTTGAGTAAATGGCATGTATAGGGACTTTGATCATTATGGTATATGTGAAGCTTATGAAGTTAGCCATTTAAAATGGCTTGTAAATGTAAATGTTTTGGTTTGTATATTATAGCCATGAGTGATGGCTTATTTTGGTATGTTTTGGTATGAATGTGGTGATGGTTTTATAGTTGCTCAAATGGTTAATTGATTTGTGAAGTATAAATGCTTGAGAAATGCCTTGATGATATATGATTTTAAATGTTATGTTAGTTATTTATAGGGTAAGTTATGTATGTGTAAATTATGGTAAATGAGCCATATTGTTTGATATTGTTTTGGCATGTATTTGGCTAAGTAAATGGTAGTGATTTGAGATTTGGAATAGATGAAATTATAATGGTATGAATTGTGCATTTGGTTGATGATTTTGGCTACCTAATTGTATGATGAAATGGTACCATTTGCTCTTTTATAGGTATACTTGGTTGGGTGGCAAAATGGCTTGGCAAATAGCCTATTTTTGTCCACACAGGCAGAGACATGGGTGTGTGTCTCAGCCATGTTCGACACACGGTCATGGTATACGGCCGTGTGTCCCCTGATGATGCTTAGAAATCAAGTCAGTGAGTTACACGGGCGTGTGGTCGACCGTGTGGCCAAGTCAATATACCCTCCAGTTTTCACATGGCCTGGCACACAGACATGTCCTCGGCCGTATGATACAAGTCAGTATGTATGCCCTATTTCCACACGGCTTGAGACACGGGTGTGTCTGGAGTCGTGTGATGCACACGGCCTATTCACACGAGCATGTAACTCCTGTATGGTTGAAATTTTTCTAAGTTTCCAAAACTTTCATATGTTATCGGTTTAGTCCCGAATCACTTCTAAAGCATGTTTAAGGCCTCGTAGGCCCTTATAAGGGACAATGTGTTTGTGATTAAATGATATTTGAGTATGAATGCATAAATGTATGAGTTACGTATGTTAAATGATGTTTATTGATCGGTAATACCTCGTAACCCTACTCTGGTGACGGATACGGGTTAGGGGTGTTATAGATTTAGTTACGATATATGTAATGAAAGTCACATTGGTTCTATGTTAACATAATTAATGGACGAGATTGTTCGAAATACTTTTTTGGTTATGATAGTAAAGTTTTAAGGTCATAAGGTTATATAATGACATGTAATTATAGAGTAACTAATATATGTGATCCAAGTGGGAGATTGGTGGAAAATATGGGCATCACATAGATAATAAGGTAATTACATGTTATTATTTACTATCGTGATAGGTTAGCCTAAATTAAAAGTAATCTAATTTGACTATCATGATAGGTTAGCCTAAATTAAAAGTAACCTAAATTAAAAGTAATCTAATTTGGTTAAGGTTTATTAGGGTTTAATTATTAAATAAAGTATGGGTTAAATATGTGTAGATACTCTAGTAACTAATTCCTAATTAATGATAGGCTATTAGAAACTAGGGTTAATGTGCAAAAGTTATATATTAAGGTTATGGTCCCCAAATTACACATAAGATAATTTTTTTAATACATCATCTTTAGAAAAGAAAGAGCCACCTTCTCTAGTTTACTTATGTGCTAATTTGGAAGATCAAAACCATAAGATCTGTAAATTTCAAGAAATCGATGAATTCAGGTACGCTTCCACATCTAGTTTTGTTCTTGATTTATTCTTAATAATTTAACATAACACATCTTAGTTTATGGTTTATTAAGTCTTATATCAAATATTATTTTACGGTTCTAGCAGAAACCTCTATTTATTAAAAAATAATCCTAAATCAAGAAAGTAATTCAGAAAACTTATTAAAAATGAAATAAAATAAATTAAAAATAAGAGAAGGGTGATAACAAGTATTAAAAATGGGTGTCTTTATTAGTGAGTAATTTGATCCAGGTAGATGAAGGGTAGCTCGAGCTAATAGGGCATTAAATAGATATGGTTTTTAGCTCAGCCATCATAATTCATAAACCTGGCAGCAGTAGCGAAGGCACATTCATTCACTGGAAGATGAAGAAACAAGAAGAGCGGAACATGGAAATGGGTGTATGGATATGAGAATAGATATATTTGGACGTACACATAATATTAAATGGAGCATTTGATTTGAAAATTATTTTATCCTGACTCGGCATCTATTGATCAATCTTCATCAATGGACACCCTGAAAATGACGAGTGTTGTAATGTCTGCACAAGAGGCTGATTTTTCCTTAGTTGAAGGGCTTTGTGTTTGCGAAACCCAGCAATGGTCATTGATCAACTACTATAAGCTGCCAAAGAAAGAACCAATCGAATCGCTGACACAATGCCTAAAATTACCCAAAGAAAGAACCAATTGAATCGCTGACACAATGCCTAAAATTACCCATAACCCGTCCTAACTTATAAAATATAGAAGGATAACATGCTTCAACGCATTCAGACCCACAACCTCCTGTATTAGAAACAATGTTCATGCCAATTGAGTTAAAATTCTATCAACTACTATTGTAATGATTTAATCCACATATTTCATACTCCATTGATATGGATTATGTATGTCAATTTTAACGTAAATTAAACAATTTATTCATGTAAAACAAGTTTTCAAGCGTTTAATAAATAGTAATATTTAAAATATTTTAGATTAATATGATAGAGACATTGAATTTGTTCAAAATTTTATATGCATGACAATTATAATGATCATGAAAATTTTAAAGGTTAAATGATTAAAATATCAATCATACTAAATTATACGAAAGTAGTGCAAGTGGATTCCACCTCCTAAAACAAGATAAACTGCTTAGTTAGTCACTTAACTTTTAGGGCGCTTTCATTCTTATTACCTAAAAAAAATCTTTACAATTTCATTATCCAACTTTTAGAGCGCTTTCATTTTAGTGACCCAAGCGTTAAATCTCTAATGACAGTTGACTGTACATGCCACATAAGGTTTACACTTTCATTTTGGTCACCCAAAAAATTATCTTTTTTTAAGTATTGATAAGGGTAAAAAATATTCCAGTGAAAAATAGTAAAAATTAAAATAATGCATAAAGTAATTTTCAAACTATACTTGTTTACTGCTTTGTTGAAAAAGTTCTAAATTTCTTTTCAATATTGAAATTTTAAATTTTAAAATATTAAAATCAATTAAATAAATTATTTAAAAAAATTATCTCTTGATAGTATCAATTGATTTGTTATTATTAAATTAAAATTAATTAATTTAATGTCTTAAAATAAAATTTTAAAATTTACAAGAAGATTAAATTAATTAATTTCATTAATTTCAATATTATAGTAACAAGTAAATTGACATTATTAAGGGATAAAATTTTCAACAATTTACTTAAATTAAGTATTTTAAATTAATTGCAAGGATTTTTTTTTCTTTTGCTTTTAGTTTAGCATGAAAGATTTAAGATGATATAATCAAAAGAAATTTGGGTTCCATAGACAATTACTAAAGATGGATTTATTTGAAATTATTTTAATTTGAAAACATAAATTAATTAACTTTATTGATTTCAATATTATAATAACAAATTGGTTGAGATTTAATAACTTATTTAATTAATTTTGATGTTTGAAATTTAAATTTCAAGATTGAAAAAAAGAAATTTAAAATTTTTACAATAGGATAAACAAGCACATTTAAAAAAATTAATACATTAGTTTAGCTTCTATTTTTTTTCAATTTAATCCTTAACTTTTTACTCAGATCAAGATTTAAAAATTATTTTTGGTCATCAAAATAAAAACAATCTAGAAATTCGGTAACTAAATAAAAATGTAAATATGATTTAGCTTGTACAATCAACTCTAATTAAAAATTTAATGCTTAGTGGACTAAAATAAAAACCTTCTATGACGAAATTGTAAATATTTTTAAACCAAAATAAAAGCAGTGGGTGACCAAGCGGAAGAATCACCCTAAAAGATTATATTAATTGGGTATGTAGGTGGAGAGAGTCGGAGGCCATTGATGAGGACACAAGAGAACATGAATCAGAATAGACAGTGAGAGAAAGACACGGAATTAATGGGTTGATTTGATTTACTCAGAAACTAAAAGCCAAGGGACGTTTAATTATAAAATCATGTAATGCCAAACTTCACTTTAACCAAATAAAGAAAAAGTAATATTGCCAAATTTCACCCCCTTTAAATATAATCGTTCTATTACTTTTATTATTTTATTTTAAATGAAAAATATTAATAATGTGTACTTTAGTGTTGATGTAGATAATTTTAAAATAAATTTATATTTTTGAATTTTTAATTTTTTAATTCTTTTTATTTTTATGAAGTGTAATATAGTTGTCAATAAATTTTTATCTAAAATATCTATCACATTTATAAAAAAAATTTATTAAGTTGGTGTCACTTATTAATCAAGATTTAACTCAGTTAAAACATTTATTTTAATATCCTTTTATATTTAAAATAAATTATATTATTTGAGAATATTTTAATTGTTTTATTTTAAAAAATAAAAATATATATACATATGGGAATTTAAACTTATGCCAATTGAGCTAATAAAATTTTACTTTAATATTTTTCTACATTTAAATTTTAAATTTTAGTTTCAAATAACATTTTTCGTATGTTATTTTTAAATATAAATATATATTTTTCAGATGTATATCAAGTTTTGAGTAAAAATAAAGCAACTTTTACTATTATGAATTTAGTATCTCACACTCCGTTGTAGTTTGCATGTGATTTTTTCTGAATCATCTTGATTAACATTTGAATAAAAGAAAAAGTGTGTCCAAGTAAAAAAAAAAAAAGGGTTGTTCAGAACTGGAGAAAAAATAAATTAATGATTAATATTTGAATAAAAGAAAAAGTATGTCCAAATTGTATTTTGAAATGGGTAGGCTTCTGTTGAATTTATACTATTGTTTTTTATTAAGCTTATATTATAAGTACGTCAGTTCTTTTACCTAAATTATTTAGCACGCATAGAAGGTTGCACTTCTATAGTACAAAAATGTATAATTATGTTATAAATAAGAGAATAAATCATTCTTTTTCCATGGCTACATATATTAACGTTTCTACTTTGATTCAATGGCTGCATATGGATCTCAACAGTTCCTAATCCTAGAAATGCCATATACTTCATATAATGATATGCCTTTTAAGCCCAACCAAAATATCAATGTAACTCCACCCTTGAGGTCCTTTAAGGGATGGGGAATGGGGAATGGGTAATGGGCATTTCAGGTGTGCAGTCTAATCTATTATAGTCATTATTAATTCACCACACTTCTTTTCTACCCTTCTCCCTTATTTATCCTTCATGTATACTGCTCCACAACTTTATATATATATATATATATATATATATATATATATATATATATATATATATATATATATATATATATATATATCACCTTCTAAACTTTGATTCCTATACAAAGTGGTGGGGAGAATGGGTAACATTAAAATAAGCCTCTTACTTTTGATACTCTTCACTTTCTTCCTTGCAGCGCATGTAATACAAGGTCATAATCAGCCTCTAGCCATTCCTTTTTCTTCCTTACAAAGACCACCTTTTCATTTTCATTTTCTTTTATTAATCCCCTTGACAGAATCTTGACAAGGCTTTTGGTGTGGGAAATTCATTTCCTAAGCTTATATTATGAATAATTTCTTAAATCCTAGTTCCGGGATGAGTTCAAATCAAATAGTTCTATGTTTAAAATAGTGATTTTCTTCCATTTTCTTGCTAAACAAAGTTACATCTTGCTTTGCAGGATCTACAACTCAAGTTTTACTTCCTTTCCAACATCAGGCATCTCATTCTCCTCCATTAAATTTGCAGCTAAGGGTATTTTTCATTTTCTCATTAGAAATCCTAATATTTCCTTTCCTTCTTTTATGGTTGGACTGAATAATTTTGTAGGCAAGCAATGAAGCTGAAATGAAAAAAAATTCAAGGAGATTGATGATAGGATCAACGGCGCCAACCTGCACTTATAATGAATGTAGAGGATGCAAATACAAATGTAGAGCTGAGCAAGTTCCAGTTGAAGGAAATGACCCAATCAATAGTGCATATCACTACAAATGTGTTTGTCATTACCCTTAAATCAACTCTAGTGTATGTTCGATTTTTGGCTGGGCATCTGTGGTTCTAAATGGAGAAGATATTAGAAACTAGGTTTCTGACTTCATCCAAATACTATTTTTGTCCTCCAAATATAAGGATTGTGAAAAGTGTTGTCCAGTTTACTTGTTCTGGTTTCCTTTAGGCACATCAAGAGCTTTCTTGGCTATGGTTCAATTATAATCTTCTTGAAGGAAAATTTTATCATGAAGCTTATTTGAATTGTATGGATATATCTAGATATTTGAATAAGGTGTGTATAATCAATAATATACCCCTTGTCAACTTGATCATCTTTATAATCTATGAACAACTATATTATTTTTTGGTTTAGTACCATGTTTTTGAGTTTTTCACCCTTTATTTCTTCATGGATCAGGCCTATTTTAGTTATCTTTAGTCCACAGAAGAATGAAATGGAAAGAATGACATGAAACCCCATATAGATACAGCTTTTGGTCATTTAGAATTTAGGATTATAGCAGGCTTTGACAAAGTTATGCATTCACTTCACATATCTAATATTTCTTCTTTGTTTTGCTCAATGAGAAGCTACCTTTTACATTGCATTTTTCTTCATGTTGTGAACAAGAAACAATAAGTTGAATGTAACATAACTATGCAACGGGATTTTTCTAAGGGTTTAGTATCAATAAAGGCCCATTTCTGAAATTATTTACAGAAATGGGTTGTTTTTAAAAATAGTGACGGGTATGGATCAAAAACCCAAAAACACGTTGACGTGGACGTGTTTTTAGGGGATATCCCAAAAAAACCCTTCCACATTAGCATTTTCTTCTTTGTGTCAGGCAAAAGTACGTCTACGTCAAGGCGCTTTAGTAAAAAATGCGGACAAGGATGCGCTTTTGGCTGTTTAATCCCCTAACGATCACCTCTAACAACCCCTCTTCCCCTTTCCCTCATTTCTCCTTTCCTCTATCATAACTAAGCTGTCACACCTCACCACCATCCACATACCCCTTTCCTCCCTCTAATTTCCCACTTATCCCCTCCTTCCAGCCGCGAACCACCCCAAACCCTCCCTTTCCCCTTCAAAAAACAGCCTCCACTCCCCCACCTCCAAAAGACCCCATCATCCCTCACCTTCAACCATTCCTCAATCCCTGTCGTCGTCCATACCTCATTTGAAGGTCATCGCCATAGCCACCACCCCACCATACACCATGACCAACACATGCGAAAAATCTAAGGCCCCCGTTCCCAATTCGAAAAAGTGAAAGACCCCGAGCGCAACTTCTTCGTCAAGTCTTTCTGCCAATGCACGGCATCCATGTTTTTTATTCTCACAAGGTCCCAATGAGGACCTCTATCAGCATCTCCGACAGAAGCCATTAGGATTAGGCCGATGTATTGATTGGGCAGCCTTGAAGCAGATTCAATTAGCTAATAGAGTGCATGCAATGATTGCCACAGCTCTTTGGGATCGGTTCTTCTCCATCGTCGAGCCTACCTACTCAGAGCTTACTCTTGAGTTTTGTTTGACATTCCTCTTACAGGATGTGATGTCGACCCATGATGAGCCGTGCATTATTACTTTCCAACTCGGTGGTACGACGCGTCATATAAGCATCCTGGAATTCAGATTTGCTTTAGGACTCTATACTGAGGAGTTCATGAGTGTCGAGGGGTTTCTCACTTTATACCGGCACATCCAATATTCATCATCTTTATGCTGGACAAAGCTTACGGCTAGTACAACATCCTATGATCCGAGTCAGTCGAAGGCGACTTTCTTACCTCTGGTTTTGCGCTATATTCATGCCATCTTGGCTCACACATTGACCAGTCGGAGAAAGAGCACTAGAGTCATCGGTACATTCGACGTTTATTTTTTATGGAGCATAGCCATGGGGCACACATTTGATCTTACCTACTTCATCGTCCTAGCTTGCAGCCATCAGACAGAACGAAATAGGAAGGGTCCTATCTATTTCGGCCCTTACGTGACTCAAATCGCATGACACTTTGGTCTCCTCGACACTCCAGATTAGTCCTCCTCCATAACACTAGTTGGACAGATGTCTCCGTAGGGATTATCAAGCATGAGGCACATAAGGATGATCGAGTGACTGCGTGGAGTGAATCCTTCTCAACATTGATAATCTCATTCTGACCCACAGGATGAGCATGGGACTTCACTGATGATGTCTCTTTCCACCACGACGATCCACCTCATCATACATCTCAGAATCATTATACTACTACTTCTGTTGCTACCCTCGCGGACTTCTTCGAGCGGTCCACTCATTTCAAGCGGCACTATTTTGAGCAGTCCGATGGTATTGATGTAACTTTGTAGTAGATCTGTCAGCACCTCCACATATCTTCTTCAGCACAGGCACCTCATGATCCCGATGCCTCTAATGATGAAGATCACTGATTTGATTTGATTTCTTTTCAATTTTATTTTTATCTTTATTTTATTTTTATTTTTTATTTTTATTTTCTTAGACTTCTTTCATTTATTATCTTTTGAACTATATTTTTGTTTTTATGGTTATTTTTAATCAAGTTTGTAACCTCTTAATCCTCTTCATTATTTGTGTTTATTATCTTATCAGTTTGCTCGGAATCATGCACTACATTTAAGTTTGCCTACAATTTCGATTTTCACTATTTTGGTAAATTAATCCATATTCAGGGCAATTTCAGTTTTTTTCTCTCTCTTATGATGTTCTACTTATACCATGCTTATATCTATTTGTACATTGAGGACAATGTACATCTTAAGTGTGGGGAGGTTATTCATTTAATTATTAGAAAATCTATGAATTATTTCTTGTGTTTAAGTACTATTCTCATGCTTCTATTAGAGTGAATTATTTTTTATTTGGGATTGTTTGTAACACCCCTTACCCGAGACCATCGCCGGAGTCGAAAACGAGGCGTTACCTGACTTAGCTTACTAATTCGGGCATAAAAATTTGCTTTTAAAATTAATTTAGTTTCATTCATTCAATATGTCCTTAAAAAGGGTCCCCGAGACCCTAAAACATGAAATTGAAATGGTTCGAGAACAAACTGGAATCAATAAAAAAATTCCGATCATTTAAACAAATCAAAACAATTTATTTCATCTTTCATAAATAAACTGTCCATCTGCATCATAGTCACTAAATAAATCATAACTCGAGTTACGAAACTCGAAATCCAAATCTGTAAATTTCTTCTGAAGCTAGATTCATATATCTTCTTACTAAATTTTTTTCATAATTTTTGGTCTAGCCAATTAGCACAGTTTATTAGTTAAAGTTTCCCCTGTTTCAGTGTTCAGCTGCTCTGACCTCTGTTCACTACGAATTAATTTTCTCCCTGTAAAGAATTAAAATAACCATGCCATTTATTTTATTTAAAATTAGACTCAATAATGAATCTATAAATATAAATTATAACTTCTAATTATTTTTTTACAATTTTTAGTGAATTTCTAAACTCAGAATAGGGGATTCAGAAATCATTCTAACCCTGTCTCACCAAAATTCAAATATCTCGTAAAATACAACTCATTTATTTACTCTGTTTCTTTCATATGAAAATAGACTCAATAAGATTTAATTATATATCTCATTCACTATCTAAATCTATTTCTACTATTTTTAGTGATTTTCCAAATTCACATCATTACTGCTGTCCGATACTGTTTTAAAGCTAATTTCACCTTTTTCATGATTTCCATGGAATAACTAGCATTTAGGCATACATAACACTAAACATGTCCTTGATTAGCCATTCCAACAGCTAATCATTATCAAGCATTTACATACCATTCATCAGCCATGTCATAAGATCATACATACAAAATGGCTACGATGTTATACATGCCATACTCAAAATGAAACGTCTAGCTATACCAAAATAATCCTTGTGATAGTGTGCCCAGACCTCCGACGTACTTTACGATCCCCGAATTAGCTTGACAAAACTAGAAAAAGAAGGAAAATAAAGGGGGTAAGCATTAAGCTTAGTAAGTTTGCATGCAAATAAATAACAACATTCATAAGAATTATCTTACTACTTGGCATGATACTACTTAATGCAACATCATTAATTGTCATAGACATATTTTAAACTTCTTCACTTACTCACTTACTTAAATACTTACTTAATCAAATTTATTAATACATTTTACTTACCTTTTTCCTTATCAAGCATACATGAACATTATGTACTTACCTTTGCTCTTCTAGCATGAACTTTTCTTACCTTTTTAGCATAACTCGTCTTACCTTACCTTACCTTGACATTCTCTTTAAATTTTCCCGTTGAACCACTTGGAATACTAAGGATACACGGGTACCTTACCATTGCCATGACTTGTCATGGTCTTACATGGTATCCTTTTGAAACTTACCATTGTCATGTCTTGACATGGTCTTACATGGTATCCTTACCTTATGAACTCACCAATGCCATGCCTTGGCAAGTTCTTACATGGGACCTTTGCCTTATAGTAACTTATCAATGCCATGTCTTGATTTGGTCTTACATGATTTCCTTGCCTTGGAAACCTTACCAATTGCCATGCCTTGGAATGGTCTTACATGGTATCCTTAAACCCTAATGGCATGACTTTGTATCCTACACATTCCTAAGGTTCAATCGGGGCTTTCTGAAATTACTTCTCCGTCAATTCATGCTTGAGTCTTCTTTGAATAATTTTATAAAATAAATATACACATGCTGGAAATTAACAACATTAACATAAAATAATAGAATATTGCATTTATTTACCGCAAACTTACCTCGAAACAAAATACGATCAACTATATCGATTTAGTCCACTATCTTTTTCTTTCCTCGGTCTAACTTCAGATTTCGTTCTTCTTGATCTATAATAAAAAAATTTAGCTTATTTAATACTCACATTTATTAAAACAGTCCTTGACTCAAACTTTGGCAAAATTATATTTTTTCCCCTAAACTTTTACATATTTACACTTTTTCCCCAAGGCTCGGAAATTAAACTTCATCCTATTTTCTTATGTTTTACGACATGCTGATCATTTTTCCCTTCTATGACAACATCAAATTCTCACTCTAACATGTACTTATGAACATTAGGTATTTTTACCGATTATATTGTTTTACTCGTTTTCACGTAAAATCGCTTAGCAAAAGTTGTTTAACACAATTTCAAGCTTCATATTCTACCATAAAACATCAAAATAAACACATCTCACCTATGGGTATTTTTCCAAATATAAACCCTAGGTTAAATTATTGCTAGAATAAACTTAATCAAGTTACCGGGACTCCAAAAACGTAAAGAACATTAAAAATGGGCCTAAAACGGACTTACAATGTAATATCCCAATTTTGGGCTTAGTCGGAACAGTGGTTTCAAGACCACAAATCCGATGAGGAAAATTTCATTTTTATTATATTTTTATGGTCTACGATTTCACGAAATGGTTTCGTGAAAATTTCGTTCGAAAATTTCGATGTTTGGGCACTCAATTTAGTAAAATGGACTAAATTGTAAAAAGTAAAATAGTTGAGTTTTATATGTTAGAGGTGTCTAATTGTCATGAATTTTAAATAGGAGGTGCTTAAATGATAATTAAACCATTGTATAACTTTTTGGACAAAAATGGCCTTGTTTGGGTAAATTTTGAAAGAATAGTAAAAAGGGCATTTTGGTCATTTAGAGGTAAAATGAATTAAAAGACAAATTTTAAACCCAAAATGTGTCCCTTTCTTCTTGTTACAGCAGAATGTACCAAGAGCAGCCATGGTTAGGGTTTGGCCAAGCTTCCAAGCTTAATAGTAAGTGATTCCGAGCTCCGTTTTTAATGTTCTATGTATTTTTGAAATCCCGGTAACTTATTCTACTTATTTCTACCATTAATTTGAGCTAAGGTTCATGTCTAAAAATTTAACCATGAATAATATGCATGTATTTTGATGTCTAATGATAGAAAATGAAGGTTGGGTGTTAGATAAACGACTTTTGCTAAGCGATTTTACGTGAAAACGAGTAAAATGACATAATCGGTAAAAATACCTAATGTTCATAAATACATGTTAGAGCGAGAATTGGATGTTGTTATAGAAGGGAAAAATGATCAGCATGTCATAAAACATAAGAAAATAGGGTGATGTTTAATTTACGAGATTTGGGGCAAAAGTGTAAATATGTGAAAGTTTAGGGGCAAAATTGTAATTTTTCAAAAATATGATTTTGGGTCGATTTGAATAATATGAGTCCTAATTAGGCTATATTTGAAATGATAGAGCAAGGAAAATCAAAATTCGGGCTAAAATCGGCAAAATACCAAGTTGTGGATAAAATGAAAAAAATAACCATTTTCGCATACGAGGTAAGTTCATATGATTGTAATAATGCAATGTGTATTTTAATGTTAATGTTATGATATTATATGAATAGTAAGTATACATATATGTGAATAATTTGATATTATGTAAATGATGTAACATTACTATATGTTGTTCATGTATTTATAATGGTATGATGATTATTATTTATGAATTGTTGCATGTTATGATTATTGTTGAATTATTATACAAATTATGTGGAATACTTGAAAAATATAAGTTGCCACTGGAGTATCGATATTGACATCATGAGAAAGATGGCAAAGGCATATGATCGAGGAAAAATCCCGTTTGAACCTTAGGAATAGATTAGGATACAAGTGACATGTCACTAGGATATTTGAGTTCCGAACTCGTTGAGTTGAGTCCGAGTTCACTTATGGATGCGAACACCCGAGCTCGTTGAGTTGAGTCCGAGTTCACTTATGGGTGGGTTACATGGTAGCTTGGCTACACATATTCCGCAGGCTATTGAGTTTGTCTAGCTATGGGCGTGGCACTTATGTGCATGCATTCCG
This sequence comes from Gossypium arboreum, assembly GCF_025698485.1. NCBI lineage: Eukaryota > Viridiplantae > Streptophyta > Magnoliopsida > Malvales > Malvaceae > Gossypium > Gossypium arboreum. Next base: position 43,213,735 of record NC_069076.1, read on the forward strand.
TGTATCCGATTATATTCCGAGTGTTCAACGGGTAATTTGACGGAGTATTTGATAATGGTCCCAATGAGACAAGCCATTGGTGAGTATGTTCTTAAGTTAAATTGCAAGTTGTACAGGTATGTACACTAAACTTATGTGTGATGCCTTGATATATGATGTATATAGTATTGGTGAATACTATGAAAATGACATGATGAGGAATAAGTCCTAATACTTGATGACATTGAGATTATGGATCTATGCCTATGAAGCATAATTATGTGTTTTTTTCCATGATGGATGAAATGATATTGTATGGATTTAGTGAATAATAGTTGTGATTGAGTAAATTTAGCCTTGGCAATTTTGGGTTACTGCAGTGATGAAACTTTGGAAATTCACCATAAATTGTGGAAATTGAGTTAGGGGATGAATAAATATGAGATTAAATCTCAATGAGTCTAGTTTCACATAGAGGAAACGGTACATGCAATTGAATTTTATGTTATGAGATATTTAAATTTTCGTGAGACAGTGTCTGAATGACTTCGAGATCCCCTGTTCCTATTTGAGAAATTAACTAAAACTTTTGAAAAAATAATTAGGATTTATAATTTACATATATAGATTCCTTATTGAGTCTATTTTTAATATAAATAAATGGCATAGCTCTTTAAATTCTGTACAGAGAGAAAATTGATTCGTAGTAAACAGAGGTCAGAGTAGACAAATACTGAAACAGGAGAAATTTTAATGAATAAACTGTACTAATTGGATAAGTCAAAAATTCTGAAAATTTTATGGGAGAAAGGTATATGAGTCTAGTTTCAAGAAAAATTAACGGAACTTAATTTGGAGTTTCGTAGATCCAGATATAAATGATTTAGTAACTTTAACCCAATAAAATAGCTTAACCTGAACATGTGTAATTGTACAATTATAGTGTTTTATCTTGAAAAGCATGTTAGTAATTGCTTATTAATTTCATATGGGCTTACTAAGCGTAAAGCTTACCCCTCCTCTCCATTTCTTTAGTATTGGCAGGTCGGCTCGGGGTTGGAGATTGTCGAAGGCAGAATCACACTATCAAGCTATCACTTTTGGGAGAATTAATTCAAATATTAGAAATATCAAGTGAGTGTCATGTATAGGGACCTAGTTTTATAACATGTGTGTTATAGGCTTCAAAGGCCTATATAAGGGACGATATGCATGTGTTTAAGATATTTTAATTTTGGAAAAAAATTTGTGGCCCGATTTTGCATGTTGTAAATGTTTAAGTCCGGTAACGCCTCGAACCCTGTCTCAGCGTTGGATACGGGTGAGGGGTGTTACATACAATCGAGCTTGGAAGCTTGAAAAACCCTAGCTATGTCTTCCTCATGTGAAATTCGGCCAAGGGGTTGAAGATGGACAAAAATTGGCTTTTAATTTTGTTTTTAATTCATTTTAATAACTAAATGACCAAAATGCCCTTAATTAAAAACTATGGTGTTTTATCTTCCTTTAGGTATTTTTGTCCAAACCAGTATAATGGTCTAATTTTATCTAAGGACCTCCACTTTAAAAACCCATTACTCACAAGTACTTAGTACCTTTGTGAACTAGAATACACATTTTACAACTTTTGCAATTTAGTCCTAAATATCAAATTGGACCCTCTATCGATAAAATTTCTAAACGAAATTTTCACACAATCATGCAATCATGCCATAGACCTGAAAATGATAATAAAATAAAATTTTCTACCTCGGATTTATGGTTTCGCAACCATTGTTTCGTTTAGGCCCTATTTTGGGATGTTACATTGTTATTGATGTGTTTTGGATTAATTTGTAGATATTTGTGCGTTGGTTGATTTAAACTTTAAGACATGAGAGAATCAAGCATGATAAGTTTTTTTTTTAGAATTAAAAATTTTAAGTTGTTTCCCTAAATTGAGGTATTATCTTGAAGTTTTAAATTTGCAAGTTTAACATCAAAACCATAATTTTTTTGTGAGATTTTTAGCCTTTAGAGCATACATTCTTCATGCTCATTATATTATTGATTATGAGTGTGTCAACTTGATTTGTTATTCTAGAACTTACTTCAATTATGCATGTCGAGACCACACATTTGATTTGATATACTGGGATGATAAAGGCGCTTAGGTTTAACCCATTTAACCGATAAAAAGTCTATCTTTTAAATTAACCCTTAGTGAACCCCATTGAACTAATTCCCTAGATATCAAGGGAAGATGAACCCTATGATGAATTTTATTATTTGATTTCTGTTTTATATGATAAATGATTGATTCTTGTTCTCAGTTATGTGTGCTAATTTCTTGTTTTAATATTTCCAGGATATTAATTCATGTTTAATGTGCTTAAATCAAATGAGCAAAAGTTCTTGTTTAAGAGTATATCTAGCATAATTGTGTGGAGTTGCAAGCTATTCTAGAAATAGGATGGCATAAATCTACAGGATCAAAGTCAAATCTAATAAGGGAATCCATAGATCGAGTTAATGCGATAATATGGGTTTTAATTAGAAAGAAATTTTAATTAATCAACCTAGAGTCAGTTGCTCTTACTCTCGAAAGAGATATTAGCATAATTTAGGGATTTCTACGAATCAAGTTACCAAGTGAATAAATCGTTTAATTCAGATTCATAATAATAGATGAAGTCTAGGTGGATTCTTTCCTGGGTATTGCCTCTCTCATTTGTTATTCTTCAATTATTTTCCTGATTTATTCTCTATTGAGTTCTTAGCTAAATTAGTTTAGTAATTTTAGTTTAAAACCCATCACTCCAAATTGTCAATTAAATAATAGAAAAATGACAATTACTAATACTTTGAGTCATTATGGATACGATATCTCTACTCACCATAGCTATACTATTTATCGATAGGTGTACTTGCCTTTGTCGTATTTTTAGTTAGTTTTGTGACACATCAGCGATTGTTTAGATAGGTCATGTTGTGGGCAACTCGCGCACAACTTCTTGTATCGCTCCCGATAGTTATAAAGTAACTTTGTTTCTTTTTGTTATATTTCGACTATTCTTCTCCTTAATTCCGCTGCTCGGGTTGTTGGGAAAAACCTGTCAAGAAATAACCGAGACATACTAGTCCATGTATTAACAGATCCTGCAGCTAAATAGAATGGTCATTCTCTAGCTGAATCGACTAATGAAAAAGGAAAAGCTCGTAGTTTAATTTGATCCTCGGTTACTCCCTCTGGTTTCATGCTTAAACAAACCATGTGGAATTCCTTCAAATGAGTGTGGGGGTTCTCATTTTTCAAACTGCAAAAAGTGGGCAATAAATAAATTAATCTCGATTTTAACTCTATTTATGTTTCACCCACTGGGTAAGTTATGCATAGTGGCTATTGTTCATCTAGTCCTATTGCGAGTTGGGGTATAGTTTGATCTGCCCTTTCGTCTGGTTCGTCAAATGAAAAAATATCTTCAGTATAAAATTCTACTTCAAAACCGGATTATGGTTGTTTATTGTGCCGAAAAACTACCGAAGTGTTCGAGCCAACTTCTCTATTTTTGGTTTAAATGCTAGAGTCCCCGGTTCTGACATGGTCATAAAGAAAACAAACAAAAAATAGAAAATTTTACCAATCCCCGGCAATGCGCCAAAATTTGATGGGCATCGAAACCACCAAATATAAATTCCTATGACAAGATAACACTAAATAGCAATATAGAGCAGTAGGGTCAAATCCACAAGGATTGGTTATCTAATTTCACCTTTTTCTGTGACCAGAATTATTATCGCGATACAGTTGTACCCATGACCTGTGCGTTGCAAGCTGTAAAAAAAAATTGGGGGTTTTAATTGATAAAGATAATAAAATAAGTAAATATGTAGTGTAATAAAATAAAAATAAAAACAGATTCGAAATTGCAAAAATAAATTTAAACAAATAAAATAAATGAGTGAATAAAATATTTTAAAACTTAGCCTTAGCCTTGGTACACCCCGAACTTGAACCGATCCTTAAAAGAAGGTTTTTCCTTCCAACCGGTAAATTGGTTATAGCGATCGAGGACACCTGAAATCACCAGCTTTTCCTCTTGTAGTAGGTTTCGGTATGACCTGTGAATCGACCCTTGTTAAATTTCTAACCACGTGACACGTGCCCGTAATTTAAGACTTCGATAATCTTGCGATCTGAAAAGCCCAACTCGAATTAATGGCCTCAACCATGTAGGTTGTTTAAATCTGATCATTATCTCCCTTGACAGAATTCAACTGACTTTTCCCACCTGAACACGCCAATTTGTTTAAATGCATTAAAAATACAAATTTATCTTGCTATCAACCATTTATACTTTTTTTTTTCACACTTTTTCCCAACACTTTCCACACTAATATGATTTAGTTAATACTTCGAATTAATTTCCCTCAATTCACAAGTCTTTTTAATTCCCTATGATATCTAATTACCTTCTCTACTTGTAACACCCCATACCCGTAACCTACGCCAGAGCGGAATACGAGGTATTACTTAACTCGATCTCATGCACATAACTTTTCACAAGTCACCCAGACTAGGTCCAATTTAAAAATTTTCAATTTCTACTTTAAACCTCTTATGATGGGCCTACGAGCCCCTAATCAACCATTGGGAACTATTTAGGATCAACCCGGGCCCTTAATCTATATATAGAAAATTTGACTTTGAAAGAAAACACACGCCCACGTGGAAGGACAACATGCCTATGTGGCCTTTTTCAACATGGGTGTGTTGATGACCCGTGTGGCTCACACGGCCTAAACAATACAGGGACACGCTCATGTCCTCCACCCGTGTGGAATTAATTCTAATTGCACACCTACAGGGGTTTTCACATGGCCTGGCACACACCCGTGTCCCTGGCCCGTGTGATTCACACGGCCTTGACAGGTCCGTGTGCTTTACACGTCCTTGACACACCCGCGTCCTAGCCCGTGTGTAAAAACATGGACATTCTGTTTCTGACTTCAGCATCCCCAAAATGTCACACGGCCAAAGCACACGCCCATGTGCTAGGCTGTGTCCTTCACATGGCTAAGACACAAGGCTGTGTCTCTGCCCGTGTATTTACTACCATGCTTACTGACTTGAAATTTTTACCTGCAGGGGACACACGGTCAGACCACACACTCGTAGGGCAGACCGTGTGTCACACACGGCCTAGACACACACCCATGTGTCTACCCGTGTGGACAATATAAGGCTATTTACCAAGCCTCTTTGCCACCCTTACCTACACAACATGCACATTAACAACCAAAGCTAATACAAGGCTATCTCAAGCAACCAAATCAACCACAATGAACAAAATTCCATGGGTGCATTATACTCATCTATGAAATTAACATCTTTGCATACAAATCAAAATGAATGATTACCATCATTTGAGGCTTAATACAAAATGAAGGGTTTTCAACCCAAGCCAACACATTTGGCCAGTTCTTAATGACACCAAAAATAGTAAAGTCTAAGCCCTATACATGCCATATTCAAAAATATAGATCAAACTATACCGAGTGCTTCAATTGATAGTGTGATCGATATCTCTGACTTCCATTGATCCTTGAGCTAGATAGGCGGCACTATAAGAAATGGAAAAGGAGAGGGAGTAAGTATAAAGCTTAGTAAGTTGCACATAAATAAATATACAACATAACTTTACCATTCATAAACAAGTATCATAATACACAAGTGGAAAAAAGTAAAACTTACTCATCAATATTCAATACACCTTATATAGCATATATTGAGCTCACATTTCATACATATCATATAGGTACATGTTCCACTCACAACGCAGTTAAAATTTTTCCTCGTTAACTTGAGATCATACTTTCTCCATTGAACCATTTGGAACATTATCGGATATTTCCATAGCCTCAAACGTGGGGTAAGGTGCCTATGTCATGTCCTAGATATGGTCTTACACTGGCTCATATCTCAAGTCGATGCCATGTCCCAAACAGGGTCTTACACTGACTATAATCTCGTAGCCGATGCATGTCCCAAACATGTCTTACACTGGCTTACGTCTCGAGGCTGATGCATGTCCTAGACATGTCTTACACTAGCACTCATCTCAATGCCTATGCCATGTCCCAGACATGGTCTTACACTGGCTCTCATAATGTGGCCAATGCATGTCCCAAACATGTCTTAAACTAGCTCACAATAATCCATATGTTATGACATGAATATCCGATTTATTTCCTAAATTCAAATGAGAACTCTACTATCTCTATTACTATCATGCTTTCTCAATTTCACAATCAAGCAATTCATGCTATATTAATCTCAAATACAATTCAACACATACATTAACATTGTAGTTGTATTATTTACCTACAACTTACCTCGAATTATAAAATGTGGCGACTAGTCAATTTAGTCGATTTGCTTGGCTTTCCCCTAGTTTGGATTTGGATTCAGTATTTCTTGATCTATAATAACAAAATGCACTTATTTAGTCACTTTATCAATCTAGGCACTTTACAATTCATAATTGGGCAAAATGACCAATTTGCCCCTAGACTTTTGCAAAATGACCATTTTACCCCTAAGCTTGAAAATTGATTTTTATCAAATTTCTTCACACCTTAAGCCTAGCCGAACCTTTTTACTTTATAGTAACTCCAAAATCCTACTATTTCACACATTTTTCATCTATTTTACAACTTATGCAAAATGGTCCCTTTAGGTGTTTTCATGCTAACACCTTTCACAAAAGTTGTTTATATCACACCCAAGACTCATATTCTTCCATAAAATTTCAGAAAACACCCTAGATGCTCTTATGGAAAAACCCTATACTTTCAACCATTTTGCAAAATAGTACCCTCATTTGAAAGCTCATGCTTCAAGGGGTCCAAAAATATAAAAATCTTCAAGAAACTAATTAAAATCACTTACTTGTGAGTGCTTCAAGTTGCTGAAAAATTTCAAGCTTTCAAACCATTAATTTTTCTGAAAATTCAGTGGAGAAGAAGATGGAAAAAAAAAGATGATATCATTTCCCTTTATTTTAGTTTTAATCTAGTCAAAATTGGTCACCAACTCACCTAATTTTGACAAATTTGTCTCCTCTTTGACTCTATAGCCAGCTATGCCTTCTTCCAAGGGTCTATTTGCCTTTTAAAGACCCCTAATTTTAGCTCTCTAACTATTTAACACCTTTAGCTATCAATTCAAGACTTTTGCACTTTATGCGATTTAGTCCTTTTTCACAATTGGGCTTATAAACGCTAAAATTAGTCCATTAAATTTTTCATGCTCTCTTATAAACATGCAATGACTCCAAAATAATAATAAAATAATTTATTTGACTTTAGATTTGTGGTTCCGAGACCACTATTCCGACTAGCTCCAAACTCGGGCTGTTACACTAATAACACTAATTATTCCTAGTTTATATACTTAAAAAATTCTAACACGTGTAAATCTTGAAATAACATTATTCTCATCTCAGGGGCATTAGGGATGATACATCTGTTCCTTTTATTAGGGTCATTTTGGCCCTTAACCTTTAAATTTTAGTCAAATTGCTTGTTTTTTTATAGAAAAACTGATTGAACTATTAAAATTTTAAATGACATTAATGTGATAGCTCACGTGGCATTTTATGTATACTTAACTGTTGTCATGGATAAATTTTCTAAAAATTTTTTATGAACTTTGTTGATTTTTTAAATATTTTTATTTTTTTAAAATTTTATGAATTATACGTGGACTACACACTGGTGGCCACATCAATTTTGTTAAAATTTTAACAGTTAGTATGTTTTTCACCTAAAACAAGCAATTTGATTAAATTTTAAAAATTGAAGGCCAAAATGACAAAATGAGTAAATGCTAGGGCTAAATTTATTATTATGCGTATATATTTCAATGAAATTCTTACAAAAAATTTCAAATTATTGTTTTTCTAAAACAATGTTAATTCACTTAAAATTATTTTTACTACTAAAATCATTTTTTCGATTATAAAACATTTTTAATTTGTTTGTTTATCTTAAAACAACTTTCGAATGAGTTTAGAAAAATTACCAAATATAAGAAAATATTTTACTTAGAACCATCCAAACACTAAAAATACAAAATTTTTCAAAAATCATACTATTTTTAGAAATTATTTTTCGAAAGAAGTTTTCAATGAAACAAAGTTCTTTCATTTAAAAACTATATAAAAGTATGGAAAGACAAAACGGTCATTAAAGTAATAGTAATAGTTATTTAATAAAATGGTTTATTAGTCATTCACTAAACAAGATAGTATCCATTAAGCCATGACACTAACTCAATCAAGAATTTTATTAATAATATAGAAGGATAATCTCAATATCATGTGTTAGGTAATCTTAAATTTTGAGAATAATATTCATTTTATGACTATTTTATCCTTATTTTTTTAGTTTTAGTCAATTTTATCCTTTAGACCAAATAAAAATAATTTTATTAAAAAGAAAAAAATTGTGTTTCTCTTATTTTTGAGTGGATAAATATTACAGTTGTTTTAATAATTAAGATAAAATTTAAAATATCTATGTTTTGGTGATATTTGCATTTAACATTTTAAAATATCCTACTATACACTAAAAAGAAAAGCAAATTCAGGTGAACGACAATTTTATAAATTTAGCTCAAATAGAATAATGGAACATTTTTGATAATGTGATAAATAATCTTATATTTTAATAATTTCATTACCAACTAAATAATCTTGTTGCCAAAAATAATTTTTTCATTCTATAAGCTAAACACCTGACTTAATTTTCAATATATTTTACTGAAATTCACATCTCTTAATAATATATTATAGGTTTGTAGCATGAGGATCATAAAGTTTACACAAATGCCAAATAATCCTGAAAATAGATGGAAATTTTATTTATTTTTGGGAAGTTGTGGAAAAATGATTTCTATATTTGGTACCATAAAAGTATTAATTTTTATTTGAAATTTTTTTTGAACAATTTCATTATAAGTTCTGATCATATCTCATTTTTTTTTACACAATATCTAGAACTACTTATAGTCCCTCCCTAACCCATAAATAAAAGGATAATGCGCTTCAATACACTCAAACCTACGTCTTCCTACATTGATAATAGTACTCATACTAATCAAATTAAAACTCAATTCTCAACTTTTATTTGAGATTTAATTTCCCTTAAATATGAGTCTTTTGTGAAAAATTATTCATGTAATTAAAAAGTTAAAACATACCATTGAAAGGAAATTAATATTTTTTTCACGTTTATTTTTCATTATCTTTTATATAAAATTTTAACTATATAACCATAAAGATAATCTACTTTTAAATTTACTTTATAAGTACTGTCTATTTAATTTGGCTTAATGATATTATAAAAAGAAGGGTAAACTAAATCACCACCCAACTATGCGCAGCTTCATGTTTTAGTTATTTAATTTTTTTTTAATTTAGACACTAACATTGAATCCGGCATATTTTAGTCATCTGTTATTAAATTGATAACAGAAATTATTTTTAATTGGTATAATAACACATGTAGTCTTCAATATTTACATATTTCATCAATTTGATCCTAGTTCTAAATAATTCAAATAAATTTAACCTTCACATCTACAAATTCTATCAATTTGATCCCAAATCTTCCTAACCAAAGCTTTCAATTTAAAAAAAAAAAAGGCATTCCACATCTACTAATTATTTTATTTATGGTTGAAATTATCCAATTCGTACATAACCCTTGTTTATATTTTTAAGAAGTTAGTGTTAGAAATTAATTAAACACCATTAAAAATAATAAAAATACAAATTTTAAAAATATAATATATAATAAAATTATATAAACAATTTAATATTTTTAAAAATATTTTTCACTCTGACGGACATAATTTTAGTTTTTAATTAATTCAAGAAATGATTTGACACTAAATCGATTATTAGTGATACATATTATCTATTGTGAATTTAAAATTTTAAAAATAGAACACATAATAATCTCTTAGTTTATAGATGTGAAATGCCTTTTTTAAAAGTTGAAACCTTTGGTTAGGAAGTTTAAGGATCATTTTGATGGAACTTGAAAATATGAAGGGTTAAATTTATTGAATTATTTAGAATTAGGATCAAATTGGTAGAATATTTAAGTATTGAGGACTAATTGTGTTATTATACCAGTTATAAAAAGGCACATTAGTGCCTAAATTGAAAAGTTTTAAAGTTAAGTGAACAAAATAGAAATGCAAACATAATTGAATGGCCATTTATACAATTTACCCTAAAGAGAATTTGAAATATGAGAAAACGTGTATAAAAAGAAAGAAATACGAAAACAACACAATTGAAAAAAAACTATGTGATTAAACATTTTAGTCCTTTAACTTAAAAAGTTATAAAATGGTTATTAAATTATTTAAAAAAATTTATTTAAGTCACTGAATTATTAAAATTATTGTTGTATAACATTTTCTGTTCGTACAGCCTGCGTCAATCTACAAATGTCACGAATCTACGAAGCAAAATCCAAACAGTTTTCTTCTTTGATTTTCGGTATTGACCGTCAAATCGACTTAAATCTAAAATATATTCTTCTATTTGATGATAAGTATTGATCTACCGTCTCGATCATTATATCGTTGCTTGAAGTTATTTAAATGATTTAGAATAAAAAAAACTTTAACATTTCAATGTTTTAAATAAAAATTTTCCACTAATTTAATTATTTTAATGAAAACATTTACTTAATTCAATAATTACCATTTTGTAACTTTAAAACTAAATGATAAAAACATAAGTTATTAATTGTAGTTTACCAAAACCAGAAAGGAATTTGGTTGGACTAGAACCACCAATCTCTAGGCACCCAGAGATCCAACGGTTCTGACAAGGTTTCTCCAACATTCGCTTGACAGCGGTAAAAAATAAAGAGAAAACACACCCCCACTGGCCACTCCCACTCACTCCCGCACTTGCTACCCGCCCATAAAAATATTAGCAATAATTCATCACTTAAAAAAAAAATTCACACAAGTTTAATTCAAAGCAAACAGAGATGTGCGGAAGAGCTCGTTGTACTCTTCGCGCCGATGACATTCCCAGAGCTTGCCATCGCAATGATGGCCCCATCCGCCATGTTAACATGGACCGGTAATGTTCTGTATTTTAATATTTTTCTACTTTTTTTTCCTCCCTACCTCTCGCGGGTGTGTTCTGTTTTTTTCCGATTTTGGAATTTGATTTGAAAACCATATAGGTACCGTCCGTCGTATAATGTTGGCCCGGGAATGAATATTCCTGTTGTTCGACGGGACAATGGATCTAATACCGATGTAGCAGGAGTCGTTCTTCACTGCATGAAATGGGGACTAATCCCTAGTTTCACTAAGAAATCCGATAAGCCTGACTTTTTCAAGATGGTAATCTTTTTATTTAAGCTTCTCTTATTCCAATAAGTGTGTTCAACTTTGCATAGTCTTCAATTTAAATCCATTTTTGAATTTATTGACAGTTTCTCTTGTTATTTATTTAGGCGTTCGTTTCAAACATCTTTTTTATTTGCAATTTGCTTTTGAAAGAAAGAGCTTAGGTTGAAGGTTTATGAAAATATGTCGAAGAATGCATATTTTTCTTATGTGGGAATAAATATGATTGAATGTTTTGTTATATTTCTGTATTTTACCTATTTCATTGATATGATTCTACTTTTAGTTTTGAACTTCTGAAGAAGTAAAAACCAATACATTTTTAAAAGAAACAACCAGACACACCTAAAAAACATTTTACCGAAATCTTCCGATGATACTGTCGCTGCTGCTTTAAGTTAATTTTGCCTTTAAATGTCTATCCTTGCTCAAAAATTGCTACCAGTTTTAACAAGTACAGTTCTATATACCTTCTGACATCACAAAGTGGGGAAATCTTTTCTGCTAAGTGAGTCTTTTCAAATCCACAGTTCAACGCTCGATCAGAATCAGTATGTGAAAAGGCTTCTTTCCGGCGCCTCCTTCCCAAAAGCCGGTGCTTAGTGGCAGTTGAAGGGTATGGAACTAAGAATGGTACATTGATCTATTTATGAAAAATTCACATATTTTGTTGCTGCATTTGTTCTTATGCTCTGAAAATTCAGATTTTGAAGCCCTTTGATTTATTTATGAAGATGCCGTAGCTGAAGCCTGAAAACTGCAATAATACCTCGCGTGCTTCTGAAAACTGAACTGAGAATTGATACTAGATGTTACAGAATAGAATTTCTCTGTTTCTTTATGATATCTTCCATGGTGTCGTAGATGAGATTAAGCTCCTGTAGTTGCTTGTTAGAAATTAGAGTAACTAATTCTTGTTGGTTGTTTTCTAAGCAGAGAAAATAGAAAATGTATTTGATTTTATGCCACATTGTAAGACTTTATGAGTAAAAAAACTTTTTCTAAAAGGAAATTAGTAATTCTAAGTTAAATGATTACTCTGGCCAAAAAAAAAAAAGATTACTGTGGTATTTCTTTTCCCTTCATCTGAAGTTGGTCTATTTTCATGAAGGCTCCGTTCTTGTAGTTGTGCAAATGATCTTACCAGAAGAACTTACTCTTTCATCCTTTGTGTCATTATTTCCTAATTTCCTTCTTGTTTTTATTTCCATCTTGTTCAATAAAGAAGCAGTTACTCTTGTCAGGTTCTATGAGTGGAAGAAAGATGTTTCGAAGAAACAGCCATACTACATTCATTTCAAGGATGGCAGGCCTCTAGTGTTTGCTGCTCTTTATGATTCTTGGGAGAACTCTGAAGGTGAAGCCCTTTCTTCATATTCCGGTCTTTATAATTTGCAGTAACTAAATTTCTCCTCCCCTATTTTTATTATCTCTGCTAATTTGATGGGTTCCCTGCTTGTTCATTTAGGTTAGACAATGACTTATTTTGGGCTATGCTGATTTAAATTTAGTAATGATGAAATAAGATACCTCTTGTTAAGATTCAAGATGTGGTTTTCTTTTTTCTTCTGAAAATTATAATTAGAGTGAATAACACATTAGTGTATTGTCTTCCTGCAGGTGAGAAACTTCACACTTTTACCATACTTACTACTTCCGCGTCGTCAACTTTTCAGTGGCTTCATGGTGAGTTATACTGTAAATTTATTTTGTGCTTAATGAGTTTTTCAGCAACATATTGAACTATGAACATATGACCCATGTAGTCAAATATTTTCCGTGTGAAACTTCGTTTGTTGAATTATTTGTTTATTAGTTTCAGCAGTGCAATATTCCTTAACTCTGACAGTTATAGGCCCTCTTTCTTTTTAATAAATATGAGGTGGTCCTTTTTAGGAGTAAAATTTTCCATATAAGGTTTGTCACATTGAGCTATTGCTGTGAAGTTGTATTCCCTTAATTTTTCCCCTAAATCAATGTCAAAATTAAGATAAGCAATCAATGAGGAGTATTATTAAGTCGGAGGAAGATATTGTTTTCTTTCCATCTGTACATAATTTATTCCACTAGCTACCACCATCTCCTAGAATCTGCTTGGATGCAAGCATCACCTAATTGGAGACTATAGATGAATATGCTTATGTCTCATCTACAATAATGTGAGAATAGTAAGTTATGTTAATGACCTGAATAAAGAAAAAGGCTCAAATGTATGATTACTATTTGATATTCCAAAGAATCATGATAAGTTCTTGAGATTTGCATATGCGAATATATTTTGATGATAGTGAGTTGCTATATGCTGCTAAGCACTACATGAGGAAATTTGTTTAGTCGGATCAGTTTTCAGATGCAGGTTTGCCAGTGTTTTGGCCTTGTCTTTTTATCTGTTTCCGTTTATGTTAATATGTTCTTGAATAATTTGATTTTCCTGCCACTAATCGTTGGAAATTTAAGAATCCTTGTATTAACACATTCAATTAATGTCTATGTAGACAGGATGCCGGTAATTTTGGGTGACAAGGGATCAACAGATGCATGGCTAAATGGTTCTAAAACTGATATGCTGCTTAAACCGTATGAAAATCCAGATTTGGTAAGAGCTTTCTGAATCTGAGAAATCACAAGGGTACAACTGCATTTTAGATATGCTGAATGATAATGAAGATATGAGTTTGTTTTTCTTATATGCTAACATTTGACTTTCAGGTGTGGTATCCAGTAACCCCTGCAATTGGTAAGCTGTCTTTTGAAGGACCTGAGTGCGTTAAAGAGGTAGTGCCAGCAGGAATTTATGTTATTTGGTTTCATAATCTAGGGATATCATTGGTCTAGATACAACTCCAAGAATGAGTTTCTGTTTGGTTTCAATGATTTTTAACTTGGATTCATTGTCTAGCTCTGCTTAGCTTTTTTACAGAAAAATGGTTGCATTTAACTAAAATTTCATGGCGTCAGGGTTTATTCCAAGAAATCCACTAATTACTTCTTCAACTATGTTCGTAGGTACCACTGAAGACACAAGAAAAGAATTCTATCTCAAAGTTCTTCTCAACAAGGAAAGTTGAAAAGGAACAAGAATCAAACATGGAGCAAAGTGTGTGTGATGAATCTGTCAAAACAAATTTGCTGAATAACTTAAAGGAGGATCCTAGAAGCACAGATGATAGACTTGCATCCTTAATAGATAAGGACCATGATTCAAAGTCTAATGTTCCTGTTCCATCCCTTGGGGATGTAGGGAAGAGCCAAGTTAAAAGGGACTACGAGGAGCTTTTAGCTGATACCAAGCCATCTAAAGATAAAATCGAAACAAGCCCTGCAAGGAAAAAGGGAAACATCAAAGGTGGTGGTGATAAGCAGCCAACACTATTTTCGTACTTCGGGAAAAAATAGCTACTGCTTGAGTATCGATATGGCAACTGCATGTGTATATAGGAAGTCTAGGTTGTGTTTTGAATGCTCGGCAGGTTCTGCATGTAGGATTTGTGGCAAATACTAATCTGCATTTTGCAATTGTAGTTTAGAGGCTCCCTCAGCTCTTTGTTTTGCCTGGGGAATGGATGTAGGACTCTTTAACTTCAGAATTGGCTAAGATGATTATATTTCTTTTCAGTAGCTTAATCCGAAATGCATTTAGTCCACTCGATCTCAATTCCCATCACAAAATGTGAAAAAGAAATTCTCATTCTAACAATCCCAGAGTTCAATAAGAACAGACATCTTCATGGTTCATATATTTTCACCGAAACAGAGCAGAGCATTCAAATAAATCAGCGAATATATATATATATATATATATATATATATATATTTGCAACCATAACATGAATAATACCAAGAAGAAAAATTTTGAATAACCTAAATAGAAAATGTATGTAGCACTAAAACTTGAATTATCATTTCTTGCTCTCCTTGCCATGTAATTCTAAGCAAACTATACATTCCTTTACTAACATCCAAGGTATCGAAAATTCGTGGAATTATGTTCCTAAACATATTCAAATAAGTATTGTAGAGATCATTGCAAAAGGGTGTGATGGAAAAATTGATTTAGAAAATGTGTTTGTTTGTACTAGAATCTATGAGTAAATAAATTTAATCGCTATTGGAAAAGGTAGAGGTCTTGGGTCTTAAGTGCCTAGGTTCGAGACCCACCATACACAAAGTGTGTCATATGCTAGTGCCATGTGTAGGTTTAATCAATTCATAGTCTAGATTGTTTCAATTCGTAGCTTGTTTGTGTTGGAGTAGTTTGATTCGTTATTCCAGTTCTCAAGCCATTTTTGTTTGTGTTGTAATAGTTTGATTTTACTCTTGGAGGTTACTTGGATGTGTATTTGTACTTGTAAACTTTCGAAAAGGAAGCTTACATTTTTCATTAACCACCTTACTAGCGATGCAAAATAAATAGGTTAATTTCTTATCTTTCAGTAGAGTATGTGTGGTGGCACTTACTTGCAAGACATGTCTCCATCAATCTTTAATTCAATAAAATTATGATGAATAAATAAAATACACTATAAGAAATATTGAAAAGAGTCATAAATATATATATATATATATATATATATATATATATATAACTGAGAAAGAAAAATAAAACAATACTTAAAACATAAAAACAAGAAAAACATAATTTTAAGATAATATCAAATATTCTAATTTTTCACATTATGATCTTCAAAGAAATCTCATGAAAATCATAGTTATTATAAGCATGGTTAGCTTTAGCATCGTAGTAAAACTCTACTTTTTTTTTCAGAAAAATTAGCTTTCATTTCATCATTTTGGAATGCAAAATTTTATCTCAATATTCTATCATTTTCATTTAATGGATGCTTGATAAATTTCACTAGATGCTTAGATGTATGTCAGGCACGTGACAAATGCCCCTTCATACCATATTAATAGCATAAGTTTTCAATAACTTTGAAGGATGATTTTGACTACATTTTTTTTTCTATAACACCTTTTACCTAAACTGGTTGGTGGATTTGAATGCAAGATACCACATTCGTTGCTAGAGGAACTCAATCAAGCAATAGACAACAATCATGCCATGGAATTTCAAAGATAATTGAGTAATCCTATGCAATTGAATGTGGACATGATCAATTGGCCTACTTGTGAAGGTTCGGGGCTAAGACACGAACCTTGGGCCAAACTATTAAGCTGCACACCATGTCTCGAGAGAATGGATTCATGTCTCAAGACATGCTTCTCTTGAAAAACTATTTTATCTTTGATGTTTGAATGTCTCGAAACAATTTGTCAATCGTCTCGAGACAATGACCCTTATGTTGCTAAAAAGAAAGATAGAGACAATGAACATTTCGATTTATAGTGGTTCGACCCCAATTTCCTACTCCACTACCTTAGCTTTCCACAACTAATAATTTTTCCAAATTCACTAATTTGATAACCTTTGAAGACAAATTTTAACCTTACAAACTCCCTTAAGGTTTCCACCCGAACCTTAAGATACAAACCTTCTCAAAGAGTAAACACAAATAGCAAACTAAGAAGAAATCCTTACAAGATTGAATTATTTGCCAATTAAACACTAATAAACAAGAATACATTTGAGCTAAAAGAATAACAATGAAAGCTCATAAGTGTGTACAAGAAAAGTAGGAAGATTGAGCACAAAGGTTGATTGATTGATCTTTTAGGCTTGAATTATCTCTCTTGTTGTTGTAGGATCTTTGGAAGCAAGTATTTATACCCCCTAATTGATTTCCAACTGTTGTGGTTGTTGGAGATACGAATAGAGCCGTTAGTGATGTGAAAACCAGTGCATTTAATCCACTTGCAACCGCGAGTATCGATACCTGCTAAAAATGTATTAGTAATTTTTGCATTAAATGCAGAATTCAATGACTTTTGGAGCTAAAGATATTGATACCAGAGAACATTTTATCGATACCATATGAAAAAGTATTGATACCGGATTGATACTAGAGAATATTTTAAAAACTATCGATACTTGGCCAAAAAGTATCGGTACTTTTTAGCCTAGAGTTATACTGACTTGTTTTAAAAATAATTTGACTAGTTGAAAGAATTCTTACTTGACTAAAATAATTTTAACTTGATTTTAAATTTGATTCAAAAATTTTCTAAGAGTTCAAAGAAAAGATTCAAAATTTTATTTCTTAGACTTCATTTGAGAAATCATTTTATTAATTTTGCTCAACTTTAACTTAAACATTCGGTAAATTTGTTTTTGAATAAATTGCTCCCCTTAATAAAATTCATTTTCAATTTAAGTTCTAAATAAAAATTGATATAAAATAAAAATTTGGCATTCATTTTTACTTTGAAAAGAATGGACAAATAATTTGCATAAAGTTAATTTAATTTAGCACAATATCAATAAATTTACCTTTACTTTCCCCTTTTTGTGATATAAAAAAATCAAAATAAAGCTTTAGGAGAAAAAGACGGTTAGTTTAAGATTATATATAAAAATAAAGAAAGAATGAACTAATATTTTCAAAAATAAAAAATAAAAAAATCAAAGTTTCTTTAAATACTGATTAAGTAATAAGGTGCAATAAACCATAAACATAGGAAGCAACAAAAATAGTAGTGCAAGTGTCATGAAAATGATATGAATGTATCAAAGCTATCATAATCTTCATCACTAGGGGAAAATAGAGGAGTTGGGGGTGATGTGCTAAAAGTGATGCCATTTGCATATCTAAAGTCAATAGTCGAGAGCTAACCTCATCTCTATGAGATCTAACCTCATATCTAATTCTTTGAACATCGTTACTCAAAGAGTGTAGAGCATAAATGATGACAACATTAATATCTGAAGAAGGTTGAACAACCTGAGATAAAGTACCCAGAGGAGGAACATGCTTGGATGCCAGAATATCTTCAAATGCGCCTTTGACATTGTCATTTTCATTTGCATTCAGATGACCACTCTTGATCCATTCACCGGAGTTGGCATCATAATGATAACCGGCATGGTGAAGTGCCCCATAACTAATAGGCTAATTAAAGGAAATGTGGGTGTCTCCAAGGGTACTAATACCTAACTTCCTAAAAATATATGACAAATAAGTGCCATGAGGAAGGGTGAGGTTTGAGACATCGCCCTCTCGATAGCCTTAGTTATGTCATTGTACATAATAAGGGCTAGGTCAGGATGCTTATCGGAATGGATAGAATCAAGCCATTAATAATCGGTGTTATGAAGCTTGGCATGTTTCTTGATAGGACGCAAATTTCAAATGATAATTAGATAGAGAACATGATCATAGATATTGAGTTTGAATGTCCAAACTCAATAAAGAAAGTGGAATTGAACGACCCCTTTTCATCGGAGTTACCTCCGGGAGGCAAATAAAGCACATTTCCAAACTCTTCCAACATAAGACGAATGGGGATGTTCATAAAAAGGGATGTGATGGCAATAACGATATTGTTAGACTCAACATGTTTGAGTTTGACATTAGAGAAGAAGGCTTGAACAAGATTATAAAAAGTTGATGAGAAAATTTTTAAAAAATACACCCAACACCAATTTTGAAAAATCTGAGTATTGTATGTGTATAAGTTGATGTATTATGTCTGCGTGACAAAGTCTCACGAAAAATTCTGTTATTCTTTTCTTACGAGTACTGATGCTTATTAATTATCGAAATTCTTGTAAAATTTATTGTGTCTACTTTTGAAACTCACTAAGTTCAATTGAACTTACTTCGTTACTTTTCATTCTTAGGCATTTTGATAGTGGAAGAATGATCAATTGAAGGGGGCAACGCCAGAGCTGCGTTTGCGAGTGAGCCACCTATTTATTTTTGTATCATGCATGGGAATTTGGAGGATGGCACATACATGCATATGGAATTTAAATTTTGTAATTAACTTTGTCATTTCTATTTTAAAAGTGAATTATCCTCACTCTGGACGTGCATGAATAATTTTAGTGATTTGTTGATTATGAAGTTTTAACACCTATATGTATGTACCATAGTTGAACAATAGATGGATAACAAATTCTTCTTTTATAAATCGTAACCTTCTTTAAAAAAAAGAATATATTACAAAAAGGAAAGAAAAATAATAGAATTTAACGTAAAGAGAACTCTTTAAATCTATCATTCTAAAAATTTGAATCTAAGTTAAAGGGTTTTTAAACTGGCAGTAACGCCTCAGTGTTTTTGGGGGACTATCTGGCTGAATGGTATACGCCACATCCTCCCATCGAGTTAGGGGTGTTACATTACTACTTCGTGACTCAATTAGATTAGTAATTATTTTCTTTAATTAATTTAATAATAGTTTTTGCAATATGCAATCTTTGGGTACGATCCTCAGAATATTTACCAATATTCTGTTGTAACATAAATTTATATTACAATTTGACCCATATGCTTGCAGATACCACACTTAAATATTAATATTTTTATTTGCACGATTTTTACTCTAAACATTCGCATGTTTGGAGACAGTCAAGTTCTTGGCGCCGTTGCCGGGGATTGCGACAGTGAAACTTTTGTTAGATTGATTATTGTAGAATAAATATTAGTCGAAAGAAGAACGAGCTAGATAGTGTTCTAATTTTTTTGTACATAATTAAATAATTTTATTTTGAATTTTTTTAGTTAATTAAGTATTTTTATTTTAAATTTTTTTTATTTATCTTGTTGGTTATCAAATTTAATCATGGATGGTGATTTTTTTTTGGGATGTGTATAAACAAGCTCAATCGAATTGGGTGGTACGGAGCTTCGACAAACCAATGGATTTACGATTAGTAATATAAGTAGCCTCAGTATTAGAAAAAGCTCCCACAAAATTCAAACAAGTATACATCTGAAACGGATGGAGCTTCGACGAACCCATGGAAGGAAGACGAAGTATACGAGGAAGGAGTACACAATCAAAGGGAGATCATGGAGAACCAAATATCGCTTATGATAGAACTGCTTTAATAAAGAAATGAAACAATGGAAGAGATACATGAGCAACCTTTAGGGGTATCCGAGTATTTAACCAAAACTCCTTGTGATTTGTATGACCATATGTCCGAACAAGAAAGCTGTGAGTGAGAATTCCAAGCTAAATAAAAGAGAATCCAAAAATAGTTGGATCAACTAGAGGAATTCTTCTAGAAAAGATATAAAGCAAGTACTCCATTGAAAGTGGTTGAACATGATGTCCCCAATTCTGATCTAAAGGACCAATGCATTACCAACAACAAAAAACTGAGACGAGAATGAATTGAATATAATCGTAGATGCCTCTGATCCAACTAACCTAGATATAGATGTAGTAGTAGATTTAGCAATAGAATTAGAGGTAGAGGAGCTTCAATTGTTTCTGAATAAAAGTGTAGACGAGACGATATATTTTCTAGCCATAACCGAGGAGGTGCCAACCAAAGAAATAGACGAGTTCATCTCATTCTCGTTTGACGATAAATATAAAGCTCGGGAAACCAAAGCTTCTTGTGACATGGATGGGAGGAAGCTCGAGACAATAATACCATGAAAAATACTTTGGGGTTAGCTCGGATTCGCCACTGACTTGTAATATGGATGTCACGCCGGTGAAAGATAAGGCAACGACAATGGTATTGACAGAAGGTGTTGGTTTACATATCTCGATGGAGGGAAAAAATACATATCAAAGTCTCAAAGGCTAGCTGAAATACGGATCGTCCTAATAAAAAAAATACTTTATTTAAAATTCTTTTAATTTTAAATTCTTTTTTTCATTTAAATATTTTAATTATTGAGTTTAATCTTTAATTAAGGTATTTTTATGTGTTTTACTAATGGTTTTTAAGCTCAAAATAGGGGGAGGGGGAAATAGAAGAATTGAGAATATGGAATTTCGCGTAAAAAAGAGGCCAAAACAGTCGAGGCGTCGTGACGAGCACCATCGGGATGTCACAATGAGCCATCTTTGTCATGATGGGAAAAATCGCATCATCCTGACGGTACCAACCACATCCCAACGTGGTTCTACAACTTCACAATAAGGAAACAAACAGCCTGTGTCGTTACGGCAAGAAGCATCGCGTTGCCACAATGTGAGGCCCCACGTCGCAATGAGAAGAAACGTACATGTAACGACCTTGGGAATTGTAACGTCGATGCAACATTGTAACGAACCAAAAAGCCACGTTGTGATGAGGTGATGATTATAAAAGGGCCCTCGTCATGACGAGCCTTAATTCAACTGCACCCAAACGATTTCCTTTTCCATTTTCCATCATTTTCCTCCATTCCAATGCCTCAATCAACCACTACTCTATATATTTCATATTTTTAGACATTAATTTTTCAATTTTTATTACTTTTCTCCCACTCGAAAACTCTCCTCTAAAGGGCAATCAATCTCTAACAAAGTCAAACACGATGGCCGAGGAAAAATAGACATATCGGCAATAAGAACAGCCTGGTGACATCTTTCTCTAATTTGTTTACTTTATTGTTGAATTTTGAATGATGGATTAGAGAACCTGGATTTTTGAAATTAATTTGTCTGATTGATTGTGGGAATTGTATTCGTTGCCATCATAAATGACTAGCATCTTGACAAATTGAGGAACGCGATGTTCTGAATGAACCAAGGAGACGGTTCGTCTCCAATAATGTTGTTGCTTGAATAAAAAATTTCAACAAACCATTGATCTCAAAATGTGGCTTCGATTTCACCAAGCAGTCATTTCACGACCCAATAATTACAAAGGTCAATCGATTATGGTGGAATACATTCTGCCGAAAACCACTCAAATCGATTGTAATATCAATCGTTCAGGAACTATACGCAAATTTTCTTAAAACCCAAGAGAACAAAGTCTTTGTGAAAAGCGTGTGCATAGACATCTTTCAAATAGCAGTTGAGGTTGTTCATAAGACACCTCACTAAGCTATCGATTTTTACTAAAATTTAAATGAAGACGAGGTAGATTATGATGCAATAATTAAATTTTTAACTGAGGGTTGAGACCATTGGGTCCAAAAATAGGTGACCTAGGAGCCATTACGATTTCAACAATCAATTATGACCTTGGAAGCCAATATGTGGATGTATTTTATTGGCACAAAATTATTCCCTACTCAGCACGTCATAGAAGTTATCTGTAATCATGCACTTTTTTTGTACGTTATCTTACAGGGCTAGTAGGTCAACATGGGAGACTAGATCTTCGCGAACATGCGACAATGTGTCGAAGGGCATACACGAGGAATCACATACTCGCACCTAATCACGAAGATGTGCCGGAGGGCTGGTGCTGTAATTGATCCTGAAAAACCGACTTGTCCACCAAAAAGTATATTGGGTAAATGATATCTTCTCATTAGCATTAAATGGTTGATGAAAAGTAAACGTGGCCACAGGTCGTCCGTCTTTATGATGGATGACTTGATCACTATTTGATAGTGATTGGCTTTTCAAGGAAGAAGATGTAATAGTTACCATAAGATAAAATAGGATCATATTGGGAGATCGGATATTATCCCAAAGAGATTAAGGGTATCCTATGAGGGTAACCCACTTATGACAAGGTTATTGGACGAACACTGAATAGTTACTTTAGTAATGGTATGTCGTTGAGGAGAGCTAAGTCACGGTATTATAGTGGAATAACTTCGTGACTAAATGAGTCTATAATTAATAGGCAAAAAGTTGGAACTTAATTATAAATCATTTGAGCATCCACTATATATGTCCAATCAGTCCTTCCATTAGCTTGTTAAAACCATAAATGAATTGCATATCTAAATAGACATGAACGAAATGAATAGAAAAAAAGAAATGGGAAGCATTCATGAATGATTATGTTTTCTCTAAAATGGAGAAATGGAATCATTTGGAAATGAATGTAGGTTTCCAAAAATGAAAATAGAAATGAAAATGAAAATGGGAACTTGCAATCCTATATAGGATTACTTAAAAAATGATGGAAGAATGAGTTTATGTTTTTGGACTGTTTTGAAGCCATTAAATGAAAATAAATCATTTGGTCATAGTGAACATGTTGAGTTGTGACATATTGAATGGATTTTCTCGAAATTTTACATAGGGTAAAATCGTTAAAATTTTATCTGTATTTAACGAGTTTGTTTTCTTGGCATTTTATAATTAATTATTACATTTTTTATATTAGTAGGTTGGGAATGAAATATTAATAAAATAAGTGTTTTTACACATTTTTTGCTGTTTTGATGACCCGGAAGGCCAACTTGATCGTGAGTGACTAATGGGGTAGTTAAGTGTGTAGGATGTCAATTCAAGTCCAAGAATACAAAGAATGATCGTCGGGCCACAATACAAAGAAGGCCATGTTGCAAAATAGATCAACAAAGCTGCCAAGGCTAGAAAATCACTTAACGTCGTGACGAGGAACTTCCTCTAGTCATGACGACGCAGTGATTATAGGAATTAGTTCACAGTGGCAACGTCGTGATGAGGAGTCTTTCCACGTCATGATGACATGACGAAGGTAGGCCAAAATGAGTTGACTCTTTGGACAACACTATTGGGATATTTCCATATTTAGACCCTAACACTTTAAGAGTATATTGAATTAATTAGTATCTAAATGTATCTAGGCACTAAGTAACCCGTAGCTTACATAAGTAACCTTAGGGTCATCGAAATTGGGGGTACAGACTTAGACAGACAATTTTTACTATTCAGTTTTCTTTGTATTTTTTTTATGTTCGCTTAGTCGGAATTTCTCTATGCCGATGTGAAGACATTTGCGAGCGGAGTTTCCTTCGAGCCCGCGCTTCAACATATATTCACAAGCATTCTCTTATATCTTTCTTTTTTTATATTTCGTTAACCTGATCAATTAACATTTATATGAATGTTTGAATAATTTCTTGCGCTTTATTTATATCTTGCATGTTTCGGTTAACAAACTAATTTATCTGTTAAGTAATTATTGATCTGAAATTAGGTATTTAGTTAAGAGTACTTAGTATATTAGGGAGTGATGCCCCCTGATAGAATATTTAGATAGGTGAAACAGGTAGAGTGCCTTGTCATGTATAACTTGTGCTAAGTGGTGAGATAGAGAGGGTATTCGTATGCCTAGGAAGAGACCAGAAGGGTAACTTAGGTGGTAATCCTTAGTGAAGATGAGGCCGGAAAGGTATTCTTAACTAAGGGTGATAAATAACTTAATCGAGGATAAGTAATTATTTAATTAGATAATTAGGGATTTAATCAATCTTAGGCTAAAGGCTTGCATTGTCAACACTAGGAATAGGAAATTCCATTAGGTTAGTTTAGGTATATTAATTTAATTAGTTTAATTAAAATATTAATTTTGATTCACATTACTAATTCGTGACTCGATTAGATTAGTAATTATTTTCTATAATTAATTTAATAATAGTTTCTCCAATATGCAATCCATTGGTAATAATCTTCGGAATACTTAACGATGTTCCGTTGTAACATAAATCTATATTATAATTTGACATGTACACTTGTAGATACCGCACTTAAATATTTATATTTTTATTTACACAATTTTTACTCTAAATGTTCACATGTTTGGAGGAGGTCAATGACAGATAAAATCCATTTGCTTTTTAGTTATCTTGATTAGATGCCCTTTTCATATTCTAAAATTGTATTCCTTGAGACTTTAGCATCTAGATAAATTTCAGCACCCAATACTCATGACAAATAATTTTTAGCTAAGATATCAAGAATCACAAATAAGGTTTTGGCAAGATTCAACCTAATATACAACAGCAATATTTAGAATATGAAACATTATATAGTTAATAAAATTTCAATAAATATAACTTAATTACTAAAATGTATAAAAGTTAGCACTAAAAATATTCAAGAGCTTATAAAAGGTTCAGGATTATCGAAATGACCATTCGAAAAATAAATAAAAAATAATGATGAATAACTACAAGAGGTATTATGTACAAATATTAAAAATGTAGACTTCATACCAACATGTGTAGATTACTATTTTAATTTCATCTAATACATAAATGTAAAATTAAAAAAATAAAATCAGTATGCACATTCAAGAACATATATAATGCAACATCGAGAATATAAAATAAATATATTACACCTTAAATTAATTAACAATTTAATCGAATGAGTAAACAATTAAAATGCCTTAAAAATAAATATAATACAAGTTTGAAATAAAAAGTTAAAAACAAAATTGAAAATAAATGAAGAAAAATAAGAAACAAGATATAATGTAGAATTACCTAATTCAAAAGAAAAGGAATAACAAGAACCTCAAACAATAACAAAGAATGGCATAAAGAAAACAACTAAAGATGAACAAGAATGAAGCTGAGAAATTGATACTATCATGAACTCATGTACAAGCTAAATGGAAGCGTAACCAACTAGCTTAACTGCTGGTATATCTCTATAACAAGAAGAATGAAAAGATAATTCAACTAAATAAGTAATTATTTAATTAACATAAAATTATATAAAATTTTCTAAAATTTCTATAAAGTAATAACGTAATATGTTTCATAAAAATGAGTATGCGAGTGGGGATTTAAAAAAAAAAATGCTTTCTTACAGCCTAAAATGGTTCTCATTTTATTTTTATTTTTAGGATTTTCAGTGAGGCCGGCGCCAAAACAACCCTTCTCTCTCTTTCTCACTAAAGGAATGTTTGAAACTAACAACATTTTTGAAATGAAGATAAAGATCTGAGAGTGTGAGAGAGGAAGTGAAAATGAGTGGGGCGAGACTATGCACATTACTTGCGGATTTGGGATACGAAGGGGCAGAGAAATTGGACCCCGATAGCTTCGAATGGCCTTTCCAATACGACGACACCCGCCCCATTCTTGACTGGATCTGCTCCTCCCTCCGCCCTTCCAATGTCCTCTCCCTCTCTCAACTCTCCCTGTCAGTTCCCTTTATATTTCTCCTTTTTCTTTAGGAATAAGCATCGATTGATTAAACCTTCTTTTAGGTTATCATTCACGGGATCAATTTCAATTTGTGCAGGTATGAGCAAATCGTACAAGAAGGGAAGCTGTTGGAGGTAAATTTTGCTTCATTTCCTCTTCTTTTTCTGCAAATTTCGGGCTTAGCCATTAATATCGGTTTATTATAATGAAATAGGGGGAAGACTTGGACTTTGCTTATGATAGCATTTCGGCCTTCTCGTCGAGGAGGGACAACCAGGAGGCGGTTTTTGGAGCTGAAGAAGGATTGAAAGATATTAGGTATTCTTTCACTTTCTCTCTCTGCACTGCACACATGCTTCACATTGCCTCATTATTGTTGTTTCCTTAGCATCCTTTTTTTTTCCCTGTTATTTAAAGAGGTTAAGCATAATACAACTCAAGCTTAAGCTGACAACCCTGAAAACGTTTAGCTAGGGAATAGTGTTTGTGTGATATTTTTGGATAGTCTGAATGCATCATTCTTGATATAGCTTTTTTAGAGAGGATTCTATGTGCATACTCCAGGAAGCGAAAGAATTCTTTAATTATGGTGCATGTTATACTGATGGATTTCTTTTTTGTCTTTAGGGATGCAACTGTAGCATATAAAGCTGAAGCTTTAGAGCTACAGAAACAACTTAGGCATTTGCAGTCTCAGTTTGACATGCTTACAGGTCAGGCTTCAGCTTTGATCCAAGGCAGACGAGCACGGGTTGCAGCAACATCTGCTGCTAATGGACACCTTACAACCATAGATGATAGTCTCTCGGGAAGGAACTTGCAGGTAAGTAAATCTAGGGAATCTCTAATTACTTTAAATGTTTGAAACATGTTATGTTCAAATTTGATCAAAGTGAGGTGGAAGGTATTTCTCTGAGTTGTTTATGCTGCATTACATGGCTGCACAGCACCAAGTATAAAAGGAATAACATGAAAATTTAATATCAAAAGCTATCCTTTTATTTACATTGCTTTCTTCTTGGAGGATACTGTTTATCTGCTTTAACATCGAAGGAGTGGTTTTCTTTTTGTGTGTGTGATTTAGATGAACGAAGTTCTTGGAAAAATAGCATCTACAGCACAAGAGCTGGCGCATTACCATTCTGGAGATGGTACTGTTTTTATTCTTTTCTTTCCATCTGAGATGTTAGATTCTATGCTGTTATGTTCTTTTTCAAAACAATGCATTTCTTTTTACCCAATTGTGTAAGAGGGTTAGCCAGCTTTGGGTTTGACTTGGATGAAGAAAGACTGATCTTAAACCAGCCTAGTCAATAACCTCCTCCCTGTTCCCCTTTTCCCATTTTGGAATCCTATCATTTTGCATGGGTTACTTTGAATATCATTAGCCTGCTGCATTAGGTTTGTAACTTTTGGTGTGTATTTGGTTCTTACCATGGTGATAAATGAACGTTAGCCTTTGTTGGTTCTCAAAAACTATGTCAAATAACAAATAGATATAGAAGCCTGAGGTAATGTGTGCCTAGCATTAGGGGAATGTAACAGTGGAGGGAAACTTTTCTTAGTTGCTTGCACCTTGTTGATGAACATTTACTCATGATGTGTACATGCAGAGGAAGGCATCTACTTAGCTTATTCTGACTTCCATCCGTACTTGGTTGGAGATTCATCCTGCATAATGGA
Organism: Gossypium arboreum; assembly: GCF_025698485.1. Lineage (NCBI taxonomy): Eukaryota > Viridiplantae > Streptophyta > Magnoliopsida > Malvales > Malvaceae > Gossypium > Gossypium arboreum. The sequence goes on from NC_069076.1 coordinate 43,241,725, forward strand.
GTTAAACCAGTGGTTTGCTAAGCAACTAGACACGGTATGATCTGGAAACGCCATTTTTAAATCTCGTTTCTTTCTGCTGCAGAGTCTTCAATAATTTTATCATTGACCTTTAAGAGTTTCTGTTAAGCACCAATTTTTACCTAAAGTATAAAACTAAGGGGAAGAAATTTCTTTGAAAAAGATTTTGGGAGAGATAATGTAAAAGTTTGAGGCAGAAAAGAAATCTCACCCCAAAGGAGAGTAACAAAATGTAGCATTTTGAGCAGATTGCATATATATTACCAGATTATTTAGATTGTATTTAATAGTTCACCCAAGCATTTTACTATACTGTAAGCTTACTCGTGTGACTATGCTTACTCAATATCTGATTATCACGAGTTTTCTCACGTTCTATAGCAATGATGTTAATTTTAATTCCTCTAATATATGTACATGGACACAGCTCTGTGAAGTATATAGTGGGGCAGCTCACAAACTGAAACGCTTGCATATACATTTCCATCAGCCTCTTGTCTCCTTATGGCAAAAAAAGTTCTAGTTTGTACTTTAGACTTTATTATTTCTGGCCACCTGCATATAAATATGATGTATCCCTACCTTTCGCGCTTATGCCAAATTAGTGCTGGTTACCTTCTTGTTTCTGAAGCATTTGCACTAGGAGTTGATTAGTGAATATGGCAAAGCATCGGTTGCTAATTTATAGGAGTTTAGTTTCTTAGAATGCATCACTCATTCTCGTGAGCTTGTAGTGGTCAGAGGGCATCAAAGCTGCTGATAGTTTTTATTACTTTTGGTCTTGAGGGCTGACTGGCTGTATTCAGTCTTCATGCTGCTACTTGTGATAATAATTCATTTGGTAAACTATTTGGTCTAAAATTTATCTGATGTGCACATTAGAAGAGCTAAACCCAAAGTTGTGGAGAATGGGATAGCAAACATCTAATATGTTAGAAATCCTCTCTTCGTCTCCTTCATTAGGCATTGGAGCTGCCCTAGGATTGGGCATTAGTGACTTCAATTTTTGATACTATGGACCTCTGCCTCATTTCAATTCTAGCAACGCAATATTTCCTCTACAGCTCTTTTTGTGGGTTACTATCTCTGTGAGGTGTCTTGCTACTTTTTATGTCTTTACTTGGGTTTAAGTTTTCTTGCATTTTTTTTTATCATATTATGGAATACCATTGGATTCTTGGTAGTCATTGACTGTGGCTTTATATGCTTTTTTGTAACTAAGTTTCATTTTCCTAGCAATGCTTAATCCTCCAACTAATATAAGTTAAACTGTGGCTTACCAAGGGTTTTTGCAACAGTTTATCTTGTCTTTAGATATGGAGGCCTCTATATTTTTATTCTATTAATTTTGTTGACTCAATTAGTAATTAAACTCAGGTTCCTTTTCGATTAGTTGCTGAAGAGGGTAAATCAAAATGCTCCTGGGTTAGTCTTGATGATGTCTCAAACAGCTTAGTAAGAGGTACTCCGTACTGTTGCTCTTAGAGTAAAGCTCTTTGGTTTCCTTTTAGCAAATGGTATGCTCATTTTTTTTAGGCCAACAGCAATGGTTTACTTTAGATTCAAGGAATAAGTATTTCTTTTGTTTATTCTTATTTGTCTATTCACTGCTATTACATAAATTTATTGTTGAATGAATAATCATCAGAACCTGTTCCTGGATAATCTTTCTAGTGGAAAATGGGAAAGTCTTTCTCTTGTCTTGTAGTGCCTTTAATCTAATTCGTTTGTCCTTGTCTTCTTGTTTCTTTTGTCTTTACTCATCTCACCAGAGGGGTCTTTCTTTTTACTGTATGTTCCTAGTATTTATTTGAAATGATGAAGCATATCCTTTTTCTGTTAAAAAGACTAATGTTTATAATGAGTATCAGCTGCTGCTTTTTTAAAGTCTCTTTGAGTGGTAAAACTTATAAGTATCTCATTACAAAATAAGCAAAAGCATTGTACAAACAGTAACAACCGGCTTTGTGAAATGGCTTGCTTCTTCTTAAAAAAGGGTGGGGGTTATATATGTAACTTAAGGTTCTACCTTCTTAAAAATTTCCTTCAGTTATTTTTCTGTTTTAACTTAAACTTTCTGTTAGAGGAATATGATTCATTGAATGTATATATATACATCTGTTATTTCTAACATCTTGCTTGTTTGTCATATTATTCCCTGTGCTACTCATCTAAGTAGAACATTTGGAAGCCTCTTTCAATTTCTTATACATGATTTGATGCAAAAGCTTAATTAAAGGAAGAATTTGATAGTATTCTGTTATGTGCTTTGCAAGTCATGCTAAATGTACTAGCTTATGTTTTTAGATTGTACTTTTAACTTTTGAGAAAATGATGTACATGCAAAGGTATGAAGAAAATGATGTCATGCACACATACTATATGTTAAAGATATCAGTGTATTGACTTAATGTAGCTGTGCCAGATTATGTAGTCTTAGTTTTATTTAGTAACACATGAACTGGTGAACTTACAAGTTTTTTGACTTTTTTCTATTATTACCTAAATGCAGCAGATCTAGAAAAGTCCCATCATCAACGTGTATCTGAATTGCAGAGGCTTCGCTCCATGTATGCCCTTTCCTTTTTCTTTAAGCCTTATAGCTTTGGAAATATTCTTCTTTAATCTTGATTTTTAACTTGTTGCTGTTCAACTAATTTAATTATTTGAATGTTAGCGATTGCTGGAGGAAATTTTGGTTCATAGGAGTTAGGGGAATTTTTTTTTCCTCTCCATATTGCATTTGCTCTTACTACAATAAAAAGTAGAATGATTATTGCGACAAATTATTTTCTTACACTTGCACCAAGTTATATAGAGGTTAAAAAGCATAAACAGATAAAAACAAGTTTGGTTATAGCAATTGAGATGAGCTCTTCAGTAGCATGTCATATTGATGTGGCAGTGATGTTAATTTAATTTTATTGGTCATTATTTGACAGATTCGGAACAAGTGAAAGACAATGGGTAGAAGCCCAGGTTGAGAATGCCAAGCAGCAAGCCATTCTCATGGCGCTTAAATCTCAAATATCATCAGATGAAGCTCATATTCATCTTGATCTTCATTCCCTTAGGTAAGCTTTTACATTTCATGAGTTAATTCATTATTTTTATAGAAGCATAGTGTACAAATTACAGAACTTTGTGTTCTCATTAACCATAATTATTGATTAGTGCATCCATCATGCTGTGCAAGTGACCTTGTAAAACAACACCTTTGTTGTCTTCAAATGAACTTTGTTGCACTGAGAAATGCCTTTGATCTGTTTTAAGGGAATCCAGATGCTGGTCACGGCAATATTTGGTAAAAAAGAAAATCATTTAAAAAGAAATTTTGTCCTAAACTATCCATCCCAACCCTAAAATTATAATCAAATGTTTATATAGACTTAATTACTTTATTATCATACGGCTAAGAAATATTCTCCTTTTTAAAAGTAGCTTTGCTTCTAAAAAGCTTAAGTTTCTTAAGGCTGTGGGTCATCATCCCTGGAAGGAGTTATAGAAATGTTCCTACTTATTATGATGCTACATACTCTTATGTTATGTTGATTATGATATGCAGAAGAAAGCATGCTGAATTGGTGGGAGAGGTTTCAAACCTTTATCACAAAGAAGAGAAGTTATTAACTGAGGTTTGTTTGTGTATTTTTATTTCCCTTTTTTTTGCATTTCTTCACTTTACCTAAATCTTTTACATAAGTAGTTGTTCCCTGCCATACCTGTGTTCCCAATGAATAACATTGGTTAGAGTACATTTTTGTCAAGTTTTCACTCATGTTTATTCCAATTTCATTACATGAATTCTCCATTAAAATTTTTCATGATGCTGATACCAAAATATTATCCGCAAAACACCCTTAGTTGATTTTGGAATGTATTAAGGCATTTATTAATGTTTTCATCAAGGACCTTTTTGTGGGATTGTCTAGTCATGCTGCTTTCCTGAAAACACTAGATTTAAAATGTGTTTTGGTGTTATAAACAAAATCCTTATCCAATAAATATATTAAACGTCCTATGCTACTAAAGACCCTAATAAATGAAGATTTAAGTTTGATTTGTGCTTTTTCTTGATGTACTTGATACTTATTAATCTGAGCTGATTTAGAGAAATCCTTATAGAGGCAGAATGCTAGATGAAAGGATGGTTTTCTTCTTGTCTTTTTAATTGCATGTGGAGTTTAGAAATTTAGGATTATGGCAATGTCCATTCCTGAGCATGGAATCAGAAATGTGAGGCTTGACTGTTATGGAATAAAAATTAATGGTCTGTTTTGTGGTTGCTAGAGATGGAAACTGGTTCTCGGGAAACTGTATTTTGGTAAGAGACCAATAGGAAAGTTGCTATTACTCTGATTATTGTTTCTGCATTGGCTTATGCAACTATTATGATTGTATGCAAGACTAGGAGAATAGTCTTTACGGTCTGATGGAATGGCAAGTTATGAAATTTAGGATAGTAATGATGCATCCAGTAGAAATGATGATTAATATGTTAGCAAGTGTTTTTTGACTGGTTTTGGAAACAGGGTTTTGGTGTTTTAAGGTAGTGCTGAAGGGTTTAATAAAACTTCAAGTAATGGTTCTTTGGTAATGATGAGAAGGATGTCAAGATCAGTAGTGTTTTTGGTGTTGGTGGCAGTGGTTTCAGCATAAGGGGTTTCATGAGATGTTAAGTGGTGTTATCTGTCATCAGTTATGTTTTGGGCTGGTTGTGACTTTATAATCAAGTTTGGCCGCTTTGTGTTACCTGCTGGTATTATATTGATGCTTAATTATATATAGACTTAAATCTTGTGTGATATTAGTGTGCCCCATTTGAGATGTTCAAGAACATGAGCTAAAATATGGTGTTGTACTGGTAAAAGATAGATGATGTTATATATATTCTATATGTGCTAATCACTTTGTTGGAGTTCAGGTATTTACTTAAGTACTCTTATTTTTCATTTCCACCTTCCTTATCCAGACTATTCCAGATCTTTGCTGGGAGCTGGCGCAACTCCAGGACACATACATTTTGCAAGGTATAGTTTCCTTGCCTTTCTTTTTGAGAACTGAAAGCAGAAGGTAAACGGTTGCGTCACTGTGATCACCCTGTCGATTAATATTGTGGTAAATTTATCCGCTTTTAGGTGATTATGATCTAAAGGTTATGCGGCAAGAGTTCTATATTAGCAGACAAAAGGCGGTATGTTTGGCTACTCTGCAAAGGTTTTAATTTAATTATATCTTGCTTCGACTTTTTTCCATAAAAAGGCATAACCCAAATTTTTATGGCCATGGGTCTCATGCTTCTTAGTTTTTATTTGAGATATAATGCATTTAGCTAAGGTGAGAAACTAAGAACATTCATGTAGAATAATCACCATTTTACAGTGCCTGTTAACAAAAGAAAATGTTCCTTTGACATGTCAGTGGCGTTCAATCATGTCAACTGTTGGGTTAGATTTGAAATGTTACTGTGATAACAGACAAGTATAAAGTTCATGTTTTTACTAGCGTCACAACCACTTGAAGCAACAATCATGAGTTGTTTAAAGCTGGCCCATCCCTCCTCACTCTTTTTAGTTATACATGGTTTTTGAAGTAATGAAAATTTTCAAACTTTAAGTTCATCACCAAATTTATAGCATTCTTAATTTCCTTTTGCAGTTTATCAATCATCTGATCAATCATCTTACAAGGCATCAGCTCTTAAAAATAGCTTGTCAATTGGAAAAGAAGAATATGCTTGGAGCATATTCATTGCTTAAAGTTATCGAGTCAGAGCTTCAGGCATACCTGTCAGCAACCAAAGGCCGGGTGGTATGTTGGAACTTATGTGGTGGTCTGTGTTTTGTTTATGTGCACCTTATATTTCCATCAATGTTCATATGTATGCGTATATATATCATGATTTCCAAAGGGAATACATCTATCACTTCTAACTTGTCACTTCCTGCTCTCCTACTTTGCAATTCTACTAATTGCGATGTTACACTATTGATCCATGTTAGTGTCTAACCTTGAGTGATAGAGGTTGAATTGAAATCTCTATTTGTTGGTCCATACTGGGTTGAAATTCTACCGACAGTGTAAGTTAATTTTTTACTTTGACTGATATTCGAAAGAAAAACGGAAAGAGCACTATCAGCTCCAAATTATTTAGCATTATTATGAAGACGGAATTAAGAAAAAGGTGTTTCATTAAAATTCCTATACGGTGCTTAGCTTCTTGGTCAATCGGTTGTTTTCCTCTGTTTTTCTTGTCTTTAGTTTTATTACTGTTTTGAAGGGAGATTAGTACTTTGGACATTCTCATTTAGTACACTACAGGTGTTGCTAACGAGGCTAATTCTCAGCTACTAGTTAAAAAGTTCTTTGATATTGAATCTAGAGACTGTTTTTTCAGATGTTCTATTTGGATCCATTTGCTTTGCATCCTGATTCAAAGCTACATGGAATAGTATTATTTCCAGGATACTGTTTGAGATTTCCTTGGAAATCCTAACATTAGAAAGCTGTTTATTATCATTTAGGGGCGTTGCTTGGCACTAATTCAAGCTGCCTCTGAGGTCCAAGAGCAAGGTGCCGTGGATGATCGAGACACTTTTCTGCATGGTGTTAGAGATCTTTTAAGTATCCATTCAAGTAATGTCCCCATCCTTACATATTTAGACCAGATTATTGTTTTTATATGGGGTTTTTGTTTAGTGAGAGGATTTTGATTTGTGGTTGCTTTTGGCATTTCCTTTAGATGCACAGGCTGGTTTATCAACATACGTATCTGCTCCTGGCATTGTACAGCAAATATCTGGTCTGCATTCAGACTTGATGGCTCTTCAATCTGACCTTGAGAATTCTCTACCAGAGGACAGAAATAGATGTATCAATGAGCTGTGAGTTGCTCTATTTTTGCTTGTATTTTAGAATTTGTCTTCAACATTACTATTGGAAACACAATTAAATACATTCTGAATTAGAATTGTGTTTGATGAATCTTGAGTTTCTGGTAGTCATAACTTTTCTTTATTGTGCCAGGTGCACTCTGATTCAAAGTCTGCAGCAATTATTATTTGCATCTTCAACAACCGCTCAACCAATATTGACACCTCGGGTATATCCAACAATTACTGCAAAAGCTGTGTCCATTTTCCCCTTCATTTCCACTTGAAGCATGGTTCTGTTATTATCATAGTGTTGTTATGTCGTTCATTTGATGATGAAATTAACGTGCTTTGCTAACATTTTGATTCCCTCTTTTAGCCTCTAATGAAAGAGCTGGATGAAATGGAAAAGATAAATGCAAAACTCTCTGCTGCAGTAGAGGAAGTTACACTTGAGCATTGCAAGAAGAATGAGGTAATTGGAGTTATTAAAGCAGTTTTCCTCATGGATGAATTCTTGCATATCACTTCATATGATTACAACCATTTTTCAGTTCCCATTCCAATCTACTCAAGAATATATAATCATTTTGAGGTTAGTGTTACGTGAGTTTAACATATAGACTAGATTCACATGATGGCAGACAATGGTCTGAAGATTTAGGCTGGCACCAAAAACCTATTGAATGAAAGTTTTATTTGTGTGGTCGTATTGCATATGCACCAAAATTTAAAATGCAGCTGTTTGCTAAACTCAATTATATGCAGCTCTGAAAATTTTAGTATCATATGCATTGGTTAAGTCCAACACTTATGTATATCACATTCTGAAATAGATATAGAGATATAAAAAGATTGAGCAAATCCGTGTTAGGCATGTAGCTTATTTTAATAAAATGTTTTATGGCATAACATTCCAAACATTCAGCTTGAAACATACCAACCCAAGCCATTATCTACTTTTTATCAATTTATGGGTGGGAAATGCAGATTGTAAAACATCATTCCCAAGAGGTTGGACTTCAAAGGAGGGTGTTTGTGGACTTCTTTTGCAATCCGGAGCGATTGAGGAGCCAAGTAAGAGAATTGACTGCTCGGGTTCGAGCTTTTCAAGATTCCTAATCCTTTTCTCTTATAAGGTGCATTTGAGATGAAGAATAATATTTGGTTTTTATGAGAATTTGAGTTGTAAAAATTTGATTGCTATGTTTAGTTTACCACCTTTTGGTTTGAATTTTATGATCACTGAGTCTTTTTCCTTTTTTAAAGGAAACTATGTTGTATCTGAAAATTTATATGTGATTATAGTTACTTTCATATGCAAGGCTTTAGAAAAAGTTTTACTTCTACAATAACAAATCTATTTTCTGATTATAATTATTTTATTGTTCTACTCTCAAAAGTACAAGAAGATAATAGTACCAAATTTCAATTTCTAATAAAAGTGTTGTGACAAATTTATCCTTCAATAAAAGAATGTACAGAATGAGCATTGAGCAGCAGTTGCTATTTTACAACCAGGAATGATGTAGATGGCCACCAGACAAAGAGACTTAGATCTGAGTTGCACTGTTGCAGACTCAGTTTTGACTTTTGAGTTGCCATTTTTTCTCCCTGATTTGCTGGACACTCTGTTCTTCAATAGATTTAGAGTGGGCGTGGGAGGTAAAACACCACATTTATTGACACTCAATGCCCGAAGAAGCATATCACTTACGTTCTGTATTTAATTTACTGCTGCACTCTGAATTTTCATTAAATATGCCTAGTGACTACTCAATTACAGTTACAACTTAAAGCACATTTAAGCAGTCACATGTCATTGGTCTCACATACCTTCTCGTCTGGGTAAGATCATTTATTGAATCTTCAAATGAGGTGAGCAAAGTAATTATAGATTTTCAGGTCGGAACTTCAAAATTGTTAGATGTCTAAATTCTTTTTCTTGGTTCAATAAAATGTTGACAAACCTTGACGAAAAAGGAGGGAAAAAAACTTTAGTCAATTTAGCAGACTAATTTTGAGCCAAAATCAATACTGGTGCCATATTCTTTGATAGAAGTAATGACCTTGTAAATTATAATTACTTTCTTTTTTGAACTTTTTGCCACAAATTCTATCTACGTGGTTGAAAGAATATGCAAACAATTTTTTCCCTAAACTTCCCTTTTGTATTAATTAGGGTGAGTAAAACTTGATTCCACTTGAAAAAATTGAAAAAAACTATGAATTTTGAGTTAATCAAGTTATTTGGTTTTTTCGAGTCAATTCGAATAAGTAATTCGGTTTTTTGAGTTTGAATCAAGTTGAATTTTACATTTCAAATTACTTGAATAACGGATTGGTGTAAATATCTCTTTGGTCCTTTTCAATTTCCAAAATGAACAAGTTGGTCTCTTTCAACAAAAAGAAATACAAAAAAGTTCAAAATAAATTTCAAATTTTCAAAATACAAATATTTATAAAAAAATTCCAAAATTTCATAATTTAAAAATTCTGAAAAACAAAATATATATAAACAAGTAAATAACCAATTCAAGTTTATAATACTAAAGTATCTTATTTTCTCTTATTTTACTTTGAAAGAGTTTTCAAATATATATTGTTTTAAATTTATGTGCTCTAATATGGAATTAGTTATATTCTATCAAGATATTTTGACATGTTTAATTTTTTTTAATTTAACTCAAACAATTTCACTCGGTTCGACTCGACATGAAAAAATTTCAAATCAATTTAGATGATAAAATAAAACTCGTCAACTCGACTAACTCAAAATTTTTCACTTAATTTAATCAAACACTCACCCTTAATATAAACCGAATTTTGTTTAGTGAAGGTATAATCCGAACATTAAATTCATTATAAGTTCAATAAAAGTTAAACAAATTCATGAAATTAAAATATTAAAATCATAATCCTTACAAGTTTCTATTATTTTATACTATCAACACTAATATATTTATATTTTTTCAAATCCCTAATTGAGTTGGAATCACGAGTCAACTCTACATCAACTCGATTAAATAAATTATAAAAATGTCATTCGTAACTAAATTAAGTTATATTATTTGATGGTACTTTAGTCTTTTATTTTAACAAAAATCAATAAAATTAAAATATTTATATGGCCTAATTTGAACCCACACCAATTGAATTTTTAAAACCTTTAATTTACCACATAACCAAAACTTAATTTTAATATATTTATTTTAATATGCACAATTTATTATCTCTATTAGTTGTATATATATTAATAATATTGTTAATTGAGTTGGTGCAATAAGTCAACTTGACACTAACTCACGGTTGATGTCAATACCATGATAAACAATTGTAGTGCATTTAGTATTGTTAATATGATGTATTTTTGTATTTTTTTAAGGTGATGTAGTTATGTATTTAAATTTCATTTTACTCACAATTTAATATAATTTTTTATTTTAATATTGTACATATTTCATATGTTATTATAATTAATTAATTTCAAATCATATATTTTATTATTTATTGTATATTATTTTTAAACACAAATTTATATTCTAAATATGTGGTTTTCATATATATATATATATGCATGTGATAAGATTTCTAATATTATAATAAAACACTTCATTAAATTTAATGTGATGAGTCAAATTATAGTAAAAAAAAAAAACCTTACATAATAATAACCACGTGCAACAAAGTGAAATTAAGTGTGATTCTCTTTCTTTATGAGAATGGGATCGAAAAGGTTTACAGATCAATATCTCTACATTATTCTTTTCCATAATATGTGATTGAAACCTATTTTGATCACACTATTTTAAGTGTGGAATTAAGAGAGTTTAGTCTATTTAGTGTGGGGAATATTAGTAAGTGAAAGTACTATATATATATACAAACTGTGTTATTTATTTGTGGGCGGAAAGTTTTAGTGGGAAGGTTATTTCATTATAATAGTATAGGAATGAAGCTATAAAGAATACGAGCATCATTGAGCTTAAAATATTTCTTGTACTATGAAGATTATAGTGGATTCTACTTTGATTAAGGCCTTTAAAAAGCAAAATTGAATTTTTCTCTAAATAAAATCTAATAAAATTAAATTAGATTCGAACTACGTAATCAATTATCTATATTAATTGTTACTTTTTCAATCTAAAATTATTTTTATAAGTCCCTATTCACGACAACTTAACCGACAATTAAAAACTTTTCCATCTCCTTTGAAATTTATATAAAACAAACTATTTACTTCTAAAAGAAAAATCTATCCACATTTCTAAATCAATCTTATTTAAACTTCTTGTTCAAATAACTTCTCGTAACTAAAAAATCACTTTATTAGTTTTTCAATTTTTCACAAATTTGGCGATACAAATTTATATATATATATATATATATACATAATTTCAAAGACATTTCAGTTCAAATCTTTTCCTTCAATATAAAATGTTCTCACTTTTTTTTTTTTTTTTTTTTACTTATATACACATATACGTTATGTTATTCAAATGAAGGCTTACAACTTATTCCGAAAACGAAATTTTAAATGTTATTCATTTGATATGAGAGTTATTTTGAATGAAATAAAGCAATGAAGGTAGTAATTAGGAATACATATTGTGATATATTACAGTAGTTTTAAAACACTAAATTTATATTGAAATGATTCTGTTCTTTTTATGTACTTAACACAAAGTAGAAAAGTCAAAAGTCCTTTTTCCATCTTTTATTTGTTTTGTTAGAGAGAAATTCCTAGTATTAAACATATTATACCTTTCTCACATTCATCTTTTTTACTAACCAAACACCTAATTGACTTTTAACACCCCCTTATTTCACCTTCGTCTTTTGGGAAACTAGGAGCATCTCACCTTCCTTCAACACCATCTCTAAACTCCATCCATAATAAGCTTTTGTCGTTTGTGGGAATCTAGTAAAAACCCATGGCTTAATTCTCTCAAACCTCTTCCATCTTTCTCATTTTATTATTGGGTTTGTTATATTTAGGGATGGTAACGGGGGCGGGATGAATTTTTGCTCACCTCAACTCCAACCCGAACTTTCATATCCGACCCATGACTCTCGAATCGACCCGACATTAGAAGAATAAACCCACCCCGATTCCCAAACCCCAAATTTTATTCCATACCCTATCCCGAACTGAATCAACCCCACCCAAACTTATTTCAGTTTTATCACATCAAACAATTTTTTTTAACCTTTTCTGCTACTTTTGTTGCTGCCAAAATTTGAAAATAAGAGATGGTAGCCAACATCTAAAGCATGACATTGTTGACTGTCTATTTTGATTCCCTAGGAATCATAATAAAACATCAAATAGGCTCTTGAAAATTTCTATAGAAACACCAAATCTTTCGTTTGTACTTCGTTCTATTACACAAGGAATTTGTATGGCAATTTTTTATTTATAGTTACCAACCCAATTTCTCATGCATTTATCTTATGGGTATTGGGAAAAAAAAAGGGGGGGGGGATTGAACTCACTTGTTGATTATTTAGCAGAGATGGTGATTCGATGGGAAAATCACCATTTCAGAGTAAAGAAAAACTGAGGTGGCAGAAATGGTCCCGATCCAACCAAAAAAGTTTTCCTATTAAAATTGGATTGGGGCTAAATTATAATTAAAAATTAAAATAGAGTTAATTTTATAAATTTCTCGAGGCAAGGTGGAGCAGGTTTATCCTAAATCTAACTCGACTAGTTTTTAAAATTAACCCAACTCAACTTGAACTCAATTTTAGCAACAAAAAAAATACCCAACCCTATGGAGTAAAATTTGGTCAGAATTCATCATCTTTTATGTTATTTTTCCATCCCTAATTTTGTTGCTCCATTTTGGGGTTTCTCAATGTAACACCCCAATTCTTGATCCTATCGTTGGGTCCAAGTCACAAGGTATCACATTCATTGCAAGAGCAACTATAACCAATCATATTTAAACCAACGTCATTATACATTTAATATAAGTAAATTATGTGTATAATACAAGATGGTATCAATTTCGGGTCTTATTTGAGCTTACGAAAGTTCTTTTTCTAACCTAGGGCCGAAATAATACCAAATTCTAAAAATTCTAAAACATCAAGTTGAAATCGCGACATTAGGGGGTTCCTCATCACGATACAACATACTGAGTAAGCCTTGTCAAAACGTTTAATATTCAACGTCGCACTGTGGCATGAAAACCTGGTCTCATTGCAAAGACAATCATTTGACGTCGCGGCATGACAAACTGTTTCTAGAGAAATCAACTTGTATAAGTTTGGGCGACCTAAAAACATGTATACTCCCTTTCTTTACAACTAATTCAACGATTTATCATTTACAACCAAGCCAAATATGCATAAACATCAACCATCACATTATATCCAAAACACTATAATACAATTTTGACCATTTATAACCTTTGAACAATAAAAGCCTAAGTACATGCCCTTAGATTAAAAGATGAGAACTATACAAACTATATTGAGTCGATAGATGTGGTTTGGATGCTGACTTCACCTTTTTAGGACTTTGAGAGAACTTGCATCTGCACACGAAGACAACAAACCATACAATAAGCAATAGGGATTAGTAGTACTTTCATGATTCAAGATATAAGAACATAGCTGTATTGTTACAACATAATGCATATACCAATTAACAAATCAACCTAACTAGACATTCATCAATCATACTATTTCCATCATTTGTTACATACTTTTCAAGTGAACATTTTGTGCTTATACTCAAATAAAATTTCAATACATATGCATAAATAACATTGACATTATTTCAAACAAGTTCATAACGAATCTATTCATCTTCCCTTTCCTCTACCATTTAGAACTTGTATACAATCATTAATTAACATCAATACATCTATGGCAATGGCATCACTTCTATCAAATTTGTATAACTAATTCAATTCACTTACCTTATACTTACCATTCTATCGATTCTAGAGTCTACTGACTCATTCACATTCGATTCGGCTCTTAGGGCTTGATTTCACTTGCTTTACATAATAAGATACATACTTCTCAATTCAATTCATATATGAACATATTCAAAATATCAAGCATCATATTAATTCATTTCGGTATAAGTTATCAAACTTATCATTAATGACCCCTATTAACCTAACTCGGAATTGGACGAATACACGGATCATCGAACCAAATGACACTGAAGTGCATTAACAGAAAAACCGAGTAAGGGAAACTGGAACGTAAAGTGCATATTGGCACACGATGTAACAACTTATTTTTCAGTTGTGTCAAAAAAAGTGGTTTCGGGACCACAACTCTGACGTGTCAGCTCGTAAATACTAAGTATTTAATATTTACGAAGTCATTAGTATCATATTAAATTATGGTTAAGAAATTTTATCGTTTAGATAATTAATTAATTAAAAAGGATTAAATTGTAAAAGAGGTCAAAGTTAGTCGCTATAGATTTAAAATAGTAAAAGGGCTAAAATGGTTATTAAATCATGGTCAAAAAGTCCAAGCGGTGGTGGATATGATTGATCCAATAGCTTTTGGGCTATTTCCTTATTAAGTCCTAATTAATTTAGGGTTAAATTGAAATTAAGCTTATTTTGTTAATTTAAAATAATTGAAAAACTAATTGTGCAATTAAACCCTCCTTAAATGGTAATTATACCCTAGGTAATTATAGTGGACATTTATGGACATGTCTTAGTACATTATTAAGTTAAAATTAAAAGGTTAAAGTTGTAAATAATTAAATGGTAGGTTAAAATTAAAAAATTCACGTAAATATCATCATTTTTCCTTTATTCTTCTTGTGGAAAGAACCAAATAGCCATTTTTATGTTAGGGCATGAAAACTTTGGTCAAGCTTTGGTTTCATATTAGATCAAGAATGAGCTGATAATCACAGAAAATAGAAAATTGCGGAATAGTCTCTGTACCTTATTGTGTTGTAGTTTGTCAGGTAAGTTCGACCGGTTTAATTCTAATTCATTTTTAAATGTATATTAGACGAAATTAAATTGTTGAATGTTGATTAATACAAAATTTTTTCTTATAAATGAGAGCTAATGGGATGAAACGATAGCACTATTTTCTGTTTATAAATCTTGAGCCAGATAAACATAGGATAAAGTATGACTGGCATGTCAATAGGTTATTTACACGTGGTACAGGATTGGTATGAGATGTGATGATGATTTCTATTTATCCTCTGTTCACTGAATATACTGAAGTCTTGCATTTATTGCGGACTATTGAGTTATATTACAGTGTTTCTGATGTGTTACGAGGGTGGGTGTTGGCCTACGAGTTAGACACTTAGTGTTGAGGGGTGTTTTTCGGTTAGATTAGCTCGTATGAGCATTTAGTGTGTTCTGGATGGTTAACTGTATACTCATATCTGTATATCATTTATCGGGCATTGTCTAATGATTACTAAATGTTATTGAAATGTGGAAAATTGATTTGTCTTTATTTTTGAGCATTACTCACTTGTTGAGAGCTGTGATTGATAGGAATTCTGTTTATAACTTTGTTGACAGGAACTTTGTTAATTAATCTTGTTATTTGTATTTTATGTTTGATTTGGTAAGCTTTATTATTTAATCGATGAACTTACTAAGCTTTATGAAAGTTTACTCGTGTCCTTGTCTTCTTCTTTGTAGATTACATTTTTGTGGAAATTGGGAGATCGAAACAACTCAAAGAATCACACTATCCGAGGACCTCTTTGGTAGATTTTGAATTTAACTTGGCTTATATGGCATGTAATATGATCATTTAGTCATGATTGTATGGTTCACAATTTTTTTTTGCAATGTGTTATGTGTTGTGCTTTTGATGTAGTGGAAAGAGTAACTAGTGTGGTATGCTTGTTAAGTTCCAAGTTTAAGCATGAGTGGTCAAGTATGGAATGGTAATTTTGATATGAATTAAGCAAGGTATGTTAGAATTGAATGCAAGTTATTTTCAGTCATTTTTTAGCATACACGTCCTGGGACACAGGCTAACACACGATTGTGTGTCACACACGGGCAACTCACATAGGCGTGTTAGATGTAGGGTTCACATGGGCTGGCACACGGCCTGCGACACAGTCGGCTGACCCAAATTAGTGAGTTACATGGGTGAGTACACGGGTGTGTGGAGTAGCCACATGGTCATGTCTTGAGCTACATAGTCTGGGCTCTATCATACGGCCTGGACACATGGCCGTGTAACCCCTGTTTTGAAATTTTTCATTTTTGTCCTAAATTTATTGTTTTGTTTCGAGTTGGTCTCTGATTATTCCTAAACTATTTTTAAGGCCTCGTAGGCTTGATTTAAGACCCCGTGAATGTATGTCTTGCTTCATTCTGAATTATTTATGAATATTGTTAATTAATTTGATGATTTGGAAGCTATTTGTTATGGAATGTTTCGAATTGTATGGTAATATTGCGTAACCCTATTGTGATGACGGAAATGGGTTATGGGTGTTACATATGAAGTGTATCCTAGCACATAAGCACATAAACTCATATAAAACCTAATCCTATGACATGCCAACTATATCCGGCTCAGCTTGACTAGTTAATAGGGTATTAATGTTCAATTCACATTACATTATTCACTATTCATCATCAATCTATCATGTAACATTAACATATTTCAACTCAATTTGTTAGCTCTAGTTTTTCAAGTATTTTGATATAACAAAAAGAAAATTAAAAATCCCCTACTTAAATCTGTAAAAATTGTTTATAAGTCTTGAAAATTATTTTCAAAGTGTTGGACAAAATAAACTTTTAAAAAGCCTTGAATTAACTTGATTTTTAACAAGTTTTTTTTAAAGTCAGAAGGACTTCTACCGATACTTAGGTGGACAAGTGTCGATAGAAATCAAGATGAAAATGACCTTGAAAAGGCTACAGAAATCTACCGGTAGAATTGGAAGTTCTACCAAAACAACTCTGTGTTCTACTGATATAACTTGGACTTTTATCGATAGAACACACTCCAGTAAGCAAGGTAGTTTTGGCCTGGGACTTCTATCTATACCCTGGTTAGATCTACTATATCCTCAGAGTTCTACCACTACCTTGAAGACTTTCACCATAAAAAGTCAAAACAGTAGCCAAGGTTCAACCTATCCTGCATTTCTATTGAAACTCTGATGTCTTCTACCGATACGAGTTAAAATCACCATAGTTCTACCGATACCTTGAGGACTTCTACCGAAACAAGTCAAGACAGCAACCAAAGTTCAGTATCCCCTGCATTTCTACTGATACTCTGATTGGTTCTACTGATATCAAATGAAACCTTTAGAGTTCTACTGATATAAGGGAACTTACACTGATAGAACAAGCCCAACGATAATATTTTGGAAAGACTTCTACCTATACAATAATCATTCTACTGATACAACAAAGTTGCAAACTGCATTTAATATTGGTTTTTATGGTTGCAACGACTTTATTTTGTTTCTAACAGCTACTAATGTCCACAAGGTTGTTAGAGGACTTAAATACAAGGTCAAGGCTCCCCATTGAAGTCAACAAAGACAAGAAACAAGTACCTAACCTCCAAGAACTCAATTTTCCAATCTTTATCAATCTTTCACTAAATATTTCTTAGACACACTTGTGGGTTAAGTTTTTTTATCATTCTTTCAAGTGTTGTAACTTTGTGTGAGAGTACTTAATTGTTGATTATCTACCTTTTAGAGGTATTATCTTATTCATCATTATTTTTCTCTCATTTGTGAGGTGTTACTTAAGGTTTTGGGTAAAAAACCCTAAGAGGAAGTGGTTCTATCTTATCTTTGAAAAGATAGGATTTTGTAAGGTTAAACCTTGTCCTTAAAGGTTCAAATCTAGTGGATTTAGGAAATCCTTAGTTGAGAAAAGCTAAGGTAGTGGATGTAGGCAATTGATGTCAAACCACTATAATTTCTTGAGTCGTTTAATTTTTTCCATTTCCTGAAAACCTTTTAAAAAGCACCAATTCACCCCTCGTCTAGGTGTATTTCGATGTCAACACAATTTAATACCAATTATCACATATCAGTTAAATTATATTATTTTTTATTTTATTTTATTCAATTTAGTCCCTGTTTCGATATTGAATCTCAACCATAACAAATCAATTAAAATATTTCATATTTTCACAAAAGAATCATCCCAATGACTCATCAATAAATAAAAATGCATACATAATCGAATATTTTATCCCAAATCATAAAAGTACAAACTGAAGTTTCGCGTCAACGATTTTTGCTTTTCCTTTCTGTCTTAGTTGTTCGGTGTTTTTGTTCACAAAACATACCAAATTATCAATTTCCAGACAAATTAGAATCAAATACCAAATTTTACATATTTTACAATTTATTCAATTTAGTCCCTAAAATAGGGACAAGCATAACTTTCAATTTAGGGCTTCATATTAGAATCCAATTCCACCATATTAGGGACCTTCTATTTTCTATCCCTACCAATAATTCATAACAAATTTTTATTTAATTTGATTTGGTCCCTAATGTACTAAACTAAGAATTTAGCTTTACAATTTAGTAATTTTCATAATCTAAGCTTAATTTCTAACAATTTCACACCAATTTCATTCAATTCTCAATGATGGAAACTTTCAAAAAGTTCAACAGTTTTACAAACATGGGATAGCTAAATCAAGCTCTCATAACCTCAAATCTACAAAAATAAAAGGAAAATGGCAAGAGATTTACTTGAAATTAAGGGTCGAATATGAAACTAGGTTGAAAGCTTTTTCTTTTATTCTCAAATGGTGGATGGTGGTTCTTTGGGAAGAAAATGATTACTTTGTTATCTTTTTCCCATTTAATTAACTTATATAGTTTGATTAATTTTAATTAAACTTAGTTAATTTACATAATCATAATTAATTAAACCATAATCCTTAATTGAATTATGCTAATGATAATAAACATCACATCCCACTATTATCCACTTAAAATTGGGCTATTGGCCTTTTTTGTCCTTTGGATAATTGCTATTTAAGTTCCTGAGCCTTAATCTAATTAAAAATCTGTAGCGATTAAACTTTTATAATTTAATCCTTAAGCCAAAATTAAACACAATTTTAGCTAAATTGCTTAAATAAATTTCAGTTCACCTATACCCTAACTCTGTAAATACCCTTATTTAATATTTAAGGACTCAGTTTACGAAAATGGGGTCTCAAAGCTACATTTTCTAACACTACTGGAAACCGGGTCATTACACTTAACATTTTCTCCATTTGTTGAACTTACTTCCATATTTGGGTAAAACTTTTTTAACATATTTTATCTCCATTTTTGATATTTATCTGTAGTTTTGGGGATTTCTTGATGCTTTTCTTATTTTTGGATTTCTTGAAACATTTTCTATTTTATGTTTTTCTTGAAACTTTCTCTATTATTTGGGTATCTTGAAGTTTTATCAACAATTTTCTCTTCAATTTTGGATTCTTGAAGTTTCTATCATTTTTTGGTCTCTTTAAGCTGACTCTATTTGTGGGTTTCAATAAGCTTTCCTAACACATTTCATCTCCATTTTTGGGTTTCATTAACTTTTTTTCATTTATAGGTCTCTTAAAGCTCTTTTAACACTCATATTTTGTACCTCAAATTCTATAGTCTAGATTCCATATCCACACACCTTAGATTCTATAGTCACGACTCCATAACCATAAGCTCAAACTCTATTGTCATGAGTTTGTAACCACGAACCTCAAATTTTATAATAACGATTCTATAACCACTATTCTACATCCATAAACCTCTAATTTTTTGGTAATAATTATCCAACCGCAAACCTTGAATTCTATAATCTTGAGTCTATGTACATAACTCAGATTCTACAATCATGATATTGTAGTCATAGACCTTAAATTCTACAAATCAAGTTTAGACTTAAACTTATGGTCTTCTTTTACTAGGTTGCTTTTTATTACATCTTTGCCATGTTAGTTTCTTAACAATTTCACTTATTCTATATTATTTTTGGATTCTAATTATCTCATTTTATGTTGGATTTTATCTACATGTTGTTTGTATGTTGTTTTTAAATGTAACTAACATGTTGATTATGAATCTCATATGTGGGGAGCTTCAGCTCTCTTTGTTTTTTATACAACTACCATGTTGATTGTAAGTCTCATATCTATGGAGCTTTGGCTCTCTTCGTGTTTGTTTTTAGATGCAAATACCATGTTGATTATGTGTATCATATTTATGGAGCTTTACCTCTCTTTCAAGTTGTTTATGGGTACAACTCTCATGTTTGTGGTTTCATTTTTATGAAGCTCTTACTCTTTTACATATTTTTTTCTTTTCTTCTCAAATGGTGGCAGCTCGTTTGGTCTGGACTGAGTTCGAATTTGCCTTGATTTTCTTATAAAGAAACATATACCTGACTTCTGGGGTCTTGTTCGACGATTCTTACATCCAAATCTGATCCAAGATACCTACAATGGGTCTTTCGATTGGCAAAAACACAAGAATTATTATCAATGTTCAAAATTTATTGAGTTTAACAAGATTTTCGGGGAAACTCTTAAAAGATTCAAAATTGATTTTGGAAAATTGGCGAGGAAGATATTATACAAGATTTCTAGGGTTTTGACGGTGTTACGCTAGAAACGAATTTTGACGGTGTTATGTTAAAATGATGCGAAGAACGGTTTGAATGGGGTGGAATTTGGGTTTGGGATTCAACAAATAAATTTCCTACAAAAGAATATGGAAATTTATGAAAAGAAAAAGTGAGAAATAAAATATAAAAGACGTATTTAAAGGAGAGAAAAGAAATACTAAATAAGGTTAAAAAAGATAATCAAAATTCTACTATGATTAGGAATGGACTAAATGGCTAGGTTAAGCAAACTTTAGAGGGCTGATTTGGTAATTAAACCATTACGTCGAAATTAATAAAAATGAAAAGGAGTTGGCATGATTTAAATCTAGGTGGGAGAAATATATTAAGACTTAACTACTAAAGCAACAAACACATTCTTAATTATTTTTTTACCACATTTAATATATATACTAGTTTGAATTTGTTCCCTAGTTGCTGAAAAATAAGAGGTAAAAATAAAAAAAAGTAAGGTTTGAACCTTGGCTCTCTAGGAAATGTCCTAAGTTTTCAATCACATAAACTAAAACTTCTTTCATGATGATTTTATTAATTCTTACCCTATGATTTTTTGGGCATTGCAACACTCTTATAATAATATAATTTAATTTGTATAAATAATAAATTTTAGTCATTTCTTAACTGAGTTAATGTTTAGTTAACTCGTAATCCTAATACAATAAGATATTTAAATAATAACATAGATATAATATAAATTATTAATGTATAAAAATTATATAAATATACTATAAAGATTATGACAAACCACAATATAGGTGAAAACATTTATGTAATACAGTTATATAAAAACCAAGACTAGCTTTAATTAAGAAAGTAAAGTAAAAATAGTGAAGATTATGATGTTTTAGGTTTAAATGATATGCACACATTTTTGGATTTTATATAAAAGATAAAAAAAAATCCTCCAAATAATATTTATTAATTTATAAAACTAATAAATTTGTTTATAATTTCAGTTGATCTTAAATAATAAAAATATAAATAAAACACGGCATGACGAGGATAAAAGGAGTGCATTGAATGAATGGACATTTTTCAAATAAAATTTTAATGGAGAAATGATAGAAAAGTAAGAATTAAGACCTTTTAAGCTCATTCATCTAATTTATGCTATCAAGAAACATTTTTCTTGGATCCTGAAATTATTAGTATTTGATTTTATCAAGTTTAGAATGCTGTGCAAACCAGATCCATGATTTAAATTTATGGCAGAAAATCCATATATTTTCCATTATTTTTTTTCATCCCAATTTGCATTGTTGCCGACGATTCGAACATTGACGAAAACCCCTTATTTAAGAATGGTGGGGTGGTCTATAATTAAAATTAAGTAAAATGTTGTTTTTAATTAAATAGTAATTTGAATACTTCTCCATTTCAATTTATTATGGTTTAGTATAGTCTTTTAGGTCAAAAAATATTTTTAGTAAAACTAAAATTTTTTTACTTCTAATTTTGTCTAAAAATATATTTTATACCAATATGTAGGTATATAATAACAGAAGAACTTGTGACCATTGTAATGTGCAAATCTTAATATTTTAAATTCAAATCACATTTAACTTGAAAATAAATATACCTTAGGACCTACACCACGGTGTTATCGGCCCCAATGCTGCACATTTTGGTTTCAAGGAAAAAATTTTAAATTCTATTATGAGTCCCTGTATTTTATAAAATTATGAATTTAATCTCTATAATTTAGTTGTTTTAGTTTTAAATAAAAATTTAAGTTTAAATCAAATGATAATTATTAAATTTGTTCAATTAAGTTATGCTGTTTTTAAAATCTGATGCAGCAAACATAACATGTCATGTTAGTTTTTTATTTTCATATATTACTTACTAAAAATTCAAGTAAGGGATTAATGATGATTGCCAAGACTAAAATTTAAATATTAAAAAGTATAAAGATTTAAAATGATGCGATTTGAGAAAATGAGTCAAAACTATAATTAACTAATTCAAAAATACATGAACTAAAATTGACCTGTTTAAAAGTTACATAGACAAATTTATCAAATTTAAAAATAGTGATTAAATCCATAATTTTATAAAGTATAAAGATTAATAGCAGAATTTAATGATATATATTTTGATGCATTTTATTTTATTTTAAAAAGAGACATATAAACAATAAAATTCAAAGGAGAAAAACAAAGAGTGATGAACTCATTCTTATCATAATAATACTAATATTGCAAAGAAGAGTCCCATACACAGTGAAAGATGGTACTCTTAACTATATACCAAGAAGAGAGAAAGTTGGTCCATATTTTTCAAGTTCCAACCACTCTCTCAATACTCTTTTTCTTGGGTTTTTGCTGAATTTGTAAAAACTGGTAAAAGAGTTTGCCCAAAACTGAAATATAAAAGCCCTGAAAATATACATTTAATAATCAAAGGAACCACGTGATCTCTCATGATGAACATTAATAATATTTTCTAAAACAAAAAACCAATGTGCTATAACATAAGGTAAGTAGAATTATTTTACTAACTCTTGAAAGTGGTATTTTCTCATTTTTTTGCATCATAAAATATCTTCTACTAAAACTCTTATTACATTTTGCTTTTTTTTTTACTTTAAAAATAAATAATTAAATTTATATAAGTTAAATTGAACATTTTAATTAAAATGTTCATTCATTTGTATTAGTAAAAGTGACATAATTATTAACAATCAAAATACAAAAATCAATTATTAACAATCAAAATGAATAAAATTTTACTATTTGATGAGATTATTTTACTCATTTTATAAATAAACTAAAAAAGCAAAATGTAAACTCATTTTACTTTCCTTTTCTCTTTCATTCCATTTCCAAGTTCCAAAAGTAAACCAAGATTTTCGATTTTCATTGTAAGATCTTTCAAAAGATAGCCTTACCAAGAAAAAAATGGTTTTACCAAACCAAAAAAAAAAAAAAAACCCTTTGTTCTACTTGATAATCAGTATATTAATTCTCTCCTCAACCCAATAGTCCCCTTAATATACAAAGGGGAAGGGTAAACAGTACAAATCCCATGCTTCATCCCTTGACTCTTCTTCAACTCTTTTAAACTATAATATTTACATAATATATATATATATAAAACATGCTGCATGCACTTGTCAATGGGCAATGGCAGAAGATTCACGATACGCAGGTTGGCAGTAGGCAGCTTGAGAAGAAGCTTAACCCTCTCTTCTGCATCAAAATCAAAGAAAGCGGATGCTAAATTTCAACTTTAAAGCCTTCTGAATGTGGGTTTTTTTTTTTTTTAAAATGGTAATGGAAAGTGGAGCGTACCTTTTTGGGTTTTGCGTAAAGGAGGTCAGGGGAGATTTTGTAGAGGTCTTCATCAACAGGCTTGGGCGTTGGCCTTGGCCTTGGCTCAGGAGCTTCCTTCCCGTCACTCACTTCCCACCTTTGCTTTTTGCCCTCTTTACTATGCGTCTGCCCTACTTTGGTCTGCAAAATTTCCACTCACTATTACCCAATTTTACCATCATTTGCTCATCACAATTCCATCTTTTTTTGGTTTTCTTTTAGGCTTTGAAAAAGGAAATGGCGTTATTAGGGGAATCTGCTCGCATTAATTTGAGTTTAGAAATGACAAAAAAATGAAAGAAAGAAAGAAAGATGGTTTATGGTCCCCACTGGAAAAAGCAGTTTTTGCTATGTATTTAGCATACCCAATTTTGGATTTTCTCACTTTATTTGGGTCAGCTTCTTTCTTGATTATGGTAATAATATTAAATTAACACAAAGTAAGCTTCTTTGTATGAATTTTTTTTCCGTTTTGACATTTTCGAACCTTTGTTTGCAAGCCAGAAACTGCTTTTCATAAACAACGCATGTAGAATTCAATGAATAGCCTTTCACTCCCATCAAAAAGACCACCAAAGATAATTATGAAAGAAAAGAAGAAAAGCATCTAAAATGCACATGCACAAATGGGAAAAGAAAAACTCAGAAAAAAATGGAATTAAAGAATAAGAAATTTTGTGGTTCTTAGTGGTTTACCCTTCTGCGAGGAACAACAATCATGGCAGGGGTAACAACATCGTTCTCATAAAGATCACCGGCGACGTACAAGTCACGATCCTCGGAGTAGCTGTAACGAAGCATCCCAGTTGGTCGAGCTGTTTCAAAACACTGAGTGAAAGGGAGGTCGTTGTTCCAATCCCAGCTACCAAAGGCTGGAACATGGCTCCTTCTATAGTAATCCTGTGCATCAACAAAAACCCAGAACAAGTAAGTTATCTCATCATCACCAACAACACAGCAGGTGCAAAAACAAAACCAAAAAAGAAACTCAATTTACTTACATCCATTTTGTGACAGAGGTGGAAAGTGAGTTAGAAGTCGGAAATAGGAAGAATGTTGAAGGTTGACCTGAATTTTTCAAAGGGTCAAGAACTGCAAAGAGAGACCTAAATTAGAGCTTTTCTTTTTCCCTTGTTTGTTTGTTGAGTGAGCGTGGGAGCCTGGCCTGCCTGCCTACCAATTTAAAAGGAGAAGTGAGAGGGTAAAAGAGTAAGGGAAACGAAAGCAATGAAACCTTGCGTTGGGTAAAAGGAAAATTTACCCACACAACGAATTTTCACAGTTGTCAACACAAGGACAAATAGGTAAAAAGACAAGTAAGAGAAACTGTGAGGGTTACTTTTGATATGGGTTTTTTAAATTATTGCCTACTTGTTTAAAAAGTATTTAATTCGTTTTAAATTATTTTTGTATTTATTTAGTATTTAAATTTATTTTTGTCATTTAAGTTAATATTATTGCACTAATATTATTAATATGTGCTGACACGATATTGATAGTCGATCTAACGGTAATATGTAACAGTTTCTTAGTACTAAAAAATTAATAAAAGAGAATAATTTTTTTGTCTAAATTGAATATTGATGTGGGAAAAAATATATTTTTATTAATTTATATATTTTAAATTTTTATAATTTTTGAAATTTATATCTACCATGTAGTATATTAAGAGGTTGACATGTATCATTAACGGACTGATTATCAATGCCACAACAGTATAAACTAATAGCGTTAGTGCAAAGGTAATAACTTATATAACAGAATACAATTCAGGTACCAATTAAGTAATTTTAAACAAATGTAGGAGACAAATTACATATTAACCTTAAATTATTCTTTTTAACTTTTTTTTTTTTAATTCTTTTCAATCCTGGTTTGTCGCTGATGAATCGTATATACCAATGCTTGAATCTTTTGTTTTCTCTTTTATTTATTTTCTTTAGGGCTTTTTAACCCCACACGAGTAAAACCTGGTGCTTTGTGCAGAAGAGTGTGACTGATAATGAAAAAAGTTCAAAATTGAACCCATTTTTTTTTTTCTTTACATGCTTTAATACGAGTTTAAAATTTTAATAGTAGAAAGACACAATACTTATGTACAAGGTAACAGCGTTTAAAGTTAAAAAATTGCAGAGGACAAAGTGAAATAGAATAATAAATTTATCTCTTCTTGGTTGTAGCAGTTGAATGGAAAAGGACATGTGCATTTCGCAGACAAGTCCCCCACTTACCTTTTACTATTTCATTAACTCTTTTAATTAATATTTTCCTTTCTTTTTGTCTTTCATAATTTAGTGAAGACACTCTGTTATTTACCCTTGGTGAAAAAAACTATTATATATCCTTTTCTTACACCGTGAGGGAAAAAAAGGAAAGCATATATGACACAGACAGGTATGTTTAAACCAATAACCAATTACAGAAATTTTCTTTTTTGATGACATAAGGAAAATAAAAATATAACATTTAAGAAGCTTGCTCCTAGGACTTAGCATTACTCTTTGCTTCACATTAACATACAACTTTAAGAATCAGAATTTTTAAAACTATATATCTATTAATGATGTAAGCTATTAATGTTCTTTTTTTCCCTTTTGATGCAATCATGTAAGCGACTAGTTTATGTTTATTTTTCCTACCCAATTTCCACTTTCACCCAAAAATTAAAAATAAAAATAAAGTTAGAGATGAAACTAAATATATAGTACAATAGTTGATTTTATTTTGAATCTATCTCATAGAGATTTTTATACTAAAAGCGAATTAAATTTTTTATTAAAAAAATAAATAAATTAGTCCATGTATGTTAAATCAAATAGCAAATAGTCATTCTGTTAAAAATTCATCAAATTTTGCTATTAAAAATTGGTCTCCGTACGTCAACATGATGTACACGTGACACACCATGTTCAAGTGTTTGATTATTCCATCAGTCATGCTAATTTTTAATAATAAAAATGGATGGCATTTTTAATAAGGACTATTTTGCTATTTGATTTAACATTAAGCTTTAGAAATCCCTTATTTTGGAATATCAAGACATCTTTAAACAAAAAGGGGATACTAGGGTTATAAAATCTAGGCGAATTGGCTTAACGAGGGAGAAAGAGATAAAAGATTTTTTTCTCACTACTTTGACTTGACAAAGTTTTAATAAGATTATAGGATTATCAAACAGCTAGGGAAGTTAGAAGATTGATAAAACTAGTATGGATCACATCATTCATGATTATTTCACTTCAATTTCTCTTCCTCTAAAGATAAAGCCCCAATGGATGTCCAACCCTCAAACTCTCCTTCCACCACTCTAACAAATGTTTAAGTTGACAACTCTTACAACCTATCATTAAAGTTGAAATCGTTAAAGTAGTCTTCTCTTTTAATCCTTTAAAGGCTCATGCTTTGATAGACTACGTCTTCTCTTTTTTCCAAGATGCTAGAGTATGATAAAGGAGAAAGTTTGAGAGACTAATCATGTTGAACTAGGCCCAAAGGCTAATCTTGAGAAGACATTCCCATAATTATATTCAATCATTATTTTTGAGTGTTAAATAAACTGATTAATAGCAAAATCCCTAGAATAATATGATTATTATTAAATTAACTTTAGTCGAATATTATTGTGGATTAAGACAATAATATTACATTGAACTTAATATGTGGTTGATTGATGACAAGATGTTCTCATGGGTAGGGGATATCAAGTCACTGCATGGGTATATGTTATAGGAATAGTGTTGTGACACCCCACATTCGATCCGATCACGGATCTAATTGCATGATATCACACTACGTTGTCAAAGCAACTAAGACTATTTCAAATTATTTCAACAATGATAACGGCATTCAATCACATTACATAACATACATATTTAATTTAATGAACAAGCGTGAATAATCCATATCAAATGATCTCAAAAATAGTGTTTTAGAATTAAACGGGGTCAAAAGCGGAGTTAGGACTCGAATCCAACTCATTTTTCAAATTTTAATGTTGTTTCTCGAGACAAGAGGTTTCATGTCTCGAGACAACCCTTATTTTATTTTTGATAATTTTAGATTTGAAATCAACATGTCTCGAGATATTAGAAATTGTGTCTTGAGGCAAGGTTCTTTATGTCTCGAGACCTCTCTTGTTTTCCTATTTTAACTTCATTGTTTAGATGTCTCGAGACAAAGGGTTTTTGTCTTGAGACTTAAAATAAGGAAAAAATAATTTAGGACATCTTCAAGATTCACTAAACATTTCTTAACCCTTATGTCTTTTACAATTATTTGATGATTCATTTTAAGCTTAAAATTGGTTGGGCTTTGTGCTTTGATGATGAGTAGGAACTAAGCTTTATAGTGGTTGATTGATTGAGATGTTGCATGATTAATTTTAGGGTTAGGGAGTAAATTATAAAAATTAAACTTAAATCGAATAAACTTCAAAACTTAAGATTGATGGTTCTAGGGGAAAATTTAGATAGGTGGGATCGAGGGGAGATCCTATTGTGAAAAAAATTGATTTTCCTGATTTATTTTGGTAAGGTCAAGAGATAAATTTGACTAAATCGTCTAATTAGATAAAATGGTGTTTGAAAGGTAAAATTGGACCAATTAAGAGTTTAAAAAATTTAGATCCCTAATTCAATAATTAATTAGCAACATGGATATCAATTGACCACTATTTTATAGAATTAATACTTTTTTAATTTTGACTTTTGTCCAATTTAGTCATTATAGGTATAGTTTAATTTAATCAACCTTGAATTATGGATTTTTGTAATATAACACTTAGTTATTAGTGAGCTAGACTTGCATTCTTGATTATTTTCCATCCACTTTATCACCTGATCTATCTTGGGTTCAATCGTTGGAATACTCTTAGTGTTCCATTGTAACATTTATAAATATTACAATTAACCTATCATAATTGCAATTAAAACCACTTTTAAATCTATATTTGTGTTAAATCTCTGCTCGATGTTTGTACACTGACGTGAGGTGGTCAAGTTGTTGGAACCGTTGTCAGGAAGATTTGTGTGTGATAAGTTGAATTGTTTTGACTTTTTTGCATACATTTCTAGAGAGATAATTAGTGAAAGTAAGATTTATATATACAACGTTTTACTTATTCTTGTACTTCTCTCTGCATTTGTTTTGTTATTTTCGTTACTTGTGTTTGTCATGGTTGCATTTCTTAGTGTATAACTTGGAGTAACAATGAGTTAGTCCCATTTGATCTTGAGTCAGAAAAGATATCACCAACACAAGATAAGGGAAACTTTTGAGATACGACTCATCACCGGTCGAACCAATGATTTTTGTATTGGATCTAGTGTCCTAAGTCTTGTATTTTTGCCTAAGTACACTTGTAATTTCTCAAATAGATTGATTAATAAAACTATTCATGAATTACATTAATACTTTGTATATTGTCCTGACATGATTTTTGCATGCAAAGTAAAATGGAAGCAAATGTTGCTCACTGGTTGTTTATTGTTTGAATAATATTTAACAATGTTATGTGATCGGATCGTAATATAGAAATACATGTTGTATTAGTAGACGAACCTAAACATGTCTTTAGTCTAATAGAAAATGAGCAAATCGATTGAAAGACTAATATGTCATCTATCAAGTCTAATTAGGTAGATGCTTTGTCTTAGGCATCAGAGTGGATGACTCCCCGAAGATAGAGACATAGATGTGACTAACTAGACTAACAGTACATCAGACTGGACCCAAGTAGAATATATCCTAAATCCGTTTATGGAGCAATTCACTTGTGACGTTCATAGTCTGGCATACCTAAATCCTGAGTGGATGGTGAACTATGTATGCATGACTCGTATACTTTGATGTAAGTAAAAGTCTGAGCTCGAATAGAGAAGGAACTGAAAGTTAGTGCGTTGGGTGTACGACTTCTGCAGTATGTAGCATTATTCAAAATAGTGGAATTCATAGCCCGAGACATGGGTAAATGATATTCTCTCATAGGCATTACATGGTTGATGAAAAGTAAACGTGGCAATGGGTCATCGTCTTTGTGATGGATGACTTGATCACTATTTGATAGTGATTAAATTTTTATTAAGGAAGATATAATGGTTACCATGAGTTAAAATAAGATCATATTAGGGGAACGAATACTATCCCAAAGAGATCAAGATATATTATAAGGGTAACACATTTATGGCAAGGTCATTGGACGAGCACTGAATAGTTGCTTTCGTAATGGTATGTTGATTAGAGAGAGCTTAGTCACAATACTATAGTGGTATGACTTCGTGACTAAATGAGTTTATAATTAATAGGCGAAAAGTCAAAACTTAATTATAAATCATTTAAGCCCTAATTACATATGTCTAATCAGTCCCTCCGCTAGCTCGTTGAAACCAAAAATTAATTGCGTGTTTGAATCAAAATGAATGGAATGAATAAAAAAAAAGAAATGGAAAACATTAAGAAATAATAATGATTTTCTACGAAATGGATACATTGAAATCGGAAAAATGATTTTATATTTTTAAGCAGTTTTAAAGCCCGAAAATAAAAATAAACCATTCAGTCGTAGTGAACAAGTTGAGTTGTGCAATATTGAATATATTTTCTTGGAAATTTTACTAGGGGTAAAATCGTCATAATTTTATCGGGGGTAAATTTAGGATGAGAAATTTATTTAATTGTAAAATTGATGTTTATTTTGGAAAATAGAAAATTATGTATTGAGTTGGATTAAACCATAAAGTGTTGCGTTAAAAGTCTAAAAAGCATATATAATTTGGCCCAATACAATGAGAGGCTTGAATCCCCATCATAATACATATGAGGGGAAATACACCCTATTAGCCTCTCTCCCTCTTCTAGTTGGACTAGAAAGCTGTTTTCCTATTTGAAAAAAAAAATCTCTACAATTCAATAAAAGTTCTACCTTCTCTCCCTATAAATAGATGACACCAGTAGAGTTATTTACGTAACTTAGAGAGATTGTTACTCTATCGAAAAACAAAGTGAATTTATTCTCAATTATTAAATACATTTTTCTAAAATAACAATTCTACCAGTTTCTATTAAAAAAAGAGAATTTTCGTTTCCATCCTAAAGATAAAAGAAAACTTTTTCTAGTTTTGTATTTTGATTCAATTGGTTCAAGTTTACACTCAAAGTAGTTCGTGGTATAAGAATAGCAGAGAAGATTGTTTGGTTGAAAGATGAAAAATGTCAAGGATCCTTTTATATGAAAACACATGTATGCTTTTGGTTCAAGGTTTATTGCTAAAAATATCACAAATCGGGTTGGTTTTCAAAATTTTATTTTTTCGTTGTGTAAGAAAATTGTTTTCAAACTGGATTTTTTCCATCATATTAACAATCCACTCTCTGAAGATCCACTTGTAGGCCTTCCCTATAGGAAGATCGAGTTTGAAAAAAGCAGTGAAAAATAAATTTAGGGAAAAACTAGAGTTTTAAAAAAATTATTCCAAAACAAGAACTTGGTTGTGATAACTAAAGTAATAAACACTTAATCAAAATTGTACCTTTTAGATTTGTCTAAAATTAACACTTTGATCGATTAGTCTTCTCCGTTATCCTCAAACTCACGTCTATCGAGTGTGAGCTCGCTTCGAATCAAAAAAATTTTCACAAAATTTACCAATAAGATAATTTTATAATTTCTCTAAACTTTTGGACCAAGTTGTAAACACGAAAAATATCTCTAGAAATTTTCTGAAATAATTTCTATTAGAGAATTTTCTCTCTACAATTTTCTCTAGAATTCAAGTGTGTGAAAAATAATGACCTAAGGCTCTCTATATACAGGGAGAGTTTAAATATTTCTGATAAATATCAGATTAAATTTAATATTAATCTTATTAAATTAATAGAATATTTATCTATAAGATAAAAATTAAATTAAAATTAATGTTAAGATAATAATTTTAATATTAATTAATAAAATACTATTAAGATCGATATTAAATTAAATTTAATATTAATCTATTAAAATAATATTATTTTTAAATAGTTAATCTGAAATCAAATTCTCTAGTAGAGTCCTAGTAGGAGTGTAATTCTTCCACTGCTCAACCATTGAAGATCCACCGCCGCTGACCATTTTTCGGCCATCGGAATGCCGTCGTCGCAGTCGCCAGCACCTCGAGCTTGTACGGTTTCTGTTGATTCAGTCCAAGCTAATACCGACTTGACCGGTCCGATTTAGCCACCGATTGGGCTGTCCACCCGGCTTTACATACTAGGCCCGATTCACCCTGTTTTTGGGTATTGGTCTAGGTTTTGGGCTCCTGGGCCCAATTTATGATCTTAGGTCCAATTTTCAAGTTCAATTTTACATTGGGTCAATTGTCTAACTTGAAAATTGATTTCCAAAAATATCATATTAATTTTAATTAATTTGATTAATTTAATTTACTTGATCAAAATTAATTTTTTTCAAAAATCACTTAGATTTTCCAAATTAATTTTTCAAGAAAATTCTTTAATTAAATTCTCTAGTTGAATAATTCTTACAACCGCCAAAATTAATTCAACATTGAATAAATTGACTTAATTAAATTATTTTCAAAGTCAAATTTTTCTTCTAATTCAAAAGCAGTCTGATCAAACTTTTGTTGAGCGAGTGGAGGGACCAATCAGACATATACAATTAGGCTCTAGTAATTGCAATTATGTCCAGAAGCATCATTTAGATAATTCACTATTACTTAATCATGGATTCAGCCCATAAAAAGTATCATGATTGAAAACTCCTTATTGTATACTCTTTGCAAAAGCAATTCATCCAAGTGTTTTGTCCAATGACCTCGTCATGTGTGTGTTACCCTCATATGATATCATTGATTCCTTTTAGTTAAATTCGTTCACTCAATACAATCCTATTTTATTTCATTGTCACAATTGTGTCTTTTTAATGATTAATATGATCACTATCAACAAATGATTGTGATAAATTGCTCGTTCGAGAACAAACAACTCGTGACCACATTCCATATTTATCAATCCACACAATGCCAATGAGAGGATATCGTTAACTCTTTAATTGAGCTAGGAATTCCACTATTACTAGTAAAGCTATGCCATGCACAAGTCATGTACCCAACATACCGACTATCGGCTCGATCATCTTTAGAGCATAAGCCTCTACTTATATCAAAGCATATGAGTTACATACACATGGTTAGTGACTAACTTAGGATTTAGGTAAATTAGACCATAAATGTCACAAGTGATTTAATTGACAAATGGATTTAGAATTAATTCATCTTGGGTCTAGTCCAATGTATCATTTTGCCAATGAATACATCTATGTCTTTATCCATGGAGTCAACTACTCTAATAATCAAGACTAGCCATCTTTCCAATTAGAATTGTAGATAACGTAATAATTCTTCTCAGTATTTGAATCAAATGCTCACTTTTATTTTTTTACAAGATTACAGACTTGTTTAGATTATCTACTGAAGTAAGTTGTCTTTCTCGCAATGTACGCGTTCTTACAATGCCACTTATCATTAGTTTAAACTTAAACAATCAATGAGCTAATTTTGCTATGCATGCAAAATATGAAAGACAAAATTACAAAAGACATAATAGTGAAATGTGAAATTTATTTATTTATCATTCAAATACATAGAAAATAATTACATGTTTATTACAATATGGGCACATTTCTCAGTATTCCCAACTTAGAGGAGCTTGAACCTCTTCTTCGACTGAGACAAATAATAAACTGTAATTTGAGAGATTACATCATGCCAAACTTAGATGTTTTTCGAGGCAGTATCAAATGACTCACCATTAATGCCAACAATTTTGTGTTTAAGCCAACTATGATTTAAATGATACAAAGTAATATCCAATTTTGGGGCCCAATGAATGAAGACCCCAACCAACACCTTAAGTATTTTCCTACCTTTTGTGATACTTTCAAGTGTAATGAGGGTATCCAATGACACTGTACATCTTCATTTATTCTCATTTTCTTTATGTGATGACACTTTTATGTTTTTGAATCCATAGCCGATAGACTCCATCACGATGTGGGATGAACTAGTCATCTGATTTCTTGAAAAATATTTCCCACCAATCAAAACGATGAAGTTGCAGATGGACATCACTAACTTCCAACAACTAGATGGGGAATAACTTTATGAGGCGTGGAAGCGCTTCAAACTTATGCTAAATGTTCTTACCATGTCTTTAGGATTGGTAGCAGTTACAGACTTTTTATAATGGTATGGACGAGAATTTAAGGTTTAGTTTAGACGGAGCATCTACAGGGGCATTCATGTCTAAGACTTATGCTAAAGGTTAGAAAACATGGCAATGAACTCTTTCTTATGGCCGACTGATCAATTCACATATAGAGCTAAACCGCCAACTGTAAATGAATTCAAATATAGAGATAGAGAGGCGGCATAAAACTATCCCTTCTTTTACGAGAATTTTTTTTTTGTTAACATCTATATTATCTTATATAAAAGAAATCATATCATACATCATTTAAGGATCACAAAGTGGTGCATCTCTCTTTTTTATATTCAATTTCTATAGTTTTCTTTTTTAAATATAATTTTGTTAAGTATTGACTCCTATTTCAGTCAAATTTGAGAAATAATTTTCTAGTTAAACTCTATTTATTTGTTTCAATCAAACACTGATTAGTTAGATTATTTTTTTTATTATTTGACCTATAAATTTAGCCTATAAATAGGCTCTTTTACAATCTTATAAAATACACCCATTAGATATTCTAACTCATAACACATTTCAAGAATTTTGTGTTTACGTTTTGAGGTTTTTTGTCTTCGGGGTTTAGTTTTTCTCTCCATCTAAAATTATCTTTGCTTGTGATTTTTTTATCCTCTTTGGAATGGTTTTTCCAAGTTAAATTTGTGTTTTCAATTTCTCAATTTATTTCACTATTTTTTTTACTTGTTGCTTAATCTGGTTGATTCTAATAAGTGGTATCAGAGCTAGTTTAATTTTCATAGATCAACCCATTTAGATATGACAGCAATAATGTTTGAAATTGAGAAGTTCGATGGTGAGATAAATTACAACCTGTGGCAAGTTTGGATGATGACAATTCTAGTTCAAACTGGCTTGAAAAAGGTTATTACCAGGAAAAAGCTTGAGAATCTAAATCAAACAGAATGGGAAGAGCTTGATGAAAAGACCTTGTCTGTAATCCAATTGTGCCTCGTGAATACGGTATTGCAGGAGATATTGATGGAGAAAACCTCATCCGCCTTGTAGAAAAGGTTAGAGACTCTTTATGCGACTAAGTCTTTAGCTAATCGTTTAGTGTTGAAACAACGTCTATTTACGTTTCACATGAACGAATGTGAGTTTCTTAGATATCACATTAGTCAATTTATTACTCTTTTAAATGATTTAAAGAATGTTGAGGTTCATATTGACGATAAAGATTAGGCTATGCTATTATTGTGCTCTTTACCCCATTCATACAAGTCTTTTAGGGAGACCTTGATTTATGGTAGAGACAAACTCTTGTTCGAAGATGTGAAGGTTCATTTGTTGAATAGAGACAAACTCAACAATGAGTTTGGTTTGGATAGCAAGGCAGATAAGCAAGCTTTTGTTTTGTTAGCATCAAAGAAACGAGACAAAATGTGTTGCTATTGTAAAAAGTTAGGTCACGTCAAAGCAGATTGCTATAAACTGCGAAATAAAAGAGTTCCTGAGAGTAACGAAGAAGATGTAGATAGTGCTAATTTGGCCGATGAAAGTAGTGATGATTTCTTGTTAGTGTCAACGAGTGAAAACTCCAAGCTCATGTCCAAGTGGGTCCTAGATTCGGGATGTTCTTTCCACATGTGTCTCAATAGAGAATGGTTCTCCACATATAGTTCGGATGAAGGTGGAGTTCTGCGCATGGGAAATGATTCATCTAGTAAGGTAATTGGTATTGGTACTGTTAAATTAGGATACACGATGGGGCGATTAGGACACTCACAGATGTCAAGTATGTACCTGATTTATGAAAGAATCTTATCTCCTTAAGTATTTTAGACTTGAAAGAATGCAGAATCAACATCGAGTCTAGCGGCATTAAAGTATCTTGTGGAGCTATTGTTTTGTTAAAAGGTAAAAGAACTAGCAATCTTTATATTCTAGAAGGTTTTACAGTGACCGGTGAAATCGGACGTCCCTCGTCCGTTAGAGTTGAAGTCAACTCGTTTGGAGCGGAGGCAACTTGGTCATAGGAGGGAAAAAGGTATGACCGTTTCGTTGAAGAGAGGTTCTCTTTTGGATGCAAGTTTTGAAAAGTTAGGGCACCATATTCGTAAAAATCAAACCCAGGTTAGTTTTGATTTGGCAGTGTACAAGTTGAAGGCTAGAAGTCTTCCAGTTTCTAAGCACAAATTCGACTCAGTTAATTCCCTGCATAGTTCAAGATAGGCTCGTGACGGGCTTTGGTAAAGATGGTGTTGTGAAAATATGAGTCAAGGTGGAGATTTGTTAAGTATTGACTCCTATTTCAGTCAAATTTGAGAAATAATCTTCTAGTTAAACTCTGTTTATTTGTTTCAATCAAACACTGATTAATTTAGATTATTTTTTTATTATTTGACCTATGAATTTAGCCTATAAATAGGCTATTTTACAACCTTATAAAATACACCCATTAGATATTAGAACTCATAACACATTTAGAGAATTTTGTGTTTACGTTTTGAGGGTTCTTTATTTTCAGGTTTTTGGGGTTTAGTTTTATCTCCATCTTTTGTACTCTTCGTTTTTTTTCCATTATAGTAAAATTATCTTTACCCATGATTTTTTTATCCTCTTTGGAGGAGTTTTTTCACGTTAAATTTGTATGTTCAATTTCTCAATTTATTCCGCTATTTTTTTTTCATTTATGTTTAAAATGTTCAATTACATTAAGAAAAGTAATCTATTAAAATATGAGAGATAATAATTTTAATAGATTTGTGATAATAAATATTAAATTATATTTTTAAGTAATAATAATTATTATTTAAAATTGTGATAATCATAACTATTTTAAAATTTGAATTATCCAATGTATATCTCATTCACATCATAATAATAATAATAAAAAGTCAAAGAAAATCATATGAAGAATGAAAAATCAAATTAGTATAATTCCATTTTTATAAAAAAATTTCCTTCAAAACCT
Organism: Gossypium arboreum; assembly: GCF_025698485.1. Classification (NCBI taxonomy): domain Eukaryota; kingdom Viridiplantae; phylum Streptophyta; class Magnoliopsida; order Malvales; family Malvaceae; genus Gossypium; species Gossypium arboreum. The sequence continues at coordinate 43,278,752 of NC_069076.1, forward strand.
ATTAAATTCGTGTTTGGATTGGTTGTTTCTATTCTAATTAATACATTACATACCTCATAAGTCCATTGATTTTTTCTTCGAATTTAGTTTATATCAAATTAACTTAATTTAATATTATATAAGTCATAATAATTTTTGTTATTTAAAACGCTTAATCTCTTAAATTATGTAACTTTTTTTAGTGACATATTTAATTTGTTTTTTATCCAACTAGATATCTAAACTATAATAATGTGACCATTATGAACCCTACTGTTACCTTCGTTACTTTCTGTTAAATAAAAATGGAGTCAATCAATAACTAACATGTGTCATTTTTAATTATAAAAATTTTGAAATTCAATATTAAATAAAAATTAAATTGTTGTAAATCCATTGATAAATGGATGTCCATAATCACCTCAAATTTTTCCTATCCATAATCCCTAAAATCATTATCTTGTAACCTTTAAGTCATTTATAGGTTACCTTAATGTTGGTCCTTAATGCTTTGTAACTTATGGTACTTGAAGTTTTACAAATAGAGGGCATGTACAAACTTATTGTATCCTAACTGAAAGTTAAATCATCCTTCCATATCATTATATTCTTCTTTTAGTTTTATAAGACGTTATCAACACGAGCCTCTACAAGTTCATAGTGAAGTTCACGTCATTGCCACTATTTATAACTTGCCCGTAAAGCTTCCGTTGAACTATATATGGTGTACTTATTTTCAACATTGTTTTAATTTATTCATCATATTTCTATAAAAAATATATTAAAAGCATACAAATCAATTTTATATACATATTATAATGATAATTATATATACATATTTTTTAAGGTTACTAAAAGAAATTTCAATTATTTCAGTTTGTTTTAACTTATTATTATGACTATTCCTCTCTATGCCAATATTTGACATGCATATTATTATTCCATAACTTTGGTATATATATTTGGATTGTTTTACTATTGAAAATTGTTATTATTTTACTATTTTTTTAGTGATTATAATGTGAAATCTTGTCAAGCAAGAATTATTTGTCATGAGTATTAGATGTTAAAATTCACCTAGATGCTAAAGGTCTAGGGAATACCATAACATCTCAAATCTGACCCAAACTTTATGGCTGAATTAAAAAGGCTACATTAACCACAGAAATGGCTGAAATAACCTTTCAAACATACTTTTTAAACAATTTGCGTAAATTTTCAAATCCATTGAAATCGAAAAATGGCCTAAATTAGATATTCATAAATTTTAACATATTTTAAAATCATTGGCTTATGAATTCAAAACAAATGAAATGCAACATTTATCTTAATTTCTCAAAAACTTGATAATTTTAGAAATCAATATATTTAGTATTTCATTTGTAAAAATTCAATCATTATTTAAAACCATTTGGAATTTTATTAAAACTCATTTCTCAGTATTGGTAGTGAAAAATGTGATGTTGACAAATTTTATTTAAAAATTTTATTTAAAAATCGAGTTTCAAGCAAAATCAATTAAAATACCTGTTTGAGTAGTTTTTGAAACTCTAGTGTCATGTAATCAAGTCATACAAATTAAAATAATAATCCCCAAAATAATGTTTCATGCCATAGTCCATAAACAAACTTATTACATTCTTAAAACAATAATTTGTTGAAAATTTTGGACATCACATATATAATAAGAATAATTACATGTTATTATTTACTACTATGATAGGTTAGTCCAAATTAAAAGTGATCTAATTTGGTTAGAATTTTATTGGGCTTTTAATTATTAAATAAAGTATGGGTCAAATATGTGTAGATACTCTTTTAACCAAATTCTAATTAATGATGGACTAATTAGGATTTGATTAGAACTAATATACCAAGGTTATAAATATTAGGGTTATGGTCCCCAAATTACACACAAGATATCTTTTCTAATATCCCATCATTAGGAAAGAGAGAGCAGATATTCTTTGAATTTCTTGTGTACTAATTTGGAAGATCAAATCCCCAAAATCTAGAAAGTTTCAAGGAATCTATAGATTCAGGTACACTTCCGCATCTAGTTTTGTTCTTGATTTATTCTTGATGATTTGACATGATAGATCCTGGTTTATTAAGTTGTATTTTATATTTATTTTATAAATCTAACAAGTGGCATCCGAGCCTTGTCATATCGAATCATTGGGAATTGATTCAGGTTCTTCATTTGAATAATTGATTCATAAAATTTCATGGGTTTTATATTTCGGATATATATGTTGTTTTTGAAGATTTATATTAAAGTTTTTAATTATCTTGAATTCATATTAAAAAAAAATTGGGTGATTTTCAAATTAATAGATTTAATTATAAAGTTTAAAATATTTGTGTAATATTATTTGATACCTACGTTTTTAAGCTTTATTTGAAAATATTGTGATTCAGTTCTGTATATTTGCAAGGCATGTGATTATCATTATTGTAATCCTATATGAATTTAAAAAATATATAAATGTATATATAGAAATTGATTCATATATATGTTTTGTATATATATATAAATATATAATATATGCATGCTTTGATTGGTTTAATATATGAGGTTTTGAAAATTATATAAATATATATCTTTTAATTTGATTGAAAGATAAAATTAAGGTAAATATTTTGGAACAAATAAATTCAGATTTTGGTTTTAATTAAGGATGCCTAATATTTTAAATAAATTAGTTGAAACAAAATGTCGCCAAAGTGACCTCTTTTGTGTGGATTAGTTTGTTTAAAATATTAATATGGTTATATGTTTTTGTAATTCGTGCATTTATTGATTGACAAGTTAATATTTGGCAGAATTACAGCGACATCTGTGGTGATAAATGTGTGACAATTATAAGGTATTTTATGTGAGCAATAAGTTAGTCCAAAGATTAATTCATTGCTTGACATAGTTTATTGTCAATGTTTAATTGCTACAACAAGAGTACCGCTTACTGTTAATATTACTGTCCAAAGACTTGATATTAATGTAGTGTTTGGTATCTTAAAATGGGATCAGCCATTATCTTGAATTTATTGTTTACTTATGAATATTGATTTAAGCTTGTTTTTTGTTCTCTTTTCAGCTAATTCATCTTCTGCTGCCACAATATCTGCTAATATAAATTCTATACCCATGCTTAATGGAACTAATTTTAAGGAATGGAAAAGGCACTTATAGTGATTGGCTGTATGGACATAGACCTTGCACTAAGGGAAGAACAACTTACACCTCTCACTGCGGAAAGCACCCTTAATATTAAGAGGGACTTTGAGAGGTGGGATCGTTCAAATTGCATGAGTCTAATGATCATGAAACACAACATTCCAGAAGCCTTTAGGGGCACAGAATCTGAAGAGATTACTCAGGCCAAAGGTTTCTTTGATGAAATTGAGAAATGTTTTGCTAAAAATGATAAGGTTGAGATGACATCACTTTTGACTTCTTTGATGTCTTGAAGTATAAGGGTCAAGGAAACGTAAGGGAGTACATTATGGAGATGTTCCATACTGCTTCAAGACTTAAGGAACTTAAGATTGAGCTTTCTGAGGAATTACTTGTTCTTATGGTTTTGGTATCGTTTCCTGCACAGTTTAACCAATTTAAAATTAGTTATAACTGTCAAAAAGAGAAATGGACCCTAAATGAGCTCATTTCTCATTGTGTGCAAGAGGAAGAAAGGTTGAAGCGTGATAAGTCTGAAAGTGCTCATTTGACCAATGTCCCTAAGGAGAAGGGCAAGAAAAGAAAATATCAGAATGAAGCTGCTAAGGGTCCAGCTTAAAAGAAACAACAACAAGCTACAGAGAGCTGTTTCTTTTGTATTAAGTCTGGATACGTAAAGAAAGATTGTACCAAATATCATATTTGGTGTGTAAAGAAAGGTATAATTCTTAATTTGGTCTGTTCTGAGATTAATTTAGCTTCAGTACCTAGAAACACTTGGTGGATAGATTCTGGTGCTACTACTTACATAAGTGTTTCTATGCAGGGTTGCCTGAGTTACCGAAAGCCAAGTGATGGTGAAAGAAACATCTTTGTGGGTGATGGAAAATTGGTAGAAGTGGAAGCAATTGGGCATTTTAGGTTGTTATTAGGAACTAGTTTTTATTTGGATTTAAAAGATACTTTTGCTGTACCGTCATTTAGACGGAATTTAGTTTCTATTTTTATTTGGACAAATTTGGATATTATTGTTCATTTGGAAACAATCAATTTAATTTGTCTTTAAATTCAAATGTTATTGGAACTGGTTATTTAAACACCTATGACAACCTTTATTTGTTAGAAACAGTTGCATCCTATAATGAAACCTTGTATGTGGAATCACGTGGTACTAAACGCAAATTAAATAAGGAAAATTCAGCATCGTTATGGCATAGGCGCTTGGGTCATATCTCAAAAGTTAGAGTTGAATGCCTTGTGTCTGATGGTATTTTAGAGTCCCTTGACTTCATAGACTTTGATGTCTGTGTCGATTGCATTAAAGGAAAACAGACCAAAACCAAGAGGTTAGGTGCAAACAGTTCTACAGATGTCTTAGAATTAATTCATACAGATATCTATGGGCCATTCCCTATGGCATCCTGGAATGGTCAACAATATTTCATAACATTCATAGATGATTAGTCATGTTATGGGTACCTATATCTCATTCATGAGAAATCTCAGTCTTTGGACATGTTCAAAACTTATAAAGCTGAAGTTGAGAATCAACTCAACAAAAGGATTAAAAGCATCAAATCTGATGTGGTGGTGAGTACTACGACAGATATGATGGCTCAGGTGAATAATGTTCAGGACCATTTGCGAAATTCCTAGAGGAATGCGGTATTGTCCCACAGTACACTATGCCAGGATCACCTAGTATGAATGGTGTAGCTGAAAGACGAAATAGAACTCTTAAAGATATGGTAAGGAGCATGATTGCTCATTCTACCTTACCTAAGTCCCTCTGGGGAGAAGCATTAAAGACAACAGCTTACATTCTGAATAGAATACCCAATAAAGCAGTTACAAAAACACCTTATGAGCTTTGGACAGGTAAAAAGGCTAGTTTAAAGCACTTTCACATTTGGGATGTCCAACTGAGGCAAGGCCTTATAGGCCACATGAAAAGAAATTAAACTCCAAAACAGTAAGAAACTATTTTATTGGTTATTCTGAATGATCTAGGGGCTATAAATTTTATGATCCTATAATAAGAAATATTTTTTAGACGAGAACTGTAACATTTTTTGAGGATGTTGAGTTTGGAGGGAGAAATAAGGTTAGAGACATTGATTTTGAGGAGGAATTGGATTCTAACTCAATTCTTACTATCACTTTTGACGATGTTCAGGTTCTTATACCTATCATTGATTAAGAAGTGAATCCAGAACCTCTACAAGACAATGTTGAACAACTCTCCATTCAAAATGAGGTAATTGTTCTAGAAGAACAAATTCAACAACCTCAAGAACAAGTGCCATTAAGGAGGTCCACAAGAGAAAGGAGAAATGCTATTCCAGATGATTATATTACATTTCTCCAAGAATATGAGGATGATAATGGAATGATGGAAGATGATCCAATAAACTTTAATCAAGCCATGAAAAGTTCTAATTCTCAAAAATGGATTGATGCCATGAAAGATGAGTATAAATCTATGCAAGACAATAAAGTTTGGGAACTTGTCCCATTACCTGAAGGTGCAAAACCAATTGGTTGTAAATGGATATTTAAAACCAAGAGGGATACAAATGGTAATGTGGAGAGGTATAAAGCTAAAAGATATACTTAGAAAGAAGGTATTGATTTTACAAAAACTTTCTCTCCAATTTCATCGAAAGACTCCTTTAGGATAATCATGGCCCTTATTACTCATTTTGATCTTGAGTTACATCAGATGGATATTAAGACTACGTTTTTTAATGGTGACATTGAAGAAATAATTTATATGGTGCAACTAGAAAATTTTGAGTCGAAAGACTCAAAGAATATGGTTTGCAAATTAACAAAATCCATCTATGGACTTAAAAAAGCTTCCCGTCAATGGTACCACAAGTTTCATCAAATAATTGTTTCATTTGATTTTGAGATGAATATTGTTGATGATTGTGTGTATCACAAATTCAATAGGAGTAAGTACATATTTCTGGTTTTATATGTTAATGATATTTTGCTTGCACTAATGATATAAACTTATTGCACGAAACCAAGAGGTTTTTATCCAAGTATTTTGAGATGAAAGATCTTGGGGACGCTTTTTTTATTTTAGTAATTCAAATACATAGAGATCGATCTTGAGGTATTCTTAGATTATCATAAAAGAGCTATATTGATAAAGTACTCAAAAGGTTTAGTATGCAGAGTTGTAGACCATGTGACACCCCTGTCGCTAAAGGAGACAAATTTAGTTTTACTCAATGCCCTAAAAGTAACCTTGAGAAATGCAAAAGATTCCTTATGCATTAGCTGTTGGGACTTTAATGTATGTTCAAGTATGTACGCATCCGGACATTGCGTATATTGTTGGGATGTTAGGCATATATTTAAGCAACCCTGGTATAGACCATTGGATAGCAGCCAAAAGGGTTATGAGATATCTTCAGAGAACAAAATGCTTACTTATAAGAGATCAGATATTTTGGAGGTCGTAGGGTATTCTGATTCTGATTTCGCTGGATGCCAAGATAGTAGGAAATCTACATCAGGTTATATTTACCTGTTAGCCAGAGGAGCTATATCTTGGAAAAGTGTCAAACAGACACTTGTAGCTTCGTCCACTATGGCAGCAGAGTTTGTAGTATGCTATAAGGCATCAAGCCATGGAATATGGCTGTGAAACTTTGTCACAGGGTTGCGCATTTTGGAGAATGTAGAAAAACCACTCAAATTATTTTGTGACAATAAGTCAGCAGTACTGTATCTCAATAACAATAGGAGTTCATCTAAGTTAAAGCATATTGACAAAAAGTTCCTAGTTGTAAAAGAAAGAGTGCAAAATGGTTAAATATCCATAGAGCACATTGGGACAAACTCCATGATAGCGGATCCGCTCAAAAAAGGTTTACCACTCAAGGTCTTTCATGAGCACACTGCTCACATGGGTGTTACATTGTTTGAGAATATCATGATTTAGTGGGAGTTTATATTTCAAACATTTATGTATTTGGCTATTTTCTGATCAGAAATGAAGTATTCAGTTTATTCACTCTGTTTATTATTTTGAAATTGACCTCACTTAAGTTTAAAGAGGACCAGTTGGAAATAGACATGTTTAGATCATATTGCATGTAATTTCCATGCTACACATCCATACTTGATCTATGTCATTTGGTTGTGTTAATATACGTGATCATGGATGGATTTAGTTACGATATTTGTAACGCAAGTCACCTTGGTTCTATGTTAACATAATTAATGGACGAGATTGTTAGAAATGCCTTTTGGATATGATAGTAAAATTTTTTGCTCATAAGGTTATGTAATGACATGTAATTATCAAGTAATTAGTATATATATGTGGTCCAAGTGGGAGATTGTTGGAAAATTTGGACATCACATATATAATAAGGATAATTACATGTTATTATTTACTACCATGATAGGTTAGCCCAAATTAAAAGTGATCTAATTTGGTTAGAATTTTATTGGGCTTTTAATTATTAAATAAAGTATGGGTCAAATATGTGTAGATACTCATTTAATCAAATTCTAATTAATGATGGACTAATTAGGATTTGATTAGAACTAATATACCAAGGTTATAAATATTAGGGTTATGGTCCCCAAATTACACACAAGATATCTTTTCTAATATCCCATCATTAGGAAAGAGAGAGCAGATATTCTCTGAATTTCTTATGTGCTAATTTGGAAGATCAAGTCCCCAAGATCTAGAAAGTTTCAAGGAATCCATAGATTCAGGTACACTTCCGCATCTAGTTTTGTTCTTGATTTATTCTTGATGATTTGACATGATAGATCCTGGTTTATTAAGTTGTATTTTATATTTATTTTATAAATCTAACATAATTAAAATTTAATTTAAAATACTTAAATATGAAAACATTCGAGAAGCTCCTTCGAAAATTGTGCCCAAATCCTAACCTTGGGGCCTTTAATTTTTTTACTCTATAATTTGACACAAACAAATAATCAACCCAATGCGATTGTTGGCAGAGAGAAGGCCGCGGAGGAGGTTGAGGAGGATAAGTGCTCAAAGATTGCTTAAGGGCTAAAAAAGATCCATTTCTCGTTGTATGGAATGGTATTTATAGAAGAGGTCTTCTTGTTTGTTAGGGTGACGTGGCAATCCGTTATAAAGTGGTTGCCACCAAGGAGTATGTAAAGGATGTGCATCATCGAGCCCATTCTATTTTGGTATCACGATGTTGTTACGCTCAGATGGAGCCCAATAGTCTTCAGAGGTGTGTTCATAGTTAAAAAATGGATGTCTGTTAAGGATGCTTGCCAAGCAGGTGGGCTGTCTATAGAAGTAGGTGGTATAGATCCCTTGCTAAAATCGAGGGCCATGTGGAGAGCAAAGATTCGAGAGGACTAGCCTTTGAGGCATCCAAGTGGAAAAGATCGGATAATGTAGAGCCAGAGAGTTGGTTACGAGCGTTTCTCCAATAGCTTGTCATGTTAACATGTGTCCAAATCTAGAGGAGATATAACAAATATTTGCGTAATTTTCTTAATCAAGTTGATGTTAAATTAACTTATGACACCAATTGAATCAAATATTTAAATAATAACATAGATACAAAAATCAAAAAATGCATTAAAAATATATATGTACAAGGTTTTACTCTTTTGTGAATTGTCATAGAGATACTAAACCAAAGGGTTAGGCAAAGTTATAAAGAAAAGAAGGGGAAGGGGCCCCCATTTTGTGTGGTGTGAGCACTTGTTTACATCAATTTATTTCTTTATAATGATACCATCCCTTTACATGAGTTGCAGCTATCACTACCTTTTGCATTTTTCTATAATCATATCCACGAATTTTGTAAAAAAAAAAAAAAAAAACCTGTTTTATGGGAGCAGTTTTGGTCAGTGAAGGATGAAATTTAAAAAATAAGAAAATTTTGTACCACCAAGTTTGAATAATATTTGTACTATTGATTGGAGATTGAGTTATTTATTTATAAACACACAAGTGAATCATGATTTTGACGTAATGTAATCGCTTTGGGTTTTGTTTTTTGTTTCATTCCATTAAGATTCGGAAGTATCCAATTTCTTTTTAATCCCAATTTATTAAAATACTAAACAAATGCTGTTTTTCCTTTTGCTTCACACTCAATCTGGATTTTCCATCTTTTTTTTTTTTAATTTCACAAAACAGTTCGCCACTCTTTTAATTTTATATATTTTTTCTTTCATTTAAGGCTAGTTATACTCTTACCCACTAAATTTTGAGTCAATTTTTATTTTGGTCATTTAACTAAAATAAGTTACAATTTAATTATTAAATTATTTTAAAGTTTTCGTTTAAATCGTTGAACTATTCAAAAATTTTTATTTAAGTCACTGGACTATTAAATTTTTTTCTTTTAAAAAAAGTTTTGTCAGTGAGTTCTAAGTAATAATTTGACAATCAATACGGTGAATTTGTACCTATCGACGAACAGAAGAACATAACTTAGATATAAGTCGATTTGACGGCCAGTCTCAGAGAGATTTGTCATGTCTAAAGTTGTTTCTTAAAAAAAATTAAACTATAGAAGAGAAGGGAAAAAAAAAGCTTTTGATTGATGTAGATAATGTGAACAGTGAAAACTATATAATATCAATTTTAACAACTTAATAATTTAAATAAAAAATTTAAATAATTCAATGACTAAAATAAAAATTTACGAATAATTTAATGATTAACGGAAAACTTGATAAATAAAAGAAAAGAAAATAGAAAGAAAAAGGAGTCAAAGGTTCCATAAAATACAGCTATGGGTTTATTTCTTTATTCCCTATAATTTGTCTTGTATTGTTTCGAGATACGATGCCCTGTTTTGTTTTGCAGAGGGGGAGATTTCAAACAACATTCCCATTCATCTTTTCAGGGCTGGTATATACTGTTAAATCTGCCATCACCTTTTTTGCTTGTCCCGTTCCCCAGATTTTCGCACATATAATGGAATCAAAGCCTAGATTATTTACATGTGAATGAATAGGGAAAGAAAGACATTAGGTTGTTTAACATTCATTTCAGCTTGCTAATCATGAATGCTTGGATCCCAAGAAAGGCACTTCATCCTTAATTATTTAGTCAACCACTTTATAACCTAACAATAATCAACCACTTTCATCTCCTGTGTTGCCAAAACTTGAATAGGTGAATGCTTAAATATCATTCCTATGGCTTTACAAAAATAATATTTCAAATTAATATAGAAAATTAAATCTAATTGCTGAAGAAAGTTTTTTTTTCGTTATCACAAATGTATAATTGAATAGTATTTAAACTCAAATATCCATCCCTTTTAAATTAAAATTTTACTGTATTTTGACTTTTTAGTTTGAAATAAAAATATTTTTTAGTTGGATTTGAATAATTGTTTAACTTATAAACGGAGAAGGTTAATGTAAAAAGTTTTGATATTTATGTTTTTTTTCATTTTGGTATTTTAACTTAATAATTAGGTCTATTTTGGTCATTCAATTTAAAAATATAAAAAAATGATAATATAACACTTTGATATTATGTTATGCTATCACCGATATTTTTTTTAATTTCAAGTGATAGTGTGGCACAATATCAAAAAAGATTATACCATCAAATATCGATGAAATCTAAATTCAGAGATTAAAATGAACTCAATTACACATAAGAGGAGAGCCTTGTCCCCCTTCCAAAAATGAAAGAATTATAATATAGTTACCTCTTAAGTGATTAAATTAAAACTTGATATTTTGTACAATTATAGTTTGCCCTTAAAAATAATAAAAAATTATTTAACTCCTTAAAATAATAAAATTATAAATTAATACATTATTAAATTATATTTTAATTTCTCAAAATTTAAAATTTAATTATGTTGTCCAATAAAAGTTGAGAAAAAAAATGGCGTAAATTCCCGCTTTTAGTTGCCAAATTCAGGCATTAAAATGGATAAAAGAAAATATAAGTATTAAATTGAACTTAATTAGGACATTTAAGAAAAAAAAAATAAGCCATGGAAAGTCTAACCGAACCAAACATATTAGTATCTGAATTACCACGTAAATCAAATTGAATAAAAGATTAAACAATTGATCTGCCTTTAGGCCCAAACAAGATCTATCTCAGTCCACTTATTTGGGTCAAACTCTAGAACTTTTACTTGTTTTAAAATCTAACAAAAAGAATTTTATTCTAAAGCTTAAATTATGTTACTAGTCTTTGTATTTTGTAAAAGTTGTAGATTTAATTCTATATTTTTAGTTGGTCTTTTTAGTCTCTATACTTTTTAAATTTTAAAATTTCAGTCCCCAGCAAATAATAATTGTTAAATTTATTAAGTAAAGTTATGTTTATTTTTAAAATCTGATGTGACAAATATATTATCATATGTGTAATGTCATGTTAGCATATTATTTCTACATATTACTCACTAAAAATCTAGTTAATGGATTTATGACTGTCATTTGTATCAAGGTTGAAATTTCAAAATTCAAAAAGTATAGGAACTTAGAATGATCTAATTGGAGAAAATGAACTAAATCTACAATTGTAAATGTAGTACAAGACTAGTAATTGAATTTAACGAAACGAATTTAATTGTTACTCTTTGGGTCAAGACTAAAAGTGACCAGTTTGAAAAGTAAATGGACTAAAATTGATCAAATAAAATTATAGGAATTAAATCCACAACTTTTTCAACGTATAGCAATTGATATCAGAATTTAACCTATTCTAAACTAATCTAATAAAAGTGCAAAATAAAGAGAAAATATCAAGAGAGATAAAATATATAATAAAATAGAAAAGAAAATTAGAGAACTTATAATACCCCATACCCGACCCGATCGCCGAATCTAAATTACGGGATGCCACATTGGTTGTTAGAGCAACTATGATTCAATTTACCCTTTTATATATGCTATTAACAGTTTTAATTAATCTTTTATATATGCTATTAAAAATTTTAATTAATCTCAATATGATTTTTTATCATTTTCAAGTCTTATACAAGTTTACAAAAGCTCTTTTGCTAACCCGGTGTCGAATTAGGACCAAATTATAAAGTTTGTAAAATATCAGGTTGACGTTGCGACTTGGACGGTTCCTCGTTGCAACGTAACTCATTGGTGATTTCTTGTCATTATGAAAAGAGCTCGACGTCACGACATGACCGCTTGTTTCAAAATGGTTCAAATGGTACCAAATTGCATCACCTATAGACACAAACCAATACCACAATTATACCATTTCAGCAAAGAATACCATTCCCATATACTTAATTCTAGCCTTTAGTATCATATATGTAACACCCCGTACCCGAGTCCGTTACCGGAGTCGAACACAAGGTGCACACAAACTTGACTTAATCATTTTCACAGTCCATTTAAAATTTTCCAGACAAGCTGGTTACTGCGTCACTGTCGCCTTAAAAATCATATCTTGAGTTTCAAAGCTCGAAAATCAGTTTCGTAATTTTTCCCTGAAATTAGACTCATATGTCCATCCACAAATTTTTTTCTAGAATTTTTGGTCAGGCCAATTAGTACAGTTTATTAGTTAAAGTCTCCCCTGTTACAGGGATCGACTACACTGACCTTTGCGCATTACGACTTGTATATCTCCCTATACAGGGCTTCAATACTGATGCCGCCTGTTTCTATAGAAACTAGACTCAAATAGGAATCTATAAATATATGGCATGACTCCTAATTATCTCTGGTTAATTTACAATGAATTTCCAAAGTCGGAACAGGGGATCCAGAAACCGTTCTGGCCCTGTTTCACGAGAACTTTAATATCTCTTAACATATAACTCATATGACCGTTTCGTTTCTTCCATATGAAAGTAGATTCATCAAGGTTCATTTACATAATTTATTAACTATTTAATTCTATTCCTACTATTTTTAGTGATTTGTCACATCCACATCACTGCTGCTGTCAGCATCTGTTTTCAAGGTAACCTTTACCTACTTCATAATTTCTTTGATTCAACTAGCCCTTTTAGCATACATGGCACAAGGAATGATCATGATTAAACATTCCAATGGCTAATCATTTCCAAACATTTCCATACCTCTTAATGAACAACATACAAAATGATTATGATACCATGCCAAAGTGTATATAAGCCATTTTCGCATGGCTATCCAAATTTATACAAAATCAAAGGGGTCTATGACCAACAAACGAAAGAGTAGTCCTATACATGCCATTTCAAAGTTCAACCAAAATTTGTACCAAAAAGGGGGCTTTGATAGTGTGGATGACTTCGACTTCGATAATCCCGAATCCGATAGCTAACGAGCAAAATCTATAAAACAGAGAGCCAAAGCAACGAGGTAAGCATTTTAATGCTTAGTAAGTCTCAAGTAATGAAATCAGCTTTGACTAAAGTATTACATTCACATAGCTAAATGAATCACTTTATTAATACACATTCTCATAATCATACTTACTTCACACTTCATCAGCATATACACACAAGGTATCAACCTATCTAAGAGCCGAAAGTTCGTTAGTCGATTGAACGAATACTATTTCAAACGGATCGACTTTTCCGATGCACATGTAAACATACCTTATCGTATGGGTTTTTCGAGCGTATTAATTGAATTTATTACAGCACCAAAACGCTCAGCTTCAAACCGAGTCTCTTCAGAATTTAGCCAGATATAACCACAAGCACAATTGCCTTCGGGTCTTAACCCGGATTTGGTAACTTGCACAAATGCCTTGGTCTTAGCCGGATATAACAACTTCATACGAATGCCTTGGTCTTAGCCGGATATAATCACTAGCATAAATGCCTTGGGACTTAGCCCGAGTATCATTCAAATGCTCATGTACACATATATCAATAATCACGACACATCCATATTTCATTCTCGTTACTAAGGCTCAAACACAAAACATTTATCAAACCTTTCCAATTTCGGCTCAATAGCCACACACAAAGAGCATGATTTCAATTGACTTTATAACTTAGTCCCCACGCACATTCGGCTGTCCGCCATAATATGACAAATCATTTCAATATAATTCAAGTAGGGTCATTACTCAAGACTTACCTCGGATGTTGTCGAGCGATTTCGACGGCTATTCGATCACTTTTTCCTTTCCTTATCCAACTGTGGTCCTCTAAGCTCTTGAGCTAATTCACACAAATTTAACTTATTAAAATCTCATTATGATAGCTTATGGCGAATATGACAAGGAGTTTAAATGGTCATATGGCCATCCTTTAGCTCAAATACACAATGGTCATGCACAATTTTAATCACAACAAGCAATTCAATACAATTCATTCAAACATCAAAGTGAAGCTCAAGGTACTTAGCCCTTATATACATTAGACATTAGAGTCACATGTGTACAAAATCACGAATCGAATTCAACACATTAGTTAGTACTCTCCTTGGCGAATTTTCCAAGCCAAGAATAGGCATCAATATGCTTGCCTCTAACCGAATGCATGCACACCAACCCCCCTTCATGTGGCGAATATGCATGTCCATATTGAGGCCAATTATACACTTAATACCACACAAAAACAGCATACATTTTACTAACTAACGCATTCCATATTGTAACTCAATACGCATCCATCATTTATTTCATAACCGAAACATCATCATATGCAAATATATGTCTTGAGATAGTATATATGTCATACCAATACATCATGTGCAACATATATACATGTAGGTGCAAGGGCCGAATCTCAAGTTGATTATAACTATCTCATATATTTTCATCATGGCCGAATGCTCCTTCCACACCATTTACCTTCACAAAGCATGAATTTCATCATCCAACTTACAAGCTTACAATCTCGTGAAGTTTAACCTCATAGTATCTATCAAACTCTCACTCATTAGCTTCTATTATAATCTCCAACAACACCACATAAACATATACTTCGTGGGTCTATGGTAGAACCAAGAAAGGAACTCATAGATATCAAGATGTAAGCAAACTACCATTATTTATCTAAGTTTAGCATGAAACACAACCATCACCCTTATTAATCTTTTATAGCCGAAAACCATACTCACCCCACTTAATCAAATTTCAAAATGGTTTTCAAAAATCACTTAATATCTCATCAACACAACATCAACACCAAGCAAGAATGATACATCCATGGCGAGTATCATCTCTATCACATAGCAAGATTTAGACCATGGGGCTAGGTAGAACTCAAGCTAACAACTAAAACATGCATGCATCTCATGGAACATCATCAAACATACCTTAACTTAGATGCAAGTATGGCGAATATCTTCAACCTTTCTCCTTTCAAACGGCCAAGAAGAACCCAAGGATGAAGTTTTTTTTCTTTCTCTCTTTTTCCTTCCTAGTTTTGGCTAGCAAGAACTTGAATGATGATCTCTTTTTTTTTTCATTTCTTATTACTAACTTTTTATTTTATTGTTTCCTCCCATGATGCACCAACAAAACATGTCTATGACATGTTTTGCCCATAATCTTTGTCATGGCGGCCACTAGGCTTTAGTTTAGGAAATTTGACATGCAAACCCTCATTTTTGCATGCATGATCAACTAGTCATCACACATTTCCTATCCTATTTTCAAAGTTTACTACTAGGTCATTTTAGTGAAATTCACATTTAAAACCCTAAATCAAAACATCAAAAATGTCACACAATTAACAGATATTATAGGCATCAAAATGAATATTAGATTATTTTATGCCTCGGTTTGGTGGTCCCGAAACCACTTCCGACTAGGGTCAATTTTGGTGTCACAACTCTCCCCACTTAAGAAATTTTCGTCCCCGAAAATCTTACCGTAAATAGGTTTGGGTAACGCTCTTTCATAGAGTTCTCGGGTTCCCAAGGAACTTCTTCCATCCCGTGTTTGAGCCATAACACTTTTACTAACGGAACCCTTTTGTTTCGCAACTCCTTCACTTCACGAGCTAGGATACGAATCGGTTCTTTTTCATAACTCATATCGGCTTGAATTTCAACCTCTGATGGACTAATTACGTGCGACGGATCAGATCTATAGCGTCAAAGCATCAAAATATGAAAGACATCGTGAATCTTTTCAAGTTCAGGGGGCAAAATCAAACGATAAGCAACTGGACCGACTCGTTCGGATATCTCATATGGCCCGATGAACCTCGGGCTCAATTTGCCGTTACGGCCAAATCTGAGTATCTTTTTCCAAGGCGAAACTTTAAGAAACACTTTATCTCCCACGATACTCAATGTCTTTTCGTTTGAGATCCGCGTCGACTTCGACGATCGGAGGCTATCTTGATTTTCACGGATTACTTTTACTTTACATTCAAACATCTTTAATCAAATCCACTCGAAAATTTTGCTCTCACCGAGCTCGGTCCAAAACAATGGTGTACGGCATTTACGCCGTACAAGGCCTCGTAAAGCGCCATCTTAATACTTGATTGAAATCTATTGTTGTGGCGAATTCAATCAAAGGTAAATACCGTTCCATGAACCCGAACTCGAGGATGCAACATCTCAACATATCCTCAAGTATCTGAATTATCCGCTCGGATTGACCATCGGTTTGGGGTGAAAGGCGGTCTGAAATGCAACTTGGTACCGAAAGCTTCTTGCAATTTCTTCCAAAATCACGAGGTGAATCTCGGATCTCTATCCGACATAATGTAAATCGGTACCCGTGTAATCTCACAATCGAGAAAGCGTACAATTCAGCTAGTTTATCCAATGAAAAATCCGACGCGGGGATAAAGTGAGCCGACTTAGTCGGTCTATCAACAACAACCCAAATCGCATCCTTCTTACTTGCGACAATGGCGGTCCGGACACAAAGTCCATTGTGACTCGATCCCATTTCCACTCGGGTATCGTGATCGGTGAAGTAACCTCGAAGGCACTTGATGTTCCGCTTTCACTTGTTAACATATTAAACATCTCAAACAAAGTCGGAGATGTCTCGTTTCATACCATGCCACCAAAACCGACGTTTCAAATCGTTGTACATCTTCGTACTCCCGGGTGGATTGCCATTCAGCTACAATGGGCTTCGTTCGAATTATCGAAATAAGTTCAATTCTTTGGAATACAGACGACTTCGAACCTCAAACAATCGTCATCATCAATTTGAAACTCCGATTCCTTGTTGAACACACTCGGCCGTTTTGCAACCAACTCATCGTCAACTTTCTGAGCTTCACGAATTTGATGAGTCAATAATGGTTTGGCCTTTAATTCGGCTATTAACACATTGTCGGGTAGAATAGACAAGTGTACATTCATAGCTCGTAAAGCAAACAATGATTTTCGGCTTAAGGCGTCCACAACCACATTAGCCTTTCTCGGGTGATAATCAATGACAAGCTCATAATCTTTTAACAACTCGAGCCAACGTCTTTGTCGCAGATTTAAGTCTCTTTGAGTCATCAAATATTTGAGACTTTTGTGATCTGAATACACATGGCACTTCTCACCAAATAAGTAATGTCGCCATATCTTTAAGGCGAATATGATAGCAGCCAATTCGAGATCATGGGTCGGATAATTTTTCTCATGTGGCTTTAATTGTCTCGACGCATAGGCCACAACTCGACCTTCTTGCATCAATACGCAACCTAACCCAAGTAGGGAGGCGTCACTATAAATGACAAACTCTTTGCCGATTAATTTGCACTAATCTGGAGCTCCGTCAAATGAGTTTTCAATTGATCGAAACTTTTCGACACTTTTCCGTCCATTCAAACTTGACCTCTTTTCAAGCAATTTCGTCATGGGTGTGGCTATCATCGAGAATCCATTTACAAACCGTCGGTAGTAACCAAAGAAGTCCCAAAAAGCTCGAACCTCGATAATATTTCTTGGAGGCTTCCAGTTAAGTATGGCTGAAATTTTGCTCGGGTTGACTCGAATACCGTCAGATACCACATGACCCAAGAAGCTAACCTCTCTTAACGAACTCACACTTGCTGAACTTAGCATATAACCGCTTGTCCGTAATATTTGCAACACTAATCTCAGGTGCTCCGCATGTTCGGTCTCATCTCTTGAATAGACCAAGATGTCGTCAATGAACACAACTACGAACCGATCCAAATATGGTCTGAAGATCCGATTCATCAAATCCATAAATACCGCAGGGGCATTAGTGAGCCCAAACGGCATCACTAAGAACTCGTAGTGACCATATCTCGTTCTGATGGCAGTTTTGGGTATGTCCGAATCTCGGATTCGCATCTGATAATAGCCCGATCTCAAATCTATTTTTGAGAACACTGAGGCTCCCTTCAGTTGATCGAACAAATCATCGATCTGTGATATGAGATATTTGTTCTTTATTGTCACTTTATTAAGCTGACGATAGTCGATGCACAACCTCATGGTTTCGTCCTTCTTTTTCACAAACAACACTGGTGCACCCCAAGGTGAAAAACTCGGGCGAGCAAAACCTCTATCCACCAACTCTTGCAATTGAGCTTTCAACTCCTTTAATTCCGTTGGTGCCATACGATACGGAGCTATCGAAATCGGTGTGGTCCCAGGTACAAGCTCAATACCAAACTCTATCTCCCAAACATATGGCAAACCCGGTAATTCTTCGGGAAAAACATCCGGGTATTCACAAACCACCGGCACAAATTCGGGTTTTATTTCTAACTCCTTATCATCAAGTACATACGCAAGGTATGCTTCGCACCCTTTTCTTACATATTTCTGGGCCAACATTGATGATATTACAGCTGACAACTCCTTCAAGTCCGTAGACTCAACTCGGATCATCTCGTTATTTGCGCACCTCAAATCAATAGTCTTGCTTTTGCAATTCACAACCGCATCATGCACGGTCAACCAATCCAAACCAAGAATAACATCAAATTCATCGAACGGCAAAAGTATCAAGTCCACCGGAAAACAGGAACCTCGAATTACTAGGGGGCATTTCTTACACACTTTGTCGACAAGCACGTAACGACCCAAGGGATTTGACACCCGAATTACGAACTCAGTAGACTCAATAGGTAAAGTCTTACTGGATGCTAAGGTTTCGCATATATAAGAATAAGTAGAACCAGGGTCAATCAAAGCAATCACATTAGTATCAAAGAGAGTGAAAGTACCGGTAATAACATCTGGCGAGGAAACATCCTCACGTGCGCGTATGGCATAAGCCTTAGCAGGAGCGCGAGCCTCGGATCTGGTCGTAGCATCTCTAGATCCTCTCGACCACCACTAGCATTGCCGTATTTCTAGATGGTCTACCTCGGCGTTGGTAGCGCCGGTTTCCCACTCGATCTACATTCATTCGAGACAACCTTGGGCAATCTTTAATGAAGTGGTCAACGATCCGCACTTGTAACAGAGGCGGTCACGGAATCTACAACTTCGAATACCATTTGCCACAATCGGCACTCCGTTCTCTCTCGACGATCATTTCCACCACTGGCGATCGAAGTGACTCGTGTGGTCACAGGGGGTCGATTGCGATCTCGTCTAGAAAAGCCCGAAGTGTCTCTAGACCGGCCTAAGCCATCTCTAAATTTCTTTGATGATCGTGGGAAGGGCTTCCCAAGACCTCTTCTGAAACTCCCTTGCTCCCACTTCACTTTTCTTTTCTCCATCTTGAGCTCCTCGGCTTTGCACGCTTTCGCTCGACAAGAGCCACAAACTCTCAATTTCCAAAATGCCAACATACGACTTTATATCATCATTCATCCATCTTGAGCGTTTACATCACGACTTCGAAGAAATGCATTCTTCTTGCGTCGACTAAGCCTCACAAATTTTCGTTCATAGTCGATGGCGACATGAAACCTTGTTTAAGTTCAAGAAATTCCTTCCGTTTTGATCCATAAATCTCGGTGATATACTTTTTCCGAAACTCGGTTTGGAAAAACTCCCAAGTTACTTGCTCTCGGGGCTGTGAAGTTAGAGTACACCACCAATAGTAGCGCGAATCACGTAGCAAGGAGATAGTACACTTTAGGCATTCATCGGTGTACAAGATAGCTCATCGAGTACCGAATAGTGTTGTCAACCAAAATTCAGCTTGCTCGGCATCGTCGCTATCCGTAGCTTTAAATTGATAGCCCCATGTTTTCGGATTCATCAGCTGGGGCTTATTGGACCTTATTTGGTCGATTCTGAAGGATTGTAGGTGCGGGGTTGTATTAGTCGGGAATAGAGGTTGTGGAACAGTAGTGTTAGTTCGAATGTATTGGTTGAACCAATCATTCATCACGCTATAAAGCTTGCCTAGCCTCATCATTCGGATTGCTAGCAACAGGTTGAGAGTCCGCCACCTTGTCCCTTGTGCGGGAGCAAGCGCCACACTCTCCACATCATCAGCTATCGCTTCGGTTGGGATCGGGATCCATTACTATAAATAAACACAAATTCAAACGTCAGAAATCACCACACTATCAAATAGTCACATAAAATGGCATGTATAGCTAGACCCAAACGCATTACGGTAGTCCTAGAATCGACTAAACCATAGCTCTGATACCAATAAAATTGTAACACCCCGTACCCGAGTCCGTTACCGGAGTCGAACACAAGGTGCACACAAACTTGACTTAATCATTTTCACAGTCCATTTAAAATTTTTCCAGACAAGCTGGTTACTGCGTCACTGTCGCCTTAAAAATCATATCTTGAGTTTCAAAGCTCGAAAATCAGTTTCGTAATTTTTTCCTGAAATTAGACTCACATGTCCATCCACAAATTTTTTTCTAGAATTTTTGGTCGGGCCAATTAGTACAGTTTATTAGTTAAAGTCTCCCCTGTTACAGGGATCGACTACACTGACCTTCGCGCATTACGACTTAGATATCTCCATGTACAGGGCTTCAATACTGATACCGCTTGTTTCTATAGAAACTAGACTCAAAGAGGAATCTATACATATATGGCATGACTTATAATTATCTCTGGTTAATTTACAATGAATTTCCAAAGTTGGAACAGGGGATCCAGAAACCGTTCTGGCCCTGTTTCACGAGAACTTTAATATCTCTTAACATATAACTCATATGACCGTTTCGTTTCTTCCAAATGAAAGTAGATTCATCAAGGTTCATTTAAATAATTTATTCACTATTTAATTTCATTCCTACTATTTTTAGTGATTTTTCACATCCACATCACTACTACTGTCAGCATCTGTTTTCAAGGTAACCTTTACCTACTTCATAATTTCTTTGATTCAACTAGCCCTTTTAGCATACATGGCACAAGGAATGATCATGATTAACCATTCCAATGGCTAATCGTTTCCAAACATTTCCATACCTCTTAATGAACAACATACAAAATGATTATGATACCATGCCAAAGTGTATATAAGCCATTTTCGCATGGCTATCCAAATTTATACAAAATCAAAGGGTCTATGACCAACAAACGAAAGAGTAGTCCTATACATGCCATTTCAAAGTTCAACCAAAATTTGTACCAAAAGGGGCTTTGATAGTGTGGATGACTTGACTTGATGATCCCGAATCCGATAGCTAACGAGCAAAATCTATAAAACAGAGAGCCAAAGCAGCGGGTAAGCATTTTAATGCTTAGTAAGTCTCAAGTAATGAAATCAGCTTTGACTAAAGTATTACATTCACATAGCTAAATGAATCACTTTATTAATACACATTCTCATAATCATACTTACTTCACACTTCATCAACATATACACACAAGGTATCAACCTATCTAAGAGCCGAAAGTTCGTTAGTCGATTGAGCGAATACTATTTCAAGCGGATCGACTTTTCCGATGCACATGTAAACATACCTTATTGTATGGGTTTTTCGAGCGTATTAATTGAATTTATTACAGCACCAAAACGCTCACCTTCAAACCGAGTCTCTTGAATTTAGCGGATATAACCACAAGCACAATTGCCTTGGTCTTAACCCGGTTGGTAACTTGCACAAATGCCTTGGTCTTAGCCGGATATAACAACTTCGCACGAATGCCTTGGTCTTAGCCGGATATAATCACTAGCATAAATGCCTTGGGACTTAGCCGGGTATCATTCAAATGCTCATGTACACATATATCAATAATCACGACACATCCATATTTCATTCTCGTTACTAAGGCTCAAACACAAAACATTTATCAAACCTTTCCAATTTCGGCTCAATAGCCACACACAAAAGCATGATTTCAATTGACTTTATAACTTAGTCCCTACGCACATTCGGCTGTCCGCCATAATATGACAAATCATTTCAATATAATTCAAGTAGGGTCATTACTCAAGACTTACCTCGGATGTTGTCGAGCGATTTCGACGGCTATTCGATCACTTTTTCCTTTCCTTATCCAACTGTGGTCCTCTAAGCTCTTGAGCTAATTCACACAAATTTAACTTATTAAAATCTCATTATGATAGCTTATGGCGAATATGACAAGGAGTTTAAATGGTCATATGGCCATCCTTTAGCTCAAATACACAATGGTCATGCACAATTTTTAATCACAACAAGCAATTCAATACAATTCATTCAAACATCAAAGTGAAGCTCAAGGTACTTAGCCCTTATATACATTAGACATTAGAGTCACATGTGTGCGAAATCACGAATCAATTCAACACATTAGTTAGTACTCTCCTTAGCTGAATTTTCCAAGCCAAGAATAGGCATCAATAAGCTTGCCTCTAACCGAATGCATGCACACCAACCCCCCTTCATGTGGCGAATATGCATGTCCATGTTGAGGCCAATTATACATAATACCACACAAAACAACATACATTTTACTAACTAACGCATTCCATATTGTAACTCAATACGCATCCATCATTTATTTCATAACGAAACATCATCATATGCAAATATATACCTTGAGATAGTATATATGTCATACCAATACATCATGTGCAACATATATACATGTAGGTGCAAGGGCGAATCTCAAGTTGATTATAACTATCTCATATATTTTCATCATGGCGAATGCTCCTTCCACACCATTTACCTTCACAAAGTATGAATTTCATCATCCAACTTACAAGCTTACAATCTCGTGAAGTTTAACCTCATAGTATCTATCAAACTCTCACTCATTAGCTTCTATCATAATCTCCAACAACACCACATAAACATATACTTCATTGGGTCTATGGTAGAACCAAGAAAGGAACTCATAGATATCAAGATGTAAGCAAACTACCATTATTTATCTAAGTTTAGCATGAAACACAACCATCACCCTTATTAATCTTTTATAGCGAAAACCATACTCACCCCACTTAATCAAATTTCAACATGGTTTTCAAAATCACTTAATATCTCATCAACACAACATCAACACCAAGCAAGAATGATACATCCATGGCGAGTATCATCTCTATCACATAGCAAGATTTAGACCATGGGGCTAGGTAGAACTCAAGCTAACAACTAAAACATGCATGCATCTCATGGAACATCATCAAACATACCTTAACTTAGATGCAAGTATGGCGAATATCTTCAACCTTTCTCCTTTCAAAACGGCCAAGAAGAACCCAAGGATGAAGTTTTTTCTTTCTCTCTTTTCCTTCCTAGTTTTACTAGCAAGAACATGAATGATGATCTCTTTTTTTTTTTCATTTCTTATTACTAATTTTTATTTTATTGTTTCCTCCATGATGCACCAACAAAACATGTCTATGACATGTTTTGCCCATAATCTTTGTCATGGCCGACCACTAGGCTTTAGTTTAGGGAAATTTGACATGCAAACCCCTCATTTTGCATGCATGATCAACTAGTCATCACACATTTCCTATCCTATTTTCAAAGTTTACTACTAGGTCCTTTTTAGTGAAATTCACATTTAAAACCCTAAATCAAAACATCAAAAATGTCACACACGAATTAACACATATTATAGGCATCAAAATGAATATTAGATTATTTTTATGCCTCGGTTTGGTGGTCCCGAAACCACTTCCCAACTAGGGTCAATTTTGGGCTGTCACAATATATACATATACATTACACAAATTCATTATCCCAACTTTAATACATATGACAATTTCCACATATCAAATCATTTAAACCATTTCCATCCACGTATATCAATTTCATATAAGTATTTAACCAGATGCATTAAAATTATACTACATTGCCAATCATGAATTCAATTTGACCATATCAATATAAATCTGACTCTGAAACCTAGGTACGTGCCATATATCAAGATTAAAAAAGGGCTATACAAACATTACTGAGTCTGGGGCTACCAATTGGATGCTGAGTTACTTCTCGAGACCTCACAATCCACCTCTACATGCACACAGAATAAACAAACTGTACATTGAGCGGTAAAACTCAGTGGTACTTTCATGATTCAAGTCAAAGTTATAATAGCAAAAGCACACAATAAAATTCAAATCTAATGTCTAACTCATTTACATATACCAATTATGCTAATAGTTTGCATTCACATATGACATGAATATATATAGAAATTTGCATACTAATTCACTAAACTTTTTGCACATAACTTACCATGTCTTAACATTCAACATTAGGATACCAATTCTTTCATTTGTAGCATACCCAATTGAAACATATTCTCATTGACAAATTCATATGATTGTGTCATACCATACTTTTTAATACTTACCATTCCATTTTACATTCATTTCATATCCTACTTATTCAATTCATATTTCATCTATAAGCATATACCTATACATAGTTATTCATTCAATTGAATACTCAATCTCATTATACCAATTTAATCACTTTCAAGCTTAATAGCTCTATCACTTTCAAGCATGATTCTAACCGGTTCGTATAATATTTTATATACTTTCTTTATCATGAATTATACACACACAAATATAGTTCAATATCATCAAATCATATCATACAACAATATTAATTCAAAAGTTCATACCAGTTCAATTCATACATTTTAATAACTTGCCAAAAAATCACTTTATTTCATTTTCTGATTTAAGATTTGAGTTCGACGTTTCACCCAATGAACCCTAGTAAAAGGATTTGAATACATGAGTAAACTATGTCACACCAGATAGCTCATAGGAGCTTAAAATACGCCATACCAAAGCACCGAAGTACAAAGCCTGTAGGGATCAAATGTATAAACATTTTCAATTACATCCCTCTACCACACCGAAGTTGCTATAGAGACAAATAATACTCAATGATCTGCAATAGATGTTGGATCTCGATATAACCTGTCATAATATATGTATCATCTCATAACCTGTACAAGCGTGCATATAGCCCTATTGGCATGCCAATCGTATCCTAGCCTTTTACTAAGTTCACATGGTCATCACATATTTATATTAGCATTAACATAACTTGTAATCCTTCATATTCGCACATCCATACCCTGTAAGCATTCACATTTACCTATCATACCCTGTAATCGATCACACTTTCATTTTCATACCATGTACACTGTATCAACAATCACTTATTTCATTTCAATTCAATCCAATTCATATATATAATTTCACATTCAATTTGACAATTTTCATTCCAAATCATCAACAACACACAAAAAACTCATCATAAAACATGTTTCAATCCATTCTCATATTACAGATCATGTTCACACTAAATCATAATACTTTTCATTTTATTCAATTCAGTCCACTATCTCAGCAATAAATATTAATCATAACAAATCCATTCATACGATCATTATTAACTCACCTCGATATTCAATCATGCAATATGACATGAATATGCAAAGAAATAAATTGATCTTGAATCATAAAAGCACAAACCAAAATCATGCAAAAAGATTCTGTTGGGTGCAATTTTTAGATAAGGGGTAGCAATTAAACACCATGATGATCAAGTTTATCTTTTAATTTCTCATATATGTACAGCAAAAGCCGTTACAAATAAATAAATGTAAGACACGGTTTTTTATAAGTGTCGGGTAGTTTGCTCAGTTTGATAGGTGTTATTTGACTTTGGATTAAGTTTAAATCAAATTTTTCGTATTTTGGTTTGACCCAAATTTAATTTATATAGTAATAAAAAATATTTTTAAATTTAGATTTAATTATAAAAGATATAAAATATCAATTGAAAATTATTTTTACATTTTATTATTTTTAAATAATAAAATGGGTTTTTGAATGAATTGGGCTGACGTGAAAATGAGCATAAATATAAAAAGTTCAATATTCATGGAATGATTTAAGAATTAATTTAAAATAAAATTTACGGCTATTTAATTGGAAACGACCCAACCAAATTATTGTTCAAAAAGATACTTAAATTTAACTATGGAATTATAAATAGTAATGCAAAAACATTTGTTGTTGAGCTGCAAATTTAGAAATTTCATAATTAAATTATATATTTTTGAAAGCTTATTATTTATTAATTTAAAATTTTCATATATATTAGCTTAAAATTCCGTTATTTAGGAAAGGAGTAAAGGGGTTTTAAAAAATTTTGCTGGATATTTCAAAGAGTAGGCATAAGGCAGCTTTTGTTTCCAGCTGGTGGGTGTCATTAACACTCTCGTCTTCTAAAAAGCCACTAATGTCCCAACGACTTTCTTGTCAAAATTATATACGGTAACTAGAATATTTAGATTATATTAAAGGTCCTTTTGGTTTTCATTTTTAATGAAGAAAATATGTTTGGTCTGAAAATTTTAAAATATATGAAAATTAGAAAATAAAAATAATTCATTACTTTCACTAAAATGCTTTTGTAAATGTGAAAATGATTGGTTGTGCTTCTAACCCTATAAATACAAAAATATTTTTAATGCTTTTTAAATATGAAATCAAGTACCTTGGTTCAAACCTATATATTTATCATGTTTATATTATGTAAAAATAGTTATCAAATATATCTTCATGTTTTCATTATCGAAAACTATTTTTATTTTTATTTATCAAACATGTTTTCTAATTTTAAAATAAAAATGAAACCTATTTTTAAATAAAAATATAAAATATTTTCAAAAATCAAAATTTATATCAACTTAAAATAACATAATTTTATAGAACATGTAAGATTTTTATTAAGTTAACTATAAATGCTCTATTTTTTTTGAAATAAATAGATTGGGCTTTTGCTTCTCATTAATCCAAAAACCAAAAAATTAGAAAAAAACGAACATAAGTCCAAAACACCAAACAAAACCCAAAAGAAGACCCACACAAAACTAAAACATAAATGACAAATAAATTACACAAAAACCAAAACAAAGAGAATTCTAGAAGCAGTGAGACACCAACCCTTATACCCAATCAATTCCTTTTTTTTTTCTCTATCCCAAAAATATCCATCAATGCTCAAAACTGAAGGTTTCACAAAACCAATAAGGCACATCCAAAAAAGATAGATCAAACGTCAAAAGAAAGAAACTCCTTTCCTCCATTCTTCAAACTTTCCCTTCTTGATCAATTCAGTTCTCTTGGTCTTCCCATCGTTGTCTTGGGATCCACAGACGAATATTGTTTCCCCTCTAGGTAAACTGATTTCCTCCCTTTCAACATTTCTATTACCAAAGCATGAGCGAGTTTATTTGCTGATCCTGGAACATGATTGAAACTGATTTCTTGAAAATTACTCTTCATCTGTTGTATATTTCTTATGAAAACTCCAATCTGTGATTTATCAAGTTTCAAAGACTTATATTTCTTGACCATTGTTAATGAGTTCCCTTCGATAATGACTCGTATCCATCCATTATCAAAACCCGTACTAACCTCGAGTTGACAAGCTAAAGCTTCAGCAACAAAGGCTGACACTACTCCCTCATGGAAACTCGTATGAGTGAACAACATTGTTCCTCTTTCATCCCTAGCAACCACTCCTAACACTGATCAGAATCTTCGACCATCAAAAGCACTATCAAATTTTATTTTGATAATTGAACTCGGTGGAGCTTTCCAACTCACATCCTCCCTTCTCTTAGTACAAATGTTTTCCTCCAACCGTTTAAGTTCTTCTATATAGCTAGAAACAAAATTTGCACTGTCCGTGCCTATAATAATTTTTTTCATGAACCCTTTTGCTTCTGTCATTCCAGATAGCCCAGAGTGCACAACAGAACATATTCCTCTGATGGGTGGTGCAAGTCTCGAAAACCCAAGTAAGCCATTGTTCAAACTCCATACCTTGAATGTTCAGAAAGTGCGAATAGTTTAATTCTCACCAAACTTCAACTGTTATAGGGCAGTGTCGAAACAAATGATCCATTGATTCCTTTACACTTCCACACCGAGGGTAGTAGGAAGTTGTGGCCAACTTCTTAAACTTTAAGTTAGCAAGCGTAGGTAGATAGTTCTAATAAATCCTCCTAATTGTAATTTTAGTTTTCCTCAGGAGGTCTAGGTTCCATAAAAGTTTGTGGAAAGCACTAGATCTGGTCTGTAATGTATAAGCAGTAGGATCTTCCAAATTTTTTTGTAAAAGTTTGTAGGCACTGCGAACCAAAAACCCCCCTAAGGTTCCTCACTCCATACCCGAAAATCTTCATGGGCTTTTTGAGCAAGCGGAAATTGAAGGATATTAACAGTGTCCGATTGCAAGAACGTATCATTTATTAAACCCTTGCTTCTAGATACGCTCATTAGAATCTATTAACTTCGACACCGTTAAATTCTACATATTACGACTATTTTTGGATACTTTAAAATTTGCATTACCGGGAATCTATGTATCATCGTATACTAAGATTTTATTCCTCAAACCAACATACCAGTATAAACCCTCCTTTAAAGCCCTTTTTGTCGTCCAAATATTTTTCCAAGTATAAGATGAATTATTCCCTAAATGAGCATCTATAAAATCAGATCTCAGAAAGTATTTATCTTTTAGCAAATGTACAATAAGTGAATTTGGACGATTTATAATCTTCAACCCCTATTTGGCCAACAAAGAAATATTAAACTTTCTCATGTTTCTAAAACCCATCCCCCTATCCTCTTTCAATCTACACATATGCCTCCATTCGCACCAATGTATCCCTCACTTTCCCTATCTCTTTTGCCACCAATATTTGGCTATATTGTTTTCAATTTTTCCACAAAAAGACTTTGGCAACAAAAAATATGACTTGCATATGTGGGGATTGCTTGCAAGACTGATTTAATAAAAATTTCCTTTTCCCTTTGTGACAAAAGCCTCGTGCTCTAATTCTCGATTCTCTCTTGAATCCTATCCTTTAAGTTTTGAAAAGATGCTTTCTTCATTGTTCCCACTATATTTGGCAACCCCAAATACTTTTCAGCATTGTTGGAAAAACACACCTTCATCAAATTTGAAACTCGAATCTTCTCCCCCTCAGATACATTTAAACTAAAGAAAATTATTGATTTACTGAAATTCACACATTGACCAGAACAATTCTCATATTCTTTAAGAATATCTTTCAATAAAATAGCATATCTAGTTGTTGCCTCCCCAAAGAGAATACTGTCATTCGTAAACAAGAGATGTGAGATTTTAGGCCTTCCTCTACAAGTCTTCACCCATTTCAAAAACCTTCCATCCATGGCGAACCTCATCAAAGTTGAAAGATCTTCACAACAAATGAGAAATAAAAAAAGGACTGAAAGGGTCCCCTTGATGAAGGCCCCTTGAAGGCTGAAATCTTCTTTCCGTGCAACCATTAACCTTTACCGAATATAAATTTGATGAAATACATCTCAATATGACCCTTACCCAATTAGTAGCAAAACCCATCTTTAACATTACTGCCTTTAAAAAAGCCTATTCAACCCTGTTATAGGCTTTACTCATATCTAGTTTAACTGCCATATAGCCCTTCTTTCCAGTGTGCTTATGGCGAAACGTGTGTAACAGTTCATAAGCGAGTAAAACATTATCAAAAATTAATCTCCCCAGCACAAAGACACTTTAAGCACAATCGGCACAGTTCCCAATAATGCTCTGAAGTCAGTTTGCTAAAAAATTTGCCACAAGTTTATATAAAATAGAACACAAACTAATGGGTCTAAAATTCATTAGGTTTTTGGGATTTAGAATTTTAAGGATAAGAATAATTTTAGTAACATTTGCATATTCAAGATCATTACCTTCATTAAGAACCCCCAAACAATAGGAGAGAGCATCATTCTTGACAATATG
Source organism: Gossypium arboreum (assembly GCF_025698485.1). Lineage (NCBI taxonomy): Eukaryota > Viridiplantae > Streptophyta > Magnoliopsida > Malvales > Malvaceae > Gossypium > Gossypium arboreum. The sequence continues at coordinate 43,308,986 of NC_069076.1, forward strand.
TCAATATTTCTGGAAAAACATAGTTGGGAAACCATCAAATCCCAGTGCTTTTATAGGCCAAATTTATTTTAATGCTGTGTAAACATCTTCCTCCGTAAACTTTGCTAAAAGGAAAAGATTCTCCTCAAGAAAGATGTTAGTATTAATCTCTGATAAAATATACGACAGATCACCAATCCCATTCAAAGAAAACATATTTTGAAAATATTTCGTAGCAAACTCCCCAATTTCATCTTCTGTGCTTACTACCTTTCCATCTTCTCGCTCCAAACTTCCAATAGCATTTTTTTTTCGAGTCGAAGCGTACCTATGGAAAAAAGAAGTGTCTTTATCACCTAAATGAAGCCAATTAACTATTGCCCTTTTTTCCCAAAAAGCTTCGTCCTTATCAAGCTCAAAGTTCAGTTGGATCTTAACATCTATGAGTGCTGCCAAATTATTATCATCTCAACCCTCAGCCATTAGATCTTCCTATTTTTTAGAATGGGTACACTTCAATTCATTGCGGTTCACCTTAATCCTTTTTTCCTATTTTATCAAACTTGTACTCAATTCTTTTAATTTTTCGAAAATAGTTCCTCTAGTCGAATCCCAAAGTCACTTAATTTCTCCTTCTAAAGACTCCCCCATCGTCCACCACACCTCAAATTCAAAATTAGCTGCTTATTTCTTCTTGTTTCACTAACAGTGCTTAGTAGGATCGGGCAATGATCTGAGAAAGAATTCGGTAAATGTTTAATTGTCGCATGAGGGAACATACTCAACCAATCGTCATTAGCAACCCTTCTATCCAACAGCTCCTTAATATTAGTCTCGGGTCGATTTCCTCGTTCCCAAGTGAACCAATTCCCCGAGTACTCTATATCCCTTAGTTGACAATCATCAAGAGTCTTTCGAAAAGCCTCTATTCTGTGTTCCTCTCTTGGTACCCCACCAACCTTCTCAAAAGAGTATAAAACTTCATTGAAATCTCCGCACACCAACCAAGGAAATTTTTTTTCATTCCCTAACCTTCTCAAGAGATTCCATGTTTCTTCTTGAAAACTCGCGTAAGGTGCACCATAGAAACCTGTAAAACTCGCGTAAGGTGCACCATAGAAACCTGTAAAACGTTAAAGCTTGTCATTATCATTTTCCTTAATAACATCTATGTGGTTATTGGAATAACTCTTCAACTGCACATTAACGTCCTCCTTCCAAGCTAAACACAGCCCACCCCTTGAGCCATTCGCCTCCACTTCAATTCCATAATTAAAACCACATCGCCTTCCCACCTTCTCCATTCTATTTTCATCAAGTTTAGTCTCCATGAAAAAGAGCATTCGGGGATAATCAAACTTCACCATTTGTCGAAGTCTTTGTATTGCCCATGGACTCCCCAATTCATGAACATTCCAACATAAGATTTTCATTGTTCCTGGTCGGATTGCTGATTGGCAGTCATCGATCCCTATTGAAAAGAAGCAACAATCTGCTCCTACGAATCCGACTCTATTTTCAAAACACTGAAATTGTTAGGATTCTTTTTCATAATTTTTAGTTTTTTTATTATTACCCCAATTTGAATATTGCTTTCCCACCTCTTTAGGGTCTTGTATTCCCACTTTTTGCTATCCCATGCCATTTTCTCTTTCTTGATACTTTCCTTTTGTTATTCTAGCGATACGTTTTCAACTGGCCATTTTTGTTTTATGACAAGTTTCCACAATTGGAATAACGGGCCCAATCTGTGATTTTATCTTATTCCATTCCTGTTGTATATCAGTCTCAATTATCTCCTTAGAAAGCTCCTCTCTCACAGTATTCTCCATATTTTCAGGGAATAAAGGAGCCACCAAATCCCCTAAATTTTGGTGATAAACAGTAGTTTCCAGAATTGGAAGTTTCTCTTCTATAGCCATTCGCTTCACCACAAACGAAACCTCCGCTATCCTCTGATCAGAAAAATCAACATAAGCACACTGCTTCAGCAATCGTTTACTCTATATCTCATTTTACCGCAGCCAAAATAGAAAGTTGTGAGTTTTCATATTTGAAAGCCACCCAAACTTTTTCCTTTACTTCCGTTGAAATGAAAATACCTCTTCTCAGAGGTTTTTGTTCATCGATTTGTGCCTTCAGTCGAAAAACATCTCCTTTTATTTCCGATCTTATCACCCCCCTGAAAGTCGAACCAATGGCATGCATAAGATCCTTTTTATCACATTCTAGCGGACAAGGACCAATCTTAAGCCAAAAAAGAGACGAAACCAATGTAATCTGATTTTGGTTTACAGGTTTCGTTAGCCTATAAAAAATGATAAGTTGTCACTTAAAAAACCATGGTCTACCCTCCATAATCATATCCAAATCCTCTTCACTGACGAATAAAATCATGAAGAGATTTTTCCCCACCACTTGGATTTCAAATTTCTTTGTCTTTTTCCAGATACTTTTTATTTGTGCCCTGAAACTGTCAGGAGTATATGACTTTTTTTGTCCAAACAGAACATATTAACGACATATTTCCAATCGGGACCAACAACGAACTCTTTATTGATAGTTGTACGAGTTCTTCCTCTAGAAGGGAGATCTCGTCCTTCACCATACTTCCCTAAAAAATGTCACCACTCACCCTCAACCCAGCTACAGTATCTTACCTTTTCTCTGAATCACTAGAAAGAACGCACTCTCGACTTTTATAAATGCTCAAAATTTATATCACATTGAAATAACATAATTTTTAAAAAAAAAAAAGCATGCAGATATTATTATAAAAATTTTGACTGAATTGATGTCACGAATCAAGTAGATATTAATTCAATAAAAAATAAGCACCTCATAAATTAATTATAAATAAATTAAAAACACTAGTATTATGTAAATTTTATTACCTTATTATTAATAACAAGTTTTAGGAAAATAAATTAGTGATGATAATTATTTTACAAAAAATAATTATTGAATAAAATTTTAATATTATTTTTATTTTCACTTACATGGTTAATGTACCATAAGACGAGTAGATAACAAACATGGTATAAAATCACATAAAATATAAAAAATTAAATATTTTATTAAATATATTTTAGTTTTGACTTAAAAGGCTCTAAATATAACAACATTTATAATGAAATTCAAATAATTTTGTGGATCTCATAAAACATTTGGTTAAAATAGTTTGACATGTTTATAATATTTTTGAGTTGGTTATAATCTGTTTTGTGTATAATATTTTATAGAAAACATAATTTGTCATTTAATAATACGAAAGATCAGCATGATTACGACGCATATTAAACATCCCTAGTATTTAACATAATATCTTACTAATTCTGGCTACTTTTTACACAGATGACAGTCCATCAACCATCATAAGAGAATTAGACTACACAAGTGAAATGTGTCTAGGTTTCAACCATCAAATAAAAAATAGAAAACAAATAAAATATAAAGAAGTTGTTTATACAGTTCGATTTCTCTACGTTTGTGAGGCTTAGTTTAATGAGAAATACTTACTCTTTTCAACAATAACAACAAGTGATCATAATCTATCACGCCCCGTAACAATTTTCTTCACCATTGTAACTTGAAGACTTAATACTCTTACCACTAAATACCCTTTGTGAATTTTAGCAAGTAAAACCATAACACAAAGTTTTACTATCAAAATGCACTCATACAATAAGGTTCCTTACAAGAATAGATTAAATACTTAATTCTCTAAATACATTCACCTATACAAGTCTCTCAATTATATAGACTTATTTCGAGATTTGCTTACATATGAAGATTTATCTCAATCCCACCAAGCCAACAATAATATAAGTTTAATACATTATAAAAATAACAATCAAAGTAATTACAATCCAATGTCCACAACTCAAAGGATTGACTTGGGTAACGCGATCCACTCCAATGTCCAATATATGATTCCCCAGTGATATGGTCCTCTATAATGTGCTAAAAATCCTCCATACAATCAACATAACCCATATAAATTGTTTAATAAATGACCAACACTTTAAATATGGAAATTGTCTCCATACAAATTTGGTTGCTAGGGAATGGACACTCCTTAAGCACCAAATTGTCAGTTTCATATTTTTTAACAAACTGCAATATTTCACCCCCAATGAAGCTATTCCAATAGGTAATATCCCATGGCAAACCTGCCACAAACAACACATTATTCATGGAAATATTTTCATATCTCAGAAATTTTGGAAAAAATCGGTTTAGAAAACAATTTTGCTGCACAATGAAAAATTAATTTTTTTTCTAAAACCCGAGCAATTATGTTATTTATAGAAATAAACCCTTTTACCAAATTCATACTTAGTTATTTTAAGAACGAACAATTTAAGTCTTTTCTTGGCTTTTGACCAACACGATCCTCTCTGTTATTTTTGAAGCTCAACTTGCTTAGAGTGTGGGCTCTAATCCACAAACTGATGAACACTATGAAATCATTCTATTGTTAGTCAATTGAAATGTCAAGGCTTAAAGGTGTACAAAGCCCTCAAACTTTTTTAAAATTTACTCGATTGAGTACTTGAACTGTCAAAATACATCAAAAAGGCCCTCAAACTTGGAAAAAAAGTAATTACGCCCCTGTTTTTTTCTTTTTGCACTTGATTGCCAAAAGGCATCAAAAAGGCCCTTTGACCGTTAATTTTAATGGTTGATCGTTAATTTTAATGGTTGACCATTAATATAACGCCCTGAATAATTTAAGTATATTTTTGTGAAATCTGACATTAATATGTATTTGTTTAGTGGCTAAGTGTTCTGATTGTGTGTTTGAGGTCTTGGGTTCAAGTCCCACATTCGAAATATTTTGTTATTTTTTATCCAAGCCTTATCCTTGTTGAGTGGGCTTATATAAGTTTGTTTGTAAACTCAAGTCAGAATGAGCCTGTTGGTTTGACTGGTAAGGAGTTAGCTTGCCTAAGGTCTTGTGTTCGAATCCTCGTGCGAGTGTGGATGTTAATTTTTGTCTTAGTTGTCTGAAGAGTTTTGGTGGGGCTAGAATTCTGAAGTGGTTGGTTTGGGTTAACGGAGTAGTGGAGAATTAAAGAGATTTTAGGGATGTGTTACAAACAAATTAATTTGAGTTAAAAATATTTTATTTTCTTTTTCCCCTTAAAAAAGAAGAAGAAAACTCTCTCTCTTCCTGACGTTACTATACTTTTTTTTTGTCAAAATTTCCTTATTTCTTCCTTTTTGATTCTTGTCAAAATTTTCTCTTCCAATAACGGTGTTTTACTTTTTGTTTTTGTCGTACGATTTTGAAGGTAAGGGTTCGTGGTGGTGTTGTGGGAGTCTTATTTTTTTACTTTTGGTCCTACTGATGTTTGAGTTAATCTGGTGTACCGTTCTGGTAAGTGTCCTTTAATAAAATCGAGACCCTTCGATGGTGTAGTGAAGTTTCAAGGCTGCTATTGTGAAAGGTAAGCTTTTGGATCATTTTAGTGCAATTTTTTGTTGTATTTTTTGAGTTGTGCCCAAGAGGTGTCTCAGTTGGATTTGTGAATTAAAGTTAATTGTGGGTGTTTTGGTTGGTAATTTTAGGTATTGTTCACTCCGGGGGTGTGAATTCTTCAAAAACGAACTAGATGTGTACCTTAAACATGAAAAATTGACGTTCAGCTAAAGCTAAAAAAGGGCACTGTCGACGTCACACAGGTGTGTGGCTGGCCGTGTGTGAGACATGATCATGTGTGGCCATGTGGGCCACATGGGCTAGGTCAGATTTGGTGTGTGGGCCACATGGACGTGTGGGTTTTGGGCCAGGCCATATAGCCCATATGGGTAAGGCCAATTTGGGCGTATGGGCCCACACGGGCAAAGCACACAGACATGTTGACCCAAAATTCTAAAATTTTCCCTAGGGTCGCACGGGTCGTTCTGATCGACTGTGGACCTACCTAGGGTCGGTAAGGGCTAACCAAACCCTATTTCATGTGATTTGATATTTTGATAACTTGAACTAAGTAGGATATTGATATGTATATCTAACTGTATTGTTTAAGTTTGTATGTTATTTGTATACGAGCGGGTTAAGCATGTTAAATCTGTTGTTTCTGTATTTGTATTTTGTGTCTGTTTTTGGAGTGGGATTTGCATATATGGAGGAAGTGATTTGTACGACGACCTTTCGTCTATTAACTAGTAGCTTGGCTGCATATTATCTGTTATGTGTCACATCGACACTATATGATGTGTAGGGTTGGGTGGGTGTTTTTAACCTCACATGGTATGATGGGATGGACGGAGATGGTGTGTAGAGGATGGGGGTAGGATTCTGTATATTTGTTCTGTACATTTGATTCTGATATCTGTATCTATTAAGGATTTAGGTTCAATTCTATTTCTGACTGTATTTGAGATTCTGTGAATGTTGATGACTATATCTGTTAGGTTACACACTGATTTTATGAAAACTCACATCTGTTTGTCTGTACTGTTCAGGTAATCCACAGACTTAGGCGAGTCGGTGCAACGGAGGCTCAGCGGAGACCACTCGACAGAGAACTATTTTTATTTAGTAATAATGATTTTATTTTAAAATCTGGTTTTTCTTAAGAGTTTGTAATTTTTGGGACTCTTTGGATTGTATGGTTTTAGCTTTTGGATTTGGATTTTGTTTTGCTTTCTTTTTCGCAATGTTGATAAAAACACTTCACGCAAACAAATGGTTTTAACAAATGGTTTTTAGAAACATGAGCTTGGTTTCGAATAAAATAATTTTCAAACTTCCGTTGTAGATTCTTGATAACTTAAGATGGTTTCAAATAAGATTATAAAGACAAGTTTTTCTGGATATTAAGACTCTGATTGGTAAACTAATAAAATGATACGTTTTAACTTAAAAAGATGTAATTTAAAACCCTTCTTCGTAACACTTCCAGATTCGGTCAGAACGTCTAGGCCGGGTTAGGAGTGTGACATTTAGTGGTACCAGCGCTAGGTTGAAAAGCTCGGGATGTGAATTTTTGAGGTCCAAAATTGTGTAAGTATGTAGTACACTGAGTCTCCGGTGCTGATCCTGTAAGTATCTATAAATTTAGAAAACACTGTAGTTAATACTTCTTGAAACTGTACTGAGTTAGTTAGAGACTAAAACCTTTGAAATACTTTTGAACTTCTGATAAATTAAGCATAGAATATCTGCTAATAAACACTAGAATTGATGCATAAAATTTTAAAATGTAGATAAAATTCTAATTACGATGAGTGCACATGGAACATGCAGTCCAGATATTTGTGGGTGCGGTGGTCGATGTAGGGGAACTCGAGCTGAGTTTTCTTCTCTGGGAAGTATGCCGAATTTGGATACGAGTGAGAATCGGTTTCACCTGCTACTGAGACTGGGTCTAAAGCTACTCGGCTGGGGAAGATGCACTGTCTCAAGCTATGTTGAAAATGTTGGAGAGGGTTGCTAGACCCCATTCTAGATTTGACGGTGTGGGTGATTCTTGAGCGACTCGGTCCAATAGAGTTAAAGTTCATTTAGGGCGTCCTTTGGAGTCACCCCTCGTGGTAGAGTATTGTTTGGAGGCCACTGAGAGGATAATGAACGATGTTGACTGCACTCTTGATCAAAAACTAAAAGGTATAGTTTCTTTGTTTCGCGACGAAGCTTATCAATGGTGGTAATCGGTTGAGGAGGGTACTCAATCGAATCGTTTAAACTGGGATTACTTTAAAACTACCTTCCAGGAGAAGTACGTGGGCATGAGCAATATGGATGCTCGTAGGTGGAAGTTTATAAATTTAACGCAAAGTGATAAGTCTATGTCTGAGTTTCTAAGACTGAGCCACTACGCTCGAGGCATGGTGTTATCCGTGTATGAGAAACATGTCCAATTCAAGATTGGCTTAAGGGATAGTCTGAGGGTTTTTGATTGTTCCACAGAGGGAGCAAGAGTTTGTTGTTTTGGTAGATAAGGCAAAGATCGTCGAAGAGGTTAAGTGTGTAACAGCCCAATTTTGGGTCTAGTCAGAACAGTGGTTTCAGGACCACAAATCTGATGTAGAAAATTTATTTTTATTTTTTTATGGTCTACAATTTTATGAAATGATTTCGTGAAAATTTCGTTCGAAAATTTTGACGTTTGGACCCTCAATTTAGTCAAAAGGACTAAATTATAAAAAGTGCAAAAGTTGAGTTCTACATGCTAGAGGTGTCTAATTGCTATGAAATTTTAAATTGGAGGTCTTTAAATGGTGATTAGACCATTAGTTAAGTTGTTGAACAAAAATGGACATGGTTAAGTATGTTTTTAAAGTTTTTTATTAAGGGCATTTTAGTAATTTGGTATTTAAATGAATTAAAAAGCCAAATTAAAAGCCAATTTTTGTCCATCTTCCTCCCATGGCTGAATTTTACAAGGAGAAACCATCACTAGGGTTTTTCAAGCTTCAAAGCTCGATTGTAAGTCCGTTCTAGCCCCGTTTTTAATGCTTTTTATGTTTTTGAAATCCTTATAACATGATCTATCTATTTCTGCCACTAATTTAAGACATAATGAAAGTCTAAAATTTTACCCTTGGTGGATATTTGTGTATTTTGATGTCTAATGGTAGAAAATGTATGTTTGGTGTATGATAAACGACTTTTTCTAAGTGATTTTTGGTGAAAATGCCTAAAAGGACTTATTTGTAAAAGTTATAAAATAAGTAGTAAAAGTGTGATTTAATGAAAAGTGTGGGCTGGTATGAGTACAATAAAGATTCAGCTAGGCTTGAGTAGTTAAGAAATTTGATAAAAATTATTTTACGAGCTTAGGTACTAAAATGTAAAAATGTGAAACTTTAGGGGCAAAAATGTAATTTTTCCATAATTTGATTTTGGGCTGATTTGAATACTATAATGATTAAATAAGTTAAATGTGATATTATAGATCAAGAAAAACGAGAATTGGAATTAGAACGGGAAAAAACAAGTATTTGAATGTTAGGCCCTCTTTGCCATTTTTTTATGTCGAGGTAAGTTCGTATATTTAACAGGCATGAAATTATATATGTATAAATGCTTAATTGATATAATTATGGTAAATTCTATATTGTTGAAATGAAATGTGAATGCTATAGAGTACGATACTATGAAAATGACTGGCGGGGCTTCAATATAGTGCAAATCCTAGTTGAACCTTAGGAATAGATAGGATACAAATGTCATGATAGTAGGGTTACTAAGACTATGTTAAGACCATATCTGGGATATGACATCTATATGAGACTTTATGTAAAACCATATCTGGGATATTGCATCGATATGAGATTTCGTGTAAGACCATAGCTAGGCTATTGGCATCGATATGAGATTACATGTATGACCATATCTGAGATATGACATTGGTACGATAGTATGAGTACGAGATTCTCGAGTATCTTTTAGTATTCACTACAAGAAAATAGACTTTTAGCGGCACTTTTAGCGGCGTTTTAATAAAAAACGTCGCTAAATATTGAGAATTAGTGGCGCTTTATTAAAAACGCCGCTATATGAACACCTTTAGTGATGTTTTTTAGAAAGCGCTGCAAAAAATTATGCGTAACATCGTCGTTTTATGCTAAGCATTAGCGGCGCTTTTATAAAAACGCCACTATAGATCTACTATTAACGGCGCTTTTGTAAAAACGCCGCTATAGATTGACTAATTAGCGGTGTTTATGTAAAAACACCGTGAAAGATCAAGCAATAGTGACGCATTTTTAAAAACGCCGGTATAGGTCCACCATTAGCGGCGCTTTTCGAAAAACGCCGCAATAAATTATGCACAACGCCATCGTTTTATGTTGAGCTTTTTAGTTGCTTTAGGGCGCTTTTTTGGAAACGCCGCTATATATTGAGCATTAGCGGCGTTTTTTAAAAACGCCGCAAAAAGGTATAATTTTTTAATTAAATATTTAAATTCTTCAAAAAAAAAAATGAGGCGTAGAAAAATTTTGAAAGTAAAAACATTGGAAAATATATTTTAGAATAATTTTAAAGTTTTTTGGTATATGACTGATTGTTTTTAATTTATATATTAAAGAGATAGTATTGAATTTAAAATATTGAATAGTATTGAATTTAAAATATTGAATTAATTATGATTATAGTTTAGGATTTATGGTTTAGGATATATGGTTTAGGGTTTAAGGGTTAAGAGTTACTATTTGAAGGTTTATGAATTATGGGTTTAGGGATTATGGTATATGGTTTAATAGTTGGAGTTTAAGGGTTAGGGGTTAGGGGTTAGGGGTTAGGGGTTAAGGGTTAAGGGTTAGAGGTTTATGGTTTAGAGTCTAAGGGTTACGGGTTAAGGGTTAAGGATTTAGGGTTTAGGGTTTAGAGTTTAGTGTTTATGGGATAGGGGTTAGAGGCTTAGGTTTTAGATTAATTAGTGTTTTTTAATTTATATATTAAACAATTTCTTATATAATTGTAAAAGAGATAATATTTATTTGAATATATTAAAATTATGATTATAGTTTAAATTATTTAAGAGATAATAGATAAACTTTATATATCTTAAATGGTTTAAGATTTAATCTAAAAATATTTTGATATATTAAAAATAATTCAATTCAAATTAATTCTTCTACACTTAATTTATTTAAGTGAAATTTAAACTTAAAATTTCAAAGTTATATGCAATATAACAAATATTAATGAAATATAAAAAGTAAGACATTAGTGGCGTTTTACAAAAAAAAGCCGCAAAGAAGCAAAATAGTATAACGAGAATGACATCTTTTTAACTGGAGATTTAGGGGATTTTAAAAAAGGCCGCAAAAAACATAATAGTTTCTCGTAAACGACGTTTTAATAGGAGATTTAGGGGATTAGCGGCGTTTTGATATAAACGCCGCAAAAAGCAATATAGTATAACGAAAACGACGCCGTTTTAATTGGAGATTTAGGGGATTAGCGGCGTTTTTTTGCAAAAAACATAATAGTTTATCCTAAACGTCGTTGTTTTAATTGGAGATTTAGGGGATTAGCGGCGTCTTATAAAAAAAGCCCCCAAAAAGCAAAATAGTATAACGAGAACGGTGTCGTTTTAATTGGAGATTTAGAGGAGAAATACGCCGCAAAAAAACATAATAGTTCATCTTAAACGTCGTCGTTTTAATTGGAAATTTAGGGAGTAGCGGCGTTTTTTGGCATTTTTTTAAAAAACGCTGCAAAAAAGCAAAATAGTATAACGAAAACGACGTCATTTTAATTGGATATTTAGGGGATTAGCGGCGTTTTTTTGCAAAAAAATAGTAGTTTAAGGAAAACGTCGTCGTTTTCATATATTTCAAGAGTAATATGGGTTTGAATCATACTTGTATTAATTTTTTTAAAAAAATTCAAATTATGCTATTATCCCATGTACTATATGTAAAATGTGTATTTAGTCCTTATATTTTAATTTGATTAGTTTTAGTCATTGTATTTTTCAAATTGATCAATTTTATCTTTTGTACTTTTCAAAATTTAAAAATTCAGTCATGATCACTCAAATGATAGCAATTATATTGTGCGTAAAGTTGTAGGTTGAATTCATGTTATCCAATTAGATCATTCTTGGTTCCTATACTTTTTGAATTTTAAAATTTTAATTTTGACACAAATAACAACCGTTTAATCTGTAACTGACTTATTGTGAGTAATATGTTTTTTACATTAGATTTTAGAAATAGCAAAACTTAATGAATTTAATAGGTACCATTTAATTAATACTCCAATTTCAAAATTGAAAATTACAATGACTAAAAATAACAAAATTAAAATAAAAGGACTAAATCCACAACTTACATATAATTCAATGACTAATAGAAAAAATAATAATTAAAAATATTTAACTTGTTTATATTTTAAAATTAATAAATATAAAATAAAAATAACATGTATATATTTATAAAAAAATTAAAACAATATCATTAGGTTTAAGTAAATTTATGTTAAGTATTTATAAATGTGAAAAATTAAAGTAAAATTTAATTGGAGATTGGATTAGCCTAAACGACGTCGTTTTAATTTCTGAAATATTTTCTTTTTCTCATGCCCGACACTTAGCCATTCCCCCCCAACCCAAAACAGATTTCCCCAATTCTCTAGTTTCTTCTAATCCCTAACATACATCTGCGGTGAAGTCTCATTGTCGAGGTAACATACATCGGACTTGAATCGCATTTCTGTTTTGTAGGTTACTCGCAACAAATTGGTATAATCAGATGCTTTTCTCGTTTGCTTCGTCGGAGTGTAAAATTTCAGGTAAGCTATTCTTTTATTTGAGTACAATTTGATTTCTTCTTTGTTTAACCTATGGGTTTTGGAGGAATTTCAAATCTATCTTCCCAGATTTGAGTTTCGCAACAATCTTAGTTTTGTTGTCCAAGTTTTAAAACATAGTTGGAGCAGGCCGTTGAATGGCTTCTATTTTCATATATGAGGACATTTGCAAATTATTTCCATTTAATTTTTAGTGAAAAATCCAAAGATGAGATAGATAAATTAGTTAGGTTAGATTCCCTGACGATTGGTGAAACAAATGGCTTTTTTTCATATCTATATATGGCAAAGAAAAAACAGCTAAGTTCTCTTACTTTCTTGGCCATGCTTAGATTTCCTGTATCAGTAAAACTAGAGGTCTTGGAACTGGAAATATGGTTGATTATATCGAAAAGAGAAGCTAAATTTTTGCCTGAAACTTGCAAGGTTAATAGCTTTTGTTTCCTAATTTACCATGATCATCAGCAATGATGATGCATGCTTTGATAAACGATGAGGGTCCTTTAGTTATGTCCTTTACGCAAATTAGGTGTAATAGAAGAAAAAATTACACTTTCTCTTTGTAAACAGGTTAGTACTCTTTTCCTATATAAAGCTAAGGTTTGGAAATCCTAACCATTCTATATTTTATTATAGTAATATACCACTTTCTGATATATGGCTTCATTTTTATTTTCTGCTTCAATGGCGGGACTGTGTATTTGTGGTTCATCTGCTTGATATTGAGTTGAAATTTTTATGTTGGCACGGTTCGGTCAAATCAAATCTCTCGGTGGCTGAGTCGTTTAGTCCATATATATTCATTCTATTATGTTTGTGGCAATTCATGCATAGATTAATGAACTTATTGCCTAAATCGCTTGATCAGTGTCAAAACCAAAAAAAAATTTGGATTGAAATTAAGTTATATATTTTATGAGAGCTAAAATCCAAATTTACCATTGTATTAGCTTATATCTTTATAAACTTGAGGAAGTGTTTGATGCCTTTTAATTCCTTTAATAATTATAGGCCAGCAAGAAGGTTGCAGATGCTAAACTTGCAAAAGATTTTCAAGCAGTTTTGAAAGAGTTTCAGAAGACTCAACGACTTGCAGCTGAAAGGGAAACATCATACGCTTCATCTGTTCTCAAGGCAGTTCTTCCTTTAAGGTATCTAAGTGTAGGAAGGTTTATCTGGAAATAGATGGGTTGTAGTTCATTCAATGTTTGGTGTTCATGGCATACATTTGTTTTCTTTAATTTTATTTTCAATTTACCTAATTAAATTAAATTATATTTAAAGTTTCATTTTAAATATTTTATTTTATTTGAATCCGAAAATTAATTTCAATATTTTATTTTATTTTAGCATTACATAATTTAAATTAAGTTGTAATTAAAGTTTTATTTTAAATATTTTAATTTATTTCACTTTAATTTAATATTTTAAATATTTAACCTTAAGTTTCTATAACTATAAGTATCTTTTAGTGCTTTAATTCTATCCAAGTAGGGCAACTTTGCAATTGAAATGATACTTTTTTACTCTAGAGTTAAAGACTAGTTTATTAAAATAATTTCTTCTGCTGTCAAATGGAATAATATAGGGAGATTCAAACTAGTTCCCTTTAGCTGTTGCTGAAGGCTTTGAGTCACTTCCTTGGAGAGAAATTAGCTTGAAAAATCTCATTGCTATTAGCTAAAAGGCTTAACAGCATTAAATTGAGTAGAGATCTGCAACTGAGTCCTCTTTAGCTGTCAATAAATGATTTGGGTCACTGCCACTGGAGTTCTACATGATGATACTTAGCATGTTATACAACTAGAAAGGGTTTAATTGTTTAAAATCACTGCAGCGGCTTTGGATGTGGTAAAAAAATTTCTTATGGATTAGATTTTAATTTATTTCTCTAGTTTGTGCCGGCTCTTGTCAAAATACTTGAGTTTTGATGTAAATGGGTCAAAGAGCAACTCTCTGTAACACCCCATCCCCGATACCGTCGCCGGAGTCGGACACGAGGGGTTCTAAGACCAACTCTCATGTGTCACACAGACTATTTTTCACATTTCCAGCCTAGCTGGAAAACTGCGTCCCTGTCACCTTAAAACTCATATCTCGAGTTCCAGGACTCGAAAACCAGTTCCGTAAATTTTCCCTGAAACTAGACTCATAATTCCATCTACACATTTTTTTCTAGAATTTTTGGTCAAGCCAATTAGTACAGTTTATTAGTTAAAGTTACCCATGTTACAGGGGTCGACTACACTGACCTTCGGGCATTACGACCTGGATATCTTCTCGTACAGAGCTTCAATGCTCATGCCGTTTGTTTCTAATGAAACTAGACTCAAAAGGGAATCTTCACATATAAGGAAAGACTTCTAATTCCTTTTGGATAATTTATGGTAAATTTTCAAAGTCGAGATAGGGGATCCAGAAACCATTCTGGCCCTGTCTCACGAGAACTTTAATATCTCTCAGTATACTGCTCATATGGTCGTTTCGTTTCATCCATATGAAAATAGATTCATCGAGGTTCAATTTCATAGTTTATTTACTATTTAATTCTACTTCTACTATTTTTAGTGATTTTTCCATCTCACCTCACTGCTGCTGGCAGCATCTGTTACTAAAGCAAACAATGACTATTTCATAATTCTTCCATGGCCAACTATTACATCATACATAATACAAACTATGGCCACCTTATCAAAATTAAGGTTTCTAAGGCTCGTGACTATAGGTTTTAGAATCACACTCAACCGACCACATAGGCCATTTTCGCATGGCTTAAAGTTTACAACCCACAATTCAACAAAACAAAATAGCCTATACATGCCAAACGTTCTCCTAGTTCAACTACTGACGACAATACCAAAGATTTCCAGCCGGTGTGATGACTTCAACGACGGTTCCGAGCACGCATACGATACGAGTCCAAGAGACCTAAAATGGGTGACAAGAAAACACCGAGTGAGTTTATAACTCAGTAAGTCATAAGCATTCGACAACCACCCATTAATAAAGTTATCACAACATGAAACAATAAGCGAAGCTAGGTACTCCATCCATATCGAAACTATACCATAATTCCTCGGACCTTTCGGTTCAATCTCATACCAAGTCATACATCCACATTTCAAATTCTATACAATAAGATATTTGAGGCATTTTCACACACCAACTCATTTTCACCACAATCATACAATTGCAATCATCACATAGATTTAAAGCTTACCAAGCTCAACCCCGAGCATGAACATATTGCCTATTCGTCATGAGCTCAAGGTACTTACCCGATCCGCTGTCCGGGATTAACTCGATAATGTTGCACACTCAGTGCCAATTGTAATGCAAGAGCATATAGTGAATCCGCACACTTAGTGCTATATATTTTCAGCTCGCACACTTAGTGCTATATAATTTTCAGCTCGCACACTTAGTGCTATATATTTTCAGCTCGCACACTTAGTGCTGTATAATCAAACTCGCACACTTAGTGCTGTACAATTTTAAACCCGCACACTTAGTGCCAATCTTGTCACCGTGTCCATTTATACCCGCACACTTAGTGCCGAGACCAATACTTTATGCAATTTACCACCTTTATACATTCAACGATGGCATCATTCCATACACATACATTTCCATTTACACATCAATTCATTAAACACAATTGCATATATATTATGATCATTTAAATCAATACCAAATATATGCTTAATGACTTACCTTATATTGGATGAAACGATTTCCAATCGGCTACTCGATTATCTTTGCTTTGCCTTTGTTTGATTTTCCCCCTTTGATGTCTTGATCTAGAATAAATACATTTAGTAGTAAATTTTTTTATTCTAATGTACAACATCATGAATCAACTCAACCGAATTATCTCTATCACCCGAACTAAAATTCGCACCTTAACTTCATCTCATTACCCTTAAAGTCCGAATGCACACATACACAATTTATATACAAATTTCATCCTCACAATGTATATAATTCATTCGACCATTCACCACTCACCTAACAAAACTTCATATCAAATTTCCATGACCGATCACACCTATACTTACATTCCATATAGCGAACATTACTTGTATATGTACCCATAAATTAAATGTGAGAATTTAGCAAAGTTACCTTTGAAAGACTCACCCGAACAACATGGAAATGTCCAGCTTTGGACAGCATTGAATTTTCAAATGAGACATGCATTAAACTTAACCAAATTTGTCATAAAATTTACAATATTGGACAGCATGTAAAAGCAAATTAAGGCAGCATAATAAGATAGTCACAATTGCACACGTCAACACATATTTGAGCAGCCATACCACACCATTTACTTCACCATTTAGCCACGGTTTCCAGGAACAAATTAATCCACACTCACCAAACAAAACTATCAAAATCTTACATGCATGTCGCATGCAACAACAATCTCAAGCATCGCAACACTTAAAACCGAACAGCTTAGGAAGAAATATAAAATATTTGCAAAGAAGCGACCGAAAATTCCTCCAAGATGGAAATCACCTATTTGATTTGCTCCATTGTATTTCTCTATTATTGCTTCCTCTTCTTCTTCTAGTTACAACAATTGCAAAAGAAAGAAAACATGAACACTCCTTCTTCTTCTCAAGTCATGGTAATTGTAACAAAAATGAGAATGGATGAACAACAAGGATTTTTTTCCTCTTCCTCAACTCACGGCAATGGGGGACATTCACCATTCTCTTCTTTTTTTTTTATTTCTTTACTACTAGCTTTCTATTTTATTGTTTCCTACATACATCACTAGCCTAACATGTTGGAAACATGTTTCCCTTGCCCATCACTCTTGTCATGGCGGCCATTAGCTAATATCAAAGGGAATTTGACATGCAAGTCCACCCTTTGATTACATGCACTAATAGGCCACTTACATTTGCCCAAACACATTTCTAAGTTTTCTCACATAAGTCCTAATCACAAAAATTCATCTACAATTAAGAAAAATCCAAACATGAAATTTTCACACATTCATATTCACATATTCTAGACAATAAATATTACGTTCCAACATTTGGTGACTCGGTTTAGCGGTCCGAAACCACTTCCGACTAGGGTCAATTTTGGTGTCACAACTCTCCCCACTTAAGAAATTTTCGTCCCGAAAATCTTACCGATAACAGTTTGGGTATCGCTCTTTTATAGAGTTCTCGGGCTCCCAAGTAGCTTCTTCTATCCGTGTTTGAGCCATAACACTTTCACTAGCGGAACCCGCTTGTTTCACAACTCTTTCACTTCTCGTGATAGGATCGAATCGGTTCTTCCTCATAACTCATATTAGCTTGAATTTCAATTTCGATGGACTAATCACGTGCGATGGATCGGATCTATAGCGTCGAAGCATCGAAACATGAAAGACATCGTGAACCTTTTTGAGTTCGGGGCAAAATCAAACGATATGCCTTTGGACCGACTCGCTCGGATATCTCATATGGCCCAATGAACCTCGGGCTCACTTGCCCTTACGGCGAATCGAGTATCTTTTTCCAAGCGATACCTTGAGAAACACTTTATCACCCACGATACTCGATATCCTTACGCTTTAGATCCGCGTCGACTTCGACGATCGGAGGCTATCTTGAGACTTTCACGGATTACTTTCACTTTCTGTTCAGCATCCCTAATCAAATCCACCCCGCAAATCTTGCTTTCCACTAAGCTCAGTCCAAAACAATGGTGTACGGCATTTACGACCGTACAAAGCCTCGTAGGGTGCCATCTTAATACTTGATTGAAAGTGTTGTTGTAGCGAATTCAATCAACGGCAAATACCGTTCCCATGAACCACTAAACTCGAGGACGCAACATCTTAACATATCCACAAGTATCTGAATTATCCGCTCGGATTGACCATCGGTTTGGGGTGAAAAGCGGTCTTGAAATGCAACTTGGTACCCAAAGCTTCTTGCAACTTTTTCCAAAATCGCGAGGTAAATCTCGGATCTCTATCCGACACGATGGAAATAGGCACCCCGTGTAATTTCACAATCTGAGAAACGTACAATTCGGCTAATTTGTCCATTGAAAAATCCGTACGTACGGGGACAAAGTGAGCCGACTTAGTTAATCTATCTACAACAACCCAAATCGCATCCTTCTTACTTGCTGACAATGGCAGTCTGGATACAAAGTCCATTGTGACTCGATCCCATTTCCACTCGGGTATCGTGATCGGCTAAAGTAATCCTGAAGGCACTTGATGTTCCGCTTTCACTTGTTGACATATTAAACATATCGAAACAAAGTCGGAGATGTCTCGCTTCATACCATGCCACCAAAACCGACGTTTCAAATCATTGTACATCTTCGTACTCCCCAGGTGGATTGCCATTCGGCTACAATGGGCTTCATTCAGAATTATCGAAATGAGTTCCGAATTCTTTGGAACACAGAGGCGACTTTTGAACCTTAAACAATCATCATCATCGATTTGAAATTCCGAGTCCTTGTTGGCACACACTCGGCCGTTTTGCGGCCAACTCGTCGTCGACTTTCTGAGCTTCTCGAATTTGATGTATCAACAGTGGTTTGGCTTTCAATTCAGCTACTAATACACTATCGGATCGAACAGACAAGTGCACGTTCATTGCTCGTAAAGCGAATAATGATTTACGACTCAAGGCATCCGCAACCACATTCGCCTTTCCGGGTGATAGTCAATGATCACTCATAATCCTTTAACAGCTCGAGCCAACGTCTTTGTCGCAGATTTAAGTCTCTTTGGGTCATCAAATATTTGAGACTTTTGTGATCCGAGTACACATGGCACCTTTCACCAAATAAGTAATGTCGCCATATCTTTAAAGCGAACACAATGGCGACCAATTCGAGATCATGGGTCGATAATTTTTCTCGTGTGGCTTTAATTGCCTCGACGATAGGCCACAACTCGACCTTCTTGCATCAATCGCAACCTAACCCAAGGAGGAGGCGTCACTATAGATGACAAACTCTTTGCGATTCGGGTTGCACTAAAATTGGGGCTTCATCAAATAAGTTTTCATTGATCGAAACTTTTTGGCATTTCTCAAATCCATTCGAACTTAACATCCTTTTGGAGTAAGCCGTCATCGGCGTGGCTATCGTTGAGAAGCCTTTACAAATCGTCGGTAATAACCAAGCAAGCCCCAAAAAGCTCGAACCTCGTAATATTTCTCGGAGGCTTCCAATTAAGTATGGCTGAAATTTTATTGGTCGACTCGAATACCGTCTGAGATACCACATGACCCAAGAAGCTAACCTCTCTTAACCGAACTCACACTTCTTGAACTTAGCATATAATTGCTTATCCGTAAGATTTGCGGCACTAACCGCGGTGTTCAAGATGTTCGGTCTCATTTCTTGAATAGACCAAGATGTCATCAATGAACACGACTACGAATCGATCCAAATATGGTGCGAAGATCCGATTCATTAAATCCATAAATACCGCAGGGCATTAGTGAGCCCAAAGCGGCATCACTAGGAACTCATAGTGACCATATCTCGTTCAAGGCGGTCTTGGGTGCGTCCAGAATCTCGAATTCGCAATTGATAATAGCCCGATCTCAAATCTATTTTCGAGGACACCGAGGCTCCCTTGAGTTGATCGAACAAGTCATCGATCGTGGTAAGCGGATATTTGTTCTTTATCGTCGCTTTATTAAGGCGGCGATAGTCGATGCACTGACCTCATGGTTCCATCCTTCTTTTCACAAACAACACTGGCGCACCCAAGGTGAAAAACTCGGCGAGCAAAACCTCTATCCACCAATTCTTGCAACCGAAGTTTTCAACTCCTTTAATTCCGTTGGTGCCATACGATACGGAGCTATCGAAATTGGAGTGGTACCGGTACCAATTCGATGCCAAACTCTATTTCCCAAGCAGTGGTAAACCGGAAATTCTTGTGGAAAACATCCGGTATTTGCAAACCAACGCGCAGATTCGGGTTTATTTTCTAACTCCTTGTCGTCTAGTACATACGCAAGGTATGCTTCGCACCTTTTCTTACGTATTTAGGGCCAACATTGCGATATTACGGTGGCAACCCTTTTAAGTCCGTAGACTCAACCCGAATTATCTCGTTATTTGTACACCTCGGATCAATAGTCTTGCTTTTGCAATTTACAACCGCATCGTGCATGGTCAACCAATCCAAACCAAGAATAACGTCGAATTAGTCGAACGGCAAAACCATCAAGTCCGCCGGAAAACAAGAACCTCGAAATACTAGGGACTTTTCTTACACACTTTGTCAACGAGTGCGTATTGACCCAAAGGGTTTGACACTCGAATTACGAACTCGAGACTCAACGGTGAAGTCTTCTTTGGATGCTAAGGTTTCACATACATATGAATGAGTAGAGCGGGGTCAATCAATGCAATCACACTAGTATCAAAGAGAGTAAAAGTACCGGTGATAACGTCGGGGAGGATGCCTCCTCTCGTGTGCTGGATGGCATATGCTCTAGCGAGAGCACGGGTCTCGGACCGAACAGCCGTATCGGTGGCTCCTCTCGATTACCACCCCTACCTCCGAAATCCTCGGGGTCTACCTCTAGCCGTCGCCCCACTAGATCTTGCACCTTGCATCTTATTCTTCTCATCTAGCTCGTGCAATCTCTAATGAAGTGGTCCTTGAACCACATCCGTAATGAGCAGGTTAACAGACTTACCCCAACATTCACCTAGGTGTCGTCTTCCACATTGGGGCATTCAGGTCTCTCTTGACGATTATTGCCCACACTAGCTATCGAAGTAGCTCGAGTCCGTCGATGGTCGGGCTCTAATGGAAATTCCTGATCGCCCTCGACTTCTTGGTGTCCTCCACGAACCTCTTTACAACCGAGAGCGGAGCTTTACTCATTGATCTTTTACGGTAATCTCTTGCTTCAAATTCAGCCTTCTTCTTTTCCTTTCCAAGTTCTTCCGCCTTGCAGCTCGTTCGACTAGTGTCACGAACTCCTTTATCTCCAAAATTCCCACTAGTAACTTTAACTCTTCATTCAATCCTTCTTCAAATCTTTTGCACATAGCAACCTCATCAGCCACACACTCCGGGCATACCGGTGAGTCTTACGAACTCATGTTCAGATTCAGAATCTTGTCATCTGCCTTGCTTGAGTTCCAAGAATTCCTTACGCTTCGATCGATGAACTGTTGACTAATGTATTTCTTTCGAAATTCGATTGAAAGAAATCCCAAGTAACTCGTTCATTTGGGACTATGGAAATTAAAGTCCTCCACCAATAGTAAGTGAGTCTCTTAACAAGGATATAGCACACTTAAGACATTCATCGGTGTGCATGACAGTTCATCTAACACTCGAATGGTGTTATTGAGCGAACTTCGGCCTTTTCGGCATCATCGGTAACTATGGCCTTGAACTCCTCAGCCCGCGCTTCCTAATCAGGTCTGGTGGTTTACTCATTACACGAATCGATGGCGAAGGCATTACGGGCTCTTGGGGTGGAGTATTTAAATTCGGAATGGTTGGACAGCCGGGTTGGTTCGGGCATATTGCGCGACCCACTCATTCATCATGGTGAAGAAGGCTTATTTCGCCCCTTCATTTTGATTATTCGCGGATGACTGAGGCTCAACAGGCGGTGTCCCTTGCGCGGGAGCAGCCGCTACACTTTCAACGTCATCCGCCAAGGGTCTCTCTATCCCGGGTTTCATTGCTAATCAAAACAAAAATTTCAACCGTCAGAAGTCATCACATTATTCAGCACTAACAATTTGGCATGTATAGCTAGACTCACACGCGCTATGGTAGTCCTAGAACCGACTAAACCATAGCTCTGATACCAATAAAATGTAACACCCCATCCCGATACCGTCGCCGAGTCGGACACGAGGGTTCTAAGACCAACTCTCATGTGTCACATGACTATTTTTCACATTTCCAGCCTAGCTGGCAAACTGCGTCCCTGTCACCTTAAAACTCATATCTCGAGTTCCAGGACTCGAAAACCAGTTCCGTAAATTTTCCCTGAAACTAGACTCATAATTCCATCTATAAATTTTTTTCTAGAATTTTTAGTCGAGCCAATTAGTACAGTTTATTAGTTAAAGTTACCCATGTTACAGGGGTCGACTACACTGACCTTCACGCATTACGACCTGGTTATCTTCTCGTACAGAGCTTCAATGCTCATGCCATTTGTTTCTAATGAAACTAGACTCAAAAGGGAATCTGCATATATAAGGAAAGACTTCTAATTCCTTTTGTATAATTTATGGTAAATTTTCAAAGTCGAGATAGGGGATCCAGAAACCATTCTGGCCCTGTCTCACGAGAACTTTAATATCTCTCATTATACTGCTCATATGGTCGTTTCGTTTCATCCATATGAAAATAGATTCATCGAGGTTCAATTTCATAGTTTATTCACTATTTAATTATACTTCTACTATTTTTAGTGATTTTTCCATCTCACCTCACTGCTGCTGGCAGCATCTATTACTAAAGCAAACAATGACTATTTCATAATTCTTCCATGGCCAACTATTACATCATACATAATACAAACTATGGCCACCTTATCAAAATTAAGGTTTCTAAGGCTCGTGACTATAGGTTTTAGAATCACACTCAACCGACCACATAGGCCATTTTCGCATGGCTTAAAGTTTACAACCCACAATTCAACAAAACAAAATAGCCTATACATGCCAAACGTTCTCCTAGTTCAACTTCGACGACAATACCAAAGATTTCCAGCCGGTGTGATGACTTCAACGACGGTTCGAACACATAAGCGATCTGAGTCCAAGAGACCTAAAATGGGTGACAAGAAAACACCGAGTGAGTTTATAACTCGATAAGTCATAAACATTCGACAACCACCCATTAATAAAGTTATCACAACATGAAACAATAAGCGAAGCTAGGTACTCCATCCATATCGAAACTATACCATAATTCCTCGGACCTTTCGGTTCAATCTCATACCAAGTCATACATCCATATTTCAAATTCTATACAATAAGATATTTGAGGCATTTTCACACACCAACTCATTTTCACCACAATCATACAATTGCAATCATCACATAGATTTAAAGCTTACCAAGCTCAACCCGAGCATGAACATATTGCCTATTCGTCATGAGCTCAAGGTACTTACCCGATCCGCTGTCCGGGATTAACTCGATAATGTTGCACACTCAGTGCCAATTGTAATGTAAGAGCATATAGTGAATCCGCACACTTAGTGCTATATATTTTCAGCTCGCACACTTAGTGCTATATAATTTTCAGCTCGCACACTTAGTGCTATATATTTTCAGCTCGCACACTTAGTCTTTGTATAATCAAACTCGCACACTTAGTGCTGTACAATTTTAAACCCGCACACTTAGTGCCAATCTTGTCACCGTGTCCATTTATACCCGCACACTTAGTGCCGAGACCAATACTTTATGCAATTTACCACCTTTATACATTCAACGATGGCATCATTCCATACACATACATTTCCATTTACACATCAATTCATTAAACACAATTGCATATATATTATGATCATTTAAATCAATACCAAATATATGCTTAATGACTTACCTTATATTGGATGAAACGATTTCCAATCGGCTACTCGATTATCTTTGCTTTGCCTTTGTTTGATTTTCCCCTTTGATGTCTTGATCTAGAATAAATACATTTAGTAGTAAATTTTTTATTCTAATGTACAACATCATGAATCAACTCAACGAATTATCTCTATCACCCGAACTAAAATTCGCACCTTAACTTCATCTCATTACCCTTAAAGTCCGAATGCACACATACACAATTTATATACAAATTTCATCCTCACAATGTATATAATTCATTCGCCATTCACCACTCACCTAACAAAACTTCATATCAAATTTCCATGACCGATCACACCTATACTTACATTCCATATAGCGAACATTACTTGTATATGTACCCATAAATTAAATGTGAGAATTTAGCA
Source organism: Gossypium arboreum (assembly GCF_025698485.1). NCBI lineage: Eukaryota > Viridiplantae > Streptophyta > Magnoliopsida > Malvales > Malvaceae > Gossypium > Gossypium arboreum. The sequence goes on from NC_069076.1 coordinate 43,333,229, forward strand.
AAGTTACCTTTGAAAGACTCACCCGAACAACATGGAAATGTCCAGCTTTGGACAGCATTGAATTTTCAAATGAGACATGCATTAAACTTAACGAATTTGTCATAAAATTTACAATATTGGACAGCATGTAAAAGCAAATTAAGGCAGCATAATAAGATAGTCACAATTGCACACGTCAACACATATTTGAGCAGCCATACCACACCATTTACTTCACCATTTAGCCACGGTTTCAGGAGCAAATTAATCCACACTCACCAAACAAAACTATCAAAATCTTACATGCATGTCGCATGCAACAACAATCTCAAGCATCGCAACACTTAAAACCGAACAGCTTAGGAAGAAATATAAAATATTTGCAAAGAACCGTGAAAATTCCTCCAAGATGGAAATCACCTATTTGATTTGCTCCATTGTATTTCTCTATTATTGCTTCCTCTTCTTCTTCTAGTTACAACAATTGCAAAAGAAAGAAAACATGAACACTCCTTCTTCTTCTCAAGTCATGGTAATTGTAACAAAAATGAGAATGGATGAACAACAAGGATTTTTTTCCTCTTCCTCAACTCACGGCAATGGGGGACATTCACCATTCTCTTTTTTTTTTTTTATTTCTTTACTACTAGCTTTCTATTTTATTGTTTCCTACATACATCACTAGCCTAACATGTTGGAAACATGTTTCCCTTGCCCATCACTCTTGTCATGGCGGCCATTAGCTAATATCAAAGGGAATTTGACATGCAAGTCCACCCTTTGATTACATGCACTAATAGGCCACTTACATTTGCCCAAACACATTTCTAAGTTTTCTCACATAAGTCCTAATCACAAAATTCATCTACAATTAAGAAAAATCCAAACATGAAATTTTCACACATTCATATTCACATATTCTAGACAATAAATATTACGTTCCAACATTTGGTGACTCGGTTTAGCGGTCCCGAAACCACTTCCCGACTAGGGTCAATTTTGGGCTGTCACACTCTCCTTGAAATATTGATGTAGTAAATAAATCCTTTATCTTCATAGTATAAATAAATCCTTCTAACATTTGATTTGTAGTCTGCTTCTTGCATATGGGTTGTGTGGCTTAAACATAGAGAAGAGTACATGGTGTTCCATTTTGCTATTCGATTATTCTGCTATCATTGATTTCAGAGGAATGGTTACGATGATCTGAAACTCTTACACCCTATTCTTGTAAGGTTGCATCTAGTCTGCTTTGTTGATTAGTTGTTGTTTCTACAAAATAATCGAGAAATTGCATTGAAGTGAAGGTCGCTAATCTTTACGATACTAGATAAGGTCTAAACTCTCAGAACCTCATTGTTTCTCTAAAGTAGATCATTTCTGTTTTTTTAACAAAACTATTTATCCAATGCTAGTTCCTCCTATTTTTTTCCTTAACAAAGATATTTTAAAAATGAAAATCAAATAACGTAAATTTGATTATGCATTTATCCTATTATTGGATACAATACATCTATGTTGTGATCTTGATGAGAAAAACCTTTTACAACAAATGTGCTTATAAATACTTCATACAAAAACAAATAAGATTATAGTCAAAATAACTATGTTCAAATATTAAAACTTAAGAGATTTTGGGTTAAAATTTTAATATCGTTATTTTTCTAGACTTCATATAAAAATATAAAAAGAAAAAATTACAATATATTTATTATTTTGGAAAATAATTAAATAATTTAATACATTTTAACTAAATTAAGTTTCAATTGATGGTTCACACTTTTATAATTATATTAAATTGTTTTACTATGTCAACTTTATCATTTTAATCAAACTCGTTTATTTACATAATTATTTATTGTTAGGTTAATTTAGGTAATTGATGGGCTTAAAACTAACAAAACAAAAACCATTCATTTCTAAGTTTTGTGTTTGTTTGAATTTGATATGCTTCCACTTAAATTTACTTCAATATTTTAATTTAGGTATATAATATAAAAATAATTAAAATATTATATCATTTAAAATTATCACAAATAATTTGGATTAATTTATTTAAATATTATTTAATTAAAATAATTTTTTAAAGGAAATAATATTTATCTTAATGTTAAATATATATCATATCATAACTTACATAACTTACAAAACTTACATAATACATAAATATATAACTTACATAACTTATGTAATACATAAATATATTTCATATCATAATTTACATAACTTACATAACTTACAAAACTTAAATAATAAATAAATATATAACTTACATAGCTTACGTAATACATAAATATATTTCATATCATAATTTACATAACTTACATACCTTACATAAATTTATATCATATCATAACTTACATAACTTACAAAACTTACTTAACTTACGTAATACATAAATATACACGTGAAAATCCCGCAACTTACCTGAATTAGTTTACACCCATTAGATACTTGATATATATTATCTATTTTAGTAACCGTAATTTATTGTAAACTTTAGACTTCAAGAACAACGAAATGGATAGGAGTTGGATGAATTTGTCAAGGGCAAGCAACGCCTATCGAAATGGAGTACAAACTTTTCTAAATTTTTCATTTCAAAATACAAGCCAAGAGAATATGATTCTTTACCCGTGTAAGAAGTGTGGCAACATCAATTGGCATTTTCGTGAAGTTGTCTATGAACATCTAATTGTTGATGGCTTTATTCGAGGGTATAAAAAATGGATTTTCCATGGAGAGTGTACATCTAGTAGAACCTCTTCAACGACTAATCTGACTTATCTTGATAATGCTTACCATCAGTGTGTTAGACAAGATGACATGAAAGGTAAGTTGCGGGATGCATTTAATATGCACAATCATGGTGAGTAATCGTTTCCACCTAACTTTATTGCATCCGATGATTGTAATATTGGTGGAAATGTTTTTTATGAAATGGGAACAAGTGTACCTGATGAGGAGCCAAATTAAGAAGCAGCAAAGTTCTACAATTTATTTAATGAAATGAACGAAGAACTTTACGAGGGACCAAAATATTCGAAATTGTCCTTCTGCATTCGTCTATTTCACTTAAAATGTTTGGGAGGGTGGACTAAAAACTCTTTTACAATGCTGCTAGAGTTTCTGAGAGAGATGTTTCCGTTAGCAAAAATCCCCCAATCTTGTCAAGATATGAAGAGACTAATAAAAGATTTGGGCCTTGGGTACGATAAAATTCATAGTTGCCCAAATGACTGCATGTTGTACTAGGGTGATCAGAAGAACCAACAGCCTTGTCATGTTTGCGGTAAGTCTCGTTGGATGAATGGGAATACAGAAGATGTGAAAGCAGATGAAGGTGGGGCACAATTAAGAAAGAAGCCAGTCAAGGTTTTGCGATATTTTCCCCTAGTACCAAGACTTCAAAGGCTTTTCATGTTGTCAAAGACGGCAGATTCTATGAGGTGGCATAATGATCAACAAACTGATGATGGATTATTAAGGCATTCTACTGATTCTTTAGCTCGGAAATCGTTTGACAGTAAATTTCCAAGCTTTGCAAGCGATCCTCGGAATGTGAGGCTTGGGCTAGCAGATGACGGCTTTAATCCTTTTTAAAATCATGAGTACTTCGTACAGTACTTGGCCTGTAGTGCTTGTTCTTACAATTTGCCTCCCTGGATTTGCATGAAGCAATCTTCATTTATTTTATCAATGATTATCCCTGGAGAGAAAGGTCCAGGAAATGATATTGACATCTATTTGCAACCACTTATTGAAGAGTTAAAACAGTTATGGTCGGGTGTTGAGACATATGATGTATTAAGAAAGGAGAACTTTAATTTACGTGCAGCTTTGTTATGGACAATTAATGATTTCCCGGCTTATGCTAATTTATCGGGTTGGAGTACTTAAGGACGTTATGCATGTCCTTGTTGTGTTACGCAAACTTGTTCGAAGTGGTTGTATAATGGGAAGAAGTTCTCTTACATGGGCCATCGTCGGTGGTTAGATGGAAATCATAAATTTAGATTTCAGAGAACTCTATTTGTGATCTTGAGCGATCTGAGAGGAGCTCCTGAGTAGACCGTTGGATCTGAAATCTTGTTTATATTAAAAGATATCAACTTTAGTTATAGGAAGATGAATCAACCACCTAACACGCAAATAAAGAGAAAATCGAGGGATGAATCTAGTGATGAATCTGACGAAGAGGATGATCCTAATGAGGCGGACTTGTGGAAAAAGAGGAGTATTTTTTTTGAGTTGCCTTGTTGGGAGGATAGCATTTTACGCCACAATCTTGACGTCATGCATATTGAGAAGGATGTCTACGAGAACATAATTGGGACAATTTTGAATGTCGATGGAAAATTAAAAGACAATCTTCAGAGTCGACTTTATTTAGTTAACATGAGAATTCGGCGTGATCTTCATCCTCAAGTACTTCTGAATGGGAAATATCAGTTGCCGCCTTCTATTTTTTCAATGTCAAAGAAAGAGAAAGAGGTGTTTTGCATGGTGTTGAAGGATATAAAGGTCCTAGATGCGTATACGTCAAATATATCTTGATGTGTTAGTTTTAAACATCGAAGATTATATTCATTAAAATCATTTGATTACTACATCTTGATGCAAGATTTACTCCCAGTTGCTTTACGGTGCTGCATGTCAAAAAATGTGACATCCTGTATAATTGAACTATCCAATATAATGAAAGCTATTTATGGCAAAGTTTTGGATGTTGAAGAACTTGAGAAAGTACAGGATCAAGCCGCTTTGACTTTATGCAATTTGGAGAAGATCTTTCCACCTTCCTTCTTCACTATTATGGTGTACTTAGTAATCTATCTCCCTCACGAAGTAATACTTGGTGGACCGATTTTTTATCGATGGATGTATCCTATAGAAAGGTGCTAATTTATTTGTCAAGTATTTATTAATTCGCCTCTATACATTTAGTTACAACTTTTGATAAATATTGTATATCGTGTTTAGGTTCCTAAGCAAATTGAAATCTTATTGTCGCAATAAGCGTTATCCAAAAGGATCAATTGCTGAAGGCTACTTGGCAAAGGAGTGCATAACCTTCTGTTCTAGATATTTAGAAGATATTGAAACACGATTGAATAGACCAAGTAGAAATGCTGGGCTCAATGATCATAACTTTGCCGAAACTTATTTATTCCAAAGTTATGGAGAACCATTCGGCAAAGTTGAAATTGTAGAATTAGATGATATATTGTGGATACAAGCACATTGATATGTACTTTTTCACCACAATTTAGTTGAACCGTTACGCAAGTAAGTTCTAAAATTTCATCACATATTTGTCGTTTTGTTTTGTTTATCTTCTAACCAATTAAACTTGTTTTTAATATAGAGAGTACAAACAAATTTTAAGATTTCTTGCACGCTCTTGAAGATTACAACATTGAGAGATTAATAAGTTATTCACAGAATCTTTTCATGAATGGTTATGCCAAACGGTATGTAACTAGTTAATAAGTTACATATAATCGCGAAATTTAGTTAATCAAATAAGAATGTTTTTACATAATACATTTATAATTACTCAATTTACTTTCGATTCAATAGGTTTGGAGTGGGAGGGACATCAATGACGAAATTAAATGGCTTTCCCAAGGTCTGAACAGAGTAATAAAAAGATATAGTGCCTTCCTCATCAATGGATACAGATTTCATACAAAATATTGCGAGAGAATAAGGAGAACACAAAATTGTGGAATTGTTGTTAATTCTTCAATTACAAGTTATGCTAGTGCTAGGGGCAGGAATCCGGTTGAGGGTAATATGGAGTATTACGGACTTCTTACCGACATTATTGAGTTGGATTATTATGGCAGATGGAAAGTTGTCTTATTTCGGTGTGATTGGGCTAATGTTAATACTGTTCAGGGAATTAAAAAAGATCAATTTGGTTTTACAATGGCTAATTTCTCTCGCTTGATTCACACTGGACAGCAATTTATGGATGAGCCATATGTATTTTCTTCTCAAGTGAAACAAGTTTTATATTCGAAAGATCCAACTGATGAGGGTTCGTCTATTGTACTCCGGAACACCCCTATAGGCTTGTTTGACATGGGTAATGGAAGTAGAGATGACATCGTCTAAAGATCAGAAACATTACCTTTTCCAGAACAAAACTTAGATGAAAATATCCCTAGTACTAGTACACAACATCAATGGGTTTGACATGATGTGGATGAAGATATTTACGAATAATGATGTAGTAAGATTTTATGATTTTTTAATTATATGTAATATTATAATTTTAATCTTGGTAATGTTATATAATTTAACTATTTTATATGTACTATTATTGTTGTAATTTGTTACTAAAACTTCAACTATTTTATGTGTATTGCAGGAAAAATGCGTAGAAGAAGATTACGAGATTTAAGTATTGTCTAGAATACTCCAAATTTGGAAGAAGCAAATAGTGAACAGCAGACAGTTGTTGGATCTTCGAATGTGCCGGAGACACTTGATGAGCCTGCAGAATTTCAAAGTAATGTTAAGTTCATTTTACATGTGTTGACTTTTATTATTGATTTATTTGTCAATTTTAATATAATAATATACCATTTTTTAGCTGAAAGTGGTGGGACGCGCAGAGGTCGAGGACATATGCTGCTTAAAGATTTATACAACTTAAATCCTGTCAAGCGTGTCAAAGTAAATAGAAACAGTCATGGTCAGCCTGTTGGATTTGAAGCTCGACTTTTAGCAGGCTATTTGGGCATTATATCACGAAATGCCAATATGTTGCCCATCAACTACGAATCATGGCATCACATGCTTGATAGCAACAAAAATCAAACTCTCTATAATATTAAGGTAACAAAACGTGAATGTAATTTATAATACTTTGGTTTAAGTTTCATTTATATTTACATTCTAAACTTGTGTTTTTTTAGGAGATATTTGCTTTAGAGGTCTCCAATGACTATATCAAGAAGGCATTGGGTAAAAATTGGAGAGACCATAAAAGCACTTTGAAAAAACTATATTTGAAGAAAGACATAAGCCTCGAAGAAAAAATTGAGAAATGTCCTGCCGGAATGTTGAGGTACCAATGGGAAGATGCGGTTAGATTCTGGAATTCAAAGAAAGGAGAGGTATTATGTATTTCCAAACTCTTATATATAGTGTTTACTATATACATAAAAATAATTTCATTATGTAGGACCATGAGCGAGTTGGAACAAGCCGCAGGCAAAAACAAAAATTCACGCACACGGCAGGGTCGAGAAGTTTTGCTTTTGTAGCTGAGGCCGAGGTATTATGAATTTATTAATTCTTTCAAATATTAATGACTTTCTACTATTAAATAATATTTTTACTACTTTATTGTAGGAAGTCTCAAATGCAGTCAAAAGTTGGGCGCCTTGACTTTTTGAGATTACATATAACAAGAAAGATGGATCTCTATGACATTCAAGTGGAGAAATTATGATATATTTACTTAATAAAATTTGATTTATTATAAATATTTATAATGTTTAATTATAATGGTTTAATTCGTCATTAGTAGTTTTAAATAATGTTAAGTTATGGTGCATTCCTTTTTATTATATATTTTGTTTCTAACTCTTTAATTGATTTTTTAGGAGAAACTAAAGGAGAAGAAGGCGGAGTATGAAGCGATTGCTTCGACTGATAGTTTTGTTAATCTTAAGAACATTGATAATAGAATTATCACTGATGTTTTGGGTCCTAAAAGGTCGGTCGGGTTCAATTTCAAGGATCTGGTGTTACCTCGACCCAATATTTTAGATCCGACTCCCAGCAATACATGCCTTTTGGGATTCAAGCTCAAAGCTGAAGTTCAGAGGTTAAGAGACCAGATAGCTTAGATGCAAGTGAACACGGTTGAGTAAATTGTCGAGGTTCAAAGAAAATATGAAGAACTCCAGCAACAACTTAGAGCGAAGGCAGTAGAGAGAGAAGCGTGATAGCAATGATAGAAGCGAAGCGGCAGTGATGGCGATGAGCAAAGCGAGCGTCACGATGAACTCCAGCTACAACTTCAGTAAATGATGCAGATGTTTCAGCAGTCGCAAAAGCCGCCATCTTAGACATTAGTTTTCTCCTTGTAAGAATGTTTTTAAAATTGTCACATTTAACATTATTGTAAGAATATTACTTAATTTATTAATTATATCATAGATCTTTCGTTGAATTTGAAGTATCATTTAGATTTAATGTTTTTGATTGTATTTTTTATGCTACATTTGTTGTTTTTGGTTGGATTTCATGCTATATTTACTGTTTTTGGTTGGATTTAATGCAAGAAGGGTTGGATATTGGTGAAAATGTACATTTCAAATCTGCCAAAATTAGCGGCATTTGTGAAAAAAGCGCGGCTAAAAGTCATGGCTTTTAGCGGCGCTTTCCCAAAAAATGCCGCTAAAAGTCATGGCTTTTAGCAGTGCTTTTCTCACAAACGCCGTTAAAAGTCATTGCCTTTAGCGGCGTTTCCCTAACAAACGCCGCTAAAGGTCATAACTTTTAGCGGCGCTTTTCTCACAAACGCCGCTAAAAGTCTTGATCTTTTGTTGTGTTTTTTTTCAAATAAACGCTGCAAAATTTGGTGGCGGTTCCTATAGAGGTATTTTTTGCAACGCTTGGGAAAAATGCCGCTAATAGTTTCTGTGGCGCTTAAAAGCGCCGCTAAAGGAAAAAAAACGCCGCTAAAAGTTTATTTTCTTGTAGTGATTCCAAGGGGTTCAACGGATAATTTAACGAGTATGTCAAAGAAGAGAAAGAGCATGTAAGTTTTACGAATTTGTACAGGTATGTACATAAAGTTTATAAGCATTGACTTCATGATATTGTGAGTTTATGGTTTCTATGGGAATATTTTTGCGAAAAGTCTTGTGATTATTGATCTATACTTGTGATGTACGAAATATATGGTAAATTCGGTTGGCGATCGTGTAATTGGCTTTTGGGCCAAATTGAGTTATGATCTAGCATGTTTTATTCGCATGAATTGTGATTCATCAGATATGAGAAAGAGGAAAGATTGACATAATTGCCTATTAAAATGATTATGGGAAGATATGAGCTTTGGGCAATTGAAAGATGTTAAAATAATGCTTGAAATGTGAATACTCATTATTAATGTGCATGTTATTATGAGGTTTGAAATGATTGGTTGATTGCGGTAATCTGTTATAATGGAAAGATTACCATTATTAGGCTAATGCCAAAATTTGTTAAATTATGCTTATAAGTTGATAGAGTAAACATCATGATTGAATAAAATTATAACTATGAGATTTATAGCAATTGGTATTATTTTGTGTTTAAATTGTTGAACTTGATAAATTCCTAATAAGAGTTGCTTATTATTTTCATGTGGACTTACTAAGCTATATAGCTTATCCCCTTCATTTCCTATGTTTTATAATGTCGTCAAGCTAGCTTGGGTTGGAGATCGCTGGAGATCCTATCACACTATCAAGCTATCAATTTTGGGTATTGATGAATTCAAGTATTTTGAGTTTATGGCATGTACAAGTACTTGGTCTTTTAGGTCATATGTGTCATTATGACTTTAGCCAATGTATTGACTTGTAAGAGTCAAAGGCTTGTTTTGATATTTGACCATGTAAATTGGCTTATTTGGCTAACATGGTTGTAAGCCTAAGTATATTCATATGTATGTCAATGCCTTTGGTGATATGATCATGGTATGCATAGTGAATGTGAATTGTTTGGAAATGTGATTTATGACATGAATGTGAATGTTTAATAATGTGGTCTATTGATGGGATGATAAATTTGTGTGTACAATAAGGTAACTAGAAAGTAGCTAAATGAAGCCTAATGAAGGTGAAATTGACATGAATGATTTATGGCATGATCAATGTTATGTGTATGATAAATGTTGATATGGTATTGGTATGTGATGTTCATAATTTTGAATGGTTTGGTTGATCTTACATGCTTGAATTTGTGTCATGTGATGTTGGGTAGATGTGTGCAAGTGAGGATGGCAAAATAGTTTGGTAAATAGCCTTATTTTTGTCTACACAGGCGTGTGTATAAGCCGTTTGTGACACACGATTAGCCCCATGGGCGTGTGATCCGGCCGTGTGTCCCCTACACCTAAATTGTTGCAAAATAAAATGCTCAATATCGAGCACACGGGCATGAGACGCAGCTGTGTGTCTCAGCCCTGTGAAGGACACGGCAACGGGACATGGGCATGTGTCTTGGCCGTATGACTTTAATTTGTTCTTGGATGACAAACAGAGAGTTACACGGGTTAGGGACACAAGCGTGTGTGACCACATGGTCTGCCCACACAGGCCTGTCCCAAGCCATACGAATATAAAAAATTTTCTAAGTGTTGTAAAATTTTCCAAAGTTTTCAGTTTAGTCCTGAACCACTTCCAATATATGTTTGGGGCATCGTATGCTCGTTCCAGGGATGATATGAGTGTAAATGAAAAGTTTTAAATTTGGATGAAAATTTATGTCTCGATTTTGTATGTTTGCTTACGTTTAAGTCTAGTAATACCTCGTACCCTGTTCTGGCGTCGAATATGTGTAAGGGGTGTTACAAATCGTGTGGAGCGTCAAAGTAAAAACTGAGAGAGAGGCAAGAATTAGAGAAGGGCACCAGATCTATTTGTAAAGAAAAAGGATAGTACCATGAGGATGTGTATCGATTATCGACAGTTGAATATGTTAACTTTGAAGAATAAGTACCCACTTCCGAGGATCGATGATCTGTTTGATCAATTTTTTGGGGTTACTATATTCTCGAAAATAGATCTCCAATCTGGGTATCATCAGCTTAGGGTTAAGGAAGCTAATATTCATAAGATGAATTTTAGGACTCATTATGGGCACTAAGAGTTTCTAGTTATGCCTTTCGATTTGATGAATGCTCTGGCTGCATTCTTAGATCTGATGAACTGAGTTTTTGAGCTATATCTGTATCAATTCGTCGTAGTCTTCATGACGATATTCTAGTGTACTCTAAGACTGAGGTTGAGCATGATGAGCATTTTAAAGTTTCGAGCGAAGCAGCTCTATGTTAAGTTGAGCAAATGTGAATTCTGGTTACGGGAAGTAACATTTTTGGGGCACATAGTTTTTGTGGAAGGGATTCGAGTTGATACTAGGAAGATTGAGGTTGTACTTAATTGGAAACAATCTAAGAACAATTTTTAGATCCATAGTTTTTTGGTTCTTGCGGGTTATTATTGGAGGTTTGTCGAGGGGTTCCCACTGATTGCAGCTTCTCTAACTAAGCTTCTACGCAAGAATGTTCCTTTCATCTGAACTGATGTGTAACATTGAGCTTCGAGAAGCTCAAGTTTATTTTGACTCAGATTCCTGTTCTGAGATAGCCTAAATATGGTAAGGAGTTTATAGTGTATAGTGATGCATCGCATGTCAGTCTAGAGTGTGTACTAATGGAAGATGGTAAGGTTGTGGCTTATGCGTCCCGGCAGCTGAAGTCACACTAGAGAAATTATCTGACGCATGATCTCGAGTTAGCTGCAATGGTGTTTGTGTTAAAGATCTAGAGGTACTATCTGTATGGTGAGAGGTGTATTATCTACACCGATCACAAAAGCATAAAGTACCTCCTTACTCAAAAGGAGTTGAGTCTTAGGTAGCGTCGATGGATTGAGCTTCTCAAAGGTTATGACTACACGATAGAGTATTATCCCGATAAGGCCAATACAGTGGCTGATGCTCTCAATCATAGAGCGATGACTGATTTGAGGACAATGTTCGCTCGTCTCAGTTTGTTTGATGATGGGGTCTGTTAGCCGAGTTGCAAGTTAAGCCGACTTGGATTGGACAGATTCGAGAAATACAGTTAGGGGATGAGTCTCTGAGTCTGCGATTTCGTCAGGTTGAGAGTGATAGTACATCTGATTTTGGATTGAATAAGGATGGAGTTCTATGTTTCCGAGGATGAGTTTGTGTTCTAAACAATTTTGATTTGAGACAATTGATTTTGAGGGAGGCGTATAGTAGCCTTTATGTTATCCATCCCGGTAGTAATAAGATGTATCGGGATCTCTGTGAACTGTACTAGTGGCCGGGTTTGAAACGAGAGCTAACGAATTTTGTTGCTCATTGTTTGATGTGCCAGCAAGTTAAGGCTGAGCACTAATTGCCTTCAAGTTTGCTCCAACGCATCAAAATTCCCTTATAGAAATGGGAACGTGTGACGATGGACTTCGTTAGTGGGCTGCCTTTAACATCCACTAAGAGGGATACTGTTTGGGTCATCATGGATCGATTGACCAAGTCCGCTCATTTTATTTCGGTTCGAACGGACTACTTTCTACACAAGATAGCGAAGCTCTACATTTCTGATATTGTAATACTGTACAGGGTTTCGATTTCGATAATATTTGATAGGGATCCTCGCTTCACTTCTCAATTTTGGAAGAAACTGCATGAAGCTCTGGGGTTGAGATTGGACTTCAGTACTGCGTTCCATCCTCAGACCGATAGTCAATCTGAGAAAGTGATTCAGATACTGGAGGATATGCTTCGGAGTTGTGTGATTGATTTTTGAGGTAGTTGGGAAGATTTTCTGCTTTTAACAGAGTTTGCCTACAATAATAGTTTCCGATCTAGTATCTAGATGGCACCTTACGAGGCTTAGTGTCGTACTTCGCTATGCTAGACTGAGGTAGGTGAACGATGGGTTTTGGGTCCTGAATTGATTTATGAGACTGAAGATGAAGTCAGATTGATACGGGATTATCTTAAGACAGCTTCTAATAAACATAAGTCTTATGCGAATTTGATAGGGAGGGATATTGAGTACTCTGTGGGTGATTTCGTATTTCTTAAGGTATCTCGTTGGAAGAAAATTCTAAGGTTCGGTTGTAAGGGCAAGTTGAGCCCTAGGTTTATTGGGTCGTATCGGATTCTGAAGCGTGCAAGACTAGTTGCTTATCAGTTAGAGCGACCTCTAGGGTTAGATCGTATCCATGATGTGTTTTACATCTCGATGTTGAAACGATATCAATCTGGTCTATTTTACGTTGTCTCTGTTGAAGAGATCGAGGTTAGACCGGACTTAACGTTTGAGGAAGAGCCGATTCAAATTTTGGATCGAGATATTAACGTTCTGAGAAGGAAGTCCATACCGTTAGTGAAGGTTTTATGGCAGAATCATAGCACCGAGGAGGCCACGTAGGAAGTTGAGGACACGATGTGTCAACATTATACCCATGTGTTCAGATGAGGTAAATTATGAGGCCAAATTTCTTTTAGGGGGTAGAGTTGTAACTCCCTGAATAATATAAGTCTGTTTTTGTAAATTTTGACATAAATATGTATCTCCTTCACTGGCTAAGTGTTCTAATTGTGTGTTTGAGGTATTGGGTTCAAGTCCCACATTCAGAAAATTTTGTTATTTTTTATCCAAGCCTTATCCCTATTGGGTGGGCTTATATAATATTGTTTGTAAACTCATATCAGAGTGAGCCTGATGAATCGAGTGGTAAGGAGTTAGCTTGCCTAAGGTCTCGTGTTTGAATCCTCGTGCGAGTGTGGATGTAAATTTTTGTCTTGGCTGTTTGACAGAGTTTCGGTGGGCTTGGAATTCTGAAATGGTTGGTTTGGGTTAGTGTAGTAGTGGGGAGTTAGAGAGATTTTAAGGGTGTGTTATAAAAAAATTAATTTCAGTTAAAAATCTTTTATTTTCTTCCCCCAAAAAAAAACTCTCTCTTTCTGACGTTACTATACTCTGCTTCTGTCAATTTTTCCTTCTTTCTTCCTTTTTAATTCCTGTCGAAATTTCCTCTTCTAATCTCAGTGTTTTACTTTTTTTTTGTCGTACGATTTTGAAGGTAAGGGTTCGTCGTGGTGTTGTGGGAGTCTTAATTTTTTTACTTTTGTTCTTGTTGATGTTTGAGTTAATCCGGTATATCGTTTTGGTAGGTGCTCTTCAGGAAAACTGAGACCCTTCAGTTGTGTAGTGAAGTTTCGAGGTTGCTATTGTCAAGAGTAAGCTTTTGGATCGTTTTAGTGCAATTTTCTATTGTGTTTTTCAAGTTGTGCCCAAGAGGTGTCTTGGTTGGATTTGTGAATTAAAGTTAATTATGGCTGTTTTGGTTGGCAATTTTAGGTGCTGTTCACTCCAGGGATGTAATGTAACACCCTTTACCCGTATTTAATGTCGGAATAGGGTACGAGGCATTACCGGACTTACATCGCAACCGAACATACAAATTGAGTCATAAATTTGGACCCAAATTAAAACCATTTGTATTCAATCATAAAGTCCATAATACGAGCCTACGAGGCCCAAAACATGTTTCGAAAGTGGTTCGGGACTACATCGATAACTCAGGAAATTTTCACAAAACTTAGAAATTTTTTGCCATGTACAGGGGTCACACGCCCGTGTGGTTTGGGACACGCCCGTGTGGGCAGGCCGTGTGGTCACACACGCCCATGTCCCTAACCTGTGTAACTCTCTATTTTGCAATGCATGAACAAATTGAAGTCACACAGCCGAGTCATACGCCCGTGTGCTAGGTCGTGTGGTTAATTAATTTTTCATAAAATAGATGCAGACTTCAGACGGCTAGGACACACACCCATGTTCGAGGCCGTGTCCCTCACATGGTTGAGACACATGCCTGTGTCTCTACCTGTGTGCTCAATTCTGAGCATTCTGTTTCTCAAAATTAAGGTGTAGGGGACACATGGCCAAAACACATGCCCATGGGACAGGCTGTGTGTAAGACACATGGGCGTGTGTCTATCTATGTGGACTATTTACCAAGCCATTTTCCACCCTCATTTTCACATACATATACACAAATTTAATGACATAAATCATGGTATACTTAGGCAACCGAAACATCTACAATCATGAGCAACACATGTCAATGCAATACCTTTATCTATCATGCTCATGACATTCCATTATGCCAAATCAAACATACCAATTTCACATTCAAAAACACCTCTAAGGCTACTTTCAATTTGTATTAACTTATCAAGATAATCCATCATACCAATAAACCAAACTCATCCATTCCACAACAAGTCATTAAGCCACAATCAATATTTAGCAAATCAATATAAACCATATCACCAAAGGGGCATTGGCACATACATGTATATATATATATATGAGCTTATAGACAATTTAACCAAAAGGAGCCCATTTACATGGACAAATACCAAATCAAGCCCTTGACAATTACAAGCCAATACATTTGGCCAAAATCACGATGACACATATAACAAAATGACCAATTCCCTATACATGCCATACACTCAAAATGTTTAAGATCATCGATACCCAAAATGATAGTTTGATAGTGTGATGCGATCTCTGACAATTCTAAATCCGAGCTAGCTTGGTGACACTATAAACATGGAAAGTAAAACAGAGTAAGCTATATAGTTTAGTAAGCTCGTATGAAAGAAATAAGAAAATCTTACCATACATTTAACATTCAAGTAATATAATATAAGGTAATGTAATTTACCATAATCTCATGACCATAATTCATTCCATCACAGCTTACCTTGAAATCTTCATTTCTCGAATTTAGTAATATAAGCTTTATGTACATACCTGTACCATCTCGTAATAATTTCATACTTATTCTCATTGTTGACAAACCCAATGAACCACTCGAAATAATAATAGTGGATACTCAGGAAACCTTTCATACAAGGTGTCACATATGTAGCCATTGCTATCTCTATCTCATAACACATATATGCTCGCTCTCGAGCCACCAACGGGCCTTCTCACACAAGCTGTCAGTTAAGACACAGCTACACGACGCTGCTCACACAAGCTGTCAAGTAACTGCAACATATGCTGGTATACTCAGCCACCGGTAAGACGTATAGGACCAGCACCCGGATCACATAACATAATACCCTAGTGACATGTCACTTGTATCCTAATCTATTCTTAAGGTTCAATTGGGATTTCTCGCTTTCCAAAACGTCGCCGAACGTGTCCGTAGATTCATTTACACAATTTATACAAAATTAAAGCATTTAAAATACAATTATAACAAAGCCTAGTTACATACAAACTTACTTCGGTTACAAAAAAAAAAAAGACCTATTCGTCAATTACTTTGTTTTTCCCCCGATCTAGATCTGAACTTTATTTTTCTTGATCTATAATAGCACATTTAACTCATTTAATCATCAAGCTATTCAATTCAGCCCAAAATCACATTATGGCAAAAAATACATTTTGCCCCTAATATTTCAACATTTTACAATTTAGTCCCTAGGCTCGTAAAAATGAATTTCTTTCAATTTCTTTCCAACTCAAGCCTAGCCGAACCTTACCCTTACTCATAACAAACCAAATTTTAAATTTATTCACACTCTACCACACATATTTCAACACTTTACAAATAAGTCCCTATTTGATATTTTTACCGAAAATCACTTTACAAATGTTGTTTAACAAACAACAAACATGCATTTTCTACCATCAAACATCAAAATACAAGCATTTTCAACATGGATAAAATTTTAGACTTTAAATTTATTTCAGATTAGTCCTTGAAATAAATAGATCAAGTTACAGCAATATCAAAAGTATAAAAATCATTAAAAATGAGATAAGAATGGACTTACAATCGAGCTTGAAAGCTTGGCCAAAAACCCTTGCTATGTCTTCTCCTAATTTCCGACTATGGAGGAAGAAGATGAACAAAATTTTGGCCTTATTTTACTTAACCATGTCCATATTTTTCCACCAATTTAAAAAATGGTCTAATTACCATTTAAGGACCTCCAATTTAAAATTTTATAGCAATTTGACACCTTTAATAAATAGAATTTAAGTTTTGCACCTATTGCAATTTAGTCCTTCTAGTCAAATTGAGTACTCAATCAATAAAATTTCTTAACGAAATTTTCACACAATTATTCTATCATGCTGTAGACCTTAAAATAGTAATAAAATAAATATTTCCACTTTGAATTTGTGGTCTCAAAACCACTATTCTGATTTAACCCTAAAATGGGCTGTTACATGTGAATTCTTCCAAAACAAACCAGGTGTGTACCCTAAACACAAAAAACAAAGGTTCTGAAAAAGCTGAAAAAGGACACTATCGACGGCACACAGTTGTCTGGTCGGCCGTGTGGGAGACACAGTCGTGTGATTGTCGTAAGTGTGGTTATGTGAAAGACACGGCCGTGTAACAGCGAATGTGTGGCTGTGTGGGCCACATAGGCTAGGCCGGATTGGGCGTGTTGGTTTTGGGCCAGTCCATGTTGGCCACACAGGCAAGGCCAATTTGGGTGTGTGGGTCCACACAGACAAACCACAAAGGCTTGTGGACCCAAAATTCTAAAATTTTCCCAAAGGTCGCACGAGTCGTTCCGATCGACTGTGGACCTACTGTAGGGTCGATAAGGGCCAATCAAACCCTCTTTCATGTGATTTGATATTCTGATAACCTGATCTGAGTAGGATGTTGATATGTATGTCTGATTGCATTGTTTAAGTTTGTATGTTATCCGTATACGAGTGGGTTAAGCATGTTAAATCTATTGTTTATGTATCCGTATTTTGTGTCTGTGTTTGGAGTGAGATTTGCATATGTGGAGGAAGTGATCTGTATGGTGACCTTTTGCCTATTATCTGATAGCTTGGTTGCATATTATCTATTATGTGTCATATCAACACTATATGGTATGTAGAGTTGGGTGGGTGTTTTTAACCCCATATGGTGTGATGGGAAGGACGGAGATGGTGTGTAGAGGATAGGGGTAAGATTCTGTATATCTGTTCTGTACATCTGATTTTCATATCTGTATCTATTAAGGATTTAGGTCCGATTCTATTTCTATAGGCATTTGAGATTCTGTGAATGTTGCATGGCTATATCTATTGGGTTACACACTGAGTTTACGAAAACTCACATATGTTTGTCTGTACTATTCAAGTAATCCACAAACTTAGGCGGGTCGGTGCGATGGAGGTTCAGCGGTTACCACTCGACAGAGAACTATTTTTATTTAGTAATAGCGGTTTTATTTTAAAATCTGGTTTTTCTTGAGATTTTATAATTTTTGAGACTCTCTGGACTGTATGGTTTTAACTTTTGGATTTGGATTTTGTTTTACTTTCTTTTCCGCAATGTTAACAAAAACATTTTATGCAAACAAATGGTTTTAACAAATGGTTTTTGGAAACACGAGCTTGGTTTCGAATAAAACGATTTTCAAAATTACGCTGCAAATTCTTGATAAATTAAAATGGCTTCAAATAAGATTATAAGCTCAAGTTTTTCCGGATATTAAGACTTCGATTGGTAAACTAATAAAACGATACGTTTTAACTTAAAAGACGTAATTTAAAACCCTTCTTCGTAACACTCCCAGATTCGGCCATAACGTCTAGGTCGGGCTAGGGGAGTTACATTTAAAGCTAATTGCCCCTAATTTTTTTTAGTTAAAGCCACCACATGTCATAATGACGGCGTGAGATGTGGCAAAAATTAGAAAAATAAAAATAAATAAAAGTTGTAAAAATTATTAAATTTTAATAAAAATATAAAAATATTTAAAATTATAAAAAATTAAAAAATCGTAAAAATTATAAAATATATAGAAATATAGAAAAAATTATGAAATTTTTAAAGTAATAAGAAAATTATAAAAATGTAAAGAAATATAAAATTAATAAAAATTATAAAATTATCGTACCAAAAGAAGCATTTTATAAATTTTCTATAAATTTTATGATTTTTATTTTTATCATTTTTGCCACATGTTACTTTGTGTTGCGACACGTGATGGCTTTAATTGAAAAACTAAAGGTTGTTAACTTTAATGGTCAACGGTTAAAGTTAATGATTAAAGACCTTTTTTTATGTATTTTATAATTTTTTATGATTTTTATAAAATTTTACAATTTTTTTTATTTTTTACTATTTTTATATTTCATTCTAATTTTTATTATTTTTATTAAATTTTAATAATTTTTATAAATTTTATTGATTTTTATTTTTACAATTTTTTCACATGTCACGCTATGGTTGTGACACGGGGTGAATTTAATTGAAAAAATTAGGGGCAGCTAACTTTAACGGTCAACTATGAAAATTTATAGTCAAAGGGCCTTTTTAATGCATTTTGGCAATTGAACGAAAAAAAAAACTTAATTGCTTTTTTTTGAAAAAGTTTGAATGCTTTTTTGATGCATTTTGGCAGCTCAAGTATCTAGTTGAGTGAAAAAAAGTAGGGGCTTAATTTTTTTGGTTAAAGTTTGAGGGCTTTTTACACCTTTAAGCCAAATATCAATAACTCCCAAAGGCTGGAAATTGAAAAGCAAACTCTACCAAAATTATAATTTATTTGGAATAATAAATCTCACTAAATTTTGATATAGTACTAATGCTTAGTATGATGTGGATTTGACCTAGCCAATTGTTTCTATTTATAGAGAAAATCACAAGTCTTAGTTGAAAAAGAAGAAGAATAATAATATTTTAACAAAACCATATAGTCTTAC
The DNA here is from genome assembly GCF_025698485.1 of Gossypium arboreum. Lineage (NCBI taxonomy): Eukaryota > Viridiplantae > Streptophyta > Magnoliopsida > Malvales > Malvaceae > Gossypium > Gossypium arboreum. The sequence continues at coordinate 43,352,733 of NC_069076.1, forward strand.
TAGTCCCTAGGACGAATAGGGGTGGGTGGCGTACACTCCCTTTGGGAACCTTGTGTGCTTGCCCATCCTACATATTCTAGATTTACCAATCTTTTTCATGTATTGGATTTAATTATATATGTTATTTGATATTATTTTTAAAATATTATTTATTTAGTTAATTAAAATAAATTTAATTAATTTCCTAATTAAATTATTTTCTCAACCTAATTCTAACCTTGTTAAAATCATGACGACTTTATTGTACTAGAATATGAGTAACTAAATTTAATTACGATGTTCAATAAGAATGTGATGACTAATTAACTTAAATTTCACTTGAACTTTAATTATTCAATTACAATAAATTAAATAATAATTCAAAGAAATTAATTTAATCTCTAAATCATCTCTTGCTCGTAGTGAGAAAATTTATTCACTGTGGATAATGATTGATGATTGTTTTATGAACCACTAAATTAGACTACGATCACAACTAAGGCAAGCGCATCTATCGAATGGTAGTATTAGTTACAGTGAGTCCAGAGTATCGTATCCACAAGGACTAAAAGTACTAGTATTAACTTTCTTTCTATTATTTAGACTAAAATATAAGGGATTTGTTTTAATCTAAAATTAACTAACTAATTAACTACTTAACGCGACAGAGAGTGAAGAAAGTAATCGAATAAATTGATAATAAATACAATACCCAAGGAAGAATTCACCTAGACTTCACTCATTATTCTAATTCTGAATCTAACGATTTATTCACTTGTCTAGATCCGTAGAAATCCCAAAATTATATTAATATCCCTTTCGAGACTAAAAACAACTAACTCTGCGTTGATTAATTGAAATCTCTTTCTAATTAAAACCTCTATTGTCACATTAACTCGATCTATGGATTCCCTTATTTGATTTGACTCTAATCCGGCAGATTTATGTTGCCCTATTTCTAGGGTTGCATGCAACTCTGCTTAATTATGGTGGATCTACTCTTAAACAGGGACTTTTTCTCCACTGAATAAGCACATCAACTTGAATTAATATCCTGAAAATATTAAAACAAGAATTAAGAAAACATAATTAAGAACAAGAACAAGTATTTATCATTTAATTCAGAATATTAAATAATAAGATCCGTCTTAGGTTTCATCCTCCTTAGGTATTTAGGGAGTTTAGTTCATATTGTTGTAGGAAAACATCTCAAAAATAGGAAAACAACAAAACATAAAGAAACCCAAAAACTTCGAGAGAGAAATTGGAGGGAGATCTTTAGTCTTGAAGGTGATCCTGCTTCCGAGATAAACTCGTTGGTATTCTTCGAGTAATTCATGTGTTCTACTTTGCGTGTCCCTCTTAGGTCTTCTTCTAGTGTGTTAATATAGACTTTAGAATGCTCTGAAACTCTAAAATTTGGCCTTTTCTGCGTATTTGGGAAACAAGGAGCGATATCGTCACGGAATGCCACACGGGCATGTCGCCATCCAGTGTGGCTCACACGGGCATGTGCTCCACTCGTGTGGAATTCGTTTTAGCAGTGTGGGTCTTTCAATCAGCTCGTTTTGTCCATTTTTTACCCGTTTTATGCTCTTTTTGTTCCCCTATGCTGTCCTGAGTATAAAACATGAAATTAAGGGATTAGGAGCTTCTAATTCACTAAATTATATGATAAACCATCCAAAAATATGCTAAGTATGAGATTAAAATGTGTTACTTTTATAGTTTATCAAATATCCCCACATTTAAGCATTTGTTTGTCTTCAAGCAAAATCCTCAATCACAATTAAAATTAAACTTCCTTAATTCATAATTCTCATCAATACTGGTTTATCATAATTTCACAAATAATCATACATTGATAATTCAACTAAAAGAGCACCAAATGCACAAGCAATCCAAGTCTAACATTTAAAGCATGAAAACATAGGTATTCCCCTTTATCTAAATAATTATCTTTAATTCAAAAATTAAAAAGAATTGACATCCTCACTAAAGATTCACTCAAATCACTCAAAGTGTTTAATGTTAAAAAATTAAGCACTCAAGATTCAAACATGAGAAGTTATTACCATAAGCTTGCATGAAAATCAAATCTCCACCACTATAAAATGATGTGATACACAAATCGAAAGGTCTTTAATGGGTTGTAACAGGGCTTGGGTTAAAGGTGTGGATAAAGGCTGGAAAAAAAGGTTAGAATCGAGATCGATTTGATAAATTACCTACCTAGAAAAATACTTAAATAATTACACCAATTGAATTTACTAACAAGAAACATGAGCTTCTTCTCAAAATATAGAATTAAATACTTAGCTCATAACAAAGAACTAATAAGAATCAACATAAATGTGTATATATATATTCACTTTTTTTTGAATGAATGAATAATAAGATAAATTTATACAACTAAAATAAAAGAACATAGTTAGGCATTTAACCAAATTAAATCTCGAAAAAAAGGGAGTCAATAAAATAGGAAAAATTCTCAACGAATCAAAAAGTATGATATATGGGTTAGTATTTAGGGTAAATTATGAAATAGTTTGTTAAGCTCAAAAGGGTTCACTAAGGGTTAATTATGAAGGTAGGCTTTTTGTGGGATAAGTGGGTTAAAACCTAAGTGTCTTTATCATCTTAGTATATCAAATCAAAGGTGTGGTCTCGACATGTATAATCAAAGTAAGTTCTAGAATAAAAATTCAATATTGACACACTTATAACCAATAAAAATTCAAATGTATGCTCTAAAGGCTCAAAATCTCACAAAAATTATGGCTTTTGATGTCAATCTTACAAATTTCAAACTTCAAGGTAATACCTCAATTTAGGGAAACAACCTAGAAAATTTTAATTCTGAAAATAGACTTATCATGCTTGATTGTCTAATGTCTTAATGTTTAAACAATCAATGCACAATTACCTATGAATTTAATCTAAAGCATACCGATAAAAATTACAAACCAAAGAAAAATCCATTCTAAAAGTAATATGAGAAAACTACTTAAGCACAAGACATAATTCAAAGATTTTCTGATCATCATATAAATAACCTCCCCACACTTAAGATGTACATGTCCTCAATGTACAAACAAATATAAATCATAATAGAAACAAAATATCATAAGATAGGGAGATAATTGGAACTGCCCTAAATGGTGGATAAATTTCTCAGAATAGTGAAAAGCTGAATTGTAGATAGATGTAAGGGTAGTGCAGAATTCTGAGCAATTGATAAGAAAATAAACACAATGCTGAAGAAGATTAAAGGGTTACTCGTTGAGAAACAACCATAATAATTAATATAAAGTTCAAAATAGGAAAAAATAGACATAACAAAAAGAATAAAATAAAATAAAAATAAAAATAAAAATAAAAATAAAAATAAAAGATAAAAATAAAGATAAACATAAATATAAAAAATAATTGGACTCAATGGTCCACATCATCAGAGTGATGTGAAGGTACTGACAGATCTGTTGTAAAGTTGTATCAATACTGTCGAACCTCTGAGTGCACCACTGATGGAAACTAGCAAACTCCTCGGAGGATACTCCTAGGGAGCTAGCAGCAGAGGGAGCATGTCGATGACTCGATGGTTGAGGCTGTGGCGGGTCCTCGTGATAGGGAGGAACATCATCAATAAAATCCTCTGGGTCATGCTGAATGTCAGATTGGACTAGTCTATACTGAAGGCGGTCCACTCCACGTCGCCGCTCGATCATCCTCATATGTATCATGCTCGAGATGCCTTGGGGAGACATTTGACCGAATAGGGTAAGTGTCGAAGACTACTCCGATGTGTCGAGTAAGCCGAAGTGTAGAGCGAGATGAGTCACATAAGGGCCAAGAAAGATGGGGCCTTTTTTATGGTGTTTCGTCTGATTGCAGCAAGCGAGTGTGATGAAATACGCCAAAGCAAACACATGTCCGATAGTCATGCTCTACAGAAAATATGCGTCATAGGTACTAACCACTCTAGTGCTCTCTCTCCGATCTGTCAAAGTGTGAGCTAGGAGGGCGTGAATATATCGTAAGGCTGGAGAGAGGTGCGTTGCCTTCTAGCGACTTGCGTCATAGTTAGTCAAGTGCCTGTAAGCTCAACCCAACATCGCGAGGGCGAGTAATGAATATGTCGATGAGGATGGAGAAAGTCCTCGATGCTCATGAACTCCTCTGTGTAAAGTCCCAAAGTAGCACCGAACTCTGGGACACTCATGTGTTGCACCAGCCCGCCAAGGTGAAAGGGGATGGTGCCAGGCTCGTCATGGACGAACATGACTTGCTGGACTGAGAATGTGGCACCGAATTCTAGGGTGAGCTCTGAGTAAGTGGGCTCTATGATGGTGAAGAACCTATCCCATGGAGCTGTGACAATAATGGCGCGCACATCATTAGCCAAACGGACCTGTTCTAATGTGGCCCAATCAATGCAGCGACCCACACCGAGGGGTCGTACTCGATGAAGTTGGTACAGTTCTTCTTGACGGCCTACTGAAAAATGAAGATAAGGGTGGCGATCCTTGGCAGATGCGCTCGATGAGGAGGTCCCACCGATGCCTTTTCACTTTTTCGAAACGGGGACGGTGACTTTGGTCTTGCCTCGAGTATTCGTCATGGTGTACCTAAAAAAGAGCGATCAAAATGGCGAATTATCATAAAGGGAATAGGCTAAGGAGGAAACCAACAGCTAAGTTTAAGTTGAAGAATTAAAATAATAAAGGAATGTACTTTTAAGATGATAAACTAAATGCTAACACGAAGCGAAAAACCTAATAAGAATAATAACATGAAGAACCAGAATAGCAAGGATAAAATCCAAAACAAAATCAATTTACAAAAATAGAAGACATGAATAATACTGTTAAGTGAATTTAGAGTAACACAATTATTAGAGATATCTAAATGATCAAGAACTAACAAAGAAACAGCAGTAAAGAATCAATATCAGTAAAACCAATAGAATAAAAATCTATAATTAAAAGAATAAAAAAATAATAATGACAAGAATAATAATACCAATCGAAAAAGGATGTTATCCAACCGCATTTCAAGTAATTGTAGTAAAACCTGACCTGTTGACCCTTTGGCTTTTCTGGCAATACGAACGTATTTAAGTAATTGTCGTTCTATAAGGCCATAATGAAAACGCAATTTTTGTTTTTCTTCTAAACGAATACGGTATTGAGATTTTTTACCGGGGCGCGATTGGTTTCTAAGATCACTTCCGGCTCTAGGCCTTTTACTAGTCCCGGTAAAGCCCCCAGACGGCGTATTTTTTTGAAACGAGGCCCTCGATAACGTGACATAAGGACTCCTTATTAATTTGAATTTTATTGAAATTTCATAAACCGAAATTAAAACTGAACTAAATGAAGCGAAATCGACTGAAGGATTGTACTACAAATATTAATGAGATGAATTGGATCAATATCCATACTTTACTTTTTTGTTTTTTTGTATTGTATATAATGTATACAAAAAATAGAAATAAATATATAACATAATAAAAAATAAAGAATAGTAATAATAATAATAATAACTATAACATATAGAAATACAAAGGGAATAGGGAAGAAATCGACGATGGTATGGTGGTGGTCGGCGGGAAAGGTTGAATGCTTGGTGGTTGTGGTCGACGAAACAGGGATGAAGGGTGCGGCGTTCGTGAGTAGGGGTCATGTGAGCGTGGCAGTTTGGGAGAGGTAAGAAAGGGGAAGGAAGAGGGGAGAGTAGAGGGTGGTTGGGAAAGGGGTTGGTGAGGATGGAGGAATGTGCATCGTGGGGAAGAAAAAGGAAGGCTAGAAGGGCAAAAGGGACGACGGTGGCTAGAAATGTAGGGGTTTAGAGGCCTACAGCGACTAGAGGTTGAAGAAGAGAAGAAAAAGACAAAATAGAAAAGGAAGGAAAAGAAATTAGGGTTTAGGGTTAAAAGGGGACACTGTCGTGTAACAGTCCGTGTTAGGCCACACGCTCGTGTCACACGCCAATATGGCTCTAATTCTAGCCCGTGTTCATCAAGGAACGTTATAGCCCATTCGTCACACGGCCGTATCGCATAGTCGTGTGCTATGTTGTTCACTTCTCCCATGCCTATGTGGTCTCCCACACGCCCGTGTGTCCATAGACACAGTCGTGTGCTTCGGCCGTGAAGCTCTCTGACTTGTTTAAAATTTGAAATTAATCTTCAATTTTCACACGGCCTTGGACACGCCCGTGTGTCTAGGCCATGTAGTTCACACGACCGTATCACATGGCCATATGTTACGTCATTCACTTTTCCCATGCCTGTGTGGTCTCCCACACGCTCGTGTGTCGGAACACACAGAGCTTTCTGACTTGTTTAAAATTTAAAAATTTAGCTCCAGTTTTCACATGGCCTGGGACACGCCCGTGTCTCCAGGCCGTGTGCTCCATACGGCCATATCGTACACTCGTATGGCCTCTGTTAGGACGTGTCTCTGTCGATATTTGGGTAAATTTCGCTCTAGGGACAACACGGGCAAGGACACGCCCGTGTGTCTAGGCCATATGTTTCACACGGCTGTGTCTCCGAGTTGTGTATCTCATTGTCAGATTTTTCAATTTTTAAAAACTAAGTCCCAAAATCCACACGGCCACATCGCATGGCTGTGTAACTCATTATTGTCCCCGTGTGAAGTCACACGGCCTAGGACACTCCCGTGTGTCCAGCCCGTGTGGGTCAAAAACCTACATAATATGATGTAAAAATAAGAAAATTAGTAGGGTTAGTACTCGAGTTGCCTCCTTAGAAGCGCTTATTTAAAGTCTAAACTAGACTCACCTTGTGTGCATGGTTATGAAGGCTCGAAAAGCTGGAGCTCCTCTCTTTCGTTTTTGAAATCTTCACCATTATAAAGTTTTAGTCGATGACCATTTACCTTGAATGTGCCTAATTTTGGGTGAGTTACCTCTATCGTACCGTATGGGAAAATAGTTTGCACTACGAATGGACCTGACCATCTTGATTTCAGCTTTCCGAGAAACAATTTGAGCCTTGAATTATACAAGAGGATAAGATCTCTGACTTCGAATTGTTTGCGCTACTTTAAACGAGTGTCGTGGGGTCACTTTGTCGCTTCTTTGTATAATCATGAGTTCTCATAAGTGTTTGTTTGCCATTCATCTAACTCGTTCAGCTGCATCAATCTCTTCTCACCTACGAGTTTGAGATAAAATTTTAGGAATTTTATAGCCCAAAATGCTTTATGTTCTAATTAGAAATGGTAGATGACAACTTTTCCCATAAACGAATTTGCAAGGAGAGGTTCCTATGGGAGTTTTAAAAGCAGTTCTATAGGCCTATAAAGCATCATATACTTTTGTTGCCCAATCCTTCTTATTTGATTCTATGATTTTCTCTAGGATGTGTTTAAGTTATCGATTGGCGACTTCGACTCGTCCACTGGTTTGAGGGTGATAAGGGGTAACTATCCTATGATGCACTCCATATTTCTTAAGTACTTTATCAAATTGAGCATTACAAAAATGTGTACTCCTATCACTAATGATCGCTCTAGGTGTTCCGAATCAAGAAAAGAGCTTCTTAAGAAATCTGACTACCACTCTAGCATCATTAGTAGGTAAAGATTGAGCTTCTACCCATTTCGACATAAAATCGACTACTACTAGGATGTATTTATTGCCATATGAACTAGGGAATAGGCCCATAAAATCGATACCCCAAATATCAAATATTTCACATGAGAGCATATATGTTTCAGGAATTTAATCATGTTTATAGATATTACCTGTTCTCTGGCATTTATCACAAGAAGTAACGTACCTGTTAGCGTCCTTGAACAATGTGGGCCAATAAAAACCTGATTCGAGCGCTTTATGTGTTGTCTTAGTTCCACTGTAATGTCCCCCTACTGGGCCTGAATGACAGTGTTCCAGGATCTTACTCGCTTCTAATTTTGTAACACATCTCCGAATTACTTGATCTGTGCATACACGAAAAAGAAAGGGATCCTCCCAAAAATAATTTCTCACATCAGTAAAGAATTGCTTCTTTTGATGATGCGTTAACCTTTTAGGAATGATGTTAGCAACTAGATAATTCGCAATATCTGCAAACCAAGGGCTTTCAGAGTCAGTTGTAACCAGGAGTTGTTCTTCAAGAAATGAGTCATTTATCTCAAGTTCATCAAGCTCCTTAAGATGTGGGTATTCTAATCTAGATAGATTATCTACTCCAAGATTTTCTACTCCCTTATTATCTTGAATTTCTAAATCGAATTCCTACAATAATAAAATCCATCTTATTAGTTGAAGTTTTGCATCTGATTTAGAAAGGAGATATCGAAGAGCTGAATAGTCAGTGTATTTTAAAACTTTAGATAATATTAAATATGGTCTAAATTTATCGAATGCGAAAACCACAACCAATAATTCTTTCTCAGTCGTCGTATAATTTTCTTGTGCAGCTGTCAATGTTTTGCTAGCATAATATATCGATTGAAAAAGCTTGTCTCTTCGCTGTCCAAGAACCGCACCTACTGCAAAATCACTCGCATTACACATTAGTTCAAAGGGTAAATTCCAATCAGGTGCAACTACAATCGGAGCATTAATTAATTTATCTTTCAAAGTGTTAAATGCTTCTAAACATTCCTGATTGAAATCGAAAGGCACATCCTTTTCTAGTAAATTCGTTAAAGGCTTAGCTATTTTATAAAAATCCTTAATAAATCTTCTATAAAATCCAGCATGTCCTAAAAAACTTCGAATAGCCTTAAAGGAACTTGGGGGAGGTAATTTTTCAATAGTTTCAATTTTCGCTTTGTCAACCTCGATCCTTTTACTAGAAATTTTATGGCCTAACACAATCCCTTCACGAACCATAAAGTGACATTTTTCCCAATTTAGTATAAGGTTCGTTTCCTCAGATCTCATTAGAACTCATTTTAAATTTTTAAGGCAAAGATGGGAAGAGTTACTGAATACCGAGAAGTCATCCATAAATACATCCATAATGTCTTCTAGGAGTTCATAAAAAATGGCCAACATGCATCGCTGAAAAGTAGCAGGAGCATTACATAATCCAAAAGGCATTCGTTGATAAGAAAACGTACCTTATGGACATGTAAATGTCATTTTATCTTGGTCTTTAGGAGCTATTGGGATTTGAAAGTAACTAGAGAGTCTATTTAGGAAGTAGTAACACATATGCCCAGATAATCTTTCCAACATTTGATCACTGAATGGTAAGGGAAAGTGATCTTTTCTCGTGGCATCGTTCAACTTCCTATAGTCAATGCAAGCTCTCCATCCCGTGACTGTGCGTGTTGGGATCAATTCATTCTTCTCATTAGCCACAACAGTCATGCCTCCTTTCTTAGGGACAACCTGCACAGGACTCACCCAAGAACTGTCAGAAATAGGATAAATAACTCCAGTATCTAAAAGTTTAATTACCTCAGCTTTTAGGACTTTTTTCATGTTAGGATTCAGTCATTTTTGAGCTTGCATGCATGGTTTATATTAATCTTCTATTAAAATTTTATGTGTGCATAAAGGAGGACTGATCCGTCTTATGTCAGAAATCTTCCAAGCTATAGCTCTTTTATGCTCCTTCAGCACTTGAAGTAACTCGTTCTTTTCAGTTGGCTATAAATCTGAAGCAATAATCACTGGTAATGTGGAATTATTTCCAAGAAACACATATTCTAGGTGATTTGGTAATTTCTTCAATTCTAATTTAGGAGGTTCTTCAACAGAGGGTTTTAATTTTAATTCATTGTTTACCTCAATACCTTCATAATTCTTCTGTCTTAGTGAAGACTCATTAGAATTTAATTCAGCTTTTGTCTTACCTAACACAGAATCATCGTAATTTACCTCCTTTCCTTGGGCAAGACACAGTTCCAACGTATCCTTATGAATGATTTCCTGTAAAGGATCTTGAGTAGCATGATCAATAGAATCAATAAAATAGCAGGAGTTATCTTGTTCTCTAGAAAATCTCATGGCATCATAAATTTTAAAAATAATCTCTTCGTCACCTACCCTAAGCATAAGTTTACCATCACCCACATCAATAACAGCCCTAGTAGTGGCTTAAAATGGGCAACCTAAAATTAAAGGCACCTCAACATCCTCATCCATTTCAAGCACAACAAAATCAACAAGGAATATGAATTTATTTACTTTTACGAGTACATCTTCAATAATACCCCTAGGATATTTAACAAATCTATCAGCTACTTGAATACTCATCCTAGTAGGTTTTGATTCCCCAAGGCTAAGTTGCTTGAACATTTTGTGAGGCATCAAATTAATGCTAGCGCCTAAATCAACTAGTGCCTTTTCAACATTTAAACTACCAATTAAACAGGGAATAGTAAAACTTCCTGGATCTTTCAGTTTGGTTGGCAGTTTATTTTCGATTATGGTTGAGCACTCCTCGTTGAGTTCTACTGTAGACAGCTCTTCAAACTTCCTTTTATTTGTTAGAAACTCCTTCAAAAATTTTGCATAGATAGGCATCTGCGAAATAGCTTCAACAAAAGGTAAGTTAATATGCAACCGTTTAAAAAGTTCAAGAAATTTACCAAATTGTGCATCTATGCGGTTTTTCTTCAACTATGCTAGATATGGGATTGGTGGTTTATATTCCCTTAGCACCAGTTTTTCACTTATTTTGTGTTTTACCTCCTCATCCTTCTTCCTATCAGATTCTTGTGGCAGTGTTTTTCAGATTCAGTTAACACATTCCTACTTAGGTAACTACTTTCACGTGCTTTTTTAGGTTGGGTTCGGTGTTACTAAGCAGGCTGCCTTGTGGTCTCCCTGAAATCATCTTAGCCAGCTGCCCTATTTGATTCTCGAGCCCTTAAATTGATACTTGTTAATTTTTAAGTGCAGTTTCAGTGTTTTGAAAATGGGTTTCTGCTACTGAAATAAACTTCGTCATCATCTCGTCAAGGTTCGGCTTTTTCTCTTGCTGGTAAGGCTGTTGTTGGAAGCCTGGAGGGGGTGGTGGTCTCTGATTTCCTTGGCCTCTCCATGAGAAATTTGGGTGGTTCCTCCAACCTGCATTGTAAGTGTTACTGTAAGGATTATTTTGAGGTCAATGATTATTACCCATATAATTTATTTGCTCGGTATCCATGTTGGGGCTAAAGGGTAAATATTCTGAATTGCCCATTCCACCTCCACTCGTGTCAGACTACATCACTGGATGTACCTGCGTAGAACCTTATCGACCGTCAATCTTTTTATTCAAGAGTTCTACCTAGTTTGATAGCATGGTGACTGCATCTAGGTTGAAAACACCAGCTGATTTTTTCAGCTTTGTTCTCATGGCTTGCCACTAGTAGTTATTCAGTGACATCTCCTCTATAAACTCATAAGCCTCCTCAAGTGTTTGTTATTTATGGTTCCACCGGCAGCTGCATGGACTATTTACCTAGTTGAGGGGTTCAAACCATTGTGAAAGGTTTTAACCTTTAGCCATAAAGGTAACCTATGGTGAGGGTGCATTCTTAGTAAGTCCTTATACCTCTCCTATGCGTCGTATAAAGTCTCTAAATCCATCTGTACAAAGGAAGAGATATCGTTCCTCAATTTGTCTGTCTTAGCCGGTGGATAGTACTTTAGTAAAAACTTCTCGATCATCTGTTCCCAAGTAGTAATTGAACCTCGCGGTAGGGAGTTCAACCACTTCTTAGCCTTGTTTCTTAACGAGAAGGGAAATAGCCTTAGGCGAATGGCGTTGTAAAAAATGCCATTGATCTTAAAAGTGTCGCAATAGTCCAGAAAGTTGGCCAAATGAGTAGTCTTGCAAACCATCGAATTGAATAAACTGCTGGATCATCTGAATTGTATTTGGCTTTAGCTCAAAATTGTACATAGTACGAGGAGCAGGATTCTGATTTACAGGAATTACTACAACCACAGGAGGTAGCGAATTATTATGATTTTCAGCCATCTCCTTGGTAGTATTGGTATCGTCCTCGTGCTCTTCCTCTATATACTGTAAACTTCGCCTTATTTCTCTACGATTTCTGCGAGCTATGCTTTCAATTTCGATATAAAAAAGTAGAGGTCCTAATGGGTTTCTTCCAGTCATAAACAACAAGAACCTGCCAGAAGCAAACAAAAGAAAAATTAGTAATTAAAATAAAAAATAAAAATAAATTGCAATAAAAATAAAAAATGGCTAAAGTAATAAAAATTAAGCGTTCCTAATATCTTAGTTCCCGGCAACGGCACCAAAAATTTGATGATCGTTTTATGAACCACTAAATTAGACTATGATCATGACTAAGGCAAGCACACCTATCGAATGATAGTATTAGTTACAGTGAGTCCAGAGTATCGTATCCACAAGGACTAAAAGTACTAGTATTAACTTTCTTTCTATTATTTGGCCTAAAATATATGGGATTTGTTTTAATCTAAAATTAACTAACTAAATAACTACTTAACGTGACAGAGAGAGACGAAAGTAATCGAATAAACTGATAATAAAGACTGTTGAATAGGCACGGGCGTGTAGTCTACCTGTGTAAGTCGTGCTTCGATCCGGCCAAAGGGACACGGCCGTAAGGCATGCCCATGTGAGGAAGCCCAATTCGTGTTGATTTACCATGTGGGTCCAGTTTCTCTATTTTTGGCCCGTTTCTCGCTCTTTTTACTCTCCTATGCTCATCTAAGTATAAAATATGAAATTAAAGAATTAGGAGCATCAAATTCACCAAATCTAAGGAGACACCATCCATAAATGTGCTACGCATGGGATAAAAACATGTATAAATTACGGTTTATCAATAACGCAACTGTAAATTGCAGTGTAGACTTCTAACTTATTGGTCCTCTAGCAAGTGTAAATACATAACCGGTGGTTGATCTTCGTTTATCCAAATCACCGGCATAGTCAGAATCAATGTACCCAATAACATCTTTACCAAGTGTTGTATCCTGCTTGAACAGTAATCCAACATCCATGGTCTTCTGAATGTATCGTAGAATCCATTTCACAGCTTGCCAATGTCCTTTTCCAGGATTATGCATATACCTGCTCACTATACTAACTGCCTATGAAATGTCAGGTCTTGTACACACCATTGCATACATCAAGCTACCTACTGCATTAGAATATGAAACTTGTAACATGTATTCTTGTTCGTTTTCATTGAAGGAGATAGTTGTGCAGAAAGCTTGAAATGAGAAGCCAACGGGTACTTACAGGTTGTCTGCTCATTCTATAACACCCCTTACCCATTCCCGAGACTGAGACCAGGCACGAGGCATTACCAGACACATACTCAAATATTTTTGGGAAATACTATTTATAAAAGTTCATTGCAATTTGAACCCAATCAAACAACATCTTAGTGCCGCTATTATGGGCCTACGAGGCCCAAAACATATATTGAAAATGACCCTAGACTAAATCGGGGACCTGAGGAAATTTTAAGAAAATTTCTAGATTAATGTCTCACACGCTCGTGTGGAGACAATGCACACGCCCGTGTGCTTTGGGACACACCCGTGGCCCCTACCCGTGTGGAATTAATTGAATTTATTTCCTATTTCGAACCTACAGGGTTTTCACACAGCCCAACACACGACCGTGTGCCTGACCCGTGCCTCTCACACCGCCTAGACTCGCCCGTGTCCAAGAACTCGAGCATTCTATTTATGATGTCAGCATGCATTTTGGGGCACACGGCCAAGACAAATACCCGTGTGCTAGGCCGTACCCTACACACGGTTGAGACACACGACCGTGTCTCTACCCGTGTGTTTACTATCATGCATTCTGGCTTAAAATGTTTAGCTACAGGGGACACACGGACGGACTACACGCCCATGGGGCTATCCGTGTGTCACACACAGCCTAAACACATACCCGTGTGTCTATCTGTGTGGACCTTATTGGGCTATTTTCCAAGCCTTTGGTCACCCTCTAATATTCATATCCACTTATAGTTTTCAATAACACTTAACATGGTCTAATTATACTCTTAAATGACCTTAATATGCCTCATTGCATGTAAACCTCATCTCATCGATTTTTATACATGCTAGGTTATCCCATTTATATTAAGGATTTCTATGACTTGTAACTCAATTGAGCTTGACTCGTTATCTTAACTCATTGCCAAATTGTGGCCTAACCACCCCATGTGATTTGGTCATATTGTATATCACTAATTATAACATACCATATTTAATCATCACAAGAACATTGGAACATAACATGCACAATTTGGTAGGTCATAACCTACACCAAAATGAGCCAATTCCCCTGGCCATACACAAGTGAATATGTATACTTTTATAAGCCTTCATATTGGCTAATCAAGTGACATATATAACAAAATAACAAAAGCCCTATACATGCCATTAACAAAATAAGAGTGTCTATATACCAAAGCTAGACAAGATGATAGTGTGTTGATTTTCCAATCGTCTCCCAATCTTCACAAGTCCACGAGCTCTGTAAGACAGGAAAAAGAGAGGGGTAAGCATTTACATGCTTAGTAAGCCCGTGTAACTAGAAAGTAAAGTTACCGATTAATTAGCATGCATCCATATTAGGCAATAAAATCAACAAGCATGAAATAATTTCCCTATCACATGCACTCAAACCGACAAGTTAGTTCCATAACAGTACATCATGTAACTTGTCTTAGATGAGATCATCATCCAACATTTTCATTTTTCTATCTCATGTTGATCCCGTGGAGTTTCTCAGAAATTTCGATGGATTATCCATTTACCGTCAAGTCATAAAAGCGATCATCTCAAGTACGCGCTCCCGCCAACCTCACATCATACGGTGGGATTACCAGTCCAGGATAAATCCCTGGTAATTTAAACTCATAGGGCGATGTCGGGATTACCAGTCTAGGCTAAATCCCTTATAGTGACAAACACCTTTAATGAGCTCGGATCTAAATTACCAGTTCAGGCTAAATATAGACCCTAATCGGATTACACGTCCGGGCTAAATCCACAATGCACACATATTCTTCGGGAGGCTCGATCACTCAAAGAACACCCGTCTGGGCTAGATCCTTTATATATTTGAGATCAACGAATTATCTGTCCGGGCTAAATCCTTTTCTACAACACATGCATGATCTCAAGTCATGTAAGCCATGGTTTATCCATCGAATTTCCCTTTTTGACTTCAACCGGGACATTTATTATCATACCATTATTATTAACACATTTCATGGACTTTCATGCCATCGCTATAACCAATTATCATACATTCGTAAATCATGCAATTAGACATATTAATGGTTTACTTTAAGTTATTCAAACATACCTGGTACTCGTTCGCTTTCGCGTTTCGGTTGTTCCAAAACTTCTCGTTTTCCTTGATCGACCTCCGGAATTTGTTCCTCGAGCTCTATAACAATAAAAATGAATCATTAATACCTCACATTATTCTTTTTGAGTCTAAATTTCACCCCCAGACAAAATGACCATTTTGTCCTTAACTTTTCACATTATTTAAGATTTAGTCCCTAGGCTCGTTTGATGAAATACATGAATTTTCTACATTACCCAAGCCTAGCTGAATGTTCTTTCCTGTTTTGAAAGCTCACATTTTCCATTATTTCACATTTCTACCACATATTTTACACCTTTTGCAAAAAGGTCATTTTAGGGTTTTTCATGAAAATCACCTAGAAAAAGATGTTTAACACACATCCAGCTTTCATATTCCTCCATAAATCATCAAATAATAAACATGTCACACATGGGTCACTTTACATACATGAACCCTAGCTCAAAATATGGGTAGAAATGGAGAGAATAAGTTACCAGGATTTAAAAATACGAAGAACATTAAAAATGGGGCATGAGAGCACTTACTATTGAGCTTGAAAATGTTGAAAACCCTAGCTATAGAGGGCTTGTGAAATTTGGCTAGATGAGGGAGAAGAATGGCTGATTTTTACCTTCATTTTCCCATTTTATTTCATTAATTAACCAAATGACCAAAATGCCTTTAAGCCATTTCTTTCAAATTTTATCCATACATGCCTATTTTTGTCCATAAACTTTAAAATTGGGAAAATTGATCTTTAAGGACTTTTAATTAATAATCTAAATCAATTTCAGGCAAATTGCTTCTAGAATCCAAGTTTTTAATTTATTCAATTTGGTCCTTATTTTCCAATTGGACACTTTACTCATAGAATTTCTTCATGAAACTTTAACACATGCATATTTCCATATTCTAGACCTCATAATAATCATAAAATAAATATTTCAATGTTGAATTTGTGGTTTCAAAACCACTGTTTTGACTAGGCCCTATTTCGGGATGTTACATTTCTCCCCCCTTAGGGACTTTCGTTCTCGAAAGTCTTACCAGTAAACGGGTTCGGATATTAGCTTCTCATGGTTTCTTCTGGCTCCCATATAGCCTCTTCCAAACCATGTCGATACCATAAGACTTTTACCAAGGCCATATCTTTATTTCTCAGTTGTTTAACCTCACAAGCCAAAATCTTCACCGGTTCTTCACCATAGGTCGTGTCCAGTCTAATTTCAATCTCCATCGGTGAAATTACATGAGAGGGGTCTGATCAATATCGCCTTAACATAGATACATGGAACATATCATGAATCTTTTTCAGTTCTGGTGGCATTTCCAAGCGATAGGCTAATGGTCCAACTCTTTCAGTGACCTCATATGGTCCAATAAACTGTGGACTCAGTTTCCTTTTTCGGCCAAATCTCAATACCTTTTTCTATGGAGATACTTTCAAGAACACTTTGTCTCCGACTTGGAACTCAATCTCTTTTCTTTTCAGATCAGCATATGACTTTTATCTATCCGATTTCTCTTTTAAACAGTCATGTATCACTTTGACCTTTTCTTAAGTTTCTTTGATTAGATCAACTCCGTGAATCTGACTCTCCTTAAGTTCTATCCAATATAATGGAGTTCGACACTTTCTGCCATACAAGGCCTCAGAAGGCGCCATCTTCAAACTCGTTTGAAAATTGTTGTTATAGGCGAAGTCTACCAATGGCAAGTATTTTTCCCAGCTACCTTGAAATTCAGGATGCAACATCGCAACATATCTTCAAGAATTTGAATCATCCGCTCAGACTGACCATCGGTTTGCGGGTGAAAAGTTGTACTAAAACTCAACCTAGTACCCAAGGCTTCTTGTAACTTCTTCCAGAATCTCGAAGTGAATCTTGTAACAAGTCGGCCAACTTGTTAACAGAGTAATCTGTCCTTACGGGGATAAAATGAGTTGACTTTGTCAACTTATTAACCATAACCCATATAACATCTTTCTTTTTCGGGGTCAATGGTAATCCGATCACGAAGTACATAGTGATTTTGTCCCACTTCCATTCGGGGACCATCTCAGGCTGTAGTAAACCTGAAGGTACTTGATGGTCCGCCTTGACTTACTGGCATATCAAGCATTTCGATACAAATTCAGAGATGTCTCTTTTCATGCCGTTCCACCAGTACATTTTCTTTAAATCATTGTACATTTTGGTATTTTCAAGATGAATAGACAAACGGTTATCATGTGCCTCTTGCAAGATTTCTCAAATAATTTCATCGTTCCTCGATATACATACTCTATCTCTGAACATCAAATGTCCATTAGATCTGATCTGAAAATCTGATTCGATACCTGCCTCACATTGAGTTCTTTTGGCTTGCAAGTCACTATCATTAGTCTGACCATCATAAATCTCCTGAAGAAATGTTGGCCTAGCCCTTAGTTCTGCCAAAACCAAACCATCATCAAACAAAACCAATCGAGTTTCATGGCCCTCAATGCAAATAAAGATTTTCTACTTAACGCATCGGCGACCACATTCGCCTTTCCCAGATGATAATCTATGATCAGCTCATAATCTTTAATTAGTTCTAACCATCTCCGCTGTCTCAGATTCAATTCTTTTTGAGTCATCAAATACTTCAAACTCTTGTGGTCTGTGAATATACGATAAGTCTCACCATATAAATAATGCCTCCAAATTTTTAAGGCAAAAAAAATGACGGCAAGCTCTAAGTCATGCGTCGGATAATTCTTCTCATGTGGTTTCAACTACCGCGAAGCATAGGCTATTACCTTGCCATCTTGCATAAGTACACAACCCAGTCCATTTAAGGACGCATCGCTGTAGACCACAAACTCTTTTCCTGACTCAGGTAATACTAGAACTGGAGCTTCCGTCAGTAATGTCTTCAACTTTTAGAAACTCTACTAACACTTTTCTGACCATTTGAACTTAACGTCTTTCTGTAGCAACCTCTTCAATGGAATTGCTATTATGGAAAATCCTTTCACAAATCTTCGGTAGTAACTAGCTAAGCCCAAAAAGCTTCTAACCTCAGTTACATTTTTAGGTGGTTTCCATTCAACGATGGCAGAGATCTTACTTGGATCAACTCGGATGCTATCACCCGAAACCATATGACCCAAAAACCCTACTTCTTGGAGCCAAAATTCACTCTTGCTAAACTTAGCATACAATTTTTTCCCTTAAAGTCTGCAACACCGTTCTCAGGTGCTTCGTATGCTCTGTCTCATCCTTGGAATATATCAAAATATTGTTAATGAACACGATGACAAACTTGTCCAAGTATGGTCGAAATATCCTATTCATAAGGTCCATAAATACAGCCGGTACATTCGTTAACCCAAATGGCATAACAAGGAATTCATAGTGACCATACCTCATTCTGAAAGCTGTCTTAAGCACATCCGATTCCTTAACTCGCAACTGATAGTAACCGGATCTCAGGTCTATCTTAGAGAATATAGTGGCTCCCCTCAACTGGTCGAACAAATCATCGGTTCTTGGTAAAGGATACTTATTCTTAATAGTTACCTTATTTAGCTGCCGATAATCTATACATAGCCTCATTGAACCATCTTTCTTCTTTACAAATAATACGAGAGCACTCTAAGGCGAAAAGCTAGGCATTGCAAAACCTTTATCCGTTAGTTCTTGCAACTGTGCTTTTAACTCTTTTAGCTCGGTTGGTGCCATCCTGTACGGAGCAATAGAAATAGGAGCTATTCTTGGCACTAGTTCAATACCAAACTCTATCTCTCTATCAGGAGGTAGTCTGGGTAATTCTTCATGGAACACGTCTGGATATTCATATACTATTGGTATGGACTCAATCTTCAACTTCGTTTCCTTAGTGTTCAGTACAAAAGCAAGGTAGGATTCGTAGCCTTTTCTCATACATCTTTGAGCAGCTATTGATGTAATTACAATCAGCGGAGTATCCAACTCTCTTGAATCAACCCGTAGAATCTCACCATTTGGGCACTTCAATTCAATATACTTGCTACCACAATTTACAATTACATCATGCATGGCTAACCAATCCATGCCAAGTATTACATCAAACTTATCAAATAGCAATAACATAAGGTTAGCTGGAAAACAATGACCCTGAATCATCAAGGGACAATTTTTACAGATTTTATCAACCAAGATTGACTTGCCTAATGGGTTCGACACTCTAATATAAATTCTGTAGGTTCAATGGATATATTCATACTAAATACCAATCTCATGAAAATGTATGAATGCGTCGATCCCGGATCAGTTAAGGCAACAACACAAGTATTAAAAAGAGAAAAAATACCCGTGATGACGTCAAGAGCAGAGGCTTCTTCTCGAGCGCGTATTACATACGTTCTTGTCGAGGCTCGAGCCTCTAATTTCAAAGTGTCTTTGGCTGCAACTCGACTGCCACTAGCACTCCAGTATCTCAGAGGTCTACCTCGTGGAGTAGGAGTACTCGAATTCGGGACTAGTTCCATCTCTTTATTAGTTCGCTCTGGGCAATCTCTGAGGAAGTGGTCAAGAGAACCACATCTAAAGGACGCACCACTCTTCATTCGGTACTTTTCGAAGTGAAATTTATTGCAGCTTTTACACTTCGACTTTTGGTCATTGACACTCCCTACACTAGTCACCATCGGGGAAGAAGACTTTTAGTTACGCCGTTTGGAACTTCTCGCTCTACCCGAATATCTTAATGATGAAGTGGAGCATTCACGTTGGCTCTTTGATTTCTTTGTGGGAAATGAGAGCGTCTTACCGCTGGATCTCTTGTTCGCAACTCGAGCTTCTCTCTTAGCTTGCTTCCTTTCATTATTGAGCTTCTCGATTTTCTTGGCTTGATCAGCTAATGCAGCGAACTCTCGTATCTCAAGAATCCCAATCAACAACTTGATTTCTTCATTCAGACCTTCCTCAAAGCGTTTACACATTTCTGACTCTGTTTGAACCCATTCAGTCGCATACTGACTTAGCCTTAGAAACTCTCTTTCGTATTTAGCTACAGTCTTATCTCCTTGTTTGAGTTCTAAGAACTCCTTTCGCTTCGAGTCTAGGAATCTTTGACTGGTGTATTTCTTCTTAAACCCCGCTTGGAAAAATTCCCAAGTGATGTTTTCCTTTGGCACCACTGAAGGTACAGTCTTCCACTAGTGGTATGTAGTTTTCCTTTGACCGGGGCTTTACCAACTCTTACAGGTGCCATACCTCGTGGCACTTCCTCATCAAGTCGATTAGGGGGTAGGGAAGGTTGTGGCATGTTGGGGAGATTCCTCAAATAATCCTCAAACCATTCATCCATCATATCAAAGAAGGCGACTTTGGCCTCTTCCCAGCCTTCAAACATAGGCCTTTTACTACTACTAGAAATAGCTCTTGTACGGAAGCTGGAGTATGGCTCTCGGCTCTCTCGGGCTCATCTTACGCTTGATTGGAAGGCAATTACTATATTCAAAGACGATGAAATAGTTAGGAGATGTCACACTATCAACGTTCATATAATGAAATGTATAGCTAAACTTGATACACTCTACGGTAGTCTTAGAACCGACTAAATCTTAGCTCTAATACCACTAAATGTAACACCCCTTACCGATTCCCGAGACCGAGACCAAGCACGAGGCATTACCAGACACATACTCGAATATTTTTGGGAAATACTATTTATAAAAGTTCGTTCCAATTTGAACCCAATCAAACAACATCTTAGTGTCCCTATTATGGGCCTACGAGGCCCAAAACATATATTGAAAATGGTCTGGGACTAAACCGAAGACCTAAGAAAATTTTAAGAAAATTTCTAGGTTAATGTCTCACACGTTCGTGTGCTTTGGGACACTCCCATGTCCCCTACCCGTGTGGAATTAATTGAATTTCTTTCGTATTTCGAACCTATAGGGGTTTTCACACGACCAAGCACACGTCCTAGACACGCTCGTGTGATCGCCCATGTCCAAAAACTCGAGCATTCTGTTTATGATGTCAGCATGCATTTAGGGGCACACGGCCAAGACACACGCTCGTGTGCTAGGCCGTGCCCTCTACATGGTTGATACACACGGCCTTGTCTCTGCCCGTGTGTTTACTACCATGATTCTGACTTAAATTTTTTAGGTTCAGGGGACACACGGACGGACTACATGCCCATGGGGCTATCCGTGTGTCACACACGGCCTAGACACATGCCCGTGTGTCTACTCGTGTGGACCTTATTGGGCTATTTTCCAAGCCTTTGGTCACCTTCTAATATTCATATCCACTTATAGTTTTCAATAACACTTAACATGGTCTAATTATACTCTTAAATGACCTTAATATGCCTCATTGCATGTAAACCTCATCTCATCGATTTTTATACGTGCTAGGTTATCCCATTTATATTAAGGTTTTCTGTGACTTGTATCTCAATTGAGCTTGACTCGTTATCTTAACTCATTGCCAAATTGTGGACTAACCACCCCATGTGATTTGATCATATTATATATGACTAATTGTAGCATACCATATTTAATCATTACATAAACATTGGAACATAACATGCACAATTTGGTAGGTCATAACCTACACCAAAATGAGCCAATTCCCCTGACCAAATACAAGTGAATATGTATACTTTTATAAGCCTTCATATTGGCTAATCAAGTGACACATATAACAAAATAACAAAAGCCCTATACATACCATTGAACAAAATAAGAGTATCTATATACCAAAGCTAGACAAGATGATAGTGTGTTGATTCTCCAATCGTCTCCCAATCTTTACAAGTCCACAAGCTTTGTAAGACAGGGAAAAGAGAGGGGTAAGCATTTACATGCTTAGTAAGACCGAGTAAGTGGAAAGTAAACTTACCGATTAATTAGCATGCATCCATATTAGGAAATAAAACCAACAAGCATGAAATAATTTCCCTATCACATGCACTCAAACCGACAAGTTAGTTCCATAACAATACACCATGTAATTTGTCTTAGATGAGCTCATCATCCAACATTTTCATTTTTCTATCTCATGTTGATCCCATGGAGTTTCTCGAAAATTGCTATGGATTATCCATTTACTGTCAAGTCATAAGAGCGATCATCTCAAGTACGCACTCTCGCGAACCTCACATCATACAGCAGGATTACCAGTCAGACTAAATCCCCCGTAATGTAAACTCATAGGGTGACGTCAGGATTACCAGTCTAGGCTAAATCCCTTATAGCAACAAACACCCATAATTAGCTCAGATCTGAATTGCCAGTCCAGGCTAAATTCAGACCCTAATCGGATTACACATTTGGGCTAAATCCACAATGCACACATATTCTTCGGGAGGCTCGATCACTCAAAGAACACCCGTCTGGGCTAGATCCTTTCTATATTTGAGATCAACGGATTACTTGTCTGGGCTAAATCCTTTTCTGCAACACATGCAGGATCTCAAGTCATGTAAGCCATGGCTTATCCATCGAATTTCCCTTTTTGACTTCAACCGGGACATTTATTATCATATCATTCTTATTAACACATTTCATGGACTTTCATGCCATCACTATAACCAATTATCATACATTCGTAAAACATGCAAGTAGACATATTAATGGTTTACTTAAAGTTATTCGAACTTACCTGGTACTTGTTTTGGTTTCGCGTTTCGGTTATTCCAAAACTTTTTGTTTTTCTCGATCGACCTCCGAAATTTGTTCCTCCGGGTCTATAACAATAAAAATGAATCATTAATACCTCACATTATTCTTTTCGAGTCTAAATTTCATCCCAGACAAAATAACCGTTTTGCCCTTAACTTTTCATATTATTTACGATTTAGTCCCTAGGCTCGTATGATGAAATGCATGAATTTTTTACATTACCCAAGCCTAGCTGAATGTTCTTTCCTCTTATGGCAGCCCACATTTTTCCATTATTTCACATTTCTACCACATATTTTACAACTTTTGCAAAAAGGTCCTTTTAGGGGTTTTTCATGAAAATCACCTAGAAAAAAAATATTTAACACACATCCAAATTTCATATTCCTCCTAAATCATCAAAGAATAAACATGTCACACATGGGTCACTTTACATACATGAACCCTAACTCAAAATATGGGTAGAAATGGAGAGAGTAAGTTACCGAGATTTTAAAAATACGAAGAACACTAAAAACGGGGCTTGGGAGCACTTACTATTAAGCTTGAAAATGTTGAAAACCCTAGCTATGGAGGGCTTGTGAAATTTGGCTAGATGTGGGAGAGGAATGGCTGATTTTTTCCTTCATTTTCTGATTTTATTTCATTAATTAGCCAACTAACCAAAATGCCCTTTAGCCATTTCTTTAAAATTTTATCCATACATGCCCATTTTTGTCCAAAAACTTAGAAATTGGGAAAATTTCTCTTTAATGACTTCTAATTAATAATCTAAAGCAATTTCAAGCAAATTGCTTCTAGAATCCAAGTTTTACAGTTTATTCAATTTGGTTCTTATTTTCCAATTGGACACCTTACTCATCGAATTTCTTCATGAAACTTTAACACATGCATATTTTCATATTATAGACCTCATAATAATCATAAAATAAATATTTCAATGTCGGATTTGTGGTCCCGAAACCACTGTTCCGACTAGGCCTTATTTCAGGATGTTATACGTTCATGCCAAACCGCTGTAGTACTTTTTTCAAATATTGCTTCTGAGACAAGCAAACTCTGCCATGAACTCTATCTCTACATATTTCCATACCAAGAATCTTTTTAGCTTCATCTATATCTTTCATCTCAAACTCAAGGTTGAGTTGAGTCTTTAATCTCTCAATTTCAACTTTACTCTTAGATGCTATCAACATATCGTCAACATATAAGAGCAAGTATATGAAAATTCCTTCTTGTAGCTTCTAAAAATACACGCAATGATCAAATTTACTTCTTGTGTACCTTTTCCCTTTCATGAACTGATCAAATTGCTTGTAGCACTGCCACTAATTAAACCCGTGTCATAAATATCTTTGGTATACAAAATGCTTGTCTAAGCTAAACATGTAGTCATGTTGGATTAGCCATCTGGTCTAAACCTTTAATGGCACATTCAATTGCTTGGTCAAGCTGAAAATGTACATGTAAGGTTACCCGTTTGGACTAAACCTTTAAAATGGCATAAGGTTACTCGTTTGAGCTAAACTTGCGTCACATGTATCTACGAGTTCGCAACAAATATTGAATTTTGATAATCATCAGTAATCAATTCGTATCAGTGTGCACAAGACCTTATTTACATATCAATCGCATCAAAACATTTATTAAGTTCACCCGAGTATATTTAATATACATATATATTTCTTTACAATTTAGTCAAAGTCTCACCTTCTGTACCAAATCACAAATAATTCAAATTACAACCAAATATATACATATTCATAATTCAAATATATAGAAATTTAAATATAATCATACCATATGAACCTAGAAAACAACAAGCAATCATATTCTGTATGTACTAATTAATTACTAACACCTAGTTGTCACTTACTCAGGATTGGTGTAAGTCAAACTATGAACGTCACAAGTGAATAAATCTATAGATGAATTCAGGATTTATGCGACTTGGGTCTTGTCCAATGTGTTGTTAATCCAGACAATTACATCTATATCTCTCTCTTCTGGGAGTTATCCATTCTAATACCTAAGATTAAGTATCTCCCACTTGGACTTGATAAATGACATGATAGTTTTTTAATCAATTTGCTCAATTCCAATTAGACTATGGACCATTTAGATTACCTATTAATGTAATTTGTCTTATCACATTATGATCTTACCACAAAATGCAACTTAATATTAGTTTAAAATTAGGTGACCAGTGAGTTCATATTTGTTTATTCATTTTTCTTTGCATGGAAAAAACGTATAGGACAAATATAAATGATATTAATGTGAATGATGAAATTTTATTGAACCAATCTATTCAAAAAATTATAATTTCATATAACAAGAACTACATTATGGGAGCTAGATCCTAATAATAAACCCTTCCAAACATCTTTTGCCATTAGATCAATCCTCTTATAATCCAAGCCTTGCAACTTCCAAATAAGCTTATATTTAACCTTACCGAGTACAAACCACTAAAATTTTCTTGCCATATCAACCTGTCATTCACATGACCTCCTGTAAAAGGAATCTGTAGTATAGTAGCATCCTCCTGTTCAAATATGCTTTGAATAAATTGTTCACTCCACCTCCCTTTTTGCATATTCAACAACTCTAAAACAAATGTCACTGTGCAAGACTCATTTTAACATGTTTAAATCTTCCTTATCATAGTCTTCATGAGCCATCAGTCTCCCTATATAAAAATTCACCCACCACAATATAAACCCTCATCCAACACTCGCTTAGTAGCCAGGATACTTCTCCACATTGGAGAAGGATTTCAACCCATTTGTGCATCCATAAATGTGCCTTAAAGGAAAATATTTCACTCTAAAAATTCTAGAAACAAGTAAATTTTCTTAATAAAGTAGTTACCACCCTTGTTTAGCTAGCATGGCAACATTAAAAACTTTCTATTCTTGGAAGCCTATACCTCTTATTGATTTTGCTTCACACAACTTACCCCAACTAAGCTAATGTAACTTTCTTTTATAATCTTGTCGCCCTACAAAAAATTACACATAATTTAATTTTATGAATTTTGAGTTGATTTAAATTTAATTTTATGAAATTTGACCATAGAGATGTTTCCCCAATATCAAAGCTAGAAATTAACCCTTTACAACAACGAATTTAAATAAGAAAAATAGCAAAGAAATAATCACAAGGATAAATCTCCAAGATCTATCCCTTTTCTATCTTTTTTTTTGTCTAGATGATCTCTTCATTTAGGTTTGCAAAAACCTATAAATCTTCATCTCCTATTTTGTCTCTAATAGCTCCAAAAGGTTAGAAATAACTTCTTTGACATAAATAGAGCTTGAGTATACATTAAAAGTAACCAAGTGATATCCAAATACTCAAGGAAGAAATTAACAAGAAAATCATTTAGCTTTTCATTTTTTCTTCTTATCTATTGGGGATCGACTTGGTTAAATAACGAACAAGTAAAAAAAATGGTGGAAGAAATTAAGAAGTTGAACACACAAATTTAACGTGAAAAAATCTCTCCAATGAGGATAAAAAACCATGAGCATATATAATTTTTCTATAATGGAAAAAGAACGAAGAGTATAAAAGATAGAGATAAAAGCTAAACCACGAAACCTGAAAACAAAGAACCCTCAAAATGTAAACACAAAATTCTCTAAAAGTGTCATGAGTTCTAATCTTTAATGGGTGTATTTTTTAATGTTGTAAAAAGAGCCTATTTATAGGCTTAATTTGTAGGTCAAATAATAAAATAATCTAGACTAATCAGAGTTCAATTGAAACAAATAAACAGAATTTAACTAAGAGATTATCTCTCAAATTTGACTGAATTATGAGGCATATTAAACAAATTTCCACCTTGACTCATATTTCCACAACGTCATCTTTGCCAAATCTCGCCACGGGCCTATCTTGAACTATGCAGAGAATTAACTAAGTCGAATCTATGCTTAGAAGCCGGAAGACTTCTAGCCTTTGAATTGTGCATTGCTAAATCAAAACTAACCCGGGTATGACTTTCATGAACATAGTGCCCTAACTTTGCAAAACCTGTATCCAAAAGATAACCTCTTTTCAACGAAACGGTAATACTTTTTCCCTCTTATAATCAAGTTGCCTCTGTTCCAAACTAGTTGACTTCAACTCTGTAATGAATGAGGGACATCCAATTTCACCGGTCACTGTAGAACCTTCCAAAATATAAAGATTGTCAGTCCTTTTACCTTTTAACAAACCGAGAGGCCCAAGAGACACAGTAATACCACTCGACTTGATGTTGATTCTGCAACCTTTCGAATCTAAAATACTCAAGGAGATGAAATTCTTTCATAAATCAGGTACATACCTGACATCTGAGAGTGTCCTAATCGTCCCATTGTGTATCCTAATTTTAACAATACCAATACCGGTTACCTTACTAGATGAATATTTCTCATACACACAACTCCACCTTCAACCAAATTGTATGCGGAGAACCATTCTTTGTTGGGACACATGTGGAAAGAACATCTCGAATCTATGATCCACTCGAACGTAAGCTTGGAGCTACTGCTCGTTGACAATAATAAGAAATTCTCATCACTTTTATCAACAAAATTAGCACCAACTACATCTTTCTCATTACTTTTAGCATCCATTTTATTTCGCAGTTTATAGCAATTTGCTTTGATGTGACCTAACTTCTTACACTAGTAACACCTTTTGTCTTGCTTCTTTAATGCTACCAAAACGGAAGCTTGCCTATCTTCCTTGCTATTTGAACCAAACTCATTGTCGAGTTTGTCTTTACTCAAGAAATGACCCTTCACATCCTCAAAGAAGAGTTTGTCTTTATCATAAATTAGGATTCCCCTGAAAGTGTATAAAGATGGTAAAGAGCAGAATAATAGTATAGCCTGATCTTTATCATCATTCTTAACCTTAAAATTATTTAAATCATTCAAATGAGTGATAAATTGAATAATGTGATATCTAAAAAGCTCATCTTCTTTCATGTGAAACGTAAATAGGCGTTTCAACACTAAAATGTTAGCTAGAGTTTTAGTTGCATAAAGAGTTTCTAACATTTTCCACAAGGCGTATAAGGTTTCTCCATCAATACCTCCCGCAATACCCTATACACGAGGCACAACTGGATTACAGATAGGGCCTTTTCATCAAGCTCTTCTCATTCTGCCTGATTTAGATTCTCAAGCTTTTTCCCAGTAACGACCTTTTCCAGGCTGGTCTAAACTAGAATTGCCATCATCCGAACTTGCCACAAATTGAAGTTTGTGACACCATTGAACTTCTCAATGTCAAACCTTGTTGTTGTGATCTCTGAATGGGCTAATCCACGAAAATTAGACTAGTTATGATACCACTTATTGGGGATCGACTCGATTAAGCAACGAACAAGTAAAAAATAGGAAGAAATTGAGAAATTGATCACACGTGAATGTGGAAAAACCTCTCTAAAGAGTACAAAAAATCATGGGCAAAGATAATTTTACTATAATGGAAAAAGAACGAAGAGTATAAAAGATGGAGATAAAAACTGCACCCTGAAACCCAAAAACAAAGAACCCTTAAAACGTAAACATAAAATTCTCCAGAAGTGTTATGAGTTCTAATATTTAATGGGTGTATTTTCTAAGGTTGTAAAAGAGCCTATTTATAGGCTAAATTCGTAGGTCAAATAATAATAAAATTATCTAAACCAATCAGAGTTCGACTGAAATAAACAAACAACGTTTAACTGGAAGATTGTCTCTCAGATTTGATTGAAATATGAAGCATACTCAACATTATCTTATATGCAATTGATTGGGCTTCATTGAAGATCACACATATGTTTTATTGTATTTGTAAGAACTTAATTTTGCAAAATCTCACTTATTAAGGGCTTATAATTTGTTTGCTCTTTGTATTAAAATGGCACTCAAGAAAGAAAAAAACTTTAAAAGGAGATTATAAGTTCTAAATTGAGCTTTAAAAGTAAAAGAGGTTTATATCTTAACCTTTATAAAATATAAAGCTTAAAGCATCGCTTACCTCTTAAAGTATACCATTTTTTTAGATTGGTACTAATTTTTTTTTTTGGCTCAAATTGGTACAAAAAGTATGATTTTCTTTCTTGATTCAGTCATTTCTGTCAACACCGTTAAAAAACATTTAATTGTTCCTAACCAATTATAGCATGAAAGTGTTATTATTTCTCATGCCATTAATCTATGTGGAATTAAATATGGAATCTAATTTGAAATTAAAAAAAAAACACATAAGTACATGTGTTTTTAAAAAATAAAAAAAATTAAATAAATTTGATTTACTTTACCTCTATCCAAATAGATTCCAAAATAGAAACCTCAAAAGCAACATTTTAACAACTAGTTTGGTCTCTAAGTAAGATAAGGATAATGATCAGAGTTTTGAGAATGTGATTGCCAATCCTCACTCCTCCTCCTTTCCAAATTCAACCAACATAAATTAGGAAGGGATAAAACATAGCATGAGAATGATTTGCTGATAGTGTAATGCACATGAAGATCAAAGTAAAAAATGCCAACTTTATACTGCACCTAGTTATCCTGAAGGCATGTCTAGATCATTGTTCAAAGGTTTATCGAAATAGCTGTTTAAACAAGGGATATAACATGGTGACTAAACCTGCATTTTAAGGAGTTGTTCGAACATGAGGAGAAACTTCAAATACAAAGGCAACTAATGTCCCAACACATGCATATCACTAATTAAAAAGGTTAAAATATGTCATAGGTCCTTATACTCTTTACAAATTTAGAATTTATATTTTCAAGAATTTAGTCTCATTTTTAGATTTCAAAATTCAAGTCTAATTGTTAACACAATTTGAAATTAAAAAAAAATACTCACTAGCAATGTACTAAAAAATAGGAGTTGTAATGTACTTGAATTTCACAAAATAATTTTAATAATATTAACAGCTGAGCTTAAATTTTAAAATATTAAAAAGCAAAATAAAAAAACCTAAAAGACATAAATTTATAACATATTTTATCCCATTAAAAACTAAAACTTGGATGCAAAAGCCATGTGAATATAATGTAAATAGAAGGTAAGAAAACTCATGACAGATCACATAATATTCCCAACTCTGGTTGGCAGTTGTAGAACCTTATCTAGCCGACCCAAAATAGAAATCTAATTAACCTAATTGGCCTTTGGAGACATTTCAACACACAGTTGTATTTGCTAAGAAACTCTCGTGACTCTTCGAACCCACCGAGTCCTGACAATTCTCAATCACGGGTATAATACCTCGTGGTGCCACCCTAATTAAACTATTCTTTTTTTGGTCTGGAGATGGAACATTCATTGATCAACAACCCTTTTGATCACTGTATAAAACCACCCCCAAAATTTTTACAAACACAAGCTCATCCAATCACTTTGGTTTAGTAGTAAAGTACTGAAGCCATGGCAGCAGGGAAGTTTGTTGTTCTGATGGTAATGGTCGTATTAATGGTTGAGGGCTCAAGGGCAATGACCTTGTGTCGCATGAATGATCAGGGACTTGAGGCGTGCAAGCCATCGGTGACACAGCCGAACCCGGTCGACCCATCACCCGAGTGTTGCAAGGCTCTGAAAGGGGCTGACTTGACATGCTTGTGTTCTTATAAGAATTCGGTGTGGCTAGGTACTTTGGGGATTGATCCAAAACTTGCCTTGGATTTGCCTCCAAAGTGCAAGCTCCAAATGCCTAGTGTTTGCTAAGGTACAATGCATTAATTGTTCATAATAAATTTTCATGGATTACTACTGTTATTTTCTAGTACCATGATCTTCTAGCTAGTATAGTGACCTATCTTTCATGATAAGTTTGGTTTGACTTAAATCCACTTAATATGTCATTTTCATCAAAGTGCCAATTGTGACATATACTGAAACCTGAGGATTGCAGGACAACTGGGGCATCAATTTTTGGCACCAACTATACAAAATACAAATTATAACCATGCATTTCTGTCATTTATTTGTATATCTTTGACATATATGTACTGTTTCAGGTTTCCAGAAGAGCATGAAGCTGCTTTCTCATGTTTGTTGGACTTTCACAAGTTTCTTTGTATTGTTTTGATGTGAAAATCTTTGCAAATCTTGTATCTGTTTCGTGTTAAATTATTATTTGGTTATTGAAGTTTGTACGGACAAGTGAGTGGAATTGGCCGCCTTCTGCTCTTTTTAATTCTCATTACTCTTTTTATGTTTTTGGTGTTCACAACTGCCCCATTTTCTTCTTGTTTAAAAGAAACCAACTTCAAATTTGGAAAGATTGAAAAGATGAGGAAATTTACATGGAAACTTACTTAACTTCAACGGTAATTCCAATGATTTTACAATCTGATTAAATTTGTCAGTTAAATTTGTTCAATTGGAGTATCATTTTGGAATAAAGAGTTGAATCGATTGACTCACAAATTAGTTAGATAAATTGAACTGATTGATTAGGCACTTTGAACCAAGTAATTTGATTTCTTTTTATTTTTTTAATTTTTAATAATTTATTTAATTAAATCACATTAATTGATTGAATCGATTAAACTGAAAATCGATGAAATAACTGATTTTATCACCGACTTAATTTTAAAGGTTTAATAGAAAATTTTTAAAAGTTAAATTTTGTTTATCATTATTATTAACTTGAACAAAATTCTCAAACAACGAAAAGTGATGTATGATATCTCCCTATTTAAAATTTCAAAGTGGGTGAGGGGGAAAGTTGCCGTTAAACTCGTATCATATCTCCCTATTTAAAATCTCACTCAAGCAATTACTCAAGTAATTTGTCATATATCATATATAACGATTACCCAAGTAAATTAATCACTTAATAATAATAGTATATCATATATATCATATTATATATATATATTCTAAGGTTTTGTGTCCCAATTATCCAATCCACATATGGCAACATAATATATCTATATATCCAATTTTTAAATTTGTAAATAATAATATTTTAAATTATAATATGTTTTTAAATTAATACAAATATAATTTTAAAATTATAATAATTAGATTTTACACCTCACTTTACTTGCGATGTCAACCTTTAATTATAATATAAATAAATTTATATTATAATTATATTAAATAATTATTATACTTTAGTATTTATGCAAATAAATTTAGAAATATATTCAAATGAAATATAATAAATTGAGAAATCAAAAACTAAAATAATTATATAATTTGTCAAACCCTTTAAATATTTCCATCAATTCAAAAAAAAAATTTAAATAATACAAATAAACTCCCAAGTGATACAAATACAAGAAAAAACACAATCCAAAAAATTATACACAAACCCTGCACTAGGTAGAGTCCTAGGAAAAGAAGATGAGTCTTATTAAGAGCCAATTCTAAATATGCATATTCTCATTACCACACTTCTTATATTTAATCGGTCAACTGTGGATCATCCCATACATTTATTTAACAATTATAATATTACATAATATAAATGTTATAAACAACAATAAAACAAATATATAAGGAGATGGGTAATTAAAATAAAATTGTCAATCAATATTTTCATAGTTCTATTTCTAGAAAATAAATGAAAAACAAATATTATATAGTTTTTCAATGCCATCGCTCTATCTTCTTCTCATCATGGACTCCTTTTGAAAAAAAAAATATTTAAGTCCTATATCATTTCGACTCACAAGAATTCTATGAATTTAAAAATTGTCATACATGGAGATGATAGTCCAAGATCTATTTCCTAAGAACCATAACCTTGACAAAAATAACAATTATATAAAATATATAATATTACATCCATTCTCATATATAACTCAAAACATGCATAAGATCTAAAAATGTCACTTTCTATGTAAGTATCTAGTAAAAATTTATTAAATCATCCATTAAAAATAGAAGGAAACAATATTGAGATAAACTTCGTTATCCAAAATGATGAAATGGAGGATAATTTTTGAAAAAGATAAAAATTTATTATGATACTAAAGCTAACCATGCATACAAGGATGATAATTTTAAAGGTCTTAATGATATAACTTATTTGTATGTTTTAATTTTCTTCATAAGAAATAGTTTTATATATTTTCCTATGACTATTTGCAATATTTCTAATTAAGCAATGATTTCTTTTAAATAAAAATATGAATTTTTTTATTCTTTCATTAAACCCAAGAAGAAAGACATGTCACGTAGATTTTGCTACAACATATTCTATCTTTAAAGGTAAAAGATTATTCTTATTTAATATTATATTAGATAAATATCAAAGTAATAAAAGGCTCCAAAAGAGCTATGATATTAAATGTCTTGCATTTCTAAAATGAATATGGTCCATTCATCCACCATGTGGATGGTTTTGATATTATATGATTCTGGTATACGTATCTAGAAAATAATCACATATGTAATATCAACTTACAACCTGTCATTTGCGAGTTTGTTTGTTTAAATAATTAATTTAAGATTATGCAATTAAGACAATTCATTTTGCTAATTCTGGTGAGTTTATGTTCTATGTTTACAATGATTATTGTATGTCAATTAGGATAAAAATTAAATATCTTGTAGCTTATGTTCACACACAAAACAATTTAGCTAAATTGTTTATCAAGTGCCTCCAATTAATAGTTAGGCCATTACTTATGAGAACAAAACTCCCTATTACAGCTTAGGATATGTTATTTTGCATGCAACAACACTTATACATATTAGGCCAACAAGTTATAATAAATACTCCCAATTACAATTGGCTTTTGGTCAGAAGCCAAATATTTTCCATCTTAGGATTTTTGGATGTGTAATATATGTTCCAATTGCTCCACCATAACACACAAAGATGAATGAGCCCTTATAGGAGGTTAGGAATGTAAATTGATATAAATCTCCTTCTTTTAATAAAAATCTTTGAGATATTAATTAGAGATTTAGTTATGACATAAGTTGTCAATTATTATGAGAAAGTTTTCCGAACATTAGCGGGAGAGAATAAAAAGTTGAACGAATAAAATACTTGGAATGATTTATCATTATTTGAGATCCTCATAAAAAGCAATGTGAACCAAAAGCTCAGTAGATAATTTATTTTACAAATAAACTCACAGGTTCATTTATTGACATAAAGAGAATTACAAAATCTCATATACCAATTGAAAATGCTTAAATACAAATTGATGTCCCAATAGAAAAAACTGTTAGCATAAAAGAAAGTAATCCACGCTTGAAGCATGGAAGACCAGTTGGTTCCAAAGATAAAATTCCTCATAAAAGGAAAAGAGAAAATATTCAAGATGGTCATATTGTGGAGGCAAGTGCTCGAAAAGAGGCCAAAGATATAACTAATAATAATATTAAAGCCCAGAAGAGGTTCAAGTACTTGAAAATAGTGATAATGAAGAGATCTCGATAAGTTATGTTACTTCAAGAAAAAGATGGAACTGGAAAAATGTAGTTGTCGACAACAATTTTGCTTATAATGTTGCTATTGAAATAACAAAAGAAAATGAGGATCCTGAGCCTAAATCTAATGAGGTATGTAGAAATAGAAAAGATTGGCCAAAATGGAAAGACACAATTCAAGTAGAATTGAATTCACTTTCTAAACGTAAGGTTTTTGGACATGTAGTCCAAACACTTAAAGATGTAAAGCCGGTAGGATATAAATTGGTATTTGTGCGAAAAACGAAATGAG
This sequence comes from Gossypium arboreum, assembly GCF_025698485.1. NCBI lineage: Eukaryota > Viridiplantae > Streptophyta > Magnoliopsida > Malvales > Malvaceae > Gossypium > Gossypium arboreum. Next base: position 43,387,374 of record NC_069076.1, read on the forward strand.
AAAAATGAAGTCGTAAGATATAAGGCACGACTTGTACCACAAGGATTTCCGCAAAGACACAACATGTTGGAAAATTAGGTTTGAAAAATGCAGCGGAACATAAGTTTAAGGGAAAAACCAAAGTTTTAATTTTTTTTCCAAAAATAAGAACTTGGTTCTGATATCTAATGTAATAAGCACTTAATCAAAATTATACCTTTTTGATTCGTCTAGGATGAACGCCTTGACCGAGTAGTCTTCTCCGCTATCCTCAAGCTTATGTATACTGAGTGTTGGCTCGCTTTGAATAAAAAAATCACAAAATTACCGGCTGGATTATTTGTAATTTCTCTAAACTTCTAGGTCAAGTTGTAAATAAGAAAAATATCTCTAAAATCTTCTAAAATAATTTTTTAGAAAATTTTCTCTCTACAACTTTCTCTTAAATTCAAGTGTGTAAAAAATAATGACCCATGACTCTCTTTATACAAGGAGAGTTTAGAGAGTTCAACTATGATTAAACTTAATCACTTCAATATTAAATTAATATAATACTTATCAAGATAAATATTAGATTAAAATTAATATTAAATCTATTATATTAATAGAATATTTATCTATAAAATAAATATTAAATTAAATTTAATATTAAGATAATCACTTTAATATTAAATTAATAAAATACTATTAAGATAAGTATTAAATTAAATTTAATATTAAATATATTAAAATAATATTACTTTTGGAATAGTTAATCTGAAACCGAATTATCTGATAGAGTCCTAGTAGGAGTGTGATTCCTCCACTACTCAACTGCCGAATGACCAACCGCTGGCCACCAGAATGCTGTCGTCGACATCATCGTGTTCAGTGGTGCCATTGTAGGTGTGACACCCTCACGGTACCTTAAGCTAGTTTGGTTGTTGCCGGTTCGATCTGGGCCAATTTTTAGGTCTCGATTTTGGGTTATCAGGCCCAATTTTTTATCTCAAGTCCAATTTTCAAATTCAATTACCCATTGGGCCAATTGTCTAAATTGTAAAATAATTTAAAAAATTATCATTTTAATTTTAATTAATTTGATTAATTTAATTTTACTTGATCAAAATTAATTTTCCCAAAGATCACTAAGATTTTTTAAATTAATTTTTCAAGAAAATTCTTTAATCAAATTTTCTAGTTGAACAATTCTCACGATTGCTTAATTTAATCCTACATCGAATACATCGAGGTAAATTAAATTATTTCAAAAGTTGTAGAATTTTCTTCTGATTCAAATGCAGTCTGATCAAATTTTTGTTGAGCTAGCGAAGGGACCAATCAGATATATACAATTAGGCTCGAGTAATTGCAATTATGTCTAGAAGCATCATTCTGATAATTCACAATTTACTTAATTATAGAGTCAGTCCACAAGAAGTACCATGATTGAAAACTCCTTATTGTATACTCTTTACAAAAGCAATTCATCCAATTGCTTTGTCCAATGATCTCGTCATGTGTGTGTTACCCTCATATGATATCCTTGATTCATTTGAGTTAAATTCGTTCACTTAATACAATCCTCTTTTATCTCATTGTCACCATTGTGTCTTCCTAATTATTAAATGATCACTGTCAACAAATGACTGTTACAAATTGTTTGTTCGAGAAAAAGCAACCTGTGGCCATGTTCCATATTTATCAATCCATACAATGCCAATGAGAGGATACCGTTAACTCTTTAATTAAGCTATGAACTCCATTGTTGCTAGTAAAATCATTTTATACACAAGTTATGTACCCAACATACTAGCTATGGGCTCGATTATCTTTTGAGTATAAGCCTCCATTTATATCAAATCACATAAGTTGCATACGCATGGTCAATGACTAACTCAGGATTTAGGTAAATCAAACCATGAACGTCACAAGTGAATTAATTCACAAGTGGATTCAGAATTAATTCAACTTAGGTCTAGTTCAATGTATCATTCTTCCAATGAATACATCTATGTCTCTACCCGTGGAGTCAACTGCTCTGATAGCCAAGACTAGCCATCTCCCCAATTGGAATTGTAGACAACATAATAATCTGTCTAAATATTTGAATAAAATGTTCACTTTGATTCTCTTTCAGGGTTACAGACTCGTTTAGATTACCTATTGAAGTAAGTTGTCTTTCTCGCAATGTAAATATTATTACAGTGCCACTTATCATTAATTTGAACTTAGACAATCAATGAGCCAATATTTTCTTGTCAAAATTTTGCTATGCATGCAAAACATGAAAGACAAAAACATAAAAGATATAATCATGAAATGTGGAATTAACTTTATTTATTTATTTATTCATCGTTCAAATACATAGAAAGTAGTTACATGTTTACTACAATATGGATACATCTCCTAACACAACATTGATTACAAAGAGACATATTCTCCTGTGGTGGATGCAATCATATTTAGATATCTAATTAGTCTAGCAGTACGTGAAAAATTTGTGTCTAATGGATGTTGTTAGACTCTATTTGTATGGTACAGTTGATCTTGAAATTTATATGAAAATCCTTGAAGAATTTAAAATCCCAAAAGGATATAGAGTTTTTTTGGACATTTTCTTGATTAGATTAAAGAAAAGTTTATATGGATTAAAATAATCTGGATATAAGTGGTACAATTGTCTTAGTGAATATTTGTTAAAAGAATGTTATAAAAAGGATCCAATTTGTCCATGTGTTTTTATAAAAAGGTTGGGATCAAATTTTGTGATAATTGTTGTTTAAGTTGATGATCTAAATATTATTGGAACTCCTAAAGAGCTTCAAAATGAAATAAATTATTTAAAGAAAGAATTTGAGATGAAAGATCTTGGAAAAACAAAGTCTTCTCTTGGCTTGTAGATCGAGCAGTTAAAAGATGAAATTCATGTTCATTAGTCAACTTATACAAAAAGGTCTTAAAGAAATCTTACATGGATAAATCACTTCCATTGAGTACCCTGATGGTTGTATGATTGTTAGATGTGAATAAAGATCAATATTACCATATCTAAATGCCATAAGGGCATTGATGTATCTTGCAAACAACACAAGATTTGATATAGCTTTCACTATAAACTTATTAGTAAGGTTTACTTTTTCTCCGACACGTAGACATTAAAATGCGTTGACTCAAAGATGTAATGTGATGTTGTTATTAAGGGGAGTCAAATACACGTTGCACTCTTTTTCTTTAACCAATGTTTTGTCCCACTGGGTTTTCTTGGTAAAAGATTTTAACGAGACAACTTGTAATTGGAGATTTTGAACTCTTTTTCCTTCATTAGGTTTTAATCCCACATGGTTTTTCTTAATAAGGTTTTAATGAGGCACACTTTCATTGATGGACATCCAAGAGGAGTGTTGTAAAATGAATATCTATATAACTTCCATAACCCTGAATAATTCATTTTCTTGTAACTCATTGATGTATCTTGAAAACAACACAAGACCTGATATAGCTTTCATTGTAAACTTGTTAGCAAGATTTAGTTATTCTCCAATGTGTAGACATTAGAACGCATCAACTCAAAGATATAATGTAATATTGTTATTAAGAAGAGTCAAACATGCGTTGCACTCTTTTATTTAACCAAGGTTTTGTCCCACTGTGTTTCCCTGGTAAAGGATTTTAACGAGACAACTTGTAATAGGAGATTTTGAAATTTTTTCCTTCATTAGGTTTTTAGCCCACATGGTTTTTCCTAATAAGGTTTTAACGAGACACGCTTTCATTGATGGGCATCCAATGAGGAGTGTTGCAAAATAGATGTCCATATAACTCTCATAATCTCGAAGAATTCATTTTCTTGTAACTTTTATAACCCCTAAAAATTTATATAGTACCTTAATTATATGTTTGTAACCTAATGATTGAGGCCCTATAAATAAAGACATGTATAAGCTTTTTGAATCCAAAGTAAAAGCTAAAACATCTTTTCATTTTCTATTCTTCTCTCTTGTTCATTCTATAATTCTCTTTGTTTTATAATAATTTTCAAATTATAATATGTTTTAAATTAATACAATATAATCTTAAAATTGTAATAACTAGATTTTACACCTCACTTTGCTTAGGATGTCAACGGTTAATTATAAATAAATTTATCTTATAATTATATTAAACAATTATTATATTTTAATATTTATACAAATAAATTTAGAAATATATTCAAATGAAATACAATAAACTAAGAAATCAAAACTAAAATAATAGTATAATTTGTCAAACCCTTTAAATATTTCTAATGGATCCAAAAATAAATAAAGTAAATAATACAAATAAACTCCCAAGTGATACAAATACAAGAAAAAGTACAATCTTGAGAGAGAGGGGAGAGAGGGGGTGAGGGAGAGTAAGGGAGAGGGTGGAAGAGGGGAAGAGAGAGATGTTCCTTATCCAAATGCTTAATGTTTTTAACATAAAATTGATACAACCATTATACTTTAATATTTTATAAATTGTTATTTAATTTAAATATAATATTTATTTGTTAAAATTTTGGTACAATATTTGAATATGTAAATTTAAATATATTATTTTCATTAAAATTTGAATATATAATCAAAATCGCACCAATATTTAAAATTTGGAAAAAGAAAAATACTTAGAAATTGTAAAATTTGAAAACTAAAAGATACTTAGAAATTGTATAAGTTAAAAATGCTTTTCTTTTAAATGTTATACTTAATTGAGAAATTGTGTTGATTATACTTATTTTACGGGCATTAGTTTAAAAAATTCAAGAGAATATAAAGCCAATTTTAGATCTTAGTTACTTCAAGGGCATTGATTTAATAAATTAGATTTTTTATAGAAAATTAAGAAAATAATAGTAACAAGCAAAACGTAGATGAAAAGTACGGGATAAATTTTCTCATATTCCAATTTCATTTACAAGGAGTTTTATTTGTAAGCTCATTTACATTCAATGAAAGCCTAGTTTAGGAATGCTTCTCAAAGTGCTTTTGAGAAAAAAAAACCACTTTTGGGGAGAAATTAAAATTTTTAGCTTCTGAAAAAAGTGCTTTTGGGCCAATTTTTGGCTTGGGAGAAGCATGTTTTCTCTCAAAAAGCAGCATGTTTAGGAATGTTTTTATCCTAAAAGTGTTTTTTGTCTCAAAAGTGATTCTTAGAAGTAATACTAAACTGGCAAGAAGTCTAAGTAAATGAGCATTCTTAATTGTTTCATTAAAACATCTAAGTTACTCTCACATTTATAAACGAACTAGAGATTTTATCCCGTCACTTTAACAAGGGTTTAATGAGGTTATAGACATCTATTATTTATCTATTTACAACACTCCTCCTTAGATGTCTATTAAAAAAAGTGCTTCATTAAAACCTTCATTTGGAAAAATCTCATGGAATAAAAACCTAATGAAGTATAAAAAGCATACAATCTCTCATTGTGCGTTGCCTAATTAAAAACCTTTACCAAAAAAACTCAATGGGGAAAAACCTTGGTTAAAGGAAAAGAGCACAACATATTTTGGACTTCCCCTAATGATTATGTCACTTAACATTTTTTAGGCAGTGCATTCCAATTTTATATATCAGCCTTTCAAATGTAGTGGTTGTTAATGTCTTAATAAACAAATATGCTAAATTTCCACTAGAACGAAGTTGTTGAACTGCAATATCACCTTTCTTCTTTAGATTATGAGTGAAGAATACCTTTGGTGAAATATATATTGTTCTATCTCCTTATATGTATCCTCCCTTTAATTGAGCTATACACTTTGTTGACACCTTTTCTTGTAGAGGAAAATTGCACATCTTTTGGATATGTTGAGTCATTAGCCTTAGCTGAACACACTTTCAGCTAACCTCATGTGTTGCAATTATTTATGCATGATTTGAAAAGACATCGATTAATGTTTATTTTTTTAATGCAATAATATGGTTGTACTGTAACACCCTAATACCCAACTCAATCGTTGGGTCCGAGCTACAAGATGTTACATTCGTTGTCAGAGTAACTATGATCATTTATATTCAATTTAATACTATTAAACATTCAAATATGAGTAACACATGTGTATAATATGACATGTAATCATTTCTGGGTCTTACACGAGCTTAGAAAATCTCTTTTGCTAACCTAAGGTCGAATTAGGACCAAATTGTAAAAAATTCAAAGTATTGGGTTGGCATCGCAACTACGGGGGTTCTTCATTGTGACCCAACATACTGACTATTGGATCTGGTGCCCTAACTGTAGTATTTTCGTCTATGTATACTTGTAATTTTTTCGAATAGATAGGTTAATAAAATAATTCGTGGATTACATAAATATACCTTGTATAATGTCCTCATGTGCTTTTTGCATGCAAAGCAAAATAGAAGGAAATATTGACTCATTGGTTGTCTAATGTTTAAACTAATACTAACCGGTATTACGTGGTCAGATCATAATATGAAAAGACATCTTGTATTAGTAGATGAACCTAAACATGTCCTTAGTCTAATTGGAAATGAGCAAACCAATTGAAAGACTAATATGTCATATATCAAGTCTAATTAGGGAGATGCCTTGTCTTGGACATCAGAGCAGATGACTCCCAAAATATGGAGACATAGATGTGACTGACTGGATTGACAATACATCAAACTAGAACCAAGAAAAATAGATCTTGAATCCATTATGGATTTATTCACTTGTGACATTCAAAGTGTGGCAAACCTAAATCCTAAATGGATGATGGACTATATATGCGTGATTCGTATATTTTGATGTAAGTAAAAGCTTGAGTTCAAATAGATAAGGAACTGAAAGTTGGTGTGTTGGGTATACGGCTTCTGCAATATGTAGTGTCATTCACAATAGTGGAATTCATAGCCTGAGATATGGGTAAATGATATATTTTCATTAGCTTTACATGGTAGATGAAAAGTAAACATGGCTATGGGTCGTTCTTCTTTGTGATGAATGTTTTGATTACTATTTGATATTAATTGACTTTTCATGAAGGAAGATGTAATGGTTACGATGAGATAAAATAGGATCATATTAGGAGAGCAGATTTATCCCAACGATTTTCAGGATAGCCTATAAGGGTAACACACTTATGACAAGGTCATTAGATGAGCATCGATCGAGTTGTTTTCGTAACGATATGCCATTAGGGAGAGCTTAGTCATGATACTATAGTAGAATGACTTCATGATAAAATGAGTTTATAATTAATAGGTGAAAAGATGAAAATTATAAATCATTTGAGCCCTAATCGCATATGTCCAATCATTTGAGCCCTAATCATAAATGAATTGCATGTTGAATCAAATAAATAGAAATGGATAGAAATGATAAAGTTAAAGAAATGGGAAACAATTGGAAATGAATGACGTTTTCTCTAAATGAAAATGACCTGAAAATAAATTTATGATTTTTTGAACTATCATTTAATTAATTAAATAATTGGAGTTCAAAATTTGAAATAAATTAATTGGTAATAATGAATTCGTTGAATGTAGAAATATGAAATATATTTTCTCATAGATTCTTTTACGGTAAAGTCATTATGATTTTAATGGAATTAGAATTGGGTTGAAAAAATTATTTAATTGGGAAATTAATTAATATTTATTTTGGAAATAAAAAAAAGTATTGGGTTGGATTGTATTATAAAGTACTGGTTAAAAGCCTAGGAAATACTTCTAATTGGACCCAATATGGGAGAGGTTGATCTGTCGTAATTTGATATGTCAAATTAGGCTCCCTATTACACTTAACGAGCTTGTTTCCAAGCACTTTAGGTGTTTTTGTTATGTTTTTACTTAATTTTTGTTATTAGCTTTAATAAGTGTGTTAGTGTGCTTTTATCACTTTTGAGGCCGAAAATGGCCAATTACGCCATCGAGGACTTAATGGTTGGATGATTGTTGTAGGGAGTTACCGGAGGCCAGAACGTGAGCAGAAACATCACCTAGAAGGAATGTTATCGCGATATCTAATTCTAGAAGTCGTGATACATCCAACAATTCTGAATTGAAGAGGAACAAGGCTTTTCCTAGTGGTATCGCAATCCCAGATGTGGGTATCGCAATAACAGCTCCCAAGAGCTCCCCCATTCCAAGACTATCAAGGATATCGCGATATTAGGCCCTGGGTATTGTGATATCACTTTTGAAGGGAGACAAAATATGACTAGAAGAGTAATCCTTGTCCAACATGTCCCCAGTAAAATACACACGCTTAAAGGCAAATTGTTTAACGAAATTGGGTTTGATATTTGCTAAAAAATGCCAAAATATTGGTTGGAGAGAGAGAGACACTTAGACACTAGACTTAAAATAGTTTTCTCTTGGTTTTCTCTTAATCTTCTTTAGCGTTTTGTTTTCTCCATAGCTGTAGAAATTAGTTTGTTGCAATTTTTTTTTGTTTTTCCAGCATTTTCTTAGGTAGTTAAGTTAGTTATTACTGTAGCTGAGGTTTATTTGCAAGTTTAGCACTTTAAACTTTGTTGTAATCAAACTTTAGTCTTTAGTTTAATGCTACTTCAGTTTACTTTCATCCATTAAAAATCGCATCTTATCGTTTTTACTTATTTACTTTGCTGCTAGTTGCTTATATTTCAACTCTTTCCAAAAAAAAATCACATCTTTCATCTTTTATTTAAGTTTTATGTCAATGTCTTTCATGTTTTCTTCTTTTTTGTTTGTTAGTTTATAAATGGTAATGAGTAGCTAAATATTTAGGGGTTGGTTGATGAAAATGTTGGGTAATTGATTTTTGGGTTTGGGGACTAAATTGAAAAATTAGACTAAATTAAATAGACTTAAAAACTTAGGATTAACGTCACTGAGGGAAAATCAAGATAAGTGAGAAAAGAGAAGATCTTTTTTGGAACCAAATCGATAAACCCCGGGTTAGTCAGTGAGGTCAAGAGATAAAACCAGACTAATTTATCTAATTTGGTAAAGTTGAGGCTAAGAGGTAAAATGGAGCCAATTTAGGAGTAATAGGAATTTAGATCCCTAATTCAGAGGTCAACCAACCATTCTTTATTATCATATTTACTCGTATTTGATAGTTGCATAGTTTTCTTTCTTTATAATTTTGTCCTTTTCTATTTTAGGTAATTTGTTAGTTTTAATCAACTTCATTTATGGTTTTTCATGCTATAGTGTAGAGCGAGTAATTATTTAGACTCTTTAACTGCATATTTGTAGCTAGAATTCACTTAATCGCTGACTCATTTGGGTTCGATCCTCGGAGCACTCCTGTACCCCATTGTTCTTTTAGTGTTGATTTCTCTCGTAGTCTACAAGGACGACGAGAGACGGTCAAGTTGTTGACGCCATTGTCAGGGAGTTGGTGCTAGATTAAGTGATTTTAGTTTTATTGCATGCCTTTAGGGAGATAAGTAATCAAAGCTTGAGATATAGATACAACTCTTTTTTTATTCTTTGTTTGTTATTTTATTTGCAAAGTTTACTGATTTTGTGAATTTCTTTTACTTGCAAGAGGTAGTGTATGCCTCAGACCCGTAACAAGATAGTACCATTCAAATTGAAACTAGAAAGAATCCTAACACACGTTCAATGAGGACAAGTTTCAAGAGGAGCCCAACCTCCACTAGTAAACCCACCACTAGACAACCCTAGAGTAGAGGAACCACCACCAACACCAGACCAAAGGCTTGTTCGAAAAACGTGTTTGAAAAACGCAGTAAAAAATAAATTTAGGAAAAATAGAGTTTTATTTTTTTTTCAAAATAGGATCTTGGTTTTGATATCTAAAGTAATAAATTCTTAATCAAAATTGTACCTTCATGATTCGCCTAGGATAAGCGCTTCGATCGAGTAGTCTTCTCTGCTACCCTCAAGCTCACGTCTGTTATGTGTGGGCTCACTTCAAATTAGAAAATTTTTCACAAGAATTACCAGTGGGTTCATTTTGCAATTTCTCTAAAATTTTGGATCAAGTTGTAAATCAAAAAAATATCTCTAGAAATTTTCTAAAATAATCTCTTTAGAGAATTTTCTCTCTACAACTTTCTCTTAAATTCAAGTGTATGTAAAATAATGACTCAAGTCTCTCTTTATATAGGGAGAGTTTAGAGAGTTCAATCATGATTAAACTTAATCAATTTAATATTAAATTATAAAATACTATTAAAATAAGTATTAAATTAAATTTAATATTAAACTATTAAAATAATATTTTTGTTGGAATAGTTAATCTGAAATCAAATTTGTTGGTAGAGTCTCAATATGAGTGTAACTCTTCCACTGCTTAACCACCGAACACAAACTGTCGTTAGCCACCAGAATGTCACCGTCACAGCCATGTCTGATGATGTAGGCATGACACCTGTACAGCACCCTAAGCTAGTTCGGTTGCTATAGGTTCGATCCTGGTCAATGACAACCTGACTAGTCTGGCCTAGCCATTAGTTGGACCATAAGCTCGGTTTCACATATCGAGCCCGGATCGATAAATTTTTGGGTCTTGGTATCAATTTTGGGCTCCCGGGCCCAATCTACGATCGAGGTCTAATTTTCAAGTTCAATAACCAATTAGGCCAATTTTCTGACTTGAAAATTAATTTCTAAAAATATCATATTAATTTTAATTAATTTGATTAATTTAGTTTTACATGATGAAAATTAATTTTTCCAAAAATCATTTAGATTTTTCAAGAAAATTCTCTAATCAAATTATCTAGTTGAACAATTCTCACAACCACCTAATTTAATTCCACATCGAATAAATCGACTTAGTTAAATTATTTCCAAATGCATAGAATTTTCTTCTGATTCAAATGCAGTTCGATTGAACTTTTGTTGAGCTAGCGAAACGACCAATCGAACATATACAAATAGGCTCTAGTAATTGCAATTATGTCTAGAAGCATTGTTCTGATTATTCACAATTACTTAATCATGGAGTCAGCCCATAAGAATTACCATGATTGAAAACTCCTTATTGTATACTCTTTACGAAAACAATTCATCCAACTATTTTGTCCAATGACCTCGTCTTGTGTGTGTTACCATTGTGTCTTCTTAATGATTAATATGATCATTGTCAATAAATGAATGTGATAAATTTCTCATTCGAGAACAAGCAACCCGTGGCCACATTCCATATCAATCCACACAATGCCAATGGGAAGATATAATTAAGTCTTTAATTGAGCTATGAATTCCACTGTTACTATTAAAGCCATACCATACACAAGTCATGTACCTAACATACCAGCTATGGGCTCGATCATCTTTAGAGCAGAAGCCTTCACTTATATCAAAACACATGAGTTGCATACGCATGGTCAGTGACTAACCCAAGATTTAGGTAAATCACATCATGTGTAACACCCTATACCTGGCTTGGTCGCCAAGCATAGATACGAGATGCTACACCACCATCTCGTCTCATGTACATCAAATGGGAAACTAGAACCAAGCAAAACGATCATCTTTTATTAAACTATATAGTTTTTAAGGTGTCTAAATAGTTAATTAACATTGTTACATGCAAATCATTCGTTAATCAGTCTTACATACAGTTAAAACCATGCTAATTAGCAAAATTTCATAAATATGTCCGTAGGTATCATCGATATTGACGTTAACGTATTGATATTTTCTTTAAGTGGTATCGATATCACTTGGAAAAAAGATACCAGATGAGCATACTATTTCTCGGCCAAAAATCCCAATTGTTGAAAATTATTGGTACCAATTACAAAATATCAATAGTTTAGCCCTGAGTATCGATATTCGAGATAAGGTATCGATACCAAATCTCTATTTTGACTCCTTACATGTTTCAAAACATAGAGGTATCCATTTTAAAACCCTAATATGGATACCTCTGCCCCTGGGCACCAAAATGTTGCATACATATGCAATGAACTCATTCCAAATCAGACTCTCGTATCATGCATCACTTACTTTGGTAAATAATCATTCCACGGTTAAATTTATTAGTTCAAATCATCTAAATGAGTCGAAACAAGATACATCAAGCCATCATTAAAGTTCATGAACATAAGCAAACATATAAATTTGCAAATTTCCAAAAACAAAATAACAAAGTCAGTAAATAAGCCAACCATATCATGGCACTAAACAAGTCTACCACATTTCCTTTCTTACCCCCAAAACATAAATAAATATAGAACACTTATGAAATAATGCAAAAGTCTTGCTTGGATCACCTCTCAAAACCACACTACTCACACTGGCGCACAACTAATCTGTAATGGTTAAAGAAAGGAGTGGGTTAACTTATCAAGCTCAGTGAATGCCTAGAACAACTATCATGCAAATAGTTCATTGAGCATTAATGAAACAACCATATAGCACAACCTTAACAGTTCCAACTTTAGTGTCATAATATTATTACTCGTTCATTATTATTAGTTTTTTTACATGGTAAACATTTTCACTTTTAAGCATATATCCCATTACTTATAATCACCTAACATTCAAGCATATATCACAATATTTAAAAATAGGTTTATAGATAAATTTCATAATGGTCATACGTTATATAAACACATATCACAATACATACATATTCATAATTTAAGATAAGTTGGCACTTGAGCTATAAAACATAAAAGTGAGCTCTATCATCACTTATCAGATACACGGATTTCTAACACACCAAACATAGACTCATAGAGTCAAACGTGTCCCAAAAGTGAAGCATATAGCTAACACTCTCCTTATTTCCCCTCACATGTCCCGTTGAATGGAGCTTAACTTAAATTCCATTATCCCTCCAACATGTCCTATGGCCTCAATGACCAAAATCACTGTACATATAGGTGAGTACTCACAATCCTATGGCATGCCAACTATATCCAACAGTTTCAAGATCACAAGACCAAAATATCCGGAACAAACACATATCAATTTCTGATTATCCGTGCACTATCACTGCATATTTGCATATTTAGCAAAACATTGTCACAAACATTTAACATATACATAACATGTACACATTTGCACTTTCACGATAGTTATCATAACCATATATCATATGTTATAGCATCTTATCTCAATTCACATAATCACAAACCCATAAGCACATGGTTTACAAGATAACATAGGTATAAGAAAGCTTACACTCAGAATTTAGATTAGGGGTTTAGGCTACTACTAAATTCCCTAATAACACATTGAATCAAATTCACAAGCAATTATTCCAAACATTTCCACTCGTAGAAGGTTCTATCGAATCCAAAACTTCAACATAACAAATTTACACAACAATACATCCAAAAATCAGCCAATGACTCATTACAAATGTACAAAACATAAGCCTAAACTAAGTTCTCATATAACCAAAACCTTTAACATGACAAACTTTAAATCCAAATATCTTGGTCTATACTTAATCTTTTCACCTAAAACCAATTCTATTTATCTTATAATTCATCTGTGACTAATTCTCAATCTTTAAACTACACAAAACTACTTAATTCATGATATCGTCTTTTTCGACTTGTTTTATAGCTATTTTCCGAAAATTTATTAAAACTCAAGAAATCTTTAACAAAATGTCAAAGTAAGTTTAGAAATATTCTAATCATGTTAAAACAAGTTGAAAACTACTTTGGAACCACATTTTTATGCAAAATCCCGAAATCCACCATTAGCGACCCAATTTTTGGCTTTTATTCAAAACATGTGATTTAATGGCTAAAAACTTGGTTTTAAAGACTAAATAACATTTAAAATTAATAGGACAATGAATCGTTACCTTATTTGATGAAAAATTGAGTGTATGACTGAAAACCCAAAAAACTCGAATGCTTTGATAATAGAGGAATTATGATACTCTTAGGTGTTTTTCTTAGTTTTTTTATAGAGGTTTATAACTTAAAAGATGATAGAAATCAAAAGGAATTAGGATTTGGAGTTCAAAATTAATTGAAATAGCAAGAGAGAACCAAGGGATAACAAACACAATATTGGGGAAGAAATTAACGTGAAACTTATAGGTGGGGGATGATTTTAGGTTGATTTTTAAATTTTAGTTTAATTGCCTCTTAAAAACTCTTAGTTTTGTCTCTTTTGCAAATCAGTCATATTTTCAAAATTAAAGCTATTTAAAACTCATTTTCAAAAATTGATTTAATTTTCTAAAAACCATAATTGAAAATATTATTGATATGCCATGTGACATTCGAACACTTAAAGGCTAAAATTCCTAAAATACCCCTAAAACTCCTAGGCCCTATTTTGGGGTGTGACATCATGAACATCACAAGTGAATTAAACGGATTCAGAATTAATTCATCTTGGGTCCAGTGCAATGTATCATTCTACCAATGAATACATTTATGTCTCTACCTGTGGAGTCAACTGCTCCAATAGCCAAGACTAGCCATCTCCCCGATTGGAATTATAGACGACACAATAATCTTTCTTAATATTTAAATCAAATGCTCACTTTGATTCTTTTACAGGATTACAGACTCATTTAAATTATTTACTGAAGTAAGATGTCTTTCACGCAAGTAAACATTCTTACAATGCCATTTATCTTCAGTTTGAACTTAGAAAATCAATAAGCTAATATTTTCTTGTCACAATTTCGCCTTGCATGCAAAATATAAAAGACAGAAATACAAAAGACATAACAGTAAAATGTGAAATTAACTTTTTTTTAATTTATTTACCGTTCAAATCAATAGAAAACAGTTACATGTTTACTACAATATGGGCATATTTCCCAACAAGGCCAATGGCAAAAAAGACGTTAAGAGATTACGCCATGCCTAATGTTGATGTTGTCTGAGAAAGCATTAATCACCCGACAATTAATGCTAACAACTTCGAGATCAAGCTGACCATGATTCAGATGATCCAAGAGAATCTTCAATTCCATGAATAGATGAATGAAGACCTCAACCAACACCTTAAGCGTTTCTTAACCATCTGTGATACTTTCAAATATAACGGGGTATCCAATGATGCTATACATCTTTGACTATTCCCTTTCTCGTTGACTAACGATGCTTTTATGTGGTTAGATTCATAGTAAGTGGACTCGATCAATACCTAGGACAAGCTAGCGAGCCAGTTTTTGGCCAAATACTTCTCTCTGAGCAAAAATATGAAGTTCCAAATGGATATCAACAACTTTTGACAACTCTAAGGGGAGCCGCTATAAGAAGTATGTGAGCGTTTCAAATTAATGCTACATAAGTGTCATTATCATGGCTTACAAGACTGGTTGTAACTACAAGTTTTTTTATAATGGGCTTGATCGGAATTTGTGATCGAGTTTTGACGGAGCGTATGTGGGGGCATTCATGTCAAAAACTTATGCTAAGGGTTGCCAACTCATAGAAGATATGGCATTGAATTCTTACATATGGTTGGTTGAACTGTTCACATACCAAAATAAACAATCTACTATGAATACGGTCGGTGGTGATGATAAATTCTAGCATATCCTCGTGAGGTTAAACCATCTCGAAATAAGTTCGAAAAAATCACACAATTCGAATCAACCCCTTTTAACTAATCCAATTACAAGAAATGAGGGTCACAACACTAATTGTGCAGGCCACAACAAGAACAATCACAAAAAGGATAACTATTTAGGAAATAGAGGGTAAATTTGTACTCAAACACCTACAATCCAGGGTGGATAGATCACCCTAATCTTAGGTGGGAAGGGAACCAAGGGGATCCCTCCAACCAAGGACTACCTAGCTTCAACTAGCCTAAGCTTAATGCCCTATACCAACCTCCGCAACCGTTTAAGGCAACCCAAGAGCCTGGTAAAAAGCATACCTACAATAGCAACCCTCCAATACCCATTCGCGTGAGTAAACTTGAGTAAGGCTTAAATTTGGTGCAAGCAGAAGTGCGCCAAATACAAGGCAATTAGACCGAATTGTCTACATGTTGCAAAACAACACTGTAACATCTTGTTTTTTAGTGGTGTCAGGAATAATGGTTTCGGGACCACAAATCCTACCAATGAGTCAGTGTTTTATTATTTATTTAATATTTATAAAGTTTTTATAATGTCATATTAAAATTTGGTTAAAAACTTTTAAAGTTTAGATAGTTATTTAAGTAAAAAGGATTAAATCAAAAAGTTGATAAAGTTAATTGTTATTGGTTAAATAGGTTCAATAGCTTTAAAACTTGATTTGAGTGGCCTTAAATGGTAAATATACCATATCATTAGGTAGTGGATGGTTATGGGTTGGTTTTAGTGAAATATTGATTGTTTTTAAAAGTTAATTTTGTAATTAGATAATTTAGTTAACTAAAACAAAACATGACAAAATTATCATTATCTTTCTTCTTTATTTTTGCTTTGAAAAATTGATTCACCATTTTTGAGAAGCAAGGAGTTTTGACCAAGGTTATTTTGATTGCATGGTATGTATTTTGCATCCATTTTTAGTAATTTTTATGTTTTGAGATCGTTGCAACTAGATCCAGCTAACCCTGGTGTTAATATGTAAAATTTTTAAATGTTTTATAATGTTCTATTGTTGAATTTTTGAGATTTTTGAAGTTTGATGATAGATTATTAAGTTTAATTGTTAAAGAGGACTATTTTGTGTAAAGTAGTTTTTAGGGATTTTGATGTTTACGGGCTAAATTGCTAAAGTTATAAAATCTCAAGAAAACATTGTGAAATAGAGAAATATATGGGTTGTTCATGAGAAATAGGAAAATTGGCTAGCTTGATTTAAGTTTAATTGTGTTCAATTTGATAGTTTTGAGCTTAGGGACTAAATTATATAAAGGGTAAAGTTTGGGGGTAAATTTTTAAATATGATGAATTTAAATGTATAAGTTGATTGTTTATTTAGTTTGAATTGATTTAATTAAACTAAATTATACTTTAGATCAAGAAGCTCAACAAGTGGAGGACGTACGAGGAAAAGGGAAAATTGTCGGTTAGTCCCTAATAGTTGAATCACCTAACAGGTAAGTTCATGCTACTTTCTACAGTTAAAATTATTATTAAATGTTGTTAATTATATATATTGCTAAAATGAAAATCAGACTTAATGTTAATAAATTGAATTTTTGAGATATTCTAATGGAACGAGTAAAAGTATTACATACAAGGTTTTTGAATGATTTTCATTTTGAACTGAGCTCCAGCATTTGTTGCGGACTCAGATATACATGTGACACAGATTTAGCCTGGACTGGTAATCTGTTACTGTTTTAAAGGTTTAGCCTGGACTAGTAACCTTACATGTATACATAGCCTTAGCTAGGCTATAATTCTTCTATGTTGTCATTGGTTTAACCCGGATAGGTAACCTGACACATATATTTCTGTATCAGATTAGTTCCTACAAGTTTTATCTATTTTTTGGACTCGTATATTGAATTCTTTTCCCAAGTTCCATCAGAAAAATATTGAATTTACAGTGATAAATGATTTTACAAAAGTGAACATGATCTGAATTCCGAGTATCTGTATATATATTGATTTCTGACTTGAAATTATTGGTTTATGTTGTGATAAGGTTAATACTTTAATGGCTATATGCAATTAACTGTTAAATGTGCATGGTAAGTTAGTGAATTGAAATGTATAAACCTACTAAATATTTTTTATACTTATTTATGCTATTATTTCATATAGATTTTGAATATGTGGAGTGTATCGGTCGAATCAGCGGAGCTCACACCTATCATCATCTAACATTGGTAGATTTTGAATCCTTGAAATGTGGTTATTTGTGGCATGTATATAGGGTGCTCATTTTGCAAATTTTTGGGCATGTTTTAGTACTTTGGTTGTAAATATACTTTTGTGCAAAGTTAGTACATAAATATATGGCATGTTTGACATCTTGGTAATGTGTAGTTAAGGTAAATTTAATGGTATTTGTGGGTGACTATTTGGTAATAAGTTTGGTATGTTTATTGATAGTTAGAAGGTTTGAATGGATAAATTGTTTTTGTTGATAAATGTTGATTATATGTGGTGCCAAGAGGGCGTATTGGTTAGGCACTTAGGTTG
The DNA here is from genome assembly GCF_025698485.1 of Gossypium arboreum. NCBI lineage: Eukaryota > Viridiplantae > Streptophyta > Magnoliopsida > Malvales > Malvaceae > Gossypium > Gossypium arboreum. The sequence goes on from NC_069076.1 coordinate 43,405,354, forward strand.
GGATGTTTTGGTTTGTTTTAGACTTGATTATATGTGTTTTGAAAGCATGTTTATAGCTGATTTGATTTTGGCTTGGCACCTAAGGAATTGGTGTTATTTTGCATTGTTTTGGAAGCAATTTTAAGTGCACATGGCTTTGGATAGGGGCTATCACACGGATGTGTGCCACACATGGTCACACTACATGGTCATATGTCATTTTGATTTTAAGTGCAGGATTTTCCACAGGCATCAGGATGTTACACGACTCGGAGACATGGCGCGTGACCTTATTTCGAATACTCACACGGTCTGCGACACAGCCGTGTGACCTTATTTTGATTTGTACATAGACGGGAACATGGGCTGAGACACGGCCGTGTGACCCATACTTCCAATTGTACACGGTTTGGCCACACGGTCATGTTTCTAAGCCATACATTTTGGGCTTTGTCAGACAGCCGGGTGGCCTCGGTTTCCAAAATTTAAATGTTTTTCCATATTTTTTGTTTTGATTCAAATTGGACCCTAATTATTCTAAAACTATTTTAAAGCCCCATAAGCTCGATTTAAGGTCTACAAATGTAATTAAGCTATGAAAAAAAGTTAGATTCAAATGCTGTTATTTAAATTAATAAATGAATGATCTAATGATGTTAATTGATTTGATATATTTTATAATGCTTTGTAACCCTAATCCAACAACAGAGATAGGGATGTTAAATTAAGTGGTATCAGAGCTATAGTTTGTCGATTCTAGGACTGAACATAATGTGTATTGAGTTTAAATGCATGCCACAATAAGTTGTAAGCTGTGTGATGCTCATATCCGATTTGACAATTTTTTCTTTTATAGATTTCTAATGGCAAATGAATTTAATCGTGAAGTTAATGATGAAGTTGAAAGTCATGCTCCGGCTTTCGATGAGGGAGCAAGCCAGGATATGTCTGGACTTCAATTACCAGGAGGTGGATATCATAGCACCTTCTTCCAATTGATGAATGATTGGTTTACACAATTTATGCGAAACAATCCAATGACTTCACAACCTCCACCCTCTCTTGTGCCTATCTCGGCACCCGTTTGTCCTCAAAATTGAATTAAAACAAAGAACTAGAAAAAGTTTTCCTTTTAGGGTTAAAACAAAAATTCTCTTTTCATTAAATGAAACCAGTAAAATTGTTATTCTGGAAAAATATATTTAAAACTTGAGAATAAATCCTCTCTATTTTTCGGTAGAATAACAATCTCTTAAAAGTTGTGTCAATAGCTTTATCGATGTCATCTATTTATAGGAAAAGAAAGTAAAACCCTTGTAGAGGTTTATTTTAAATAGAAAAATAATATCCTACTTAAATTAGGAGAGGGATGAATGACTCACCCTTGTATTTCTGCTAAGATTGTCGCCCCTTTCATGTTATATAAGCGGTTTTAGGCCTCTTTCAAATCAGGTCCAATTATGAGTACTTTCTGAGCCTTTTTGACCCAGTACTTTGTAATGTGATCTAATCTAATTCAATTTTTCTATTTCAAAAAATAAACTTTAATATTTACATATCAAATAATTTTTCATCCCAATTTTACTCCAGTAAAATTTTGACAATTTTACGCTTCAATAAATTTTTAACGATTTTACCCCCAATAAAATTTTGAGAAAATTCATTCAGTATGTCACAACTCAACATGTTCACTATGACCAAAAAGTTTGTTTTCATTTTCAGGCTTCAAAACAGTCCAAAAACATAAATTCTTTCTACCATAATTTTTTATGTAATCCTATATAGGATTGTAAATTTCCATTTTAATTTTTGGAAACCTACATTCATTTCCAAATGATTCCATTTTTCCATTTAAGAGAAAACCATAGTCATTCCTGAATGTTTCCTATTTCTCTTTTTCTATTCATTTCGTTTATTTTTATTCAAACAAGCAATTCATTTCTAGTTTTAACATGCTAGTGGAGGGACTGATTGGACATATGAAGTTGAGGCTCAAATGGTTTATAATTAAATTCTAGCTTTTCACCTATTAATTAAAAACTCATTTAGTCATGAACTTGTTCCACTATAGTATCATGACTGAGCTCTCTCTAATGACAGACCATTAGGAAAGCAACTACTTAGTGCTCATCCAATGACCTTGTCATTACTGTGTTACCGTCATAGGATATCATTGATTTCTTTAGGATAATATTTGCTCTCCCAATATGATCTTATTTTATCTCATGGTAACCATTACATCTTCCTTCAAGAAAAGACAATCACTATCAATTAGTGATCAAGTCATCCATCACAAAGACGGACGACGCGTGGCCATATTTACTTTTCATCAACCATGTAATGCCAATGAGAGGATATGATTTACCCATGTTTTAAGCTATGAATTCCACTGTTGTGAATGACGCTACATACAAACAAAGTCATACAGCCAATGCACCAGCTTTTTGTTCCTTATCTATTTGAACTTGGGCTTTTACTTACATCAAAGTATACGAGTCACGCATACATAGTCCGCCATCCACTCAAAATTTAGGTATGCCATACTATGAATGTCACAAGTGAATAAATCCATAAAAGGATTTAGGATCTATTCTGTTTTGGTCATGTTTGATTTACTGTCTGTCTAGTCAGTCACATATATGTTTCTATCTTCTGGGAGTCATCTGCTCTAATGCCCAAGACAAGGCATCTCCCTAATTGAACTTAATAGATGAAATATTAGTCTTTCAATCGATTTGCTCATTTCCAACTAGACTAAGGACATGTTTAGGTTCATCTACTAATACAAGTTGTCTTTCTGTACTACGATTCGACCACGTAATACCGCTTAGTACTAGTTAAATATTTAGACAACCAATGGGCAACATTTGTTTCCATTTTGCTTTGCATGCAAAAACCATGTGAGGAAAATTATAAAAAGTATATTAATGTAGTCAATGAATTTATTTTACTAACCAATCTATTCAAAAAATTTACAAGTGTATATTGACGAAAATACCTATTAAGCTTAAGGAGTGGCCAACCCAAAAATCCACGAACACCCACACTCCTAAAGTTGGAGATGGGGTGGGTGAAAGAATTAAGCAAGAGAATGACCAAAAACCGGTTAAGTTTAAAGAGAGGCCAGCCTAAAAATTAAGCTGAACACCTGTTTCTTTCCCAACTCGTTCAGAGCAGAGGAAGAGGAAAGATAGAGAGGAATTCTTGAATTTTCTTAACGTGTTTAAAAATATGAATGTCAACCTACCTTTGCTGGAACTTTTGGAAAAAATGTCAAAATACGTCAATTTCTTTCAGGAAATTATGTCCAAGCGTAAACGAATAGGAAATGGAGAGAAAATAACTCTAAGCATCGAGTGTGATATGGTGATAACTAGGAAGGTTCCCCCAAAGCCCAAAAGACCTTGGTAGTTTTACCATTATGATAGAACTCGGAGGGGTAAATTTTGGCAAAGCCTTATGTAACCTTGGAGAGAGCATAAAATTGATGCCCTTGTCTATCTACCGTAGGTTAGGCTTAAGAGATATCCAGGAAATTGTCGTCACCCTGTAACTTGTTGATATGTTTTTAGTTCACCCTAAAGGTTTTTTAAAAGACATTCTGGTGAGGGTTAGACAATTTATCCTACTAGTCGATTTCATAGTTTTGAACTTTATGGAAGATGTAGAGATCCTCATCCTATTCGGGAGGTTGTTTCTAGCAACCTCTAGGGCCACTATTGATTTGGGAAAATGGGAGTTAACTATGGAAATCGATTGGGAGGTAGAGGTTTGCAAGTGTGTCGATGCATTTCCTAATTCTATGGAATCAACACCTTCCTCAATTTATAATTTTCGGTTGATTGATTCATTTTCCCACCCTACTGCTAATTTTCTATCTTGCTTTGAGTGGTTGAAATTTGTAGGATCACATACGATGTTGAGAGCCATCAAGGTTTGAAAGAAGGTGGCCATTTCAAGGCATCCCTTAGAATACCTTAATGAATTGAAGAATAAATAACATCTGTGTGTCAAGGACACCCTGCAAGAACCATTTTGGGAGCATAACCAATAAGCCCGAAATACATTTGTAATTCACCTACGGGCAATTTTAAACTAAATTTGTAAATAATTGGATGATTTGAGCATGGACTCCCTTTATTTCTCTTGTTTGGTTTAGGTTTCAATTCATGCATGTTTTAATTTTTGGACTTTTTAGGATAGGTATAGTGTGATTGAGAGTTAAAAAAAAAAAGAATTTTGAAAGTTACATTGGTATCGTAATATCCAATGGGGGATATTGTGATATGTTAGCCAGTTTCGAAGGGAGGCCAAAATTGTGGTGGATATTGCAATACCCATCTATTGTATTACGATATCCCAGGCAGATTCAAAAAATAAGAATTTTGGATAAACATCCAATGGTAATGTGATACCTTGGACAGTTTCAACAATGCAAGGGTATTGCAATACCCACCCTTGGGCATTCTGATACCCATGTCGAGTTAGGCAAAATACTTGTTTCAGGTATCATGATCCCCCAAAACCCCTCATTTCTCCCTAATTTCTCAGTCTTAATTGAATAAATCATGTGAAGAACACGATTGAATCAGAAGAAAAACAATATTAGAATAATCATGGATAGATATCAAATGGAAAATGGAGTAGTAAATTGATTAATTGGAATAATAAAATATATCAAATGCAAAGAATAAATAAAATGAATACTTCAATAAAATAAATAAACTCTTAGACTGAAACCAATTCCAAGAGGAAAAACAAATAGTTTTTGAAAAGCCAAAAGAAAACTAATCTAATTCTACTCCTAAACTACTAGGGTTTTTTAGTGCATCTAGGATGAATTCATTACACCAAACCCCTAATGTCTTATTTCTAGAAGTATTGGCAGGCCAAATTAGATCTTTGGCACGTCCTAGGTTTTTATACAAGGTTGATTGGGCGAACAAAAATAGCCTCAATATTCTTAGGCATCACATCAACCTGTGTTGCACCATAGCCCTTACATGGCGTGACATAGCAAGCAATTTATGCCTTGTGTCATTCATTTCATGTCTTACCGTCCCGAGAAACTTGTGCATTACTTTTCCCTTACTCCCATGTCAATTGGGCTTATAAATCTTCATCATACAGACTCAATTGAACATATTAGTACTACCTAAGGCTTGTGTCGACCTAATGGGTCACAACACTCAGAAACTGGGATAAGAACACTTATTTTATTAATATTTAATCCTAAGTACTAAATACCGGAGATCTAATACAAAATACTAAATTTCATAGAAAACAAGCTCCTTAAGTGCAGAAATGACTCTAATTAACTACTACATTTGATGGCAAGTCAAATACCCTTACACTTACGCCATTATTTGTCCTCAAGAAAACTAAACGAAAACAAAATAAAAACTAAAAACAAACTACATTGAAAAATAAGAAATAAACATGCAAAGAAAAGAAAATGTACTTGAGCGAGTTTGATACAGTGATGCAGTTGTAAACTAACTAAAAATCTGACTAGGGCAAGTGCACCTATCAATTAATAGTATAGCTACGGTGAACAAAGATATCATTCTTATCAGAACTAAAAGTACTAGTAATTACTGTCATTCTATTATTTAACCGACAAAATGGAGAGATTGATTAAAACTAAAATTAATTAAATTAATTAACTAAAGAACATGACAAAGAATGAATCACGAAAACAAACTATTAACAACCAAGAAGCAAAACAATACCCAGGAAAGAATCTTCATAGATTTAATCTATCATTATCAATACGAATTAAATAATTTCTTCACTTAGTATCTTGATCCGTAGAAATCCATAAATTATGCTAATATCTCTTTCGAGAGTAATAGCAACCGACTCTAGGTTGATTAATTGAAATTTATTTCTAATTAAAACCCCTATTATCGCATTAACTCAATCTATGGATCTCTCTATTAGATTTGACTCTAATCTGGTAGATTTATGTTATCCTTTTTCTAGGATTGTATGCAACTCCACTCAATTATGCTAGATCTACTCTTAAATAGGGATTTTTCCTCTGATTTAAGCACATCAAACATGGATTAATAGTCCAGAAATATTAAACCAAGAATTAATCACACATAATAGAGAACAAGATCCAAGTATTTATTGCATAAAACAGAAATCAAAAGACAGAATTCATCATAGGGTTCATCTCCCCTAGGTATTTAAAAAATTAGTTTATAATTGCAAATAAAAATATCTAGAAGATAGTATAACCACAATAAATAAATAAAAATCATAATAAATTTCAAAGGAATTAAGAGATCTTCAATCTTGATGGAAATCTACTTTAGATTTGACTTCAATGGTGTTTTACAAGTTGTTTTCTTCAGTATTCTATGACGGCTTACTCCTTTCTTCTAATATTTCTCCTATATAAGTCTTAAAAAGCCTGAAACACCTAAAAAATGCTTTTTCCCATAGGTTTGGAGTGTGATTCGCGATTGCCACACGGTCTGGCACATGGCCGTGTAGCTCCTAAAACTTGCTCTAATTTTTTTGATTTTTGCTCGCTTTTTGCTCCTTAAGTGGTTAAGTGTTCTGGGAGTGTCTAAGAAGTCTTGGTTTCAGGCCTTGACTTGGGAAAATTTTGGCATTTTTATGAATAAACCCCTATCTCTTTTCAGTAGGCTTATAAATAAATATTGGTAAAATATGTAAAAATGAGCCTGCTGGTCTGGTAGTTAAGTGGAGAGCAAAAGAGCAGAGGTATGGGGTTCGAGTCCTTGCGCAAACATGGAATTTATTTTTACTGCTTGTGCTGTGTAGGTGTTGTAGTTTGACAATAATTATGAAGAATTTGAGTGGGGTTTGAATTCGGTGGTTGAGGGGATTGTGTTGGAGTGATTTAGGGAGAAAAATATGGGTGGAAGAGGTTGGATAGAACCGAAACTGGTAGTGGTAAATTCGACTACCTTTCCTTATTCTTTCAATTTTCTGACAGTTTTCTCTTCTCTGCTTTTGGGTTCTCTCTGCCAAATTTCCCCTTGGTTTTCTTTTCTCCTCTCTTTTGTTTTTGTCTACTAATCCTAGTTCTTTGTACCGATTATTCATATTTGAATTTTGTATTGATTATTTTCCCCTCCAATCTCCTATTTGTTGCTACTGAAATTCCTATTGGTTCTCGCTAAAGTTTTGAACGTTCTTTTTACTCTCTTTTCCCTAGCTGAATCATATTTGATCTTTTTCCCAAATTTTAGCTTCCTCTTTTCTCTGCCGGGACAACCCTTTCCTGAAGTGCTGTCGAGGTATTGTGTTGTTTTACTGGGTGCCAAATTATTCCTCTTTGTTCTTTATCTTTTCCCCTCTCGAAATTATCTCTCTATCCCACGGAAATAGTGTTTTTTGCCTCTACCTTTGACGATTCTATGTGTGTGGTTTCAGTAAGTGAGTTCCTGACTTGTAGCAATTTTTTGTCGTTAGAGTTCCAATTAATATTCCTTTATCTTTTTGGGCAGTAGCGGATTTCGGAGAAAGAGACCAGATGCGAGTGGAACCTTAGTCGATCATTTGAAGGTCGTGGGTAAGTTTGGAGGTTGTGTATTATAATGAGTTATTCATTTCAATTCGATTTGAATGCATTTCAAGGAATTAATCTGATGTTTATCGATCAATTGATACGTATTAGAGTGCTCCGGTGTACAAATGCATCGAAAATGCTTCCAGTGTGTAAACACGACTCTGAAATTAAAAATTGATGAAAAGCCAAAAAATGTGATTTTTGATGCCACACGGGCGGCCATGTAACCGAACCGGACGTGTGATCAACGAGACTGGCCATGTACGATTCATGGGCCGGGCCGAATTAGGTTGTATGGGCCACACACGGGTGAACCTCACAGACGTGTGAGAATATTGGGCCAGACCATGTGATCCACATGAGCAAGGCCATTTTAGGTTGTGTGGGCCACACAGGCGTGTGGGCCCACATGGGCATGCAACATGGGCTTGTGGGCCTATTTTCACTGTATGACTGCTAATGTTGCACAGATCGCCTGAGTCGACTGTAAACCTACTGTAGGGTCGGTAAGCTTACCTAGACCCCTAATTGACTAAAATGAATAAGCATTATAACGGTCCACTGATTTGATACTGTATGCCTTGATTACATGCATGATATTCCGTTATAGCATATCATATTTGTATACTGTATTGTATTGGGTTGGGGGTTTATTTTGATCAAAGGAAGTGTACTGAAAGGCCTCAAGCCTAATTTACTGGCAGCTCAGCTGAAAACTACTGTCTAGTGCCGCATTCAGTATTTTTTGGAGTGTAGGGATGGTGGGCTGATTATATCCCCACGTAGAGTGTAGGGTTAGACGAAGATAGAGTGTAGAGGATAGCTGGGTAGGACCTGTATACTGTATAATTTGTTACACTAATTATTGTTACTGTAATGGGCCAAGGCCAAACACATGATCGCTTCTGTGCCGAGATGGGCTAAAGCCCAAACTGATATTGTCACTGATACTGAAAAGGGCTTACGCCCAGACTGTGATTGCTTTCTGTCTGTTTGCTTTACATGGGATTACACACTGAATTTTTGTAAACTCACCCTTTTGATTTAACTGTACAAGTAATCCCCAGACATAGGCAGAACGGTGCGACGGAGAACTCAACGGTGGCCACACGACCTATTTAATTTGACTTAGTACTTAATTATAATTTGATTTTATTTTGGGGTATTTTACTATATTAATAGCCTCTTTG